>NC_135233.1:708406674-709031674 GCF_051348905.1 Ranitomeya variabilis | reverse complement strand
GACAACCACACTAAATCTCCAACACAAAGCCGAGAACCAACACGACGATGACGGTTGGCAAAACGCTGAGTCTTCTCCTGGGACAACTTCAAATTGTCCATAACCTGCCCCCAGATGTGATGCAATCTCTCCACCACCGCATCCACTCCAGGACAATCCGAGGATTCCACCTGACCGGAGGAAAATCGAGGGTGAAACCCCGAATTACAGAAAAACGGGGACACCAAGGTGGAAGAACTGGCCCGATTATTGAGGGCGAACTCTGCCAATGGCAAAAAAGCAACCCAATCATCCTGGTCAGCAGAGACAAAACACCTCAGATATGTCTCAAGGGTCTGATTAGTCCGCTCGGTCTGGCCATTAGTCTGAGGGTGAAAAGCAGATGAAAAAGACAAATCTATGCCCATCCTAGCACAGAATGCCCGCCAAAATCTAGACACAAATTGGGTACCTCTGTCAGAAACAATATTCTCAGGAATACCGTGCAATCGGACAACATTCTGAAAAAACAGAGGAACCAACTCAGAAGAAGAAGGCAACTTGGGCAGAGGAACCAAATGGACCATTTTAGAGAAACGGTCACAGACCACCCAGATGACAGACATCTTCTGGGAAACAGGCAGATCTGAAATAAAATCCATCGAGATGTGTGTCCAAGGCCTCTTAGGAATAGGCAAGGGCAACAGCAGTCCGCTAGCCCGAGAACTACAAGACTTGGCCCGAGCACAAACGTCACATGACTGCACAAAGACTCGCACATCTCGTGACAGGGAAGGCCACCAGAAGGATCTTGCCACCAAATCCCTGGTACCAAAAATTCCGGGATGACCTGCCAATGCAGAAGAATGTACCTCAGAGATGACTCTGCTGGTCCAATCATCCGGAACAAACAGTCTATCAGGCGGACAACGATCCGGTCTATCCGCCTGAAACTCTTGCAAGGACCGCCGCAGATCAGGAGAAACGGCCGACAAAATTACTCCCTCCCTAAGGATACCTGTGGGTTCAGAATTACCAGGAGAGTCCGGGTCAAAACTCCTAGAAAGGGCATCTGCCTTAACATTCTTAGAACCCGGTAGGTATGACACCACAAAATTAAAGCGAGAAAAAAATAAAGACCAGCGCGCCTGTCTAGGATTCAGGCGTCTGGCAGTCTCAAGATAAATCAAATTTTTGTGGTCAGTCAATACCACCACCTGATGCCTAGCCCCCTCGAGCCAATGGCGCCACTCCTCAAACGCCCACTTCATGGCCAAAAGCTCCCGATTCCCAACATCATAATTCCGCTCTGCGGGCGAAAATTTGCGAGAAAAGAAGGCACAAGGCCTAATGACGGAGCAGTCGGAACCTTTCTGCGACAACACTGCCCCAGCTCCGATCTCCGAAGCGTCAACCTCAACCTGAAAAGGCAGATTCACATCAGGCTGACGCAACACAGGGGCAGAGGCAAAACGGCGCTTAAGCTCCTGAAAGGCCTCTACAGCATGAGGGGACCAATTAGCAACATCAGCGCCTTGTCTGGTCAAATCAGTCAGTGGTTTAACGACATCCGAAAAACCAGCAATAAATCGGCGGTAAAAGTTGGCAAAGCCCAAAAATCTCTGAAGACCCTTAAGAGAGGAGGGCTGAGTCCAGTCACAAATAGCTTGCACCTTGACGGGATCCATCTCAATGGAAGAGGGAGAAAAAATATACCCCAAAAAGGAAATTTTCTGGACCCCAAAAACGCACTTAGACCCCTTCACACATAAAGAATTAGACCGCAGAACCTGAAAAACTCTCCTGACCTGCTGGACATGAGAGTCCCAGTCATCAGAAAAAATCAGAATATCATCCAGATATATTATCATAAATTTATCCAGAAAATCGCGGAAAATATCATGCATAAAAGACTGGAAAACTGAAGGGGCATTAGAAAGACCAAAAGGCATGACCAAATACTCAAAGTGGCCCTCGGGCGTATTAAATGCGGTCTTCCACTCATCCCCCTGCCTGATCCGCACCAAATTATACGCCCCACGAAGATCAATTTTAGAGAACCACTTAGCACCCTCTATACGAGCAAACAAATCAGTAAGCAATGGCAATGGGTATTGATACTTAACAGTGATCTTATTCAGAAGCCGATAATCAATACATGGTCTCAAAGAGCCGTCTTTTTTTGAGACAAAGAAAAACCCAGCTCCCAAGGGAGAAGAAGATGGACGAATATGTCCCTTTTCCAAAGACTCCTTTATATATTCCCGCATAGCAGCATGTTCCGGCACAGACAAATTAAACAAACGACCCTTTGGATATTTACAACCCGGTATCAAATCTATGGCACAATCGCACTCACGGTGCGGAGGTAACGACCCAAGCTTGGGTTCGTCAAAGACGTCTTGATAATCAGAGAGGAACTCAGGGACTTCAGAGGGAATGGACGACGAAATAGAAACCAAAGGTACGTCCCCATGAATACCCTTACATCCCCAGCTCAACACAGACATTGCTCTCCAGTCCAAGACTGGGTTGTGAGACTGCAACCATGGCAATCCCAGTACCAAATCGTCATGTAAATTATACAGCACCAGGAAACGAATAATCTCCTGGTGATCCGGATTGATACGCATGGTTACTTGTGTCCAGTATTGTGGTTTATTATTAGCCAATGGGGTGGAGTCAATCCCCTTCAGAGGAATAAGAGTCTCCAAAGGCTCTAAATTAAAACCACAACGATTGGCAAAGGACCAATCCATAAGACTCAGAGCGGCGCCAGAGTCAACATAGGCGTCCGTAGCAATGGATGACAAAGAGCAAATCAGAGTTACAGACAAAATAAACTTAGACTGAATGGTGCCAATGGAAACAGACTTATCAAGCTTCTTTGTACGCCTAGAGCATGCTGATATAACATGAGTAGAATCCCCACAATAGAAACACAATCCATTCTTCCGTCTAAAATTCTGTCGCTCGCTCCTGGACAGAATTCTATCACACTGCATACTTTCTGGCGTCTTTTCCATAGACACTGCCAGATGGTGCACCGGTTTGCGCTCCCGCAGACGCCTATCAATCTGAATAGCCATTGTCATGGACTCATTCAGACCTGCAGGCAAAGGGAACCCCACCATAACATCCTTAACGGCATCAGAGAGACCTTCTCTGAAAGTTGCCGCCAAGGCGCACTCATTCCACTGAGTAAGCACAGACCATTTACGGAATTTTTGGCAGAAAACTTCAGCTTCGTCTTGCCCCTGAGATAGTGCCATCAAAGTTTTTTCTGCCTGAAGTTCCAAATGAGGTTCCTCATAAAGCAAGCCCAAGGCCAGAAAAAACGCATCCACATCGCGTAACGCAGGATCCCCTGCTGGCAATGAGAAGGCCCAATCTTGAGGGTCACCCCTGAGCAAGGAAATCACAATCCTAACCTGCTGAGCAGGGTCTCCAGCTGAACGAGACTTCAGAGACAAATAAAGCTTACAATTATTTCGGAAATTCTGGAAGCTAGCTCTATTCCCTGTGAAGAACTCCGGCAAAGGAATTCTCGGCTCAGATACCGGAGCAGGTACCACAAAATCTTGTAAATTTTGTACTTTCGTGATGAGATTATTCAAACCCGCAGTTACACTCTGGAGATCCATTAGTGTCAGGTGCACACAGAGCATACAGAGATTAGGAGGAGAGAGAGAAAAAAGACTGCAGCAAGGCAGACTGGAGGAAAAAAAAAAAAAAAAAATACCAGCAGACTTCTTATAACTCTCCTTTCTCAACCTGGGTCTTTAACACTTTATTGGCCGGTCAAACTGTCATGATCTCTGCAGGCAGAGATCATAGCAAGCCTATAGAGGGACAAGCTCTCGGAAGATGGAACTATACTGACCATGAACTAAGCCTGCCGCGCAACTAGAAATAGCCAGGTAGCATTTCCTATTTATCGCTAGATGCCCAGCTCTGGCCTAAGACCTAAATAGCTAGCAGAGGGAAATATAAGACCTGGCTCACCTCTAGAGAAATATTCCAAAGAAGACAGTAGCCCCCCACATATAATGACGGTGAGTTCAGATGAAACTACAAACGCAGCAGGAAAATAGTCTTAGCAAATTTGAGGTCCGCTTACTAGACAGCAGAAGACAGATAGTATACTTTCATGGTCAGCAGAAAAACACTAACAAAACACCATCCAGAGATTACCTTAAACTCTGGCATTAACTCATAACGCCAGAGTAGCAATCCCTGATCAACGAGAGCTTTCCAGACACAGTAACAAAACTTCAGCTGTGAACTGGAACAAATAGGCAAAACAAAACATGGACAAAAGTCCAACTTAACTAGTAGTTGTCTAGAAGCAGGAACAAGCACTGAGAGGCATCAGATAACATTGTTGACCGGCAAGAAACCACCAGAGAAATGAGCTTAAATAGCGACACCCACTACTGATGGAACCAGGTGAAACAGGAAAGAGGATGACAAGTCCAATTCCACAAGCGGCCACCGGGGGAGCCCAGAATCCAAATTCACAACATTATCCCTTCCCTTTTTCTTCGTTTTTCTATCCTATCTTTTATTTGGCAACCATGGTTGGGCTGGGAGAAGCCTTTTATGAGCAGCAGACCAGAGACACCCTTGTTGCCTTATGCAAGTCACAGCACATTGACTATGCAAGCAAAAACAAAAGCGAACTGGTCGCAGCCCTGATGCAATGGGAAGCCGCTCTAGACCACTCACAGAGCCCAGAAGCCGCAGATGCCAGCACAAGCGAACATGGTGCTGCAGCAGAGGTCCAACCACTGAATACGGGCCCTACTGGCAACCAAGAGGGCGCAGACCTCCTCCTGCAGCTGGCTCTGCAACAATGCTCCGCAGATGACCTGGACCGACGTCTGCAGCTGATCCAGCAATACCAAGAGAGAGCTGAGCGAGAGGCCCAGGCCCAGCGAGCCGAGCGAGAGGCCCGAGCCGAGCGAGAGGCCCAGCGAGCCGAGCGAGAGGCCCAAGCGGAGAGGGAGTACCAGCTGCAGATGGCCCAACTACAAATGCAGGGGTCGTCCCAGTCCAGTCGTGAGCCCAGCAGCGCTCAGATACCGAAGCCCCGGCCTGACCACTTTCCTGTTATGGAAAAGGATGGGGACTTGGACACGTTTCTGCGGGCCTTTGAGAAAGCCTGCAGACAGTACCAGCTGCCTACACAAGAATGGGCACGGTACCTTACACCAGGGCTGAGAGGAAAAGCTCTGGAGGCGTTTGCTGCCCTCCCTCAAGAACAAGATGGTGACTATGAGGCCATCAAGCAGGCTCTGATAGCCAAGTACCAGCTTACACCCGAGGTGTACCGTAAAAAGTTTCGGACCCTCCAACGTGGCCCACACGACAGTTACAGTGATGTGGTGCATGGACTGGGGACCCACTTTGACCAGTGGACCCAAGGACTGGCAGTAACCACTTTTGCCCAGCTGCGAGACCTGATGATCAAAGACCAGTTCTTCCATCTTTGCCCAACTGAGGTGCGACAGTTCGTGATGGACAGAGAACCCAAAGACGTGACGAAAGCAGCGCAGATTGCCGATGCCTATGAGGCCAACCGTAGATCGGAAGTGCGGAAGCCAGTCACCACCAGCTGGAGAGGGGGTAAGCCTGCAGCCAACGCTAGTACCCCTGCCAGCCAACCCACCAGAGGTCCTGTCCCCGTGGCCAACAGCACCAGACCAACCACCGAACTTCGCCAGTGTTACCACTGCAGGCAGACTGGACACCTCAGTCACCGATGTCCAGCCAAGCAGAAGAACCCCTCATCCCAGGCCCCAGGGCCTAATGCAGCAGTTCTTTTGGTGGGTGGTGTGGCTGGGAGGGGGTGTGATAACGTACAGCGTGTCATTGTGGGAGGTCGTGTTGCTACAGGCCTCAAGGACACCGGGACTGAACGAACCCTCATCCGACCCGAACTGGCGGCCCCTGAAGAAATCATTCCGGGGAAAACCCTGGTGGTGATGATGATGATGATGGGGAATCGCATGTGTTACCTGACCATGCTTTATCTTGTAGTGATGCATCTGTTAACCATTTTTTCCCTAGGATTGATGGTGAAAATGTTGTACCTGTGCCAACTGTATCTGATAATGATGTTTCTGTGAAAGTTGATGTGTCCATAGGTACAGGAGTGCTCAGCCACGTCGCTCTGCGGAGTGAGACGGCTGAGGAACCCCTAGCAGGGGCAAGTGTCGGTGCTACCGGAAATGGGGAGATACATGGGAACCGTGAGGAAGGTGATGCCATGCAATTGACCAGTGCCACCGAGGAAGGTAACTGGCCCATAAGTAGCACTGCTCCTGAGGTAATGGGGGTGGATGGGGAGGTAGAGCCCATAGCAGCATCAGCTGATGGGTCTGTAGAAATCCCCAGGGAGACAGCCTACGTAGCTGCTGTCACCCGCAGTCAGAGTGCCCGGAACGCAGATACCTGTCTGCCTTCCGGACCCTCCTCAGTCATCAGTGTGACTGAACCAGAGGTGGACCCAGAGCAGGTCCAAGAGGGTTCCCGTGGGGAAGGGACCCTGACATCGCTTTTGGCTTCCCCTAGCCAGAAGTTTCAGGCCGCTCTGCACACAGATGCGAGCCTAGAGAGTTTGAGACAACTCGCCGGGACGTCATTCTCTGAGACTGATAAGGAGAAGGTGTTCTGGGAAGGAGGAAGGTTGTACCGGGAGACAGTACCCGGAGAATCACAAAAGGAGTGGTTGAGGGAAAGACAGCTGGTCGTCCCACAGCAATTCCGGGGTGAGTTGTTGCGGATTGCCCATGAGATCCCGTTAGCTGGACACTTGGGGATCAGCAAAACTAAGGCCCGGCTGTCTCAACACTTCTATTGGCCTAAGATGGGGACAGATGTGTCAAACTACTGCCGCTCCTGTGTCACCTGTCAAAGAGTGGGGAAGGCGGGGCCTGCTCTTAAGGCTCCCCTGATCTCTTTGCCAGTGATAGAGGAGCCTTTCCAGAGGATTGCGGTGGACATTGTGGGCCCGCTGGCCGTCTCCAGCAGCTCTGGAAAGCGATATATTCTTACTGTGGTAGACTATGCTACCCGGTACCCAGAGGCAGTAGCTCTGTCGTCAACTAGGGCAGATAGGGTGGCGGATGCCCTGTTGGCCATCTTTTCACAGGTAGGATTTCCCAGGGAAATGCTTACTGATCGAGGGACCCAATTTATGTCTCACCTAATGGAGGCTCTCTGTAAGAAAATGCAGGTGAAGCACCTGGTATCGAGTGCGTATCACCCACAGACCAATGGCTTGTGTGAACGCTTCAATGGTACCCTCAAACAGATGCTACGCATGCTGGTTGAGACTCAAGGGCGCGACTGGGAGCGGTACCTCCCACACCTGCTATTCGCTTACAGAGAGGTTCCGCAGGCCTCGACGGGGTTCTCCCCCTTCGAGCTCCTGTACGGCAGGCGAGTCCGGGGACCCCTTGGGTTGGTAAGAGAATCCTGGGAAGAGGAGCCGAACCCTTCTGAAGTGTCCATAGTGGAGTATGTCATGCGCTTCCGTGACAAGATGCAGACCTTGACGCAGTTGGTGCATGACAACATGACGCAGGCTCAGGCTGATCAGAAGCACTGGTACGACCAGAACGCCCGGGAGCGGACCTACCACGTGCGTCAAAAGGTGTGGGTGCTGGTTCCTGTACCAACGGATAAGCTTCAGGCAGCCTGGGAGGGCCCATACGTCGTCCACCAACAGCTCAACCCGTCACCTATGTGGTCACGCTTGACCACACTCGGGGTAGGCGAAAGGCCTTTCACGTCAACATGATGAAGGCTCATCACGAACGTGAACCTTTCGTCCTACCGGTCTGCAGCGCACCCGAAGACGGGGAGGAAGACGCCCTCCTGGACATGCTGGCCCAAGCCAAGGCCTGTGGGTCCATTGAGGACGTGGAGGTAAGCGCCTCGCTAGATGAACCACAGCGGTTGCAGTTGCAAACCACACTGGAACCCTTCCGGGTCGTGTTCTCCAACCGGCCTGGAAGGACTGAGTTAGCGGTCCACGAGGTGGACACCGGGAATCACGCCCCACTACGGCGAACACCCTATCGAATCTCTGACCAGGTGCAGCAGATTATGCGCCAGGAGATCGATGAGATGTTACAGCTGGGGGTGATTCGACGGTCAAAGAGCGCATGGGCCTCACCTGTAGTTCTCGTGCAAAAGAAGGACCGGACCACCCGGTTCTGTGTGGACTACAGGGGGCTCAACGCCATTACAGCCTATGACGCGCATCCAATGCCGCGCATCGAGGAGCTGCTTGAGAAGTTAGCTGGCGCAAAATACCTGACAATAATGGATCTGAGTCGCGGATACTGGCAGATTCCCCTGAGCCCCGAGGCGCAGGAGAAGTCCGCCTTTATCACACCCTTTGGACTGTACGAGTCCACGGTCATGCCCTTCGGCATGAAGAATGCCCCTGCCACTTTCCAGCGGATGGTCAATCTCCTGCTTCAGGGACTGGAGAAGTGCGCTGTGGCGTACTTAGATGACATTGCCATCTTCAGTCCCTCCTGGGATGAACACCTGCAGCATCTCGAGGAGGTGCTCGGGCGAATTCACCGAGCAGGACTGACTATCAAGCCGGGAAAGTGCCAGATGGGCATGAGGGAGGTTCAATACCTGGGGCACCGGGTAGGTGGAAACACCCTAAAGCCAGAGCCTGACAAAGTGGGCGTGATCGTGAACTGGCCCACTCCCAGGAACAAGAAACAGGTGATGTCCTTCCTGGGCACTGCAGGGTACTATAGGCGCTTCGTGCAGCACTATAGTAGCCTGGCAAAACCTTTGACGGACCTCACCAGGAAGAAGCTACCCCACATCGTCAACTGGACAGATGGCTGTGAGGGGGCCTTCCAGGCGTTGAAGACAGCACTGTGCAACGCCCCTGTGTTGAAAGCAGTCGACAGCAGTCGACCGTTCTTGGTACAGACCGATGCCAGCGAGTTTGGCCTCGGTGCTGTGCTCAGCCAGGTTGACTCGGAGGACCAAGAGCACCCCGTGTTGTACCTGAGCCGGAAACTTTTGCCGAGGGAAGTGGCCTACTCCACCATTGAGAAGGAGTGCCTGGCCATAGTCTGGGCTCTGCAGCGCTTGCAGCCCTACTTGTACGGTCGCACTTTCACGGTGGTGACCGACCACAACCCTCTGCGCTGGCTAAGCACCATGTGTGGAACCAATGGCAGGTTGCTACGCTGGAGCCTTGCCCTTCAGCAATTTGACTTCACCATTAAACACAAAGTGGGCAAGGAGCATGGGAATGCAGATGGACTCTCCCGCCAGGGTGAACCCACGGAGGTGCGCATGGAGGCATACCGAGAGGTTCTGCCGCCGTAGCACACGCTAAAAGGGGGAGGTGTCACGATATGGTATGAAATATCATATAGGTTTAGTTTCTCTTGTCAGCCCAGGATGTGGGCTAAGAAACCCCCCCTTCTCTTTTACTTCAGAGTTGAGCTGCCTTTCCACTGTGCATGGGGGAAGAGAGTTTTATTGACGAAAGGCATTTAAGACCGGCATTTCCTGTAGTAGAAAGTGCTCAGCTTTAACTGTTAGAGAAGATTCTAGAATCATGAAAGTCCTTTGTTCTGTTTTTGAAAGATATTAGGCAAACGATTTAAAATACGAACACAAAAATATATCGTCATAATCACACTCGGAGGATCTACCCATCCCTCGAAACACAGGTTTCTAGCTCCATCTGGTACAGAGGTAGGGATTTCTCTGTCAGTGTGCGTGACAGGTGGGACATGTTTGGTCTCACTGGAATGCCGGCGATGATACGAGATGAATGAGGGGTATGGTGCGATTATGATATGTTCAGCAGCGGAATTACAAGTCTTAGAAAGATTTAGCTTATACTTAGTCAGAATGCAGAGAGAGGAGGGACTGGGATAGCCAGCCTTTTTGGTGATGTCACCAGGTTAAGCTATAACTGTTTTGGCCGGACTCCAGCAGTCAGTCTGTTGCTGGAAGAACATGTGGGTCTGACCTGAAGAGCTGTACCTCATGCATTGGGATTTTTGGGAGCCCCTCCCCCTAGCATGGTGTTTGCCTGAACTGATATGAACTAAGAACATGTGAGTTATCTTTTCTTCCTTTAATCCTTTTATTTTCATAATTACCTTGTACATATTTGCAATTGTCTCATTTATAACATCTTTGTAAAATATTTTGATAAACACTGCATAAACTTTATGGGTATATTATTTCATGCCAGTTATTTCTCCATGCTCTAAAAACGTACCCTGTCTTTGAAGGGAATTTACGCTACTGTTTTGGGGTTTGCTTCGGACCCGTTTAATCGAGGCTGGTGGCAGTGATACCGTGTACTGTGCAGGCCTTTGGGTTTCACTGTAGCGACTGCGGCTTGATAATTATTGTTCCTGCCTGAGTGGGAGTAGTTATCGCGTCGCTGCAGCGTGCCCAATAGCCAGTACATAGCAGGCAGCCTGTCTGGCGACTAATTACCCTAGGTGCAGTACCTAATCTGACCTGACGGTAAGGGGGGCGCCAGAGAGCTGCAAGGTTCAAGTGGAACTGTAAGCGGGATACACAAATCCCTGCAGTTCATGGTATATTGAAGAGCAGTGGGATACCTAAAATAAGCCCCTGCTGTAAACAAGAGGTCAATAGCCTCGTGTGGGTTTTTTCATCACATTGTGGCAGTGGAGGGATAACTAGGATAAGCCCCCTGCACATGTGATAGCCGTCTGCTGGTCTAAAGTCACCCCAATCCGTGACATATTGTGGGCAGCGGCTAAGGGATCTTGACAGTCACGGTGTGAATCGTGACATTTTATTTTGACTAAGTATAAGCTAAATCTTTCTAAGACTTGTAATTCCGCTGCTGAACATATCATAATCGCACCATACCCCTCATTCATCTCGTATCATCGCCGGCATTCCAGTGAGACCAAACATGTCCCACCTGTCACGCACACTGACAGAGAAATCCCTACCTCTGTACCAGATAGAGCTAGAAACCTGTGTTTCGAGGGATGGGTAGATCCTCCGAGTGTGATTATGACGATATATTTTTGTGTTCGTATTTTAAATCGTTTGCCTAATATCTTTCAAAAACAGAACAAAGGACTTTCATGATTCTAGAATCTTCTCTAACAGTTAAAGCTGAGCACTTTCTACTACAGGAAATGCCGGTCGTAAATGCCTTTCGTCAATAAAACTCTCTTCCCCCATGCACAGTGGAAAGGCAGCTCAACTCTGAAGTAAAAGAGAAGGGGGGGTTTCTTAGCCCACATCCTGGGCTGACAAGAGAAACTAAACCTATATGATATTTCATACCATATCGTGACAGGTGGGGGGCGGGATTATATGTGGTAATGTGGTGGGGGGTGGGGTTGTGTGTGGCAATGTGGTGGGGGGGCGGGATTGTGTGTGGTATTGTGGTGGGGGGGCGGGATTGTGTGTGGTAATATGGTGGGGGTGGGATTATGTGTGGTAATGTGGTGGGAGGGCGGTATTATGTGTGGTAATGTGGTGGGGGGGCGGGATTGTGTGTGGTAATGTGGTGGGGTGGCAGGATTGTGTGTGGTAATGTGGTGGGAGGTGGGATTATGTGTGGTAATGTGGTGGGGGCGGGATTGTGTGTGGTAATGTGGTGGGGGGGCGGGATTGTGTGTGGTAATGTGGTGGGGGCGGGATTGTGTGTGGTAATGTGGTGGGGGCGGGATTGTGTGTGGTATTGTGGTGGGGGCAAGATTGTGTGTGGTAATGTGGTGGGGGGCAGGATTGTGTGGTGATGTGGTGGGGGGTGGGATTGCGTGTGGTAATGTAATGGGGGCGGGATTGTGTGTCTTAATGGGGTGGGGGGCGGGATTATGTGTGGTAATGTAGTGGGGGGCGGGATTATGTGTGGTAATGTGATGGGAGGGAGGGATTATGTGTGGTAATGTGGTGGGGGGCAGGATTGTGTGGTAATGTGGTGGGGGGGCCGGATTTTATGTGGTAATGTGGTGGGGGGTGGGGTTGTGTGTGGTAATGTGGTGGTGGAGCGGGATTGTGTGTGGTATTGTGGTGGGGGTGGGATTGTGTGTGGTAGTATGTGGGGGGCAGGATTATGTGTGGTAATGTGGTGGGAGTGCGGGATTATGTGTAGTAATGTGGGGGGTGGGATTATGTGTAATGTGGTGGGGGGCGGGATTGTGTGTGGTTATGTGATGGGGGCAGGATTGTGTGTGGTAATGTGGTGGGGTGGCAGGATTGTGTGTGGTAATGTGGTGGGGTTGGGATTATGTGTGGTGATGTGGTGGGGGCAGAGCTACAGTGCAGGGGGTGGGATTGTGTGTGGTGATGTGGTGGGAGGTGGGATTATGTGTGGTAATGTGGTGGGGGTGGGATTGTGTGTGGTAATGTGGTGGGGGTAGGAATGTGTGTGGTAATGTGGTGGGGAGCAGGAATTTGTGTGGTAATGTGGTGGGGGCAGGATTGTGTGTGGTAATGTGGTGGGGGACAGGATTGTGTGTGGTAATGTGGTGGGGGGGCAGGATTGTGTGTGGTAATGTAGTGGGGGGGTGGGATTGTGTGTGGTAATGTGGTGGGGGGGTGGGAATGTGTGTGGTAATGTGGTGGGGCAGGATTGTGTGTGGTAATGTGGTGGGGGGACAGGATTGTGTGTGGTAATGTGGTGGGGGGGCAGGATTGTGTGTGGTAATGTGGTGGGGGGACAGGATTGCGTGTGGTGATGTGGTGGTGGGGGGTGGGATTATGTGTGGTAATGTAATGGGGGCGGGATTGTGTGTCATAATGGGGTGGGGGGCGGAATTATGTGTGGTAATGTGGTGGGGGGTGGGATTATGCGTGGTAATGTGATGGGAGGGAGGAATTATGTGTGCTAATGTGGTGGGGGGCAGGATTGTGTGGTAATGTTGTGGGGGGGCGGGATTATTTGTGGTAATGTGGTGGGGGGCGGGATTATGTGTGGTAATGTGGTGGGAGGGCGGGATTATGTGTGGTAATGTGGTGGGGGGCGGGATTGTGTGTGGTAATGTTGTGGGGGTGGGATTGTGTGTGGTAATGTGGTGGGGTGGCAGGATTGTGTGTGGTAATGTGGTGGGGTTGGGATTATGTGTGGTGATGTGGTGGGGGACAGGATTATGTGTGGTAATGTGGTGGGGGGCGGTATTTTGTGTGGTAATGTGGTGGGGGGGCAGGATTATGTGTGGTAATGTAATGGGGGGCAAGATTGTGTCCTACTGGGGTGGGGGGCGGGATTATGTGTGGTAATGTGGTGGGGGGCGTGATTATGTGTGGTAATGTGATGGGAGGGAGGGATTATGTGTGGTAATGTGATGGGGGGCAGGATTGTGTGGTAATGTGGTGGGGGGCGGGATTATATGTGGCAATGTGGTGGGGGGTGGGGTTGTGTGTGGCAATGTGGTGGGGGGGTGGGATTGTGTGTGGTATTGTGGTGGGGGGGCAGGATTGTGTGTGGTAATATGGTGGGGGTGGGATTATGTGTGGTAATGTGGTGGGAGGGCGGTATTATGTGTGGTAATGTGGTGGGGGGCGGGATTGTGTGTGGTAATGTGGGGGTGGGATTATGTGTAATGTGATGGGGGCGGGATTGTGTGTGGTAATGTGGTGGGGTGGCAGGATTGTGTGTGGTAATGTGGTGGGAGGTGGGATTATGCGTGGTAATGTGGTGGGGGCGGGATTGTGTGTGGTAATGTGGTGGGGGCGTGATTGTGTGTGGTAATGTGGTGGGGGCGGGATTGTGTGTGGTAATGTGGTGGGGGCAAGATTGTGTGTGGTAATGTGGTGGGGGGCAGGATTGTGTGGTGATTATTGCGTGTGGTAATGTAATGGGGGCGGGATTGTGTGTCTTAATGGGGTGGGGGGTGGGATTATGTGTGGTAATGTAGTGGGGGGCGGGATTATGTGTGGTAATGTGATGGGGGGCCGGATTTTATGTGGTAATGTGGTGGGGGGTGGGGTTGTGTGTGGTAATGTGGTGGTGGAGCGGGATTGTGTGTGGTATTGTGGTGGGGGTGGGATTGTGTGTGGTAGTATGTGGGGGGCAGGATTATGTGTGGTAATGTGGTGGGAGTGCAGGATTATGTGTGGTAATGTGGGGGGTGGGATTATGTGTAATGTGGTGGGGGGCGGGATTGTGTGTGGTTATGTGATGGGGGCGGGATTGTGTGTGGTAATGTGGTGGGGTGGCAGGATTGTGTGTGGTAATGTGGTGGGGTTGGGATTATGTGTGGTGATGTGGTGGGGGCAGAGCTACAGTGCAGGGGGTGGGATTGTGTGTGGTAATGTGGTGGGAGGTGGGATTATGTGTGGTAATGTGGTGGGGGCGGGATTGTGTGTGGTAATGTAGTGGGGGGGTGGGATTTTGTGTGGTAATGTGGTGGGGGGGCGGGAATGTGTGTGGTAATGTGGTGGGGCAGGATTGTGTGTGGTAATGTGGTGGGGGGGCAGGATTGTGTGTGGTAATGTGGTGGGGGGGCAGGATTGTGTGTGGTAATGTGGTGGGGGGACGGGATTGCGTGTGGTGATGTGGTGGGGCGGGATTATGTGTGGTGATGTGGTGGGGGACAGGATTATGTGTGGTAATGTGGTGGGGGGCGGGATTTTGTGTGGTAATGTGGTGGGGGGCGGGATTAAGTGTGGTAATGTAATGGGGGCGGGATTGTGTGTCATAATGGGGTGGGGGGCGGAATTATGTGTGGTAATGTGGTGGGGGGCGGGATTATGCGTGGTAATGTGATGGGAGGGAGGGATTATGTGTGCTGATGTGGTGGGGGGCAGGATTGTGTGGTAATGTTGTGGGGGGGCGGGATTATTTGTGGTAATGTGGTGGGGGCGGGATTATGTGTGGTAATGTGGTGGGAGGGCGGGATTATGTGTGGTAATGTGGTGGGGGGCGGGATTGTGTGTGGTAATGTTGTGGGGGTGGGATTATGTGTGGTAATGTGGTGGGGTGGCAGGATTGTGTGTGGTAATGTTGTGGGGGTGGGATTATGTGTGGTGATGTGGTGGGGGGCAGATCTACTGTGCATGGGGCGGGATTGTGTGTGGTAATGTGGAGGGAGGTGGGATTATGTGTGGTAATGTGGTGGGGCGGGATTGTGTGTGGTAATTTAAGTGTGTGGCAATGTGGTGGGGGGACAGGCTTGTGTGTGGTAATGTGGTGGGGGGCAGGATTGTGTGTGGTAATGTGGTGGGGGGGCGGGATTGCATGTGGCGATGTGGTGGGGGGGCGGGATTCCGTGTGGTAATGTGGTGGGGGGGCGGGATTATGTGTGGTGATGTGGTGAGGGGCAGGATTATGTGTAGTAATGTGGTGGGTGGCGGGATTTTGTGTGGTAATGTGATGGGGGGGTGGGATTGTGAGTCTTAATGGGGTGAAGGGCGGGATTATGTGTGGTAATATGGTGGGGGGCAGGATTGTGTGTGGTAATGTGATGGGAGGGTGGGATTATGTGTGGTAATGTGGTGGGGGCAGGATTATGTGTGGTAATGTGGTTGGGGGGCGGGATTGTGTGTGGTAATGTGGTGGGAGGCGGGGTTGTGTGTGGTAATGTGGTGGTGGGTGGGGTTGTGTGTGATAATGTGATGGGGGCGGAATTGTGTGGGGTAATGTGGATTTTTGAGCTGACCATACAAAGGTTACAGCTACCGTCAATTCCTGGGTGCACCGCTGATGATACTACAGTTACATGACTGCATTGGTCATTGACTATTTATATCTGTCCCGAGGATATTGTTGGGACCTAATATCTGCAAGCCACAAAGTAACAAGGACCAGCAGGACAACTGAGCTGGAAGCACTGGAATTTTCATTGGGATTTACAGGATAAGTAATCATTTTGAGTATTCCCTTCTCTGTGTCCATTTCTTAAAAATCTTAAACAACTTAAAATGTATCTATAATTTCTGCACAGACCATTATTGCTGCAGGCCACTGAGCAAAGGCTGATGGTATTACTTTTGTGGCAGCATTTGAATCATGAGTTATTTATCATGTAAGTAATAATTTTTCATTATTCACTAGTCTTTGTATATTTTTTTCACAAATCCAGGGCAATTACTTAAAAAATGTACCTATAACTTATGTACAGAACATTGGTCAGGCATATCACATTCAATAACACAATACTATTATATGAGTAAAAACCATGGTTAACATATCAGCTTTAGATATTCATGATTAGAACTTATAGACCTACATCGGACTTAAAAGCTTAAAAAAGTTTACTAAATATACCTTGAATATTACATATCACCACATTTCTTATTTTATTTTCACCCATTACATTGCTTTATAAAAAGGCATGCATTAACTTTAGTTCTCAGCTACATTTCCTACATTGTGAGCAAATAGATTTGGTACACTTAGAAAAAAAATCTAAAAAACAACAGCCTCCTCCATAACCCCTCTAGCTGTCCTTTCCATCACCAAGAGAAGTGTGTGTTTTTGCCATCTTAGACAAAAATGGCTACTCCATTTGCTCATAATTTGGGAAAGATCATATTAATGTAAATTTCGCTAAATTGACTCCTCCAGCCTTGCATTGGATACTGGTAAGAGTATATGTTAAACCTCTTGTTTTTAAAAATGTAGTTAACACTTTAAAAACTGAACTTGAAGCAGAGAATTTGTCAAACTCACAAAATATCTACTATTTACCTGAAAACTCCTTGCCGCTAGCATACTGCTGATCTAATATTCCTGCTCATAGTTGGAAATAGTTTTGCATGACTTTTGAGCTGACCATACACAGGTTACAGCTACTGCCAATCTCTGGCAGCACCGCTGATGACACTACGGTTACATGACTCCATTGGCCATTTACTATTTATATCTGTCCTGAGGATATTGTTGGGACCTAATATCTGCAGGCCACTCTAACAAAGACCAGCAGGACAACTGAGCTGGAAGCACTGGAATTTTTATTGGGATTTACAGGATAAGTAATCATTTTGTGTATTCCCTTCTCTGTGTCCATTTCTTAAAAATCTTAAACAACTTAAAATGTATCTATAATTTCTGCACAGACCATTATTGCTGCAGGCCACTGAACAAAGGCTGACGGTATTACTGGTGTAGCAGCATTAGAATCATGAGTTATTTATCAGATAAGTAATAATTTTTCACTATTCACTAGTCTTTGTACATTTTTTTCACAAATCCAGGACAATAACTTAAAAAATGTACCTATAACTTATGTACAGAACATTGGTCAGGTGTTAGGGCTAGCGGAACGCACCAATGAAAATAGTTTTTATTGTTATTGGTGCGTTCGCAGCCCGGGGTCCACCTTGCAGGAGAACCTGCTGCTAGACAAATGGCAGCACTATATGGCGGTATTGGCTAGCTCGGTTAACTCACAGAGCAGCCGTGAAAGCAAAGCTCTGCACCCTGTTAACTTCACAGGGGCACAGGCTAACTACCCAAGAGAGAGCAGTCAGTGGTCATGCATGCACACAAAACTCCTCGCCGGAGTTGCCAGCATTCTAGGGGCTTATTTCAGCAGGGTCCCTGAACACAATCACTCATGAACACACTGGCGAAAAGCACATAATTTTGAAAGACACTAGCGCATGGCCGTGCGACCATGCGAGCCTTTTATAGCTGCAGCCCAAACAGGACCTTCCAAAAAAGGACCAATGAGAAGCTGCCGCAAAGCCTGAGCATCTTCAGGACCTTCCTGGAGGACCAATGGGCTTTGCTGCAGTATCCAAGCATGTGACCCTCGATCTCCAATGAGAGATCTTACCCTGGGCATGCTCAGAAGGAGAAAAGCAAGACTTAGTCCCAAAAGCATCTGCTCGCTGCTGCCCAGCACTGACTACAATAGCAGAAGCTGGAAGAGCAGCAGTAATCCTCCTCACAGAGTCAGATTGAGCGAGACGCTGAGACCGACGTCTCCGCTGAGCAGCCTCCACTGTGGCAGGAGAAGAATGGGAGACCGCAGCGGAGATGGCCCGAGATTCCCCCTGTGCAGAGGCGGGAGCTCAACCCCTAACATCAGGCATATCACATTCAATAACACAATACTATTATATGAGTAAAAAACATGGTTAACTTATCAGCATTAGATATTCATGATTAGAACTTATAGACCTACATCGGACTTAAAAGCTTAAAAAAGTTTACTGAATATTACATTTCTTATTTTATTTTCACCCATTAAACTGCTTTATAAAAAGGCATGTATTAACTTTAGTTCTCAGCTTCATTTCCTAAATTGTGAGCAAATAAATTAGGTACACTTAGAAAAAAAATCTAAAAAATAACAGCCTCCTCCATAACCCCTCTAGCTGTCCTTTCCATCACCAAGAGAAGTGTGTGTTTTTGCCATCTTAGACAAAAATGGTTAATCCATTTGCTCATAATTTGGGAAAGATCATATTAATGTAAATTTCACTAAATGGACTCCTCCAGCCTTGCATTGGATACTGGTAAGAGTAGATGTTAAACCTCTTGTTTTTTAAGATGTAATTAACCCTTTTTAAAAACTGAACTTGAAGCAGAGAATTTGTCAAAGTCATAAAATATCTAGTATTTACCTGAAAACTCCTTGCCGCTAGCATACTGCTGATCTAATATTCCTGCTCATAGTTGGAAATAGTTTTGCAGGACTTTTGAGCTGACCATACACAGGTTATAGCTACTGCCAATCTCTGGCTGCACCGCTGATGATAATAAGGTTACATGACTGCATTGGCCATTGACTATAACTGTCCCAAGGACATTGTTGGGACCTAATGTCTGCAGGCCACAAGGTAACAAAGACCAGCAGGACAACTGAGCTGGAAGCACTGGAATATTCATTTGGATTTACAGGATAAGTAATCATTTTGAGTATTCCCTTCTCTGTGTCCATTTCTTAAAAATCTTAAACAACTTAAAATGTATCTATAATTTCTGCACAGACCATTGTTGCTGCAGGCCACTAAACAAAGGCTGATGATATTACTGGTGTGGCAGCATTAGATTCCTGAGTTATTTATCAGATAAGTAATAATTTTTCATTATTCACTAGTCTTTGTAAAATTTTTTCACAAATCCAGCACAATTACTTAAAAAAATGTACCTATAACTTATGTACAGAACATTGGTCAGGCATATCACATTCAATAACACAATACTATTATATGAGTAAAATACATGGTTAACATATCAGCTTTAGATATTCATGATTAGATCTTATAGACCTACATCGGACTTAAAAGCTTAAAAAAGTTTACTGAATATACCTTGAATATTACATTTCACTACATTTCTTATTTTATTTTCACCCATTACACTGCTTTATAAAAAGGCATGTATTAACTTTAGTTCTCAGCTACATTTCCTAAATTGTGAGCAAATAGATTAGGTACACTTAGAAAAAAAATCTAAAAAACAACAGCCTCCTCCATAACCCCTCTAGCTGTCCTTTCCATCACCAAGAGAAGTGTGTATTTTTGCCATCTTAGACAAAAATGGTTAATCCATTTGCTCATAATTTGGGAAAGATCATATTAATGTAAATTTCGCTAAGTGGACTCATCCAGCCTTGCATTGGATACTGGTAAGAGTAGATGTTAAACCTCTTGTTTTTTAAGATGTAGTTAACACTTTTTAAAAACTGAACTTGAAGCAGAGAATTTGTCAAAGTCATAAAATATCTAGTATTTACCTGAAAACTCCTTGCCGCTAGCATACTGCTGATCTAATATTCCTGCTCATAGTTGGAAATAGTTTTGCAGGACTTTTGAGCTGACCATACACAGGTTACAGCTACTGCCAATCTCTGGCTGCACCGCTGATGATACTACGGTTACATGACTGCAATGGCCATTGACTATATCTGTCCTGAGGATATTGTTGGGACCTAATATCTGCAGGCCACTCTAACAAGGACCAGCAGGACAACTGAACTGGAAGCACTGGACTTTTCATTGGGATTTACAGGATAAGTAATCATTTTGAGTATTCCCTTCTCTGTGTCCATTTCTTAAAAATTTTAAACAACTTAAAATGTATCTATAATTTCTGCACAGACCATTATTGCTGCAGGCCACTGAGCAAAGGCTGATGGTATTACTGGTGTGGCAGCATTAGAATCATGAGTTATTTATCAGATAAGTAATAATTTTGCATTATTTACTAGTCTTTGTATGTTTTTTTCACAAATCCAGGACAATTATTTAAAAAATGTACCTATAACTTATGTACACAACATTGGTCAGTAGTGTTGAGCATTCCGATACCGCAAGTATCGGGTATCAGACGATATTCGTGGTATCGGAATTCCGATACCGAGTTCCGATACTTTCAGTGTATCGGAAACCGGAATCGGAAATTCACATCATGCAAACTCCTGGTTTTTTATGAATCAGCCTATGAGGAATGATTTGAAGTGTGGGCACATCCTGTTCTGCTTGGTGGGCATGTAACTACTGGCATGGCTCTGATTGGCTGCTGAAATGATGTCACGACACCCTTTAAAAGTCGCCGCCGCCATTTTGTGCTCACTTTGCTGTGAATTCAGTTAGTGACAGGACACTGTGTTCTGACTGAGGCCCAGTTTAGAGATTGCAATTTGCTTAATTGTGCTTAATCCAGGCTAAATTAGCAACCGCTGTGTGTTCACCTTGCTTTTGCCTTGCAACGCTGTTCACAGCTGTCTGCAAGGTCTCTGTATGTGTGTGTGTGTGTGTGTGTGTGTGTGTGTGCGAGTGCAGCTCACTCTGCTGTCTATCCATAGCCACAGCCAGTTGTGTTCAGCTCAGGGTGCTTCACTGCCTCATACTGCTAAATCCATTTTTTTTTTTTAATTAGTGCAGCCTGCTGCACATTTTTTCAAATATATCCTATATTAGTGGCTTTCCATCTGTATCCTGCTAGATTGTGGAAAATCACTATATAGGATTAGATAGAGGAGCTTTGTTTGGCCTTGCAGTGCTGTTAGCAGCTGTCTGCATGGTCTGTGTGGGTGCAGCTCACTCTGCTGTCTGTCCGCAGCCACAGCTGGTTGTGTTCAGCGCAGAGTGCGTCACTGACTCATACTGCTAAATCCATTTTTTTTTTAAATTAGTGCAGCCTGCTGCACATTTTTTCAAATATATCCTATATTAGTGGCTTTCCATCTGTATCCTGCTAGATTGTGAAAAATCACTATATAGGATTAGATAGAGGAGCTTTGTTTGGCCTTGCAGCGCCGTTCGCGGCTGTCTGCACGGTCTGTGTGGGTGCAGCTCACTCTGCTGTCTGTCCATAGCCACAGCCGGTTGTGTTCAGCTCAGGGTGCTTTACTGCCTCATACTGCTAAATCTTTTTTTTTTTTTTAAATTTAGTGCAGCCTGCTGCACATTTTCTCAAATATATCCTATATTAGTGGCTTTCCATCTGTATCCTGCTAGATTTTGGAAAATCACTATATAGGATTAGATAGAGGAGCTTTGTTTGGCCTTGCAGCGCCGTTCGCGGCTGTCTGCATGGTCTGTGTGGGTGCAGCTCACTCTGCTGTCTGTCCATAGCCACAGCCGGTTGTGTTCAGCTCAGGGTGCTTCACTGCCTCATACTGCTAAATCCTTTTTTTTTTTAAATTTAGTGCAGCCTGCTGCACATTTTCTCAAATATATCCTATATTAGTGGCTTTCCATCTGTATCCTGCTAGATTGTGGAAAATCACTATATAGGATTAGATAGAGGAGCTTTGTTTGGCCTTGCAGCACCATTCGCGGCTGTCTGCACGGTCTGTGTGTGAGTACTGCACTCACTCTGTAGTGTCTGTTCTGCGAAACAAACCCAAAGTTCACCAAACACTCCACTTTACTGTTGTGCAGGCCACATAAGCTCATAATAAAGTCTAGTCCACACTCCATAAAATAAGTGTTTCTTATACCTGTTAGCAGCTGTTCAGGAACAAGCACACTAAGCCGTTAGTACTTTTCTGCCTATCTTAACCACTCAGTCAGGATGAAGAAGGCAGGGAGTAAGGCATGTGGGCGTGGAGCAGGGAAAGGAGGTGGGGATTCTGCGCCAGCTGCGGGCACCGGTAACTCATCATCCCCCAGTTTCAGCAGGGAGCAGACCTTCATGCGCAGCTTTTTCGGAGCTCGCCGTACCCTGCTGCTGCGGGACGAACAAATTGAAGCCGTTGTCGGATGGATGGCAGCTAACGCATCGACTTCAATTAGTGCCACATCCTCTCAGGCACAGAGCTCTGAAGAGCAACCATCTGTCTCTTCACCACCTGCCAAATTGCCCAGGCAGTCAGGGAGCCCAGGACAGGAGCCATCTCTACTTCTGTTCTCTGAATCTCTTGGCTTGGAAACAGGGGGCCAGCCAAGCAGCATTAGATAATCAGAAGAAGAGGCTGTATGCAGTGATGCTCAACAGCTTTGTCTCTCTGAATCAGAAGAGGCGGGTGGGACAGTGCCTAAGGTTACAAATTCTCAGTACGCATCAGATGATGAGACTCAGGTGCCAGTTTCTGGTGCGTACTGTGCTGCCGAGACTACCCAGGAGAAGCAGTTGGAGGCAGAGGGTAGCGTAGATGATGAGGTCCTCGACCCATCATGGCGTGAGGAACAGGAAGGTGGTGGGAGCAGCTCTGAGGAAGAGATTCCCCGAACGGCTGAGAGAGGGAGGGGGAAGACTGTGGCACCTGGAGACTCCACTTCGGCACCCGTTAGGAGCATGCCTCTTCCAAAAGCCAAAGCGGGCGCTCCCAAGAGTTGCAGTGCCTGGTTCTTTTTTGACACAGTTGCAGATGACATTTGCTTTGTCAAATGCAAGCTGTGTAGTCAGAAAATCAAACGAGGTAGAAATGTCAGCAACCTCAATACCTCAAACATGTGGAAACATGTGAGGACCAAGCACGCGGTGAAGTTACAAAAACACACTGAAGACCTAGGCCAACCTACAGCGGCACCTACCACCTCTTCAGCTCGTGTTGTTGCCTCTTCCTCCAGCTCACACACTACTGGTTCGGCTTCCTCACAGGATCGCCATGGAAGAACCTCTGGCACTGTTGTCCAGAGACCCAGTGTAATTCCACCCACAGCACCACATTCCCAGTCATCCTCACACTCCCTGCCCAGTGTACAGCCATCAGTAGCACAGGTATGGGAGAAAAGGCGGCCATTCTCGGCAAACCACCCACGAGCACAGGCTCTGAATGCAGGCATTGCCAAACTTCTATCACTGGAAATGCTCTCATTCAGGCTGGTGGAGACTGACAGCTTCCGTAACTTGATGGCATTGGCAGTCCCATAATACAATGTGCCCAGCCGCTTTTATTTCCGCAGGCAAGCCGTCCCAGCCCTGCAAAAGCATGTGGAGGCAAACATCAAACATGCACTACTAAACGCCGTTAGTAGCAAGGTCCACCTCACCACCGATGTGTGGACCAGTCACCATGGACAGGGACGATACCTTTCCCTCACTGCCCATTGGGTCAATGTTGTGGAGCCGGGTACAGACATGGCGAGTGGTGCTGTACGTGTACTGCCAATGCCAAGGATTGCAGGTATCAAGTCTGTGCACATTGACTCCTCCTCATACTCCAGTGCCTCAGAATCATCGCTGCAGGAGCTGTCACGGTCTACCTCCACCTTGACCCGTGAATGCTTAACAACCGATATGAGCACAGCTGTGGCCAAACGTCAACAGGCCGTACTTAAATTAATTTCTTTGGGGAATCGAAGCCACACAGCGCAGGAGCTCTGGAATGCCATCAATTCTGAGAGCGACAAGTGGTTTGCGCCAGCGACTCTCCAGCCAGGCATGGTAGTGTGTGACAATGGCCGAAATCTGGTGGCAGCTCTGGCCCTTGGCACCCTCACTCACATCCCATGTCTGGCACATGTGCTCAATTTGGTTGTGCAGAGTTTTCTGAGGGACTATCCGGATCTTGATGCACTGCTGCACAAGGTCCGCCTTGAGTGTGCTCACTTGCGGCATTCCAGCATGGCCAGATCGCGCATTGCAAGTCTGCAGCGCTGATTCCGTCTTCCGGAACATCGCATCATATGCGACCTCCCCACCAGGTGGAATTCCACGTTACATATGTTGGAGCGGTTGTGTGAGCAGCAGCCAGCAGTAATGGAGTACCAGCTGCATCAGGCGCAAAGAAGTCGCAGTGCACGCCGTTCAGACTTCACAACCACTGAGTGGGCCACTATGAAGGACATCTGCCAGGTTTTGCGGGCCTTTGATGAATCCACGCGGATGGCGAGTGCAGATGATGCGCTAGCCAGCATGACTGTCCCCCTTATCTACCTGCTTGAAAGAACCCTGCAAGCGCTAAGGGATGAGGTGGTGGAAGAGGTTGAGGATGAGGAGTTACCAATTCCATCAGCTTCTGGACAGGCTGCGCGACGTGGTTCCTCACAAAGGAATAGGCAGGGGACCTTTTGTGAGGAGGATGAGGAGGAGTCAATGGAGGAGGAAGACATCTTTCCAGAGGAGGGAGTTACACAAATCTCCAGTAGTCAGTATGTAGAGCGAGGGTGGGGTGATGCAGAGCAGGCAGACATCACGCCTCAAGCAGGGGGCAGCGTTTCTTGGCCAGTTGGCAGTCTGCAGCACATGGTTGATTTCATGCTGCAGTGCCTGAGAAACGACCGCCGCATCACCCACATTCTTACCACGGCTGATTATTGGGTGTACACCCTCCTCGACCCACGCTACAGGGACAATTTGCAAACCCTCATACCACCGTTGCAGCGGGAGCGTAAAATGAGGCTGTACCAAGACACACTGGTGCAGTCCATCATCTTCTCCAGTCCAATCGAGAGAAGTGCTGCGCCTGCTACTGCTTTGCAAAGCAGCTCTGTGCATAGAGGCAGTGGAGGAATCTCTGCACAAAGAGGTAGCAGAAACAGTGGCCCAGCACAAGCCAAGACCAGTCTGTTCCAACAGTGGCAAAGTTTTGTGTGCCAGCCACTAATGTCTACACCATCACTGACGGTGATGGATCCAGTCAGCAGGAGGCCACGTTTCCGTCAGATGGTGACAGACTACATGTCTTGCACTCTTAGCGTACTCCCAGATGGCTCTTCCCCCTTCAAATTTTGGGTCTCTAAGCTGGATACATGGCCAGAGCTTAGCCAGTATGTGTTGGAGGTGCTGGCTTGCCCTGCTGCCAGTGTATTATCGGAAAGCGATTTTAGTGCTGCAGGTGGTGTGCTAACAGACCGTCGCATGCGACTATCATCCGATAACGTTGACCGGCTTACTTTTTTGAAAATGAACAAGGCCTGGATCTCACAGGAATTTGCCACTCCTCTTACCGATTAAATAATTGGTTGCCAACAGTATCCAGGTCTCCAGCTGTGTTCATGTTTCAACCACCTAAACTTAAATCCCTGGGCTCCAAAACCGCCAGTTGCTGCCCAGAAGTGCCGGCCGCACAGACAACACATGACCCAGTGTTATTGTGTTTCAGTAACGTCCGCTGATCCCCTGCTGTGTATCTGGCAACGTGTCCAGTGACCGCCATGCTGGCACTACAACAGCAATTAAAGGGAACCTGTCCCCCCCAGGTGTCTAACTGAAAGAGCCACCTTGTGTAGCACAAATGCTGCACAAGGAACAGGTGGCTCCTTTAGTTGTGCTTCTTGCACACGTTACACTTATAAAATATGTGTCCCCTCATACCGTGAAAGCGTCCCGTAGGTGGGACTTTCCTTTGCTATGAGACGTAGCACAGCCGGCATTCATACCCCCATGGTGCCGAGCGCCGCATCCTCAGCATTGTTTGCATCTGTCCCGGAGCCAGCGCTGTTATGTTTAACCTTGGGCATGCACAGTTAGCACTGACCGTCTTCTAACATCATTTGGTGTCATGGTAACTGTGCCTGTGCGGCCGCACCGCCTGAGAAACTGCCTCTTCTGATTTAGTCCCACTGCAGGGCTGGGATTCCTGGGCATGTACAGTGCATATCTTCGCCTCTCCCTCTTCTCCCTCCGCCTTCTACAGACAGTGTGGTGTCAGCTGATCCCAATTAATGCGTTTTTGTAGGTTTATTCGGTTGTTCTCTTAGTGGTTTTCCCTAGGTTTGGGTTCCTTTTTAATGTGTTGTTTGTGATTTTAATTGTTTTTAATACCTTTGCCTTATTCTTTGCAGAAATTAGGGATTACGGATATAGGATGCCACATATTTCGGGCCATGATCTATAGCACAACAGTTTTCGGCTATAAGAAATGATTATGGACAAAATTTCCCCATTTATGTTATTTACCTGGAGGCAAGAGACGATGAAGAAAAAAGATGAAAAAAGAGAAATAAATGGACGTATAGGGACCACCTATATTATCTATATACCGTATTTTCCGGCGTACAAGACGACTTTTTAACCCCTGAAAATCTTCTTAAAAGTCGGGGGTCGTCTTG
Source organism: Ranitomeya variabilis (assembly GCF_051348905.1). NCBI lineage: Eukaryota > Metazoa > Chordata > Amphibia > Anura > Dendrobatidae > Ranitomeya > Ranitomeya variabilis. The sequence continues at coordinate 709,005,292 of NC_135233.1, read as the reverse complement.
TACGCCGGGAATCGCCTTGTACGCCGGGTGTATATGGTGGGTGGGGGGGGGGGGAGTGATCCTGATGACGACGAGGGGGCGTCTCACAGAAAAGTGAGTATCCCCCATTACCTTATCATAGCGCTGCAGCGTGGGGTCTCTGTGCTGGGAGCGGCGGCGGCTGCTGTGCTGTGGCGGCTCCTCTTCTGCAGTGTGGGGCCTCTGGTGCGGTGGCGGTGGCGGCGGCGGCGGCGTATCTTCATGCAGTCGGGGCTCCTCCGGCATCTCAGCCTAGAAGCCCCGCCGGCAACTCCATCGGTACAATGCGCTGGCCTCCGGGAAAATGGCCGCTGCTTAGATTCAGATCTCGTTGAGATCTGAATCTGAGCATGCGCAGCCCCCAGCGGCCGGGCCACCGCATCGCACCTATTGATCTGCCTCCGGGAAAATGGCCACTGCTCAGATTCAGATCTCGTCTCCCGAGATCTCGGGACGAGATCTGAATCTGAGCAGCGGCCATTTTCCCGGAGGCCACCTGACCGCATTGTACCCATGGAGTTGCCGGCGGGGCTTCCAGTCTTTGAGATGCCGGAGGAGCCCCGACTGTATGAAGATACGCCGCCGCCACCGCCCCACAGCACCAGAGGCCCCACACTGCAGAAGAGGAGCCGCCACAGCACAGCACAGCACAGCACAGCAGCCGCCGCTCCCAGCACAGAGACCCCACGCTGCAGCGCTATGATAAGGTAATGGGGGATACTCACTTTCCTGTGAGACGCCCCCTCGTCCTCATCAGGATCACTCCCCCCCCCCCCAAAGGCACATATTCACCGGCCCTATAAGACGACATAGGGTGTATAAGAAGACCCCCGACTTTTAAGAAGATTTTATTTTTTAACTGGTAAAGTTGGGGGGTCGTCTTATACGCCCAGTCGTCTTATACGCCGGAAAATACGGTACGTATTATTGGTTTTTTATATTGTTTATTTAATTATTATAAATCCCAGTATCACATTTATGCATTATATTTGTTATGGATGTTGGTCTAAATATATTATATTTTTATATAAGAACACTTTTATCACGTTCGGTATTTATTTATGTATATTTGTGTAATTGATTATTTATTCTTTATTATGTATTATTGATTATTTATTAATCAAAAATATTAGTTATTTATTATTATTATTGAATATTTATTTTGTTTTTATTATTAATTTTTGTATATTCATGTAGTTATTATTTATTTGTATTATATTGGGTAATATAGGGCTTCTTTAATTCCCATCCTTTATATTGGATTTATATGGCTGTCTATACACATATATCTATATATATGAATTATTAACGTAATATTAGCACTATGGGCACTTTATACCTAAGCATTTGCTTATTTATAGCACTTTAATGTATTAGTATTTTTAATATCCACTCTTTATATATATGGTCTTATTCTTTTTACGGCGGTCCTTTTTACACCATTTTTCGTATGTAGTTTCTCTTCTATTACCTCCCGGCTTCCAGGAGCGCATGCGCGGGGTCAGATTCCCTACGACTTCCGGGTATGCCTAATAGAGGACCGCAGTGCGTTCCAATGCGTTCCAGCAGGCAGTTCCCGGAAGTCACTTTATTGATGGGAACCTATTAGTCCCGGCGCATGCGCTATTAATACTGGAGGCGCATCCTATCACATCCCAGCACGGCCTTCTTAAGCAGTAATTGACACCCCTTACCGTACACGCCCCCGGAAGAAGCGATCAGCGAAACGGTGGGGCGGGAGGGAGGACGTCAGACACAGTACACCTTTGTGGTAAGCGTTTACACCTAATGTCGTTAGCTTGTCCTGCATATTTGGCATCACTAGGACCACCATTGTCACTACTTAGTGAGTATCTTTTTAATGGGAAAACCGCTGCTCAGGATATATCATCTTACTCAGGTGTTTTACACCATCATCTTATATTGGAACACAGCGGTTTTTCTATTTCCTGCTTTGTAGGTCCAGTCAATCATGTGTGCCTAGTATTGTGTACTTATAAGTCCACTGCTGTTTTCCTACATATATTACAGACAGATACTTTTTGTCTGGTTTCAGTGGTTCATTAACGCAGCAGTGTTCTTATTTGTCTCACTGTTTTATATTGCAGTCCTTGCTATTGTTATTAGCATATATTTCCTATTATTTTGCCAAAATGCACCACCTGTGTCTGCATTCACTTCCCTCCCTTTGGAGGTTTTTCAGCCCTGTTTTATAATTAGGTTTTTATCTACTATGTTGCAATAAAAATTTATTTTTAATTATACTCCAGCCTATGTCACTCTTTATCCTTGGCAATTGCACCTTATGGATATAAGTTTATTATTCCTAGTTGAGTGTCCCCTTTTGGGTAATTTATTCTATTGATGGACGGATAGTATTAATACACTCTGAAGAAGGTGGATGGAGAGTAGTGAGAGGCGAAGATATGCACTGGGGTTCAGTAACGTCAGCTGTTCCTCAGCTGTGTGTGCGGCAATACCTCCAATCTGCTCCTCCTGCTGTACCTGGGCTCCAACACCGCCAGTTGGTGCCTGGAAATGCTGGCTGCACAGTTAACACTTGCTGCCGTGTTATTGAGGTTCAGTAACGTCAGCTGCTCCCCTGCTGTGTATCCGGCAACGTGTCATGCAACCGCCACGCTGGCACACTGTCAGACATTTACATGCCTCCAGTGCAGGCTCGGACTACACTCTGCTCCTCCTGCTGTCCCTGGGCTCCAACACCGCTGGTTGCTGCCCGGAAGTGCTGTTTGCACAGAGCCAAACACCTCGCCAATGTGTTAGTGGGGTTCAGTAACGCCTGCTGCCCCCCTGCTGTGTATCCGGCAATGTGTCATGCGACCGCCACGCTGGCACAACTACTGAAATTTAGGGGAACCTGTCCCCCCCAGGCGTTTGTTACTGAAAGAGCCACCTTGTGCAGCAGTAATGCTGCACAAGGAAGAGGTGCCTCTTTTCGTTGTGCTCCTTGCACACGTTGAACCTAACACTTATGAAATGTGTCCCCTCACACCGTTAAACCGTCCCTGCGGGCCAGAGATCCATGGGCATGTGCAGTGCAAATCTTCACCTCAGGCTCTCACTCCTCTTCCTCCACCTTATTCAGACTGTGCGCCGTCAGCTGATCCCTAATAGCATGCCATGGCCGTGACGCCGCACAGTCTGAAGAAGCTGGAGGAAGGGGAGTGAGAGGCGAGGATATGCACTGCGCATGCCTATGGATCCCAGGCCCGCAGTGGGATTACATTAGATGACACTGCGAGGCAGGATCTCGGGCAGCGCGGCCGCACAGGCGCAGCCAGCATGACACCAAATGATGTCAGAAGACGGGCAGCGCTAAATGCGCCTGGCCAAGGGATAACATAACAGCGCAGGCTCCATGACAGAATCAAACAATGCTGAGGAGGCAGCGCATGGCACCAAGGTGGTAGGAATGACGGCTGTGCTGCGTCACATTACAAAGGAAAGTACCACCTCCGGGACGGTTTTACGGTGTGAGGGGACACATTTCATAAGTGTCTAGTTCAGCGTTTGCAAGGAGCAAAATTAAAAGAGCCACCTTTTACTTTAGCAGCATTAGTGCTGTACAAGATGGCTCTTTCAGCAACAAACGCCTGGGGGGGTTAAAGGTTCCCTTTCAACTTGCTCCAGTGCAGGCTTCGGCCTACACTCTGCACCTCCTGCTGACCCTGCGCTCTAACACCGCCAGTTGGTGCCCGGAAGTGCTGGCTGCACAGAGAAAAACACCCGTCAATGTGTCAGTGGGGTTCAGCAACGCCAGCTGTTCCCTTGCTGTGTAGCCAGCAACGTGTCCTGCAAACGCCACGCAGACACAACAGATATTAAACTGCCTCCAGTGCAGGCTTCAGCCTACACTCTGCTCCTCCTGCTGACCCTGGGCTCTAACACTGCCAGTTGGTGCCCGGAAGTGCTAGCTGCACAGAGAAAAACACCCGTCAATGTGTCAGTGGGGTTCAGTAACGCCAGCTGTGCCCCTGCTGTGTAGCCGGCATCGTGTCCTGCAAATGCCACGCAGACACAACAACTGAAATTAAAGGGAACCTGTCCCCCCCCAGGCATTTGTATGTATAACAGCCACCTTGTACAGCAGTAATGCTGCATTTGTACAAGGTGGCTTTCAGTTTTACTCCTTGCACACGCTGAACTAAACACTTACAATATGTTTCCCCTGATAAAGTTCAACCGTCCCGGAGATGTGACTTTCCTTTGTAATGACACGCAGCAACCCCCTAGCCAGCGTGCGCCACCTCCTTAGCGTTGTTTGAATCTGTCCCGGAGCCTGCGCTGTAATGTTATCCCTTGGCCATCCACAGTTAGCGCTGCCCGTCTTCTGACATCATTTGTAGTCAGGCTGGCTGTGCCTGTGCGGACGCGCTGCCCAAGATCACACGCCTCAGTGTCTTATTTGTTCTCACTTTGGTGCTGGGATTCATGGGAATGCGCTGTGCATATCTTCGCCTCTCACTCATCTCCTTCCGCCTTCTTCAGACTGTGTGGCTTCACGGCCATGGCATGCGATAAGGGGTCAGCTGACACCGCACAGTCTGAAGCAGGAGTAAGGACATGAGTGACAGGCGCCAATATTTACTGCACAAGGCCATGAATCCCAGCCCCACAGTGTAAGTAAATCAGAAGACACTGCGGTAACAGCGCAGTAACAGCACATGTCCAAGGGATAACACAACATCGCAGACTACAGAACACAAAAAAGCAACACTCAGGAGGCAGCGCCCAGCACCAAGGTGATATTTTTGACAGCTGTGCTGCGTCTCATTCAGAAGGAAAGTCCCGCCTCCAAGACAGTTTGACTGTAAAAGGGGCTAAATTTTATACGTGTTTCATTCAGCGTGTGCAAGAAACGAAATTAAAAGAGCAATCTTTTACTTGTGCAGCATTACTGCTGCACAAGGTGGCTCTTCTAGTTTGTAACCCCTTTAGGGGGGTTTAAAGGTTGCCTTTCAATTTGCTCCAATTAGGCTTCGGCCTACACTCTGCTCCTCCTGCTGTCCCTGGGCTCCAACACCGCCAGTTGGTGCCTGGAAGTGCTGGCTGCACAGAGAAAAACACCTGTCAATGTGTCAGTGGGGTTCAGCAATACCAGCTGTTCCCCCGCTGTGTAGCCAGCAACGTGTCCTGCAAACGCCACGCAGACACAACAGATATTAAACTGCCTCCAGTGCAGGCTTTGGCCTACACTCTGCTCCTCCTGCTGACCCTGGGCTCTAACACCGCCAGTTGGTGCTCAGAAGTGCTAGCTGCACAGAGAAAAACACAACCGTCAATGTGTCAGTGTGGTTCAGCAACGCCAGCTGTTCCCCTGCTGTGTAGCCGGCAACATGTCCTGCAAATGCCACGCAGACACAACAGATATTAAACTGCCTCCAGTGCAGGCTTCGGCCTACACTCTTCTCCTCCTGCTGACCCTGGGCCCTAACACCGCCAGTTGGTGCCCGGAAGTGCTAGCTGCACAGAGAAAAACACAACCGTCAATGTGTCAGTGGGGTTCAGCAACGCCAGCTGTTCCCCCGCTGTGTAGCCGGCAACGTGTCCTGCAAACGCCACGCAGACACAACAGATATTAAACTGCCTCCAGTGCAGGCTTCGGCCTACACTCTGCTCCTCCTGCTGACCCTGGGATCTAACACCGCCAGTTGGTGCTCGGAAGTGCTAGCTGCACAGAGAAAAACACAACCGTGAATGTGTCAGTGGGGTTCAGCAATGCCAGCTGTTCCCCTGCTGTGTAGCCGGCAACGTGTCCTGCAAACGCCACGCAGACACAAAGCTGCCTCCAGTGCAGGCTTCGGCCTACACTCTGCTCCTCCTTGATTCCCTGGGCTCTAACACCACCAGTTAGTGCCTGGTAGTGCTGGCTGCACAGAGAAAAACACCCGCCACTGTGTCAGTGGGGTTCAGCAACGCCAGCTGTTCCGCTGCTGTGTAGCCGGCATCGTGTCCTGCAAATGCCACGCAGACACAACGGACCTCCAAATGCCTCCAGTGCAGGCTTTGGCCTACACTCTGCTCCCCCTGCTGACCCTTTGCTCCAACACCGCTAGTTGGGGCTCTAGGAAGACAATCTTGAATAGGTCCCCATCCTGGTTCCAGTACCGTCAGCTGGTTCTGGGCAGAGCCTTTGGCTTAGGTGCCTCCTTCTGGGTATCCAAGTTCCACCATTGTCAGGTGGTCCTTGGTAGTGCTTTCAGGCACGGGTACCTCCTGCTTAGTAACCGGGTTCCAGGTTCGTCAGCTGGTCCTCGGTAGTTTCATTGGCTCTTGGACCTTTGGGTAGCCATCCAAGTTCTAGTTCCATCAGCTGGTTCTCAGCATTTTCTCAGCCTTCTTGTACCTTCTGCTACATTTTCAAGTTCAAGACCCTAAAGACGACGACCCAGAAGACCACCCCTAAGATGACGACGACACCAGAGACGACAACCACTGAGATGACGACCCTGGAGACGATGACCCTGATGACCACCCCGATGACGACGATGATGACCCCGGAGACGACGACCCTGGAGATGACGACATGGAAGACGGAGAAGCAGAAGAACAAGAGGCTGCAGAACAAAGAGCAGAAGAACATTAAGCATAAGACTAAACATCAGAGCAAAAGATATAAAATAAATTATAAGCAGAAGAAGACTAAGAGTGTACGGGGGTGAGTCCGTTCCTCCTCGTGGTGCCCCTGGATAAAGCCTGCTGTGTAGGCCAAACTGAGAGCGGACAAATCCTGTTTTAAATCTTTTGCGACAGGCAGAACGGAAGGTGTAATCTTCAAACTTTGATAGATAACAACTACAGGAATGCCTGTCACACATAAGATTTGATGAGAGATGAAGAAGAGGAATATGAAGGAGATTATGAACTTGAATATGGAGAAGAATAAGTGTTGAATGAGAAGAATATGAAGATTTTTTTAAAAAAGAATAATAGGAAGAAGGTGAAGAAGAAGAGGAATAAGGTGGAGAAGAAGTTGATGAAAAAGATGCTGCTGCTGAGGATGATGAAGAAAGTGTGTTAGAAGTAAAAAAAAAGGTGCAGAGCATGGAAGTAGAGAAAAATAAATATCTGACAAAATCTAAAAAATCTAAACATAGTCAAAATCTTTGTAACTCCGAACGTCTTAAAATATTTATAATTCCAGCTATTCCATTTGAATGGGCTAAACCTCTATGCCTTTAATGTCCCCTCCACATTCTCCGATACATTCTACATTTTTCTTAGTTGTTTTCCTTCATGTGGAATTAGGCTACAAGGAAATAAAGGTTTTATTTTAATTCCGATATTTTGCTCCCATTGACTTGCATTGGTATCGGGTATCGGTATCGTCGAGATCCGATATTTTGCCGGTATCGGCAGATCCAATCCGATACCGATACTTTTGAATATCGGAAGGTATCGCTCAACACTATTGGTCAGGCATAGCACATTCAATAACACAATACTATTATATGAGTAAAAAACATGGTTAACATATCAGCTTTAGATATTCATGATTAGAACTTATAGACCTACATCGGACTTAAAAGCTTAAAAAAGTATACTGAATTTACCTTGAATATTACATTTCACTACATTTCTTATTTTATTTTCACCCATTACACTGCTTTATAAAAGGCATGTATTAACTTTAGTTCTCAGCTACATTTCCTAAATTGTGAGCAAATAGATTAGGTACACTTAGAAAAAAAAATCTAAAAAACAACAGCCTCCTCCATAACCCCTCTAGCTGTCCTTTCCATCACCAAGAGAAGTGTGTGTTTTTGCCATCTTAGACAAAAATGGTTAATCCATTTGCTCATAATTTGGGAAAGATCAAATTAATGTAAATTTTGCTAAATGGACTCATCCAGCCTTGCATTTGAAACTGGTAAGAGTATATGTTAAACCTCTTGTTTTTAAAGATGTAGTTAACACTTTTTAAAAACTGATCTTGAAGCAGAGAATTTGTCAAACTCAAAAAATATCTAGTATTTACCTGAAAACTCCTTGCCACTAGCATACTGCTGATCTAATATTCCTGCTCATAGTTGGAAATAGTTTTGGAGGACTTTTGAGCTGACCCTACACAGGTTATAGCTACTGCCAATCTCTGGCTGCACCGCTGATGATAACAAGGTTACATGACTGCATTGGCCATTGACTATAACTGTCCCAAAGATATTGTGGGGACCTAATGTCTGCTAATGTCTGCAGGCAACAAGTTAACAAAGACCAGCAGGATAACTGAGCTGGAAGCACTGGAATTTTCATTGGGATTTACAGGATAAGTAATCATTTTGAGTATTCCCTTCTCTGTGTCCATTTCTTAAAAATCCTTTAGATGTAGAAGTAGGAGAGATACGTGATTTTTCACAAAACCTGAAACCGTAAAAAATATAATACCCGGCCAAGCCAAAAATGGCTGATTTTCAGCCAAACTTTTTTTCCACAAATCAAACATGCTATTTGGGAACTGTTTTGGGATGCTTTCCAACATAGTTTTAACCCTCTAGATGTAGAAGTAGGAGAATTAAGTGATTATTCACAAAACCTGAAAACGTCAAAAATCTAATACCCGGCCAAGCCAAAAATGGCTGATTTGTGGAAAAAAAAATTTGGCTGAAAATCAAACACGCACTATACCCCCTCTTTGGGAACTCTTTTGGGATGCTTTCCAATATAGTTTTAACCCTCTAAATGTAGAAGTAGGAGAATTAAGTGATTTTTCACAAAACCTGAAAAAGTCAAGAAATCTAATACCCGGCCAAGACAAAAATGGCTGATTTTCAGCCAAATTTTTTTTGTTCCACAAATCAAACACGCATTATACCCTGTTGTGAATTCCGTTCTCGAACTCCCTCCTGTGGTCATGAATGGTACTTCGGCGGGTTCTGTCTGTGGACTCCCTCTGGTGGCTGTGAGTGGAGCTGCTGGTTCTGAGATTCCTTTCCCAGCTGCCCTCGTTTAGGGCTAGGCTGGCTCCTCTATTTAACTCCACTCAGATCGTTACTCCATGCCAGCTGTCAATGTCTTAGTAATGGTTCAGATCTCTCCAGGATCTTTCTGATGACCTGTCTACTCCAGCGGAAGCTAAGTCCCTGCTAGTTATTTTGTTGTTCATTGTATTCTGTCCAGCTTGCTATCATGATATTGCTTTGCTAGCTGGAAGCTCTGGGATGCAGGGTGGCACCTCCGCACCGTGAGTCGGTGCGGGGGTCTTTTTGCACACCCTGCGTGGTATTTTGTAGTTTTTTGTGCTGACCGCAAAGATACCTTTTCTATTTTCTGTCTGTTAGTAAGTCTGGCTCCCTTTGCTAAAACCTGTTTCATTCCTGTGTTTGTGACTTCCATCTTAACTCACAGTCAATATTTGTGGGGGGCTGCCTTTTCCTTTGGGGAATTTCTCTGAGGCAAGGTCAGGCTTTATTTCCTATCTCTAGGGGTAGTTAGCTCTTAGGCTGTGAAGAGGCGTCTAGGCAGAGTTAGGTACGCTCCACGGCTATTTCTAGTTGTGTGATAGATTAGGGTTTGCGGTCAGCAGAGCTCCCACTTCCCAGAGCTTGTCCTGTTCTACAGTTTAACCATCAGGTCATTCCGGGTGCTCCTAACCACCAGGTCCATAACAATACCCCCTCTTTGGGAACTCTTTTGGGATGCTTTCCAATATAGTTTTAACCCTCTAGATGTAGAAGTAGGAAAATTAAGTGATTTTACACAAAACCTGAAAACGTCAAAAAATCTAATACTCGGCCAAGCCAAAAATGGCTGATTTTCAGCCAAATTCTTTTTTTTCCACAAATCAAACACGCTCTGTACCCCCTCTTTGGGAACTCTTTTGGGATGCTTTCCAACATAGTTTTAACCATCTAGATGTAGAAGTAGGAGAATTCAGTGGTTTTTCACAAAACCTGAAAACGTCAAAAAATCTAATACCCAGCCAAGCCAAAAAATGGCTGATTTTCAGCCAAAATTCTTTTTCCACAAATCAAACACGCACTATGCCCCCTCTTTGGGAACTCTTTTGGGATGCTTTCCAACATAGTTTTAACCCTCTAGATGTAGAAGTAGGAGAATTAAGTGATTTTTCGCAAAGTCCGGAAAACGTCAAAAAATCTAATACCCGGCCAAGCCAAAAATGGCTGATTTTCAGCCAAATTTTTTTCCCACAAATCAAACACACACTATACCCTCTTATTGGGAACTCTTTTGAGATGCTTTCCAACATAGTTTTAACCCTCTAGATGTAGAAGTAGGAGAATTAAGTGATTTTTCGCAAAGTCCGGAAAACGTCAAAAAATCTAATACCCGGCCAAGCCAAAAATGGCTGATTTTCAGCCAAAATTGTTTCCACAAATCAAACACGCACTATACCTCCTCTTTGGGAACTCTTTTGGGATGCTTTACAACATAGTTTTAACCATCTAGATGTAGAAGTAGGAGAATTCAGTGGTTTTTCACAAAACCTGAAAACGTCAAAAAATCTAATACCCAGCCAAGCCAAAAAGTGGCTGATTTTCAGCCAAATTTTTTTTCCACAAATTAAACACGCACCATACCCCCTTTTGGGACCTCTTTTGGGATGCTTTCCAACATAGTTTTAACCCTCTAGATGTAGAAGTAGGAGAATTAAGTGATTTTTCGCAAAGTGCGGAAAACGTCAAAAAATCTTATACCCGGCCAAGCCAAAAATGGCTGATTTTCAGCCAAAATTTTTTCCCACAAATCAAGCACGCAGTATACCCCCTCTTTGGGAACTCTTTTGGGATGCTTTCCAACATAATTCTCCTACTTCTACATCTAGAGGGTTAAAACTATGCTGGAAAGCATCCCAAAAGAGTTCCCAAAGAGGGGGTATACTGCATGCTTGATTTGTGGGAAAAAATTTTGGCTGAAAATCAGCCATTTTCGGCTTGGCTGGATATTAGATTTTTTGACGTTTTCCGCACTTTGCAAAAAATCACTTAATTCTCCTACTTCTACATCTAGAGGGTTAAAACTATGTTGGAAAGCATCCCAAAAGAGGTCCCAAAAGGGGGTATAGTGCGTGTTTAATTTGTGGAAAAAAAATTTGGCTGAAAATCAGCCATTTTTTGGCTTGGCTGGGTATTAGATTTTTTGACGTTTTCAGGTTTTGTGAAAAACCACTGAATTCTCCTACTTCTACATCTAGATGGTTAAAACTATATTGTAAAGCATCCCAAAAGAGTTCCCAAAGAGGAGGTATAGTGCGTGTTTGATTTGTGGAAAAATTTATGGCTGAAAATCAGCCATTTTTGGCTTTGCCGGGTATTAGATTTTTTTAACGTTTTCAGGTTTTGTTAAAAACCACTTAATTCTCCTACTTCTACATCTAGAGGGTTAAAAGTAAGTGGTTTTTAACAAAACCTGAAAACGTCAAAAAATCTAATACCCGGCAAGCCAAAAATGGATGATTTTCAGCCAAATTTTTTTTCCACAAATCAAACACGCACTATACCCCCTCTTTGGGAACTCTTTTGGGATGCTTTCCAACATAGTTTTAACCCTCTAGATGTAGAAGTAGGAGAATTAAGTTGATTTTTCACAAAACCTGAAAACGTCAAAAATCTAATACCTGGCCAAGCCAAAAAATGGCTGACTTTCAGCCAAATTTTTTTTACCACAAATCAAACACGCAATATACCCCTTCTTTGAGAACTCTTTTGGGATGCTTTCCAACATAGTTTTAACCCTCTAGATGTAGAAGTAGGAGAATTAAGTTGATTTTTCACAAAACCTGAAAATGTCAAAAATCTAATACCCGGCCAAGCCAAAAATGGCTGTTTTTCAGCCAAATTTTTTTTTTCCACAAATCAAACACGCACTATATCTTGTCTTTGGGAACTCTATTGAGATGCTTTCCAACATAGTTTTAACCCTCTAGATGTAGAAGTAGGAGAATTAAGTTGATTTTTCACCACACCTGAAAACGTGAAAAATCTAATAGCCGGCCAAGCCAAAAATGGCTGATTTTCAGCCAAATTTTTTTGTTACACAAATCAAACACGCTCTATACCCCCTCTTTGGGAACTCTTTTGGGATGCTTTCTAAGATAGTTTTAACCCTTTAGATGTAGAAGTAGGAGAATTAGGTGATTTTTCACAAAACCTGAAAACGTCAAAAAATCTAACACCCGGCCAGCCAAAAATGGCTGATTTTCAGTCAAACTTATTTTTCCACAAATCAAACACGCACTATACCCCCTCTTTGGGAACTCTTTTGGGATGCTTTCCAACATAGTTTTAACCCTCTAGATGTAGAAGTAGGAGAATTACGTGATGCTTCGCAAAACCTGAAAACGTCAAAAAATCTAATACCCGGCCAAGCCAAAAATGGCTGATTTTCAGCCAAAAATTTTTTTCCACAAATCAAACGTGCACTATACCCCCTCTTTGGGAACTCTTTTGGGATGCTTTCCAACATAGTTTTAACACTCTAGATGTAGAAGTAGGAGAATTAAGTTGATTTTTCACAAAACCTGAAAACGTCAAAAATCTAATACCTGGCCAAGCCAAAAAATGGCTGACTTTCAGCCAAATTTTTTTTACCACAAATCAAACACGCAATATACCCCTTCTTTGAGAACTCTTTTGGGATGCTTTCCAACATAGTTTTAACCCTCTAGATGTAGAAGTAGGAGAATTAAGTTGATTTTTCACAAAACCTGAAAATGTCAAAAATCTAATACCCGGCCAAGCCAAAAATGGCTGTTTTTCAGCCAAATTTTTTTTTTCCACAAATCAAACACGCACTATATCTTGTCTTTGGGAACTCTATTGAGATGCTTTCCAACATAGTTTTAACCCTCTAGATGTAGAAGTAGGAGAATTAAGTTGATTTTTCACCACACCTGAAAACGTGAAAAATCTAATAGCCGGCCAAGCCAAAAATGGCTGATTTTCAGCCAAATTTTTTTGTTACACAAATCAAACACGCTCTATACCCCCTCTTTGGGAACTCTTTTGGGATGCTTTCTAAGATAGTTTTAACCCTTTAGATGTAGAAGTAGGAGAATTAGGTGATTTTTCACAAAACCTGAAAACGTCAAAAAATCTAACACCCGGCCAGCCAAAAATGGCTGATTTTCAGTCAAACTTATTTTTCCACAAATCAAACACGCACTATACCCCCTCTTTGGGAACTCTTTTGGGATGCTTTCCAACATAGTTTTAACCCTCTAGATGTAGAAGTAGGAGAATTACGTGATGCTTCGCAAAACCTGAAAACGTCAAAAAATCTAATACCCGGCCAAGCCAAAAATGGCTGATTTTCAGCCAAAAATTTTTTTCCACAAATCAAACGTGCACTATACCCCCTCTTTGGGAACTCTTTTGGGATGCTTTCCAACATAGTTTTAACACTCTAGATGTAGAAGTAGGAGAATTAAGTGATTTTTCGCAAAACCTGAAAACGTCAAAAAATCTAATACCCGGCCAAGCCAAAAATGGCTTATTTTCAGCCAACATTTTTTTTTTCACAAATCAAACACGCACTATACCCCCTCTTTGGGAACTCTTTTGGGATGCTTTCCAACATAGTTTTAACCCTCTAGATGTAGAAGTAGGAGAATTAAGTGATTTTTCGCAAAACCTAAAAAGGTCAAAAAATCTAATACCCGGCCAAGCCAAAAATGGCTGATTTTCAGACAAATTTTTTTTTTCCACAAATCAAACACGCACTATACCCCCTCTTTGGGAACTCTTTTGGGATGCTTTCCAACATAGTTTTAACCCCCTTGATGTAGAAGTAGGAGAATTAAGTGACTTTGCAAAACCTGAAAACGTCAAAAAATCTAATACCCGGCCAAGCCAAAAATGGCTGATTTTCAGCCAAATTTTTTTTTCCACAAATCAAACGTGCACTATACCCTTTCTTTGGGAATTCTTTTGGGATGCTTTCCAACATAGTTTTAACCCTCTAGATGTAGAAGTAGGAGAATTAAGTGATTTTTCGCAAAGTCCGGAAAACGTCAAAAAATCTAATACCCGCCAAAGCCAAAAATGGCTGATTTTCATCCAAATTTTTTTTCGACAAATCAAACACGCACTATACCCCCTCTTTGGGAACTCTTTTGGGATGCTTTCCAACATAGTTTTAACCCTCTAGATGTAGAAGTAGGAGAATTAAGTGATTTTTTGCAAAACCTGAAAACGTCAAAAAATCTAATACCCGGCCAAGCCAAAAATGGCTGATTTTCAGCCAAAATTTTTTTTTTCCGCAAATCAAACACGCACTATACCCCCTCTTTCGGGACTCTTTTGGGAAGCTTTCCAACATAGTTTTAACCCTCTAGATGTAGAAGTAGGAGAATTAAGGGATTTTTTTACAAAACCTGAAAACGACAAAAAATCTAATACCCGGCCAAGCCAAAAATGGCTGATTTTCAGCCAAATTTTTTTCCCTCAAATCAAACTTGCACTATACCCCCTTTTTGGGAACTCTTTTGGGATGCTTTACAACATAGTTTTAGCCCTCTAGATGTAGAAGTAGGAGAATTAAGTGATTTTTCGCAAAACCTGAAAACGTCAAAAAATCTAATACCCCGGCCAAGCCAAAAATGGCTGATTTTCAGCCCAATTTTTTTTTCCACAAATCAAACACGCACTATATCCTGTTGTGAATTCCGTTCTCGGATTCCCTCCTGTGGTCATGAATGGTACTTCGGTGAGTTCTGTTCTTGGACTCCCTCTGGTGGCTTTGAGTGGAACTGCTGGTCCTTGAGGTTGGCTTTCTCAGCTGCCCTCGTTTATTGCTATGCTGGCTTCTCTATTTAACTCCACTCAGATCGTTACTTCATGCCAGCTGCCAATGTCTCAGTACTGGTTCAGATCTCTCTTGGATTTCTCTGATGACCTGACTGCTCCAGCAGAAGCTAAGTCCCTGCTAGTTCATTTGTTGTTCATTGCGTTCTGAATATATTTCTTAGTACTTGCTAAGTTCTTTCCAGCTTACTATCATGATATTTCCTTGCTAGCTGGAAGCTCTGGGGGTGCAGGGTTGCACCTCCACACCGTGAGTCGGTGTGGAGGTCTTTTTGCATACTCTGCGTGGTTTTTTGTAGTTTTTTGTGCTGACCGCATAGTTCCCTTTACTATCCTGACTATTTAGTGAAGACTGGCCTCCTTTGCTAAAACCTGTTTAATTCCTGTGTTTGTAACTTTCCTCTTAACTCACAGTCAATATTTGTGGGGGGCTGCCTTTTCCTTTGGGGAATTTCTCTGAGGCAAGGTAAGGCTTTATTTCCGATCTTTAGGGGTAATTAGCTCTTAGGCTGTGAAGAGGTGTCTAGGGAGAGTTAGGTATGCTCCACGGCTATTTCTGTGTGTGTGATAGGATTAGGGTTTGCAGTCAGCAAAGTTCCCACTTTTCCAGAGCTTGTCCCGATTTCTAGTTTAACCATCAGGTCATTCCAGGTGCTCCTAACCACCAGGTCCATAACAGTACAGCTGGCCGTACTGTTGTGAATTCCGTTCTCGGACTCCCTCCTGTTGCCAACAAAGTGTTAATGCATCTCAAAAGAGGGATAAGAGAAGTTCTGAGCCCATTTTTTTTCTTTGCAGTGTGTTTTGTCTTTCTTTTCCCCTTAACCTCTGGGTGGTTCAGGACTCAGGTGTAGATATGGATATTCAAGGTCTGTCCTCTTGTGTGGATCAACTCGCTGCAAGGGTACAAAGCATTCAAGATTATGTAGTTCAGAATCCTATGTTAGAGCCTAGAATTCCAATTCCTGATTTGTTTTCTGGGGATAGATCTGTTTCTGAATTTCAAAAATAATTGTAGACTGTTTCTTGCTTTGAAACCCCGCTCCTCTGGTGACCCTATTCAGCAAGTTAAAATCATTATTTCTTTGTTACGTGGCGACCCTCAAGACTGGGCATTCTCCCTTGCGCCAGGAGATCCTGCATTGCTTAATGTAGATGCGTTTTTTCTGGCGCTTGGATTGCTTTATGACGAACTTAATTCAGTGGATCAGGCAGAGAAAATCTTGCTGGCTTTGTGTCAGGGTCAGGATGAAGCGGAGGTATATTGTCAGAAGTTTAGAAAATGGTCTGTGCGTACTCAATGGAATGAGTGTGCTCTGGCAGCAATTTTCAGAAAGGGTCTTTCTGAAGCCCTTAAGGATGTTATGGTGGGGTTCCCCACGCCTGCTGGTCTGAATGAATCAATGTCCTTGGCCATTCAGATCGATTGGCGTATGCGCGAGCGCAAAGTTGTGCACCATTTGGCGGTGTCCTCTGAGCAGAGGCCTGAGCCTATGCAATGTGATAGGACTTTGACCAGAGCTGAACGTCAGGAACACAGACGTCAGAATGGGCTGTGTTTTTACTGTGGTGACTCCACTCATGCTATCTCTGATTGTCCTAAGCGCACTAAGCGGTTCGCTAGGTCTGTCACCATTGGTACTGTACAGCCTAAATTTCTTTTGTCCGTTACTCTGATTTGCTCTTTGTCGTCCTACTCGGTTATGGCATTTGTGGATTCGGGCGCTGCCCTGAATTTGATGGACTTGGAGTTTGCCAGGCGCTGTGGTTTTTTCTTGGAGCCTTTGCAGTATCCTATTCCATTAAGAGGAATTGATGCTACGCTTTTGGCCAAGGATAAACCTCAGTACTGGACTCAGTTGACCATGTGCATGGCTCCTGCACATCAGGAAGATATTCGCTTTTTGGTGTTGCATAATTTGCATGATGTGGTCGTGTTGGGTTTGCCATGGCTACAGGTTCATAATCCAGTATTGGATTGGAAATCAATGTCTGTGTCTAGTTGGGGTTGTCAAGGGGTACATGGCGATGTTCCGTTGGTGTCAATTTCTGCTTCCACTCCTTCTGAAGTCCCTGAGTTTTTGTCGGATTACCAGGATGTATTTGATGAGCCCAAATCCAGTACCCTACCTCCTCATAGGGATTGTGATTGTGCTATTAAATTTGATTCCTGGTAGTAAGTTTCCTAAGGGCCGACTTTTCAATTTATCTGTGCCAGAACACGCCGCTATGTGGAGTTATATAAATGAGTCCTTGGAGAAAGGGCATATTCACCCGTCGTCGTCACCGTTGGGAGCAGGGTTCTTTTTTGTGGCCAAGAAGGATGGTTCTCTGAGACCCTGTATAGATTACCGCCTTCTCAATAAAATCACGGTCAAATTTCAGTACCCTTTGCCTCTACTGTCTGATTTGTTTGCTCGGATTAAGGGGGCTAGTTGGTTCACCAAGATAGATCTTCGAGGGGCGTATAATCTTGTGCGTATTAAAAAGGGCGATGAATGGAAAACAGCATTTAATACGCCCGAGGGCCATTTTGAGTACCTGGTGATGCCATTCGGGCTTTCTAATGCTCCATCTGTGTTTCAGTCCTTTATGCATGACATCTTCCGAAAGTATCTGGATAGATTCATGATTGTATATTTGGATGATATTTTGGTCTTTTCGGATGATTGGGAGTCTCATGTGAAGCAGGTCAGAATGGTATTCCAGGTCCTTCGTGCTAATTCCTTGTTTGTGAAGGGGTCTAAATGTCTCTTCGGAGTTCAGAAGGTTTCCTTTTTGGGCTTCATTTTTTCCCCTTCTACTATCGAGATGGATCCTGTTAAAGTTCAGGCCATTTATGATTGGACTCAGCCTACATCTGTGAAGAGCCTTCAGAAATTCCTGGCCTTTGCTAATTTTTACCGTCGCTTCATCGCTAATTTTTCTAGTGTGGTTAAACCGTTGACTGATTTGACCAAGAAAGGTGCTGATGTGGTGAATTGGTCCTCTGCGGCCGTTGAGGCTTTTCAGGAGTTGAAACGTCGTTTTTCTTCGGCCCCTGTGTTGTCAGCCAGATGTTTCGCTCCCTTTTCAGGTCGAGGTTGATGCTTCTGAGATTGGAGCAGGGGCTGTTTTGTCTCAAAGAAGTTCTGATGGCTCTGTGATGAAGCCATGTGCTTTCTTTTCTAGAAAGTTTTCGCCTGCTGAGCGTAATTATGATGTTGGCAATCGGGAGTTGTTGGCTATGAAGTGGGCATTCGAGGAGTGGCGACATTGGCTTGAGGGAGCCAAGCATCGCGTGGTGGTCTTGACGGATCACAAGAATCTGACTTATCTCGAGTCTGCCAAGTGGTTGAATCCTCGACAGGCTCGATGGTCGCTGTTTTTCTCCCGTTTCGATTTTGTGGTTTCATACCTTCCGGGTTCTAAGAATGTGAAGGCTGATGCCCTTTCAAGGAGTTTTGTGCCTGATTCTCCGGGAGTCCCTGAGCCGGCTGGGATTCTCAAAGAGGGGGTAATTCTGTTTGCCATCTCCCCTGATTTGCGGCGGGTGCTGCAGGAGTTTCAGGCTGATAGACCTGACCGTTGTCCAGCGGAGAAACTGTTTGTCCCGGATAGATGGACTAGTAGAGTTATCTCTGAGGTTCATTGTTCGGTGTTGGCTGGTCATCCTGGGATTTTTGGTACCAGAGATTTGGTGGCTAGGTCCTTTTGGTGGCCTTCCTTGTCACGGGATGTGCGTTCTTTTGTGCAGTCCTGTGGGACTTGTGCTCGGGCCAAGCCTTGCTGTTCTCGTGCCAGTGGGTTACTTTTGCCCTTGCCGGTCCCGAAAAGGCCCTGGACGCATGTTTCCATGGATTTTATTTCAGATCTTCCTGTCTCTCAAAGGATGTCTGTCATCTGGGTGGTTTGTGATCGCTTCTCTAAGATGGTCCATTTGGTACCCTTGCCTAAATTACCTTCCTCCTCTGATTTGGTTCCATTATTTTTCCAGCATGTGGTTCGTTTGCATGGCATTCCGGAGAACATTGTGTCGGACAGAGGTTCCCAGTTTGTTTCTAGGTTTTGGCGGTCCTTTTGTGCTAAGATGGGCATTGATTTGTCTTTTTCTTCGGCTTTCCATCCTCAGACAAATGGCCAAACCGAACGAACTAATCAGACTTTGGAAACCTATCTGAGATGCTTTGTTTCTGCTGAACAAGATGATTGGGTGACCTTCTTGCCATTGGCTGAGTTCGCCCTTAATAATCGGACTAGTTCGGCTACTTTGGTTTCGCCTTTTTTTGTAATTCTGGTTTTCACCCTCGTTTTTCTTTAGGGCAGGTTGAGCCTTCTGACTGTACTGGTGTGGATTCTGTGGTGGACAGGTTGCAGCAAATTTGGATTCACGTAGTGGACAATTTGACGTTGTCCCAGGAGAAGGCTCAACGTTTCGCTAACCGCCGTCGCTGTGTTGGTCCCCGACTTCGTGTTGGGGATTTGGTTTGGTTGTCTTCTCGTTATGTTCCTATGAAGGTTTCTTCTCCTAAGTTTAAGCCTCGTTTCATTGGTCCTTATAAGATTTCTGAAATTCTCAATCCTGTCTCATTTCGTTTGGTTCTTCCAGCTTCTTTTGCCATCCATAATGTGTTCCATAGGTCGTTGTTGCGGAGATATGTGGCGCCTATGGTTCCCTCCGTTGATCCTCCTGCTCCGGTGTTGGTCGAGGGGGAGTTGGAGTATGTGGTAGAGAAGATTTTGGATTCCCGTATTTCGAGACGGAAGCTTCAGTACCTGGTTAAATGGAAAGGCTATGGTCAGGACGATAATTCCTGGGTTGTTGCCTCCGATGTCCATGCTGCCGATTTAGTTCGTGCCTTTCATTTGGCTCGTCCTAATCGGCCTGGGGGCTCTGGTGAGGGTTTGGTGACCCCTCCTCAAGGGGGGGTACTGTTGTGAATTCCGTTCTCGGACTCCCTCCTGTGGTCATGAATGGTACTTCGGTGAGTTCTGTTCTTGGACTCCCTCTGGTGGCTTTGAGTGGAACTGCTGGTCCTTGAGGTTGGCTTTCTCAGCTGCCCTCGTTTATTGCTATGCTGGCTTCTCTATTTAACTCCACTCAGATCGTTACTTCATGCCAGCTTCCAATGTCTCAGTACTGGTTCAGATCTCTCTTGGATTTCTCTGATGACCTGACTGCTCCAGCAGAAGCTAAGTCACTGCTAGTTCATTTGTTGTTCATTGCGTTCTGAATATATTTCTTAGTACTTGCTTAGTTCTTTCCAGCTTGCCATCATGATATTTCCTTGCTAGCTGGAAGCTCTGGGGGTGCAGGGTTACACCTCCACACCGTGAGTCGGTGTGGAGGTCTTTTTGCATACTCTGCGTGGTTTTTTGTAGTTTTTTTGTGCTGACCGCATAGTTCCCTTTACTATCCTCTGACTATTTAGTGAAGACTGGCCTCCTTTGCTAAAACCTGTTTCATTCCTGAGTTTGTAACTTTCCTCTTAACTCACAGTCAATATTTGTGGGGGGCTGCCTTTTTCTTTGGGGAATTTCTCTGAGGCAAGGTAAGGCTTTATTTCCGATCTTTAGGGGTAGTTAGCTCTTAGGCTGTGAAGAGGCGTCTAGAAAGAGTTAGGTACGCTCCACGGCTATTTCTAGTGTGTGTGATAGGATTAGGGTTTGCGGTCAGCAGAGTTCCCACTTCCCCAGAGCTTGTCCCGATTTCTAGTTTAACCATCAGGTCATTCCAGGAGCTCCTAACCACCAGGTCCATAACAATACCCCCTCTTTGGGAACTCTTTTGGGAAGCTTTCCAACATAGTTTTAACCCTCTAGATGTATCAGTAGGAGAATTAAGTGATTTTTCGCAAAGTCCGGAAAACGTCAAAAAATCTAATACCCGGCCAAGCCAAAAATGGCTGATTTTCAGCCAAATTTTTTTCCCACAAATCAAACACACACTATACCCTCTTATTGGGAACTCTTTTGAGATGCTTTCCAACATAGTTTTAACCCTCTAGATGTAGAAGTAGGAGAATTAAGTGATTTTCGCAAAACCTGAAAACGGCAAAAAATCTAATACCCGGCCAAGCCAAAAATGGATGATTTTCAGCCAAATTTTTTTTCCACAAATCAAACACGCACTATACCCCCTCTTTGGGAACTCTTTTGGGATGCTTTCCAACATAGTTTTAACCCTCTAGATGTAGAAGTAGGAGAATTAAGTTGATTTTCACAAAACCTGAAAACGTCAAATATCTAATACCCGGCCAAGCAAAAAATGGCTGTTTTTCAGTCAAATTTTTTTTTTCCACAAATCAAACACGCACTATACCCCCTCTTTGGGAACTCTTTTGGGATGCTTTCTAAGATAGCTTTAACCCTATAGATGTAGAAGTAGGAGAATTAAGTGATTTTTCACAAAACCTGAAAACGTCAAAAAATCTAACACCCGGCCAGCCAAAAATGGCTGATTTTCAGTCAAACTTTTTTTTCCACAAATCAAACACGCACTATACCCCCTTTTTGGGAACTCTATTGGGATGCTTTCCAACATAGTTTTAACCCTCTAGATGTAGAAGTAGGAGAATTAAGTGATTTTTCGCAAAGTCCGGAAAACGTCAAAAAATCTAATACCCGCCAAAGCCAAAAATGCCTGATTTTCAGCCAAAATTTTTTTCGACAAATCAAACACGCACTATACCCCCTCTTTGGGAACTCTTTTGGGATGCTTTCCAACATAGTTTTAACCCTCTAGATGTAGAAGAATTAAGTGATTTTTTGCAAAACCTGAAAACGTCAAAAAATCTAATACCCGGCCAAGCCAAAAATGGCTGATTTTC
Source organism: Ranitomeya variabilis (assembly GCF_051348905.1). Classification (NCBI taxonomy): domain Eukaryota; kingdom Metazoa; phylum Chordata; class Amphibia; order Anura; family Dendrobatidae; genus Ranitomeya; species Ranitomeya variabilis. The sequence continues at coordinate 708,983,682 of NC_135233.1, read as the reverse complement.
AGCCAAATTTTTTTCCCACAAATCAAACACACACTATACCCTCTTATTGGGAACTCTTTTGAGATGCTTTCCAACATAGTTTTAACCCTCTAGATGTAGAAGTAGGAGAATTAAGTGATTTTTAGCCAAACCTGAAAACTTCAAAAAATCTAATACCCGGTCAAGCCAAAAATGGCTGATTTTCAGCCAAAATTTTTTCCCACAAATCAAACATGCAGTATACCCCCTCTTTGGGAACTCTTTTGGGATGCTTTCCAACATAGTTTTAACCATCTAGATGTAGAAGTAGGAGAATTATGTGGTTTTTCACAAAACCTAAAAACATCATAAAATCTAATACCCGGCCCAGCCAAAAATGGCTGATTTTCAGCCTAAATTTTTTTCCACAAAACAAACACGCACTATACCCCCTCTTTGGGAACTCTTTTGGGATGCTTTACAACATAGTTTTAACCATCTAGATGTAGAAGTAGGAGAATTAAGTGATTTTTCGCAAAACCTGAATACGTAAAAAAATCTAATACCCGGCCAAGACAAAAATGGCTGACTTTCAGCCAAAATTTTTTTTCCACAAATCAAACACGCACTATACCCCCTCTTTGGGAACTCTATTGGGATGCTTTCCAACATAGTTTTAACCCTCTAGATGTAGAAGTAGGAGAATTAAGTGATTTTTCGCAAAGTCCGGAAAACGTCAAAAAATCTAATACCCGGCCAAGCCAAAAATGCCTGATTTTCAGCCAAATTTTTTTCCCACAAATCAAACACATACTATACCCTCTTATTGGGAACTCTTTTGAGATGCTTTCCAACATAGTTTTAACCCTCTAGATGTAGAAGTAGGAGAATTAAGTGATTTTTAGCCAAACCTGAAAACTTCAAAAAATCTAATACCCGGTCAAGCCAAAAGTGGCTGATTTTCAGCCACATTTTTTTCCCACAAATCAAACATGCAGTATACCCCCTCTTTGGGAACTCTTTTGGGATGCTTTCCAACATAGTTTTAACCATCTAGATGTAGAAGTAGGAGAATTATGTGGTTTTTCACAAAACCTAAAAACATCATAAAATCTAATACCCGGCCTAGCCAAAAATGGCTGATTTTCAGCCTAAATTATTTTCCACAAATCAAACACGCACTATACCCCCTCTTTGGGAACTCTATTGGGATGCTTTCCAACATAGTTTTAACCCTCTAGATGTAGAAGTAGGAGAATTAAGTGATTTTTCGCAAAGTCCGGAAAACGTCAAAAAATCTAATACCCAGCCAAGCCAAAAATGCCTGATTTTCAGCCAAATTTTTTTCCCACAAATCAAACACATACTATACCCTCTTATTGGGAACTCTTTTGAGATGCTTTCCAACATAGTTTTAACCCTCTAGATGTAGAAGTAGGAGAATTAAGTGATTTTTAGCCAAACCTGAAAACTTCAAAAAATCTAATACCCGGTCAAGCCAAAAGTGGCTGATTTTCAGCCACATTTTTTTCCCACAAATCAAACATGCAGTATACCCCCTCTTTGGGAACTCTTTTGGGATGCTTTCCAACATAGTTTTAACCCTCTAGATGTAGAAGTAGGAGAATTAAGGGATTTTTCACAAAACCTAAAAACATCATAAAATCTAATACCCGGCCTAGCCAAAAATGGCTGATTTTCAGCCTAAATTTTTTTCCACAAATCAAACACGCACTATACCCCCTCTTTGGGAACTCTTTTGGGATGCTTTACAACATAGTTTTAACCATCTAGATGTAGAAGTAGGAGAATTATGTGGTTTTTCGCAAAACCTGAATACGTAAAAAAATCTAATACCCGGCCAAGACAAAAATGGCTGACTTTCAGCCAAAATTATTTTTCCACAAATCAAACACACACTATACCCCCTCTTTGGGAACTCTATTGGGATGCTTTCCAACATAGTTTTAACCCTCTAGATGTGGGAGTAGGAGAATTAAGTGATTTTTCGCAAAACCTGAAAACATCAAAAAATCTAATACCCGGCCAAGCCAAAAAAGGCTGATTTTCAGCCAATTTTTTTTTTCCAGAAATCAAACATGCACTATACCCCCTCTTTGGGAACTCTTTTGAGATGCTTTCCAACATAGTTTTAACCATCTAGATGTAGAAGTAGGAGAATGAAGTGATTTTTTGCAAAGCCTGAAAACGTCAAAAAACCTAATAAAAAACCTAATAATCAAGCCAAAAATGGCTGATTTTCAGCCAAATATTTTTTTCCCACAAATCAAACACGCACTACACTCCTTCATTGGGAACTCTTTTGAGATGATTTTCTTCTAGATGTAGAAGTAGGAGAATTAAGTGATTTTTCACAAAACCTGAAAGCGTCAAAAAATCTAATACCCAGCCAAGCCAAAAATGGCTGTTTTTCAGCCAAATTTTTTTTTTCCACAAATCAAACACGCACTATGCCCCCTCTTTGGGAACTCTTTTGGGATGCTTTTCAACATAGTTTTAACCCTCTAGATGTAGAAGTAGGAGAATTATGTGGTTTTTCACAAAACCTGAATACGTAAAAAAATCTAATACCCGGCCAAGACAAAAATGGCTGACTTTCAGCCAAAATTATTTTTCCACAAATCAAACACACACTATACCCCCTCTTTGGGAACTCTTTTGAGATGCTTTCCAACATAGTTTTAACCCTCTAGATGTAGAAGTAGGAGAATGAAGTGATTTTTTGCAAAGCCTGAAAACGTCAAAAAACCTAATAAAAAACCTAATAATCAAGCCAAAAATGGCTGATTTTCAGCCAAATATTTTTTTCCCACAAATCAAACACGCACTACACTCCTTCATTGGGAACTCTTTTGAGATGCTTTTCTTCTAGATGTAGAAGTAGGAGAATTAAGTGATTTTTCACAAAACCTGAAAGCGTCAAAAAATCTAATACCCAGCCAAGCCAAAAATGGCTGTTTTTCAGCCAAATTTTTTTTTTCCACAAATCAAACACGCACTATGCCCCCTCTTTGGGAACTCTTTTGGGATGCTTTTCAACATAGTTTTAACCCTCTAGATGTAGAAGTAGGAGAATTATGTGGTTTTTCACAAAACCTGAATACGTAAAAAAATCTAATACCCGGCCAAGACAAAAATGGCTGACTTTCAGCCAAAATTATTTTTCCACAAATCAAACACACACTATACCCCCTCTTTGGGAACTCTTTTGAGATGCTTTCCAACATAGTTTTAACCCTCTAGATGTAGAAGTAGGAGAATGAAGTGATTTTTTGCAAAGCCTGAAAACGTCAAAAAACCTAATAAAAAACCTAATAATCAAGCCAAAAATGGCTGATTTTCAGCCAAATATTTTTTTCCCACAAATCAAACACGCACTACACTCCTTCATTGGGAACTCTTTTGAGATGCTTTTCTTCTAGATGTAGAAGTAGGAGAATTAAGTGATTTTTCACAAAACCTGAAAGCGTCAAAAAATCTAATACCCAGCCAAGCCAAAAATGGCTGTTTTTCAGCCAAATTTTTTTTTTCCACAAATCAAACACGCACTATGCCCCCTCTTTGGGAACTCTTTTGGGATGCTTTTCAACATAGTTTTAACCCTCTAGATGTAGAAGTAGGAGATTTAAGTGATTTTTTAGGAAAACCTGAAAACTTCAAAAAAATCTAATACCCGGCCCAAGAGGGGGTATAGTGCGTGTTTGATTTTTGGAAAAAAAAATTTGGCTGAAAATCAGCCATTATTGGCGTGGCCGGGTATTAGATTTTTTGACGTTTTCAGGTTTTGCAAAAAATCACTTAATTCTCCTACTTCTACATCTAGAGAGTTAAAACTATGTTGGAAAGCATCCCAAAAGAGTTCCCAAAGATCACTTAATTCTCCTACTTCTACATCTAGAGGGTTAAAACTATGTTGGAAAGCAACCCAAAAGAGTTCCCAAAGAGGGGGTATAGTGCGTGTTTGATTTGTGGAAAAAAAATTTTTGCCTGAAAATCAGCCATTTTTAGCTTGGCCGGGTATTAGATTTTTGACGTTTTCAGGTTTTGCAAAAAATCACTTAATTCTCCTACTTCTACATTTAGAGGGTTAAAACTATGTTGGATAGCATCCCAAAAGAGTTCCCAAAGAGGGGGTATAGTGCGTGTTTGATTTGTGGAAAAAAAAATTTTGGCTGAAAATCAGCCATTTTTGGCTTGGCCGGGTATTAGATTTTTTTAAGTTTCCAGTTTTTGCGAAAAATCACTTAATTCTCCTACTTCTACATTTAGAGGGTTAAAACTATGTTGGAAAGCATCCCAAAAGAGTTCCCAAAGAGGGGGTATAGTGCGTGTTTGATTTGTGGAAAAAAAATTTTGGCTGAAAATCACTCATTTTTGGCTTGGCTGGGCATTAGATTTTTTGACGTTTTCAGGTTTTGCGAAAAATCACTTAATTCTCCTACTTCTACATTTAGAGGGTTAAAACTATGTTGGATAGCATCCCAAAAGAGTTCCCAAAGAGGGGGTATAGTGCGTGTTTGATTTGTGGAAAAAAAAATTTTGGCTGAAAATCAGCCATTTTTGGCTTGGCCGGGTATTAGATTTTTTGACGTTTTCAGGTGTTGCGAAAAATCACTTAATTCTCCTACTTCTACATCTAGAGTAGTGATGGGCAACCTTTTGAGCTTGGTGTGTCAAAGTTCGCCAAAAAACCGAACATAACTTGGGTGGTGTGTCACCTTGATAAAAAATACATAATTTTGCGACATGTATAGTTTAAATAACAAATATGTATAATTATAATTAACTTACTTGCTTAGTGACTTCTTTGTTCATCTGTCAGTTGGTTTCTTTTGTTGGTCTTGCTATTATTTAACTTGTGTGGGGTGCCGTGAACTAAGATGATGGGTCTCCCCTGTACACTAATGCTGGGGTGCAGGGCAGATGATGGGTCCCCCCTGTACACTGATGCTGGGGTGCAGGGCAGATGATGGGTCCCTCCTGTACACTGATGCTGGGCTTCAGGCCAGATGATGGGTCTCCCCTGTACACTAATGCTGGGGTGCAGGGCAGATGATGGGTCCCACCTGTACACTGATGCTGGGGTGCAGGGTAGTTGATGGGTCCCTCCTGTACACTGATGCTGGGGTGCAGGGCAGATGTTGGGTCCCACCTGTACACTGATGCTGGGGTACAGGGTAGATGATGGGTCCCTCCTGTACACTGATGCTGGGGTGCAGGGCAGATGTTGGGTCCCACCTGTACACTGATGCTGGGGTGCAGGGCAGATGATGGGTCCCTCCTGTACACTGATGCTGGGGTGCAGGGCAGATGATGGGTCCCTCCTGTACACTGATGCTGGGGTGCAGGGTAGATGATGGGTCCCTCCTGTACACTGATGCTGGGGTGCAGGGCAGATGTTTTGTCCCACCTGTACACTGATGCTGGGGTGCAGGGCAGATGATGGGTCCCTCCTGTACACTGATGCTGGGGTGCAGGGCAGATGTTGGGTCCCTCCTGTACACTGATGCTGGGGTGCAGGGCAGATGTTGGGTCCCACCTGTACACTAATGCTGGGGTGCAGGGCAGATGCTAATCACTAGCTTATAATTAGAAGTGTCCTGTGACTCTCCAGGACATTAGTGAAAGTCCTTTGCTTTTCTCCCTCCGGCCCTTGGTGTACTCTACAATACCCCCAGTCATTCTAGTGGTGGCACCAGGGGCAGTGTGCGACAATGGCAGGCGCCCTCCATACATAGCGTGTGATGAGCTCCTCTGAGGATTTTTGTTCACTTCCTTTCCTCTGAACTGGCCTGGGATCGCTTCCTCGGAGCACACGTAGCTCCGTCAGTAATGGCTCAAGTGTGTGTGTGTTTCCCCCCCGGGAGGGGGTTGGGAGCGTGAGCCGTGGCCAGAGTCTGCCTGCTTACTCCTGCCGCTGGGAGGCCATGCATTGCTGGCTGCAGTGACAGAGAGTGAAGTGCAGCAGGCCGCCCCCTCCGCTGTGCAGCCAGCCTGCCTGTGCCGCCGCCGACCTCCTGCTCACTGGCGCTGACTTTCTGCTTCTAGGGTGGATCCATGCCGTGTACACTCCAGCAGACTTCCGAACTTCCGGCTGGTGCAGCCGGGAGCAGCGCAACGCCGCCCAAACAACAGAGCTCCGGCGCAGAGCATCTAGGCCTGGGACTTCCGGGAGCTGCGCTGGGTCTACCGGAAGTCCCTGGCCTAGATGCTCTGCGCCGGAGCTCTGTTGTTTCAGCCTACAGGCTTCCTGAATGGCATCCAATCCGATAAAAATCGGAACGGCTTGCCATGCAATTTAAGGATGCAATTTCTGTGGGGCCGCGGCCAGTGGCCGCGTGTCACTGAAAATGACTACGCGTGTCAGCACTGACACGCATGTCATAGGTTCGCCATCACTGATCTAGAGGGTTAAAACTATGTTGGAAAGCATCCCAAAAGAGTTCCCAAAGAGGGGGTATAGTGCATGTTTGATTTGTGGAAAAAAAATTTTTGGCTGAAAATCAGCCATTTTTGGCTTGGCCGGGTATTAGATTTTTTGACGTTTTCAGGTTTTGCAAAAAATCACTTAATTCTCCTACTTCTACATCTATCGCAGTGATGGGCAACCTTTTGAGCTTGGTGTGTCAAAATTCGCCAAAAAACCGAACATAACTTGGGTGGTGTGTCACCTTGATAAAAAAAACCATAATTTTGCGACATGTATAATTTAAATAACAAATATGTATAATTATAATTAACTTACTTGCTTAGTGACTTCTTTGTTCATCTGTCAGTTGGTTTCATTTGTTGGTCTTGCTATTATATAACTTGTGTGGGGTGCCGTGAACTAAGATGATGGGTCTCCCCTGTACACTAATGCTGGGGTGCAGGGCAGATGATGGGTCCCCCTTGTACACCGATGCTGGGGTGCAGGGCAGATGATGGGTCCCTCCTGTACACTGATGCTGGGGTGCAGGGCAGATGATGGGTCCCACCTGTACACTGATGCTGGGGTGCAGGGTAGATGATGGGTCCCTCCTGTACACTGATGCTGGGGTGCAGGGCAGATGTTGGGTCCCACCTGTACACTGATGCTGGGGTGCAGGGCAGATGATGGGTCTCCCCTGTACACTAATGCTGGGGTGCAGGGCAGATGATGGGTCCCCCCTGTACACTGATGCTGGGGTGCAGGGCAGATGATGGGTCCCTCCTGTACACTGATGCTGGGGTGCAGGGCAGATGATGGGTCCCTCCTGTACACTGATGCTGGGGTGCAGGGCAGATGATTGGTCCCTCCTGTACACTGATGCTGGGGTGCAGGGCAGATGATGGGTCCCACCTGTACACTGATGCTGGGGTGCAGGGTAGATGATGGGTCCCTCCTGTACACTGATGCTGAGGTGCAGGGCAGATGTTGGGTCCCTCCTGTACACTGATGCTGGGGTGAAGGGCAGATGTTGGGTCCCACCTGTACACTAATGCTGGGGTGCAGGGCAGATGCTAATCACTAGCTTATAATTAGAAGTGTCCTGTGACTGTCCAGGACATTAGTGAAAGTCCTTGGCTTTTCTCCCTCCGGCCCTTGGTGTACTCTACAATACCCCCAGTCATTCTAGTGGCGGCACCAGGGGCAGTGTGCGACAATGGCAGGCGCCCTCCATACATAGCGTGTGATGAGCTCCTCTGAGGATTTTTGTTCACTTCCTTTCCTCTGAACTGGCCTGGGATCGCTTCCTCGGAGCACACGTAGCTCCGTCAGTAATGGCTCAAGTGTGTGTGTGTGTGTTTCCCCCCCGGGAGGGGGTTGGGAGCGTGAGCCGTGGCCAGAGTCCGCCTGCTTCCTCCTGCCGCTGGGAGGCCATGCATTGCTGGCTGCAGTGACAGAGAGTGAAGTGCAGCAGGCCGCCCCCTCCGCTGTGCAGCCAGCCTGCCTGTGCCGCCGCCGACCTCCTGCTCACTGGCGCTGACTTTCTGCTTCTAGGGTGGATCCATGCCGTGTACACTCCAGCAGACTTCCGAACTTCTGGCCGGCGAAGCAGGGAGCAGCGCAACGCCGCCCAAACAACAGAGTTCCGGCGCAGAGCGTCGAGGCCTGGGACTTCCGGGAGCTGCGCCGGGTCTACCGGAAGTCCCTGGCCTAGACGCTCTGCGCCGGAGCTCTGTTGTTTCGGCCTACAGGCTTCCTGCATGGCATCCAATCCGATAAAAATTGGAACGGCTTGCCATGCAATTTAAGGATGCAAATTCTGTGGGGCCACAGCCGGCGGTAGCGTGTCACTGAAAATGACTACGCGTGTTAGCACTGACACGCGTGTCATAGGTTCGCCATCACTGATCTAGAGGGTTAAAACTATGTTGGAAAGCATCCCAAAAGAGTTCCCAAAGAGGGGGTATTGTTGTGAAATTGGATTTTGGGCTCCCCCGGTGGCCACTGGTGGAATTGAACTGGTGTGCATCATCCCCTCTGTTCACCTGTTCCCATCAGGATGTGGGAGTCGCTATTTAGCCTTGCTCCTCTGTCACTTCCATGCCGGTCAACATTGTAATCAGAAGCCTTTCTCTGCATGTTCCTGCTGCTAGACAACTTCCAGCTAAGTTGGACTTTAGTCCTCGTTTGTTTTTGCATTTTGTTCCAGTTCACAGCTGTAGTTTCGTTTCTGTGTCTGGAAAGCTCTTGTGATCTGAAATTGCCACTCTGATGTTATGAGTTAATACTAGAGTCTTAAAGTAATTTCAGGATGGTATTTTGATAGGGTTTTCAGCTGACCATGAAAGTGCCCTTTCTGTCTTCCTGCTATCTAGTAAGCGGACCTCAATTTTGCTTAACCTATTTTCATACTACGTTTGTCATTTCATCTAAAATCACCGCCAATATATGTGGGGGCCTCTGTCTGCCTTTCGGGGAAATTTCTCTAGAGGTGAGCCAGGACTATATTTTCCTCTGCCAGGATTAGTTAGTCCTCCGGCCGGCGCTGGGCGTCTAGGGATAAAACGTAGGCAAACGCTACCCGGCTACTGTTAGTTGTGCGGCAGGTTTAGTTCATGGTCAGTTTAGTTTCCATCTTTCCAAGAGCTAGTTCTTATGTTTGCTGGGCTATGTTCTCTTGCCATTGAGAACCATAACAGGGTATAGTGCGTGTTTGATTTGTGGAAAAATAATTTTGGCTGAAAATCAGCCATTTTTGGCTTGGCCGGGTATTAGATTTTTTGACGTTTTCAGGTCTTGCGAAAAATCACTTAATTCTCCTACTTCTACATTTAGAGGGTTAAAACTATGTTGTAAAGCATCCCAAAAGAGTTCCCAAAAAGGGGGTATAGTGTGTGTTTGATTTGTGGCAAAAAAAATTTGGCTGAAAATCAGCCATTTTTGGCTTCGCCGGGTATTAACCCCTTCATGACCCAGCCTATTTTGACCTTAATGACCTGGCCATTTTTTGCAATTCTGACCAGTGTCCCTTTATGAGGTAATAACTCAGGAACGCTTCAATGGATCCTAGCGATTCTGAGAGTGTTTTTTCGTGACATATTGGGCTTCATGTTAGTGGTAAATTTAGGTCGATAATTTCTGCGTTTATTTGTGAAAAAAAATGGAAATTAGGCGATAATTTTGAAAATTTCGCAATTTTCAATCTTTGAATTTTTATTCTGTTAAACCAGAGAGCTATGTGACACAAAATAGTTAATAAATAACATTTCCCACATGTCTACTTTACATCAGCACAATTTTGGAAACAACATTTTTTTTTGCTAGGAAGTTATAAAGGTTAAAATTTGACCAGTGATTTCTCATTTTTACAACAAAATTTACAAAATCATTTTCTTTAGGGACCACCTCACATTTGAAGTCAGTTTGAGGGGTCTATATGGCTGAAAATACCCAAAAGTGACACCATTCTAAAAACTACACCCCTCAAGGTGCTTAAAACCACATTCAAGAAGTTTATTAACCCTTCAGGTGTTTCACAGCAGCAGAAGCAACATGGAAGGAAAATATGAACATTTAACTTTTTAGTCACAAAAATGATCTTTTAGCAAGAATTTTGTTATTTTCCCAAGGGTAAAAGGAGAAACTGGACCATGATCTTTGTTGTCCAATTTGTCCTGAGTACGCCGATACCTCATATGTGGGGGTAAACCACTGGTTGGGCGCACGGCAGGGCTCGGAAGGGAAGGAGCGCCATTTGACTTTTTGAATGAAAATTTGGCTCCAATCCTCAGCGGATAGCATGTCACGTTTGGAGAGCCCCCGTGTGCCTAAACATTGGAGCTCCCCCACAAGTGACCCCAATTTGGAAACTAGACACCCCAATGAACTTATCTAGATGCATAGTGAGCACTTTAAACCCCCAGGTGCTTCACAAATTGATCCATAAAAATGAAACGTACTTTTTTTTCACAAAAAAATTATTTTAGCCTCAATTTCTTCATTTTCACCTGGGCAACAGGATAAAATGGATCCTAAAATTTGTTGGGAAATTTCTCCTGAGTACACCGATACATCATATATGGGGGTAAACCACTGTTTGGGCATATGGTAAGGCTCAGAAGGGAAGGAGCGCCATTTGACTTTTTGAATGAAAAATGATCTCCATCGTTAGCGGACACCATGTCGCGTTTGGAGAGCCCCTGTGTGCCTAAACATTGGAGCTCCCACACAAGTGACCCCATTTTGGAAACTAGACCCCCCAAGGAACTTATCTGGATGCATAGTGAGCACTTTAAACCCTTATGTGCTTCAGAAATTGATCCATAAAAATAAAAAAGTGCTTTTTTTTCACAAAAAAATTTCTTTTAGCCTCAATATTTTCATTTTCACATGGGCAACAGGATAAAATGGATGCTAAAATTTGTTGGCCAATTTCTCCTGAGTACGCCGATATCTCATATGTGGGGGTAAACCACTGTTTGGGCGCACGGCAAGGCTCGGAAGGGAAGGAGCGCCATTTGACTTTTTGAATGGAAAATTAGCTCTAATCATTAGCGGACACCATGTCGCCTTTGGAGAGCCCCTGTGTGCCTAAACACGGGAGCTCCCCCACAAGTGACCCCATTTTGGAAACTAGACCCCCCCAAGGAACTTATCTAGATGCATAGTAAGCACTTTAAACCACCAGGTGCTTCACAGAAGTTTATAACGCAGAGCCGTGAAAGTAAAAAATAATTTTTCTTTCCTCAAAAATGATTTTTTAGCCTGGACTTTTTTATTTTCCCAAGGGTAACAGGGGAAATTGGACCCCAATAGTTATTGTCCAGTTTCTCCTGAGTACGCTGATACCCCATATGTGGGGGTAAACCACTGTTTTGGCACACGTCGGGGTTCGGAATGGAAGTAGTGACGTTTTGAAATGCAGACTTTGATGGAATGCTCTGCGGGCATCACGTTGCGTTTGCAGAGCCCCTGATGTGCCTAAACAGTAAACCCCCCCACAAGTGACCCTATTTTGGAAACTAGACCCCCAAAGGAACTTATCTAGATGTGTGTTGAGCACTTTGAACCCCCAAGTGCTTCACAGAAGTTTACAACGCAGAGCTGTGAAAATAAAAAATCATTTTTCTTTCCTCAAAAATGATGTTTTAGCAAGCAATTATTTATTTTCACAAGGCTAAAAGGAGAAATTGGACCCCAATAGTTGTTGCCTAGTTTGTCTCGAGTATGCTGGTATCCCATATATGGGGGTAAACCACTATTTGGGCACACGCCGGGGCTCGGAAGGGAAGTAGTGACGTTTTGAAATGCAGACTTTGATGGAATGATCTGCGGGCGTCACGTTGCATTTGCAGAGACCCTGATGTGTCTAAACAGTAGAAACCCCCCACAAGTGACCCTATTTTGGAAACTAGACCCCCAAAGGAACTTATCTAGATATGTGGTGAGCACTTTGAACCCCCAAGTGCTTCACAGAAGTTTACAACCCAGAGCCGTGAAAATAAAAAATCATTTTTATTTCCTCAAAAATGATGTTTTAGCAAGCAATTTTTTATTTTCACAAGGGTAACAGATGAAATTGGACCCCAATAGTTGTTGCCCAGTTTGTCCCGAGTATGCTGGTACTCCGTACGTGGGGGTAAACCACTGTTTGTTTGCACGTTGGGGCTCGGAAGGGAGGGTGCACCATTTGACTTTTGGAACGCAAGATTGGCTGGAATCAATGGTGGCACCATGTTGCGTTTGGAGACCCCTGATGTGCCTAAACAGTGGAAACCTCTGAATTCTAACTCCAACACTAACCCCAACACACCCCTAACCCTAATCCCAACTCTAGCCATAACCCTAACTCCAACACACCCCTAACCACAACCCTAACCCAACACACCCCTAACCCTAATCCCAACCCTAATTTCAACCCTAACCACAACCCTAACCCCAACACACCCCTAACCATAACCCTAACCACAAGCCTAATCTTAAACCTATTTCCAACCCTAGCCCTAATTCCATCCCTAACCCTAAGGCTATGTGCCCACGTTGTGGATTCGTGTGAGATATTTCCGCACCATTTTTGAAAAATCCGCAGGTAAAAGGCACTGCGTTTTACCTGCGGATTTACCACAGATTTCCAGTGGTTTTTGTGCGGATTTCACCTGCAGATTCCTATTGAGGAACAGGTGTAAAACGCTGCGGAATCCGCACAAAGAATTGATATGCTGCGTAAAATACAACGCAGCGTTTCTGCGCGGTATTTTCCGCACCATGGGCACAGCGGATTTGGTTTTCCAAAGATTTACATGGAACTGTAAACCTGTTGGAAAACTGCTACGAATCCACAGCAGCCAATCAGCTGCGGATCCGCAGCCAAATCCACACCGTGTGCACATAGCCTAATTCTAAGGCTATATGCACACGCTGCGGAAAATGCTTCGGATCCGCAGCGTTTCCGCAGCTCCGGGTCCGCAGCAGTTTCCCTTGAGATTATAGTTCAATGTAAACCTATGGGAAACAAAAAACGCTGTGCACATGCTGCGGAAAAAACTGCGTGGAAACGCAGCGGTTTACATTCCGCAGCATGTCACATCTTTCTGCGGATTCCGCAGCGGTTTTACAACTGCTCCAATAGAAAACCGCAGTTGTAAAACCGCAGTGAAATCCGCAGAAAAACCACGTTGAATCCGCGATAAGTCCACAGTGGTTTTACGCTGCGAATTTATCAAATGCGCTGTGAAAAAATCCACAGAGGACCAGAAAACCCTAACCCTAACCCTAACTCTAACCCTGGTTCTGAACCTAGTGGGGAAAAAAAATATATATATATATTTTCTTTATTTTATTGTTGTCCCTAGCTATAAGGGTGATAAAGGGGGGGGGTCATTTACATTTTTTTTATTTTGATCACTGTGATAGGTTTTCACAGTGATCAAAATGTACATTGAACGAATCTGCCGGCCGGCAGATTCGGCGGGTGTACTGCGCATGCGCCCGCCATTTTGGAAGATGGCGGCGCCCAGGGAGGAGACGGACCGACATCGGGAAGCTCGGTAAGTATGAGGGGGTAAGGGGGGGAGCTCGGGGGGTGGATCGGAGCACAGGGGAGGTGGATCGGAGCAAGGAAGGAGCGGGCAGGAGGACGGGGGAGCGGACAGGAGGACGGAGGGGACGGGGCCACATAACAGACGACTGGGAAGGCAATCGGTGGTGGTGGTGGGGGGGGCAGATCAGGTTTTCCAGCCATGGCCGATGATATTGCAGCATCGGCCATGGCTGGATTGCAATATTTCACCATTTTCATAGGTGAAATATTGCAAATTGCTCTGATTGGCTGTTGCACTTTCAACAGCCAATCAGAGCGATCGTAGCCACGTGGGGGCAAAGCCACCCCACCTGGGCTAAAGTACCACTCCCCCTGTCCCTGCAGATCGGGCGAAATAGGAGTTAACCCTTTCACCCGATCTGCAGAGACGCGATCATTCTGTGACACAGCATATGCGTCACAGGTCAGATTGGCACCGACTTTCATGACGCATACGCTGTGTCACAGGTCGGGAAGGGGTTAAATTTTTTGACGTTTTCAGGTTTTGCGAAAAATCACTTAATTCTCCTACTTCTACATCTAGAGGGTTATAATAATATAATAATAATAATAATTTTTATTTATATAGAGCCAACATATTCCGCAGCGCTTTACAACTTATAGCGGGGATTTGTACAGACAATAGACATTACAGCATAACAGAAATCACAGTTCAAAATAGATACCAGGAGGAATGAGGGCCCTGCTCGCAAGCTTACAAACTATGAGGAAAAGGGAAGACACGAGAGGTAGATGGTAACAACTGCTTTAGTTATTTGGACCAGCCATAGTGTAAGGCTCGGGTGTTCATGTAAAGCTGCATGAACCAGTTAACAGCCTAAGTATGTAGCAGTACAGACACAGAGGCTATTGACTGCATAAAGTGTATGAGAACATGATGCGAGGAACCTGATAATATTTTTTTTTTTTCTTTAATAGGCCAATAGGGTTAAAACTATGTTGGATAGCATCCCAAAAGAGTTCCCAAAGAGGGGGTATAGTGCGTGTTTGATTTGTGGAAAAAAAAGTTTTTGGCTGAAAATCAGCCATTTTTGGCTTGGCCGGGTATTACCGTATTTCGCGGACTATAAGACGCACCGGACCATAAGACGCACCCCAAATTTGGGGTGAAAATTGCAGAAAAAAATATTTTTTATAAGATGGGGGTCCGTCTTATTGTCCGAATTTACAGTATCTTACCTGTGGGCTGGTGGTGGCAGAGCAGGGTCACAGGAGGCATGGTGTCGGCAGAGGTGGGGTGAGGCGGTACGGCGTGCACCTGAGCAGGGTCCCTTCCTGCTTGGGTGGGCGACGCCACGGCCTGGTGTCCATGGGAGGGTGGCAGCAGTGGTTACCAGCAGAGGTGTTGGGATGAGGAGGCACAGTGAGAGGTATGGCGTGAGAGGAGTCCGGGTGAATCCTGTTGTTACCGTGGTGGCAGAGGTGTGGAGACGAGGAGGCGCAGTGAGCGGGGTCCCTTTCCCTGGTGAGGTGATGCAGCAGCCCCGGTAATGCAGCAGAGCCTGGTGAATCCTGTGGTTACCGTGGTGGCAGAGGTGTGGAGACGAGGAGGCGCAGTGAGCGGGGTCCCTTTCCCTGGTGAGGTGATGCAGCAGCCCCGGTAATGCAGCAGAGCCGGGTGAATCCTGTGGTTACCGTGGTGGCAGAGGTGTGAAGATGAGGAGGCGCAGTGAGTGGGGTCCCTTTCCCCGGTGAGGTGATGCAGCAGCCCCGGTAATGCAGCAGGGCCGGGTGAATCCTGTTGTTATCGGTGCGCGCGGCCATCTTCCTGAGACCGCGCGTTCGCAGATGGAGCTCTGCTGACCGGGGCTTCAGGAAAATGGCCGCCGCGATCCCCATCTGTGCACGCGCGGCATCCCGCGGCCATTTTCGTGGAGCCCCGGGCAGCAGAGCTCCATCTGCGAACGCGCGGCCTCAGGAAGATGGCCGCACGCACCGATAACAACAGGATTCACCCGGCCCTGCTGCATTACCGGGGCTGCTGCATCACCTCACCGGGGAAAGGGACCCCGCTAACTGCGCCTCCTCATCTCCACACCTCTGCCGCCGCACCTCTGCCGCCACGGTCCACGGTAAGCCTGCATTGCGAATATAAGACGCACCCCCCATTTTCCCCCCTTTTTTGGGGGGAAAAAGTGCGTCTTATATGCCAAAAAATACGGTAGATTTTTTTAAGTTTTCAGGTTTTGTGAAAAATCACTTAATTCTACTACTTCTACATCTAGAGGGTTAAAACTATGTTGGATAGCATCCCAAAAGAGTTCCCAAAGAGGGGGTATAGTGCATGTTTGATTTGTGGAAAAAAAATTTGTGCTGAAAATCAGCCATTTTTGGCTTGGCCGGGTATTAGATTTTTTGACGTTTTCAGGTTTGGCGAAAAATCACTTAATTCTCCTACTTCTACATCTAGAGGGTTATAATAATATAATAATAATAATAATTTTTATTTATATAGCGCCAACATATTCCGCAGCGCTTTACAACTTATAGCGGGGATTTGTACAGACAATAGACATTACAGCATAACAGAAATCACAGTTCAAAATAGATACCAGGAGGAATGAGGGCCCTGCTCGCAAGCTTACAAACTATGAGGAAAAGGGGAGACACGAGAGGTGGATGGTAACAATTGCTTTAGTTATTTAGACCAGCCATAGTGTAAGGCTCGGGTGTTCATGTAAAGCTGCATGAACCAGTTAACAGCCTAAGTATGTAGCAGTACAGACACAGAGGCTATTGACTGCATAAAGTGTATGAGAACATGATGCGAGGAACCTGATAAAGAAAAAAAAAGAAAAAATTAATAGGCCAATAGGGTTAAAACTATGTTGGATAGCATCCCAAAAGAGTTCCCAAAGAGGGGGTATAGTGCGTGTTTGATTTGTGGAAAAAACATTTTGGGCTGAAAATCAGCCATTTTTGGCTTAGCCCGGTATTAGATTCTTTGACGTTTTCAGGTTTTTGCGAAAAATCAATTAATTCTTCTACTTCTACATCTAGAAGGTTAAAACTATGTTGTAAAGCATCACAAAAGCGTTCCCAAAAAGGGGGTATAGTGTGTGTTTGATTTGTAGGAAAAAAAATTTAGCCGAAAATCAGCCATTTTTGGCTTGGTCGGGTATTAAATTTTTTGACGTTTTCAGGTTTTGCGAAAAATCACTTAATTCTCCTACTTCTACATCTAGAGGGTTAAAACTATAAAAAACACCACAGAAAAACAGGCAAAGGTGCTTACCTGTCTAGGCCTCATAACAAATGCACTCTCATGGTGCAGTGGGCCCCAAGTAAAGATGGCGACTACACAGGTGTGGTGATACCAAATGAGACAGCCAGCCTACAATCAGGGATTGGCCGCTGGGCACACCAGTGGAAATAATCTGCAGCAATGTTCACACAGAGTATGCACAGCAACTGGATCCTAGCCTATTAGTAACGCCATATGGCGGGCTGACCAGTGCTAACTGTAATGCGTCCTGTGTGAACAGGGGCCACAACTTACAAAGCCATCAGGGCCCAACTGCACCTCAAAAAGTAAAAGTAAAAAAAGTGCACAAGAACATATTGAAAAATGTAAGGTATTAGTTAATATTATGGCCACAATACATAAGCTGGCAACCCACGTCACGGGTCCTCACGCTTGCCAGTCCTAGTCTAACAGCAAAAACCACAACAGGAGGAAAAAACCTCCACTATTCTAGAAAAAACACCACAGAAAAACAGGCAAAGGTGCTTACCTGTCTAGGCCTCAAATCAAATGCACTCTCATGGTGCAGTGGGCCCCAAGTAAAGATGGCGACTACACAGGTGTGGTAATACCAAATGAGACAGCCAGCCTACAATCAGGGATTGGCCGCTGGGCACACCAGTGCAAATAAATAATCTGCAGCTATGTTCACACAGAGTATGCACAGCAACTGGATCCTAGCCTATTAGTAACGCCATGTGGCAGGCTGACCAGTGCTAACTGTAATGCGTCCTGTGTGAACAGAGGCCACAACTTACAAAGCCATCAGGGCCCAACTGCACCTCAAAAAGTAAAAGTAAAAAAGGTGCACAAGAACATATTGAAAAATGTAAGGTATTAGTTAATATTATGGCCACAATACATAAGCTGACAACCCACGTCACGGGTACTCACGCTTGCCAGTCCTAGTCTAACAGCAAAAACCACAACAGGAGGAAAAAAAGGAGGAAAAAACCTCCACTATTCTAGAAAAAAGGGTTAAAACTATGTTGGAAAGCATGTCAAAAGAGTTCCCAAAGAGGGGGAATAGTGCGTGTTTGATTTGTGGAAAATAATTTTTGGCTGAAAATCAGTCATTTTTGGCTTGGCCGGGTATTAGATTTTTCTTGACGTTTTCTGGCTTTGCGAAAAATCACTTAATTCTCCTACTTCTACATCTAGAGGGCTAAAACTATATTGGAAAGCATCCCAAAAGAGTTCCCAAAGAGGGGGTATAGTGCATGTTTGATTTGTGGAAAAAAAATTTGGCGCTGAAAATCAGCCATTTTTGGCGTGGCCGGGTATTAGAATTCTTGACGTTTTCAGGTTTTGTGAAAAATCCCTTAATTCTCCTACTTCTACATCTAGAGGGTTAAAACTATGTTGGAAAGCATCCCAAAAGAGTTCCCAAAGAGGGGGTATAGTGCGTGTTTGATTTGTGGAAAAAAAAATTTTGGCTGAAAATCAGCCATTTTTGGCTTGGCCAGGTATTAGATTGTTTGACGTTTTCAGGTTTTGTGAAAAATCCCTTAATTCTCCTACTTCTACATCTAGAGGGTTAAATCTATGTTGGAAAGCATCCCAAAAGAGTTCCCAAAGAGGATGTATAGTGTGTGTTTGATTTGTGGAAAAAAAAATTTTGGCTGAAAATAAGCCATTTTTGGCTTGGCCAGGTATTAGATTGTTTGACGTTTTCAGGTTTTGCGAAAAATCAATTAATTCTCCTACTTCTACATCTAGAGGGTTAAAACTATGTTGGAAAACATCCCAAAAGAGTTCCCACAGAGGGGGTATAGTGCGTGTTTGATTTGTGGAAAAAACATTTTGGGCGGAAAATCAGCCATTTTTGGCTTAGCCCGGTATTAGATTCTTTGACGTTTTCAGTTTTTTGCGAAAAATCAATTAATTCTTCTACTTCTACATCTGGAAGGTTAAAACTATGTTGTAAAGCATCACAAAAGAGTTCCCAAAAAGGGGGTATAGTGTGTGTTTGATTTGTAGGAAAAAAAATTTAGCTGAAAATCAGCCATTTTTGGCTTGGCCGGGTATTAAATTTTTTGACGTTTTCAGGTTTTGCGAAAAATCACTTAATTCTCCTACTTCTACATCTAGGAGGGTTAAAACTATGTTGGATAGCATCCCAAAAGAGTTCACAAAGAGGGGGTATAGTGCATGTTTGATTTGTGGAAAAAAATTTTGGCTGAAAATCAGCCATTTTTGGCTTGGCCGGGTATTAGATTTTTTGACGTTTTCAGGTTTTGCGAAAAATCACTTAATTCTCCTACTTCTACATCTAGAGGGTTAAAACTATAAAAAACACCACAGAAAAACAGGCAAAGGTGCTTACCTGTCTAGGCCTCATAACAAATGCACTCTCATGGTGCAGTGGGCCCCAAGTAAAGATGGCGACTACACAGGTGTGGTGATACCAAATGAGACAGCCAGCCTACAATCAGGGATTGGCCGCTGGGCACACCAGTGGAAATAATCTGCAGCAATGTTCACACAGAGTATGCACAGCAACTGGATCCTAGCCTATTAGTAACGCCATGTGGCGGGCTGACCAGTGCTAACTGTAATGCTTCCTGGGTGAACAGAGGCCACAACTTACAAAGCCATCAGGGCCCAACTGCACCTCAAAAAGTAAAAGTAAAAAAAGTGCACAAGAACATATTGAAAAATGTAAGGTATTAGTTAATATTATGGCCACAATACATAAGCTGGCAACCCACGTCACGGGTCCTCACGCTTGCCAGTCCTAGTCTAACAGCAAAAACCACAACAGGAGGAAAAAACCTCCACTATTCTAGAAAAAACACCACAGAAAAACAGGCAAAGGTGCTTACCTGTCTAGGCCTCAAATCAAATGCACTCTCATGGTGCAGTGGGCCCCAAGTAAAGATGGCGACTACACAGGTGTGGTAATACCAAATGAGACAGCCAGCCTACAATCAGGGATTGGCCGCTGGGCACACCAGTGCAAATAAATAATCTGCAGCTATGTTCACACAGAGTATGCACAGCAACTGGATCCTAGCCTATTAGTAACGCCATGTGGCAGGCTGACCAGTGCTAACTGTAATGCGTCCTGTGTGAACAGAGGCCACAACTTACAAAGCCATCAGGGCCCAACTGCACCTCAAAAAGTAAAAGTAAAAAAGGTGCACAAGAACATATTGAAAAATGTAAGGTATTAGTTAATATTATGGCCACAATACATAAGCTGACAACCCACGTCACGGGTACTCACGCTTGCCAGTCCTAGTCTAACAGCAAAAACCACAACAGGAGGAAAAAAAGGAGGAAAAAACCTCCACTATTCTAGAAAAAAGGGTTAAAACTATGTTGGAAAGCATGTCAAAAGAGTTCCCAAAGAGGGGGAATAGTGCGTGTTTGATTTGTGGAAAATAATTTTTGGCTGAAAATCAGTCATTTTTGGCTTGGCCGGGTATTAGATTTTTCTTGACGTTTTCTGGCTTTGCGAAAAATCACTTAATTCTCCTACTTCTACATCTAGAGGGCTAAAACTATATTGGAAAGCATCCCAAAAGAGTTCCCAAAGAGGGGGTATAGTGCATGTTTGATTTGTGGAAAAAAAATTTGGCGCTGAAAATCAGCCATTTTTGGCGTGGCCGGGTATTAGAATTCTTGACGTTTTCAGGTTTTGTGAAAAATCCCTTAATTCTCCTACTTCTACATCTAGAGGGTTAAAACTATGTTGGAAAGCATCCCAAAAGAGTTCCCAAAGAGGGGGTATAGTGCATGTTTGATTTGTGGAAAAAAAAATTTTGGCTGAAAATCAGCCATTTTTGGCTTGGCCGGGTATTAGATTTTTTGACGTTTTCAGGTTTTGCGAAAATCACTTAATTCTCCTACTTCTACATCTAGAGGGTTAAATCTATGTTGGAAAGCATCCCAAAAGAGTTCCCAAAGAGGATGTATAGTGTGTGTTTGATTTGTGGAAAAAAAAATTTTGGCTGAAAATCAGCCATTTTTGGCTTGGCCAGGTATTAGATTGTTTGACGTTTTCAGGTTTTGCGAAAAATCAATTAATTCTCCTACTTCTACATCTAGAGGGTTAAAACTATGTTGGAAAACATCCCAAAAGAGTTCCCAAAGAGGGGTTATAGTGCGTGTTTGATTTGTGGAAAAAAAAAATTTTGGGCTGAAAATCAGCCATTTTTGGCTTGGCCGGGTATTAGATTTTTTAATGTTCTCAGGTTTTGCGAAAAATCACTTAATTCTCCTACTTCTACATCTAGAGGGTTAAAACTATGTTAGAAAGCATCCCAAAAGAGTTCCCAAAGAGGGGGTATAGTGTGTGTCTGATTTGTGGAAAAAAAAATTTTGGCTGAAAATCAGCCATTTTTGGCTTGGCCAGGTATTAGATTGTTTGACGTTTTCAGGTTTTGCGAAAAATCAATTAATTCTCCTACTTCTACATCTAGAGGGTTAAAACTATGTTGGAAAACATCCAAAAAGAGTTCCCAAAGAGGGGGTATAGTGCGTGTTTGATTTGTGGAAAAAAAAAATTTTGGGCTGAAAATCAGCCATTTTTGGCTTGGCCGGGTATTAGATTTTTTGACGTTTTCAGGTTTTGTGAAAAATCACTTAATTCTCCTACTTCTACATCTAGAGGGTTAAAACTATATTGGAAAGCATCCCAAAAGAGTTCCCAAAGAGGGGGTATAGTGCATGTTTGATTTGTGGAAAAAAAAATTTTGGCTAAAAATCAGCCATTTTTGGCTTGGCCGGGTATTAGATTTTTTGACGTTTTCAGGTTTTGCGAAAAATCACTTAATTCTCCTACTTCTACATCTAGAGGGTTAAAACTATGTTAGGCTACGTTCACATTTGCGGTCCTCGCCGCAGCGTCGGGCGCCGTAGCGGCGCCGCATGCGTCATGCGCCCCTATATTTAACATGGGGGCGCATGGACATGCGGCGCACTTGCGTTTTGCGCCGCATGATTCGCTGCGGCGCCCGCGTCGGGGCGCAGAGGACGCAGCAAGTTGCATTTTTGCTGCGTCCAAATTCAATGAAAAAACCGACGCATGCGGCGCAAAACGCAGCGTTGTGCATGCGTTTTGCTGCGTTTTTATTTGCGTTGTGCGTTGCGGCGCCGACGCTGCGGCGCACAACGCAAATGTGAACGTAGCCTTAGAAAGCATCCCAAAAGAGTTCCCAAAGAGGGGGTATAGTGCATGTTTGATTTGTGGAAAAAAAAATTTTGGCTGAAAATCAGCCATTTTTGGCTTGGCCAGGTATTAGATTGTTTGACGTTTTCAGGTTTTGCGAAAAATCAACTAATTCTCCTACTTCTACATCTAGAGGGTTAAAACTATGTTGGAAAACATCCCAAAAGAGTTCCCAAAGAGGGGGTATAGTGCGTGTTTGATTTGTGGAAAAAAAAATTTTTTGGCTGAAAGTCAGCCATTTTTGGCTTGGCCAGGTATTAGATTTTTTGACGTTTTCAGGTTTTGCGAAAATCACTTAATTCTCCTACTTCTACATCTAGAGGGTTAAAACTATGTTGGAAAACATCCCAAAAGAGTTCCCAAAGAGGGGTTATAGTGCGTGTTTGATTTGTGGAAAAAAAAAATTTGGGGCTGAAAATCAGCCATTTTTGGCTTGGCCGGGTATTAGATTTTTTAATGTTCTCAGGTTTTGCGAAAAATCACTTAATTCTCCTACTTCTACATCTAGAGGGTTAAAACTATGTTAGAAAGCATCCCAAAAGAGTTCCCAAAGAGGGGGTATAGTGTGTGTCTGATTTGTGGAAAAAAAAATTTTGGCTGAAAATCAGCCATTTTTGGCTTGGCCAGGTATTAGATTGTTTGACGTTTTCAGGTTTTGCGATAAATCAATTAATTCTCCTACTTCTACATCTAGAGGGTTAAAACTATGTTGGAAAACATCCAAAAAGAGTTCCCAAAGAGGGGGTATAGTGCGTGTTTGATTTGTGGAAAAAAAAAATTTTGGGCTGAAAATCAGCCATTTTTGGCTTGGCCGGGTATTAGATTTTTTGACGTTTTCAGGTTTTGTGAAAAATCACTTAATTCTCCTACTTCTACATCTAGAGGGTTAAAACTATATTGGAAAGCATCCCAAAAGAGTTCCCAAAGAGGGGGTATAGTGCATGTTTGATTTGTGGAAAAAAAATTTTTGGCTAAAAATCAGCCATTTTTGGCTTGGCCGGGTATTAGATTTTTTGACGTTTTCAGGTTTTGTGAAAAATCACTTAATTCTCCTACTTCTACATCTAGAGGGTTAAAACTATGTTGGAAAGCATCCCAAAAGAGTTCCCAAAAAGGGGGTATAGTGCGTGTTTGATTTATGGAAAAAAAAATTTTGGCCGAAAATGAGCCATTTTTGGCTTGGCTGGGTATTAGATTTTTTGATGTTTTCAGGTTTTGCGAAAAATCACTTAATTCTCCTACTTCTACATCTAGAGGGTTAAAACTATGTTAGGCTACGTTCACATTTGCGGTCCTCGCCGCAGCGTCGGGCGCCGTAGCGGCGCCGCATGCGTCATGCGCCCCTATATTTAACATGGGGGCGCATGGACATGCGGCGCACTTGCGTTTTGCGCCGCATGCGTCGCTGCGGCGCCCGCGTCGGGGCGCAGAGGACGCAGCAAGTTGCATTTTTGCTGCGTCCAAATTCAATGAAAAAACCGACGCATGCGGCGCAAAACGCAGCGTTGTGCATGCGTTTTGCTGCATTTTTATTTGCGTTGTGCGTTGCGGCGCCGACGCTGCGGCGCACAACGCAAATGTGAACGTAGCCTTAGAAAGCATCCCAAAAGAGTTCCCAAAGAGGGGGCATAGTGCGTGTTTGATTTGTGGAAAAAAAATTTTTAGCCGAAAATGAGCCATTTTTGGCTTGGCCGGGTATTAGATTTTTTGATGTTTTCAGGTTTTGCGAAAAATCACTTAATTCTCCTACTTCTACATCTAGAGGGTTAAAACTATGTTGGAAAGCATCCCAAAAGAGTTCCCAAAGAGGGGGTATAGTGCGTGTTTGATTTGTGGAAAAAAAATTTTTGGCTGAAAATCAGCCATTTTTGGCTTGGCCGGGTATTAGATTTTTTGACGTTTTCAGGTTTTGCGAAAAATCAATTCATTCTCCTACTTCTACATCTAGAGGGTTAAAACTATGTTTGAAAGCATCCCAAAAGAGTTCCCAAAGAAGGTGTATAGTGCGTGTTTGATTTATGGAAAAAAACATTTTGGCCGAAAATGAGCCATTTTTGGCTTGGCCGGGTATTAGATTTTTTGATGTTTTCAGGTTTTGCGAAAAATCACTTAATTCTCCTACTTCTACATCTAGAGGGCTAAAACTATATTGGAAAGCATCCCAAAAGAGTTCCCAAAGAGGGGGTATAGTGCGTGTTTGATTTGTGGAAAAAAAAATTTTGGCTGAAAATCAGCCATTTTTGGCTTGGCCAGGTATTAGATTGTTTGACGTTTTCAGGTTTTGCGAAAAATCAATTAATTCTCCTACTTCTACATCTAGAGGGTTAAAACTATGTTGGAAAGCATCCCAAAAGAGTTCCCAAAGAGGGGGTATAGTGCATGTTTGATTTGTGGAAAAAAAAATTTTGGCTGAAAATCAGCCATTTTTGGCTTGGCCGGGTATTAGATTTTTT
Organism: Ranitomeya variabilis; assembly: GCF_051348905.1. Taxonomy (NCBI): domain Eukaryota; kingdom Metazoa; phylum Chordata; class Amphibia; order Anura; family Dendrobatidae; genus Ranitomeya; species Ranitomeya variabilis. Next base: position 708,959,322 of record NC_135233.1, on the reverse strand, counting down.
GACGTTTTCAGGTTTTGCGAAAAATCAATTAATTCTCCTACTTCTACATCTAGAGGGTTAAAACTATGTTTGAAAGCATCCCAAAAGAGTTCCCAAAGAGGGTGTATAGTGCGTGTTTGATTTATGGAAAAAAAAATTTTGGCCGAAAATGAGCCATTTTTGGCTTGGCCGGGTATTAGATTTTTTGATGTTTTCAGGTTTTGCGAAAAATCACTTAATTCTCCTACTTCTACATCTAGAGGGTTAAAACTATGTTAGAAAGCATCCCAAAAGAGTTCCCAAAGAGGGGGCATAGTGCGTGTTTGATTTGTGGAAAAAAAAATTTTAGCCGAAAATGAGCCATTTTTGGCTTGGCCGGGTATTAGATTTTTTGATGTTTTCAGGTTTTGCGAAAAATCACTTAATTCTCCTACTTCTACATCTAGAGGGTTAAAACTATTTTGGAAAGCATCCCAAAAGAGTTCCCAAAGAGGGGGTATAGTGCGTGTTTGATTTGTGGAAAGAAAAATTTTGGCTGAAAATCAGCCATTTTTGGCTTGGCCGGGTATTAGATTTCTTGACGTTTTCAGGTTTTGCGAAAAATCAATTAATTCTCCTACTTCTACATCTAGAGGGTTAATACTATGTTTGAAAGCATCCCAAAAGAGTTCCCAAAAAGGGTGTATAGTGCGTGTTTGATTTGTGGAAAAAAAAAATTTTGTTTGAAAATCAGCCATTTTTGGCTTGGCCGGGTATTAGGTTTTTTGACGTTTTCAGGTTTTGCGAAAAATCACTTAATTCTCCTACTTCTACATCTAGAGGGTTAAAACTATATTGGAAAGCATCCCAAAAGAGTTCCCAAAGAGGGGGTATAGTGCGTGTTTGATTTGTGGGAAAAAAATTTTTTGGCTGAAAATCAGCCATTTTTGACGTTTTCAGGTTTTGCGAAAATCACTTAATTCTCCTACTTCTACATCTAGAGGGTTAAAACTATGTTGGAAAGCATCCTAAAAGAGTTCCCAAAGAGGGGGTATAGTGTGTTTGATTTGTGGAAAAAAATTTTTGGCTGAAAATCAACCATTTTGGCTTGGCCGGGTATTAGATTGTTTGACGTTTTCAGGTCTTGCGAAAAATCAATTAATTCTACTACTTCTACATCTAGAGGGTTTAAACTATGTTGGAAAACATCCCAAAAGAGTTCCGAAAGAGGGGGTATAGTGCGTGTTTGATTTGCGGAAAAAAAATATTTTTGGCTGAAAATCAGCCATTTTTGGCTTGGCTGGGTATTAGATTTCTTGACGTTTTCTGGTTTTGCGAAAAATTACTTAATTCTCCTACTTCTACATCTAGAGGGTTAAAACTATATTGGAAAGCATCCCAAAAGAGTTCCCAAAGAGGGGGTATACAGGTCCTTCTCAAAAAATTAGCATATAGTGTTAAATTTCATTATTTACCATAATGTAATGATTACAATTAAACTTTCATATATTATAGATTCATTATCCACCAACTGAAATTTGTCAGGTCTTTTATTGTTTTAATACTGATGATTTTGGCATACAACTCCTGATAACCCAAAAAACCTGTCTCAATAAATTAGCATATCAAGAAAAGGTTCTCTAAATGACCTATTACCCTAATCTTCTGAATCAACTAATTAACTCTAAACACATGCAAAAGATACCCGAGGCTTTTAAAAACTCCCTGCCTGGTTCATTACTCAAAACCCCCATCATGGGTAAGACTAGCGACCTGACAGATGTCAAGAAGGCCATCATTGACACCCTCAATCAAGAGGGTAAGACCCAGAAAGAAATTTCTCAACAAATAGGCTGTTCCCAGAGTGCTGTATCAAGGCACCTCAATGGTAAGTCTGTTGGAAGGAAACAATGTGGCAGAAAACAACGAGAAGAGGTGACCGGACCCTGAGGAAGATTGTGGAGAAGGACCGATTCCAGACCTTGGGGAACCTGAGGAAGCAGTGGACTGAGTCTGGCATCTGCAGGAAATGGGCTACAGGTGCCGCATTCCCCAGGTAAAGCCACTTTTGAACCATAAACAGCGGCAGAAGCGCCTGACCTGGGCTACAGAGAAGCACCACTGGACTGTTGCTAAGTGGTCCCAAGTACTTTTTTCTGATGAAAGCAAATTTTGCATGTCATTCGGAAATCAAGGTGCCAGAGTCTGGAGGAAGACTGGGGAGAAGGAAATGCCAAAATGCCTGAAGTCCAGTGTCAAGTACCCACAGTCAGTGATGGTGTGGGCTGCCATGTCAGCTGCTGGTGTTGGTCCACTGTGTTTCATCAAGGGCAGGGTCAATGCAGCTAGCTATCAGGAGATTTTGGAGCACTTCATGCTTCCATCGGCTGAAATGCTTTATGGAGATGAAGATTTCATTTTTCAGCACGACCTGGCACCTGCTCACAGTGCCAAAACCACTGGTAAATGGTTTACTGACCATGGTATTACTGTGCTCAATTGGCCTGCCAACTCTCCTGACCTGAACCCCATAGAGAATCTGTGGGATATTGTGAAGAGAAAGTTGAGAGACGCAAGACCCAACACTCTGGATGAGCTTAAGGCCGCTATTGAAGCATCCTGGGCCTCCATAACATCTCAGCAGTGTCACAGGCTGATTGCCTCCATGCCACGCTGCATTGAAGCAGTCATTTCTGCCAAAGGATTCCCGACCAAGTATTGAGTGCATAACTGAACATTATTATTTGATGGTTTTTTTGTTTGGTATTAAAAAACACTTTTATTTGATTGGTCGGGTGAAATATGCTAATTTATTGAGACAGGTTTTTTGGGTTATCAGGAGTTGTATGCCAAAATCATCAGTATTAAAACAATAAAAGACCTGACAAATTTCAGTTGGTGGATAATGAATCTATAATATATGAAAGTTTAATTGTAATCATTACATTATGGTAAATAATGAAATTTAACACTATATGCTAATTTTTTGAGAAGGACCTGTAGTGCATGTTTGATTTGTGGAAAAAAAATTTGGCGCTGAAAATCAGCCATTTTTGGCATGGCCGGGTATTAGATTTCTTGACGTTTTCAGGTTTTGCGAAAAATCATTTAATTCTCCTACTTCTACATCTAGAGGGTTAAAACTATGTTGGAAAGCATCCCAAAAGAGTTCCCAAAGAGGGGGTATAGTGTGTGTTTGATTTGTGGAAAAAAAATTTGGGGCTGAAAATCACCAATTTTTGGCGTGGCCGGGTATTAGAATTTTTGACGTTTTCAGGTTTTGTGAAAAATCACTTAATTCTCCTACTTCTACATCTAGAGGGTTAAAACTATGTTGGAAAGAATCCCAAAAGAGTTCCCAAAGAGGGGGTATAGTGCGTGTTTGATTTGTGGAAAAAAAAAATTTGGCTGAAAATCAGCCATTTTTGGCTTGGACGGGTATTAGATTTTTTGACATTTTTTTAGGTTTTGCGAAAAATCACTTAATTCTCCTACTTCTACATCTAGAGGGTTAAAACTATGTTGGAAAGCATCCTAAAAGAGTTCCCAAAGAGGGGGTATAGTGTGTGTTTGATTTGTGGAAAAAAAAATTTTGGCTGAAAATCAGCCATTTTGGCTTGGCCGGGTATTAGATTGTTTGACGTTTTCAGGTTTTGCGAAAAATCACTTAATTCTCCTACTTCTACATCTAGAGGGTTAAAACTATGTTGGAAAGCATCCCAAAAGAGTTTCCAAAGAGGGGGTATAGTGCGTGTTTGATTTGTGGATAAAAAAATTTGGCTGAAAATCAGCCATTTTTGGCTTGGCCGGGTATTAGATTTTTTGACGTTTTCAGGTTTTGCGATAAATCAATTAATTCTCCTACTTCTACATCTAGAGGGTTAAAACTATGTTAGGCTACGTTCACATTTGCGGTCCTCGCCGCAGCGTCGGGCGCCGTAGCGGCGCCGCATGCGTCATGCGCCCCTATATTTAACATGGGGGCGCATGGACATGCGGCGCACTTGTGTTTTGCGCCGCATGCGTCGCTGCGGCGCCCGCGTCGGGGCGCAGAGGACGCAGCAAGTTGCATTTTTGCTGCGTCCAAATTCAATGAAAAAACCGACGTATGCGGCGCAAAACGCAGCGTTGTGCATGCGTTTTGCTGCATTTTTATTTGCATTGTGCGTTGCGGCGCCGACGCTGCGGCGCACAACGCAAATGTGAACGTAGCCTTAGAAAGCATCCCAAAAGAGTTCCCAAAGAGGGGGCATAGTGCGTGTTTGATTTGTGGAAAAAAATTTTTTAGCCAAAAATGAGCCATTTTTGGCTTGTCCGGGTATTAGATTTTTTGATGTTTTCAGGTTTTGCGAAAAATCACTTAATTCTCCTACTTCTACATCTAGAGGGTTAAAACTATGTTGGAAAGCATCCCAAAAGAGTTCCCAAAGAGGGGGTATAGTGCGTGTTTGATTTGTGGAAAAAAAATTTTTGGCTGAAAATCAGCCATTTTTGGCTTGGCCGGGTATTAGATTTTTTGACGTTTTCAGGTTTTGCGAAAAATCAATTAATTCTCCTACTTCTACATCTAGAGGGTTAAAACTATATTGGAAAGCATCCCAAAAGAGTTCCCAAAGAGGGGGTATAGTGCATGTTTGATTTGTGGAAAAAAAATTTGGCGCTGAAAATCAGCCATTTTTGGCGTGGCCGGGTATTAGAATTCTTGACGTTTTCAGGTTTTGTGAAAAATCCCTTAATTCTCCTACTTCTACATCTAGAGGGTTAAAACTATGTTGGAAAGCATCCCAAAAGAGTTCCCAAAGAGGGGGTATAGTGCGTGTTTGATTTGTGGAAAAAAAATTTTTGGCTGAAAATCAGCCATTTTTGGCTTGGCCAGGTATTAGATTGTTTGACGTTTTCAGGTTTTGTGAAAAATCCCTTAATTCTCCTACTTCTACATCTAGAGGGTTAAATCTATGTTGGAAAGCATCCCAAAAGAGTTCCCAAAGAGGATGTATAGTGTGTGTTTGATTTGTGGAAAAAAAAATTTTGGCTGAAAATAAGCCATTTTTGGCTTGGCCAGGTATTAGATTGTTTGACGTTTTCAGGTTTTGCGAAAAATCAATTAATTCTCCTACTTCTACATCTAGAGGGTTAAAACTATGTTGGAAAACATCCCAAAAGAGTTCCCACAGAGGGGGTATAGTGCGTGTTTGATTTGTGGAAAAAACATTTTGGGCTGAAAATCAGCCATTTTTGGCTTAGCCCGGTATTAGATTCTTTGACGTTTTCAGTTTTTTGCGAAAAATCAATTAATTCTTCTACTTCTACATCTAGAAGGTTAAAACTATGTTGTAAAGCATCACAAAAGAGTTCCCAAAAAGGGGGTATAGTGTGTGTTTGATTTGTAGGAAAAAAAATTTAGCTGAAAATCAGCCATTTTTGGCTTGGCCGGGTATTAAATTTTTTGACGTTTTCAGGTTTTGCGAAAAATCACTTAATTCTCCTACTTCTACATCTAGGAGGGTTAAAACTATGTTGGATAGCATCCCAAAAGAGTTCACAAAGAGGGGGTATAGTGCATGTTTGATTTGTGGAAAAAAAATTTTGGCTGAAAATCAGCCATTTTTGGCTTGGCCGGGTATTAGATTTTTTGACGTTTTCAGGTTTTGCGAAAAATCACTTAATTCTCCTACTTCTACATCTAGAGGGTTAAAACTATAAAAAACACCACAGAAAAACAGGCAAAGGTGCTTACCTGTCTAGGCCTCATAACAAATGCACTCTCATGGTGCAGTGGGCCCCAAGTAAAGATGGCGACTACACAGGTGTGGTGATACCAAATGAGACAGCCAGCCTACAATCAGGGATTGGCCGCTGGGCACACCAGTGGAAATAATCTGCAGCAATGTTCACACAGAGTATGCACAGCAACTGGATCCTAGCCTATTAGTAACGCCATGTGGCGGGCTGACCAGTGCTAACTGTAATGCTTCCTGGGTGAACAGAGGCCACAACTTACAAAGCCATCAGGGCCCAACTGCACCTCAAAAAGTAAAAGTAAAAAAAGTGCACAAGAACATATTGAAAAATGTAAGGTATTAGTTAATATTATGGCCACAATACATAAGCTGGCAACCCACGTCACGGGTCCTCACGCTTGCCAGTCCTAGTCTAACAGCAAAAACCACAACAGGAGGAAAAAAAGGAGGAAAAAACCTCCACTATTCTAGAAAAAACACCACAGAAAAACAGGCAAAGGTGTTTACCTGTCTAGGCCTCAAATCAAATGCACTCTCATGGTGCAGTGGGCCCCAAGTAAAGATGGCAACTACACAGGTGTGGTAATACCAAATGAGACAGCCAGCCTACAATCAGGGATTGGCCGCTGGGCACACCAGTGCAAATAAATAATCTGCAGCAATGTTCACACAGAGTATGCACAGCAACTGGATCCTAGCCTATTAGTAACGCCATATGGCGGGCTGACCAGTGCTAACTGTAATGCGTCCTGTGTGAACAGGGGCCACAACTTACAAAGCCATCAGGGCCCAACTGCACCTCAAAGAGTAAAAGTAAAAAAAGTGCAGAAGAACATATTGAAAAATGTAAGGTATTAGTTAATATTATGGCCACAATACATAAGCTGGCAACCCACGTCACGGGTCCTCACGCTTGCCAGTCCTAGTCTAACAGCAAAAACCACAACAGGAGGAAAAAACCTCCACTATTCTAGAAAAAACACCACAGAAAAACAGGCAAAGGTGCTTACCTGTCTAGGCCTCAAATCAAATGCACTCTCATGGTGCAGTGGGCCCCAAGTAAAGATGGCGACTACACAGGTGTGGTAATACCAAATGAGACAGCCAGCCTACAATCAGGGATTGGCCGCTGGGCACACCAGTGCAAATAAATAATCTGCAGCTATGTTCACACAGAGTATGCACAGCAACTGGATCCTAGCCTATTAGTAACGCCATGTGGCAGGCTGACCAGTGCTAACTGTAATGCGTCCTGTGTGAACAGAGGCCACAACTTACAAAGCCATCAGGGCCCAACTGCACCTCAAAAAGTAAAAGTAAAAAAGGTGCACAAGAACATATTGAAAAATGTAAGGTATTAGTTAATATTATGGCCACAATACATAAGCTGACAACCCACGTCACGGGTACTCACGCTTGCCAGTCCTAGTCTAACAGCAAAAACCACAACAGGAGGAAAAAAAGGAGGAAAAAACCTCCACTATTCTAGAAAAAAGGGTTAAAACTATGTTGGAAAGCATGTCAAAAGAGTTCCCAAAGAGGGGGAATAGTGCGTGTTTGATTTGTGGAAAATAATTTTTGGCTGAAAATCAGTCATTTTTGGCTTGGCCGGGTATTAGATTTTTCTTGACGTTTTCTGGCTTTGCGAAAAATCACTTAATTCTCCTACTTCTACATCTAGAGGGCTAAAACTATATTGGAAAGCATCCCAAAAGAGTTCCCAAAGAGGGGGTATAGTGCATGTTTGATTTGTGGAAAAAAAATTTGGCGCTGAAAATCAGCCATTTTTGGCGTGGCCGGGTATTAGAATTCTTGACGTTTTCAGGTTTTGTGAAAAATCCCTTAATTCTCCTACTTCTACATCTAGAGGGTTAAAACTATGTTGGAAAGCATCCCAAAAGAGTTCCCAAAGAGGGGGTATAGTGCATGTTTGATTTGTGGAAAAAAAAATTTTGGCTGAAAATCAGCCATTTTTGGCTTGGCCGGGTATTAGATTTTTTGACGTTTTCAGGTTTTGCAAAAATCACTTAATTCTCCTACTTCTACATCTAGAGGGTTAAATCTATGTTGGAAAGCATCCCAAAAGAGTTCCCAAAGAGGATGTATAGTGTGTGTTTGATTTGTGGAAAAAAAAATTTTGGCTGAAAATCAGCCATTTTTGGCTTGGCCAGGTATTAGATTGTTTGACGTTTTCAGGTTTTGCGAAAAATCAACTAATTCTCCTACTTCTACATCTAGAGGGTTAAAACTATGTTGGAAAGCATCCCAAAAGAGTTCCCAAAGAGGGGGTATAGTGCATGTTTGATTTGTGGAAAAAAAAATTTTGGCTGAAAATCAGCCATTTTTGGCTTGGCCGGGTATTAGATTTTTTGACGTTTTCAGGTTTTGCGAAAAATCACTTAATTCTCCTACTTCTACATCTAGAGGGTTAAAACTATTTTGGAAAGCATCCCAAAAGAGTTCCCAAAGAGGGGGTATAGTGCGTGTTTGATTTGTGGAAAGAAAAATTTTGGCTGAAAATCAGCCATTTTTGGCTTGGCCGGGTATTAGATTTCTTGACGTTTTCAGGTTTTGCGAAAAATCAATTAATTCTCCTACTTCTACATCTAGAGGGTTAATACTATGTTTGAAAGCATCCCAAAAGAGTTCCCAAAAAGGGTGTATAGTGCGTGTTTGATTTGTGGAAAAAAAAAATTTTGTTTGAAAATCAGCCATTTTTGGCTTGGCCGGGTATTAGGTTTTTTGACGTTTTCAGGTTTTGCGAAAAATCACTTAATTCTCCTACTTCTACATCTAGAGGGTTTAAACTATGTTGGAAAGCATCCCAAAAGAGTTCCCAAAGAGGGGGTATAGTGCATGTTTGATTTGTGGCAAAAAAAAATTTGGCTGAAAATCAGCCATTTTTGGCTTGGCCGGGTATTAGATTTTTTGACGTTTTCAGGTTTTGCGAAAAATCACTTAATTCTCCTACTTCTACATCTAGAGGGTTAAAACTATATTGGAAAGCATCCCAAAAGAGTTCCCAAAGAGGGGGTATAGTGCGTGTTTGATTTGTGGGAAAAAAAATTTTTGGCTGAAAATCAGCCATTTTTGACGTTTTCAGGTTTTGCGAAAATCACTTAATTCTCCTACTTCTACATCTAGAGGGTTAAAACTATGTTGGAAAGCATCCTAAAAGAGTTCCCAAAAAGGGTGTATAGTGTGTGTTTGATTTGTGGAAAAAAAATTTTGGCTGAAAATCAACCATTTTGGCTTGTCCGGGTATTAGATTGTTTGACGTTTTCAGGTTTTGCGAAAAATCAATTAATTCTACTACTTCTACATCTAGAGGGTTTAAACTATGTTGGAAAACATCCCAAAAGAGTTCCGAAAGAGGGGGTATAGTGCGTGTTTGATTTGCGGAAAAAAAATATTTTTGGCTGAAAATCAGCCATTTTTGGCTTGGCTGGGTATTAGATTTCTTGACGTTTTCTGGTTTTGCGAAAAATTACTTAATTCTCCTACTTCTACATCTAGAGGGTTAAAACTATATTGGAAAGCATCCCAAAAGAGTTCCCAAAGAGGGGGTATACAGGTCCTTCTCAAAAAATTAGCATATAGTGTTAAATTTCATTATTTACCATAATGTAATGATTACAATTAAACTTTCATATATTATAGATTCATTATCCACCAACTGAAATTTGTCAGGTCTTTTATTGTTTTAATACTGATGATTTTGGCATACAACTCCTGATAACCCAAAAAACCTGTCTCAATAAATTAGCATATCAAGAAAAGGTTCTCTAAATGACCTATTACCCTAATCTTCTGAATCAACTAATTAACTCTAAACACATGCAAAAGATACCCGAGGCTTTTAAAAACTCCCTGCCTGGTTCATTACTCAAAACCCCCATCATGGGTAAGACTAGCGACCTGACAGATGTCAAGAAGGCCATCATTGACACCCTCAATCAAGAGGGTAAGACCCAGAAAGAAATTTCTCAACAAATAGGCTGTTCCCAGAGTGCTGTATCAAGGCACCTCAATGGTAAGTCTGTTGGAAGGAAACAATGTGGCAGAAAACAACGAGAAGAGGTGACCGGACCCTGAGGAAGATTGTGGAGAAGGACCGATTCCAGACCTTGGGGAACCTGAGGAAGCAGTGGACTGAGTCTGGCATCTGCAGGAAATGGGCTACAGGTGCCGCATTCCCCAGGTAAAGCCACTTTTGAACCATAAACAGCGGCAGAAGCGCCTGACCTGGGCTACAGAGAAGCACCACTGGACTGTTGCTAAGTGGTCCCAAGTACTTTTTTCTGATGAAAGCAAATTTTGCATGTCATTCGGAAATCAAGGTGCCAGAGTCTGGAGGAAGACTGGGGAGAAGGAAATGCCAAAATGCCTGAAGTCCAGTGTCAAGTACCCACAGTCAGTGATGGTGTGGGCTGCCATGTCAGCTGCTGGTGTTGGTCCACTGTGTTTCATCAAGGGCAGGGTCAATGCAGCTAGCTATCAGGAGATTTTGGAGCACTTCATGCTTCCATCGGCTGAAATGCTTTATGGAGATGAAGATTTCATTTTTCAGCACGACCTGGCACCTGCTCACAGTGCCAAAACCACTGGTAAATGGTTTACTGACCATGGTATTACTGTGCTCAATTGGCCTGCCAACTCTCCTGACCTGAACCCCATAGAGAATCTGTGGGATATTGTGAAGAGAAAGTTGAGAGACGCAAGACCCAACACTCTGGATGAGCTTAAGGCCGCTATTGAAGCATCCTGGGCCTCCATAACATCTCAGCAGTGTCACAGGCTGATTGCCTCCATGCCACGCTGCATTGAAGCAGTCATTTCTGCCAAAGGATTCCCGACCAAGTATTGAGTGCATAACTGAACATTATTATTTGATGGTTTTTTTGTTTGGTATTAAAAAACACTTTTATTTGATTGGTCGGGTGAAATATGCTAATTTATTGAGACAGGTTTTTTGGGTTATCAGGAGTTGTATGCCAAAATCATCAGTATTAAAACAATAAAAGACCTGACAAATTTCAGTTGGTGGATAATGAATCTATAATATATGAAAGTTTAATTGTAATCATTACATTATGGTAAATAATGAAATTTAACACTATATGCTAATTTTTTGAGAAGGACCTGTAGTGCATGTTTGATTTGTGGAAAAAAAATTTGGCGCTGAAAATCAGCCATTTTTGGCATGGCCGGGTATTAGATTTCTTGACGTTTTCAGGTTTTGCGAAAAATCATTTAATTCTCCTACTTCTACATCTAGAGGGTTAAAACTATGTTGGAAAGCATCCCAAAAGAGTTCCCAAAGAGGGGGTATAGTGTGTGTTTGATTTGTGGAAAAAAAATTTGGGGCTGAAAATCACCAATTTTTGGCGTGGCCGGGTATTAGAATTTTTGACGTTTTCAGGTTTTGTGAAAAATCACTTAATTCTCCTACTTCTACATCTAGAGGGTTAAAACTATGTTGGAAAGAATCCCAAAAGAGTTCCCAAAGAGGGGGTATAGTGCGTGTTTGATTTGTGGAAAAAAAAAATTTGGCTGAAAATCAGCCATTTTTGGCTTGGACGGGTATTAGATTTTTTGACATTTTTTTAGGTTTTGCGAAAAATCACTTAATTCTCCTACTTCTACATCTAGAGGGTTAAAACTATGTTGGAAAGCATCCTAAAAGAGTTCCCAAAGAGGGGGTATAGTGTGTGTTTGATTTGTGGAAAAAAAAATTTTGGCTGAAAATCAGCCATTTTGGCTTGGCCGGGTATTAGATTGTTTGACGTTTTCAGGTTTTGCGAAAAATCACTTAATTCTCCTACTTCTACATCTAGAGGGTTAAAACTATGTTGGAAAGCATCCCAAAAGAGTTTCCAAAGAGGGGGTATAGTGCGTGTTTGATTTGTGGATAAAAAAATTTGGCTGAAAATCAGCCATTTTTGGCTTGGCCGGGTATTAGATTTTTTGACGTTTTCAGGTTTTGCGATAAATCAATTAATTCTCCTACTTCTACATCTAGAGGGTTAAAACTATGTTAGGCTACGTTCACATTTGCGGTCCTCGCCGCAGCGTCGGGCGCCGTAGCGGCGCCGCATGCGTCATGCGCCCCTATATTTAACATGGGGGCGCATGGACATGCGGCGCACTTGTGTTTTGCGCCGCATGCGTCGCTGCGGCGCCCGCGTCGGGGCGCAGAGGACGCAGCAAGTTGCATTTTTGCTGCGTCCAAATTCAATGAAAAAACCGACGTATGCGGCGCAAAACGCAGCGTTGTGCATGCGTTTTGCTGCATTTTTATTTGCATTGTGCGTTGCGGCGCCGACGCTGCGGCGCACAACGCAAATGTGAACGTAGCCTTAGAAAGCATCCCAAAAGAGTTCCCAAAGAGGGGGCATAGTGCGTGTTTGATTTGTGGAAAAAAATTTTTTAGCCAAAAATGAGCCATTTTTGGCTTGTCCGGGTATTAGATTTTTTGATGTTTTCAGGTTTTGCGAAAAATCACTTAATTCTCCTACTTCTACATCTAGAGGGTTAAAACTATGTTGGAAAGCATCCCAAAAGAGTTCCCAAAGAGGGGGTATAGTGCGTGTTTGATTTGTGGAAAAAAAAATTTTGGCTGAAAATCAGCCATTTTTGGCTTGGCCGGGTATTAGATTTTTTGACGTTTTCAGGTTTTGCGAAAAATCAATTAATTCTCCTACTTCTACATCTAGAGGGTTAAAACTATATTGGAAAGCATCCCAAAAGAGTTCCCAAAGAGGGGGTATAGTGCATGTTTGATTTGTGGAAAAAAAATTTGGCGCTGAAAATCAGCCATTTTTGGCGTGGCCGGGTATTAGAATTCTTGACGTTTTCAGGTTTTGTGAAAAATCCCTTAATTCTCCTACTTCTACATCTAGAGGGTTAAAACTATGTTGGAAAGCATCCCAAAAGAGTTCCCAAAGAGGGGGTATAGTGCGTGTTTGATTTGTGGAAAAAAAATTTTTGGCTGAAAATCAGCCATTTTTGGCTTGGCCAGGTATTAGATTGTTTGACGTTTTCAGGTTTTGTGAAAAATCCCTTAATTCTCCTACTTCTACATCTAGAGGGTTAAATCTATGTTGGAAAGCATCCCAAAAGAGTTCCCAAAGAGGATGTATAGTGCGTGTTTGATTTGTGGAAAAAAAAATTTTGGCTGAAAATAAGCCATTTTTGGCTTGGCCAGGTATTAGATTGTTTGACGTTTTCAGGTTTTGCGAAAAATCAATTAATTCTCCTACTTCTACATCTAGAGGGTTAAAACTATGTTGGAAAACATCCCAAAAGAGTTCCCACAGAGGGGGTATAGTGCGTGTTTGATTTGTGGAAAAAACATTTTGGGCTGAAAATCAGCCATTTTTGGCTTAGCCCGGTATTAGATTCTTTGACGTTTTCAGTTTTTTGCGAAAAATCAATTAATTCTTCTACTTCTACATCTAGAAGGTTAAAACTATGTTGTAAAGCATCACAAAAGAGTTCCCAAAAAGGGGGTATAGTGTGTGTTTGATTTGTAGGAAAAAAAATTTAGCTGAAAATCAGCCATTTTTGGCTTGGCCGGGTATTAAATTTTTTGACGTTTTCAGGTTTTGCGAAAAATCACTTAATTCTCCTACTTCTACATCTAGGAGGGTTAAAACTATGTTGGATAGCATCCCAAAAGAGTTCACAAAGAGGGGGTATAGTGCATGTTTGATTTGTGGAAAAAAAATTTTGGCTGAAAATCAGCCATTTTTGGCTTGGCCGGGTATTAGATTTTTTGACGTTTTCAGGTTTTGCGAAAAATCACTTAATTCTCCTACTTCTACATCTAGAGGGTTAAAACTATAAAAAACACCACAGAAAAACAGGCAAAGGTGCTTACCTGTCTAGGCCTCATAACAAATGCACTCTCATGGTGCAGTGGGCCCCAAGTAAAGATGGCGACTACACAGGTGTGGTGATACCAAATGAGACAGCCAGCCTACAATCAGGGATTGGCCGCTGGGCACACCAGTGGAAATAATCTGCAGCAATGTTCACACAGAGTATGCACAGCAACTGGATCCTAGCCTATTAGTAACGCCATGTGGCGGGCTGACCAGTGCTAACTGTAATGCTTCCTGGGTGAACAGAGGCCACAACTTACAAAGCCATCAGGGCCCAACTGCACCTCAAAAAGTAAAAGTAAAAAAAGTGCACAAGAACATATTGAAAAATGTAAGGTATTAGTTAATATTATGGCCACAATACATAAGCTGGCAACCCACGTCACGGGTCCTCACGCTTGCCAGTCCTAGTCTAACAGCAAAAACCACAACAGGAGGAAAAAAAGGAGGAAAAAACCTCCACTATTCTAGAAAAAACACCACAGAAAAACAGGCAAAGGTGTTTACCTGTCTAGGCCTCAAATCAAATGCACTCTCATGGTGCAGTGGGCCCCAAGTAAAGATGGCAACTACACAGGTGTGGTAATACCAAATGAGACAGCCAGCCTACAATCAGGGATTGGCCGCTGGGCACACCAGTGCAAATAAATAATCTGCAGCAATGTTCACACAGAGTATGCACAGCAACTGGATCCTAGCCTATTAGTAACGCCATATGGCGGGCTGACCAGTGCTAACTGTAATGCGTCCTGTGTGAACAGGGGCCACAACTTACAAAGCCATCAGGGCCCAACTGCACCTCAAAGAGTAAAAGTAAAAAAAGTGCAGAAGAACATATTGAAAAATGTAAGGTATTAGTTAATATTATGGCCACAATACATAAGCTGGCAACCCACGTCACGGGTCCTCACGCTTGCCAGTCCTAGTCTAACAGCAAAAACCACAACAGGAGGAAAAAACCTCCACTATTCTAGAAAAAACACCACAGAAAAACAGGCAAAGGTGCTTACCTGTCTAGGCCTCAAATCAAATGCACTCTCATGGTGCAGTGGGCCCCAAGTAAAGATGGCGACTACACAGGTGTGGTAATACCAAATGAGACAGCCAGCCTACAATCAGGGATTGGCCGCTGGGCACACCAGTGCAAATAAATAATCTGCAGCTATGTTCACACAGAGTATGCACAGCAACTGGATCCTAGCCTATTAGTAACGCCATGTGGCAGGCTGACCAGTGCTAACTGTAATGCGTCCTGTGTGAACAGAGGCCACAACTTACAAAGCCATCAGGGCCCAACTGCACCTCAAAAAGTAAAAGTAAAAAAGGTGCACAAGAACATATTGAAAAATGTAAGGTATTAGTTAATATTATGGCCACAATACATAAGCTGACAACCCACGTCACGGGTACTCACGCTTGCCAGTCCTAGTCTAACAGCAAAAACCACAACAGGAGGAAAAAAAGGAGGAAAAAACCTCCACTATTCTAGAAAAAAGGGTTAAAACTATGTTGGAAAGCATGTCAAAAGAGTTCCCAAAGAGGGGGAATAGTGCGTGTTTGATTTGTGGAAAATAATTTTTGGCTGAAAATCAGTCATTTTTGGCTTGGCCGGGTATTAGATTTTTCTTGACGTTTTCTGGCTTTGCGAAAAATCACTTAATTCTCCTACTTCTACATCTAGAGGGCTAAAACTATATTGGAAAGCATCCCAAAAGAGTTCCCAAAGAGGGGGTATAGTGCATGTTTGATTTGTGGAAAAAAAATTTGGCGCTGAAAATCAGCCATTTTTGGCGTGGCCGGGTATTAGAATTCTTGACGTTTTCAGGTTTTGTGAAAAATCCCTTAATTCTCCTACTTCTACATCTAGAGGGTTAAAACTATGTTGGAAAGCATCCCAAAAGAGTTCCCAAAGAGGGGGTATAGTGCATGTTTGATTTGTGGAAAAAAAAATTTTGGCTGAAAATCAGCCATTTTTGGCTTGGCCGGGTATTAGATTTTTTGACGTTTTCAGGTTTTGCAAAAATCACTTAATTCTCCTACTTCTACATCTAGAGGGTTAAATCTATGTTGGAAAGCATCCCAAAAGAGTTCCCAAAGAGGATGTATAGTGTGTGTTTGATTTGTGGAAAAAAAAATTTTGGCTGAAAATCAGCCATTTTTGGCTTGGCCAGGTATTAGATTGTTTGACGTTTTCAGGTTTTGCGAAAAATCAACTAATTCTCCTACTTCTACATCTAGAGGGTTAAAACTATGTTGGAAAGCATCCCAAAAGAGTTCCCAAAGAGGGGGTATAGTGCATGTTTGATTTGTGGAAAAAAAAATTTTGGCTGAAAATCAGCCATTTTTGGCTTGGCCGGGTATTAGATTTTTTGACGTTTTCAGGTTTTGCGAAAAATCACTTAATTCTCCTACTTCTACATCTAGAGGGTTAAAACTATTTTGGAAAGCATCCCAAAAGAGTTCCCAAAGAGGGGGTATAGTGCGTGTTTGATTTGTGGAAAGAAAAATTTTGGCTGAAAATCAGCCATTTTTGGCTTGGCCGGGTATTAGATTTCTTGACGTTTTCAGGTTTTGCGAAAAATCAATTAATTCTCCTACTTCTACATCTAGAGGGTTAATACTATGTTTGAAAGCATCCCAAAAGAGTTCCCAAAAAGGGTGTATAGTGCGTGTTTGATTTGTGGAAAAAAAAAATTTTGTTTGAAAATCAGCCATTTTTGGCTTGGCCGGGTATTAGGTTTTTTGACGTTTTCAGGTTTTGCGAAAAATCACTTAATTCTCCTACTTCTACATCTAGAGGGTTTAAACTATGTTGGAAAGCATCCCAAAAGAGTTCCCAAAGAGGGGGTATAGTGCATGTTTGATTTGTGGCAAAAAAAAATTTGGCTGAAAATCAGCCATTTTTGGCTTGGCCGGGTATTAGATTTTTTGACGTTTTCAGGTTTTGCGAAAAATCACTTAATTCTCCTACTTCTACATCTAGAGGGTTAAAACTATATTGGAAAGCATCCCAAAAGAGTTCCCAAAGAGGGGGTATAGTGCGTGTTTGATTTGTGGGAAAAAAAATTTTTGGCTGAAAATCAGCCATTTTTGACGTTTTCAGGTTTTGCGAAAATCACTTAATTCTCCTACTTCTACATCTAGAGGGTTAAAACTATGTTGGAAAGCATCCTAAAAGAGTTCCCAAAAAGGGTGTATAGTGTGTGTTTGATTTGTGGAAAAAAAATTTTGGCTGAAAATCAACCATTTTGGCTTGTCCGGGTATTAGATTGTTTGACGTTTTCAGGTTTTGCGAAAAATCAATTAATTCTACTACTTCTACATCTAGAGGGTTTAAACTATGTTGGAAAACATCCCAAAAGAGTTCCGAAAGAGGGGGTATAGTGCGTGTTTGATTTGCGGAAAAAAAATATTTTTGGCTGAAAATCAGCCATTTTTGGCTTGGCTGGGTATTAGATTTCTTGACGTTTTCTGGTTTTGCGAAAAATTACTTAATTCTCCTACTTCTACATCTAGAGGGTTAAAACTATATTGGAAAGCATCCCAAAAGAGTTCCCAAAGAGGGGGTATACAGGTCCTTCTCAAAAAATTAGCATATAGTGTTAAATTTCATTATTTACCATAATGTAATGATTACAATTAAACTTTCATATATTATAGATTCATTATCCACCAACTGAAATTTGTCAGGTCTTTTATTGTTTTAATACTGATGATTTTGGCATACAACTCCTGATAACCCAAAAAACCTGTCTCAATAAATTAGCATATCAAGAAAAGGTTCTCTAAATGACCTATTACCCTAATCTTCTGAATCAACTAATTAACTCTAAACACATGCAAAAGATACCCGAGGCTTTTAAAAACTCCCTGCCTGGTTCATTACTCAAAACCCCCATCATGGGTAAGACTAGCGACCTGACAGATGTCAAGAAGGCCATCATTGACACCCTCAATCAAGAGGGTAAGACCCAGAAAGAAATTTCTCAACAAATAGGCTGTTCCCAGAGTGCTGTATCAAGGCACCTCAATGGTAAGTCTGTTGGAAGGAAACAATGTGGCAGAAAACAACGAGAAGAGGTGACCGGACCCTGAGGAAGATTGTGGAGAAGGACCGATTCCAGACCTTGGGGAACCTGAGGAAGCAGTGGACTGAGTCTGGCATCTGCAGGAAATGGGCTACAGGTGCCGCATTCCCCAGGTAAAGCCACTTTTGAACCATAAACAGCGGCAGAAGCGCCTGACCTGGGCTACAGAGAAGCACCACTGGACTGTTGCTAAGTGGTCCCAAGTACTTTTTTCTGATGAAAGCAAATTTTGCATGTCATTCGGAAATCAAGGTGCCAGAGTCTGGAGGAAGACTGGGGAGAAGGAAATGCCAAAATGCCTGAAGTCCAGTGTCAAGTACCCACAGTCAGTGATGGTGTGGGGTGCCATGTCAGCTGCTGGTGTTGGTCCACTGTGTTTCATCAAGGGCAGGGTCAATGCAGCTAGCTATCAGGAGATTTTGGAGCACTTCATGCTTCCATCGGCTGAAATGCTTTATGGAGATGAAGATTTCATTTTTCAGCACGACCTGGCACCTGCTCACAGTGCCAAAACCACTGGTAAATGGTTTACTGACCATGGTATTACTGTGCTCAATTGGCCTGCCAACTCTCCTGACCTGAACCCCATAGAGAATCTGTGGGATATTGTGAAGAGAAAGTTGAGAGACGCAAGACCCAACACTCTGGATGAGTTAAAGGCCGCTATTGAAGCATCCTGGGCCTCCATAACATCTCAGCAGTGTCACAGGCTGATTGCCTCCATGCCACGCTGCATTGAAGCAGTCATTTCTGCCAAAGGATTCCCGACCAAGTATTGAGTGCATAACTGAACATTATTATTTGATGGTTTTTTTGTTTGGTATTAAAAAACACTTTTATTTGATTGGTCGGGTGAAATATGCTAATTTATTGAGACAGGTTTTTTGGGTTATCAGGAGTTGTATGCCAAAATCATCAGTATTAAAACAATAAAAGACCTGACAAATTTCAGTTGGTGGATAATGAATCTATAATATATGAAAGTTTAATTGTAATCATTACATTATGGTAAATAATGAAATTTAACACTATATGCTAATTTTTTGAGAAGGACCTGTAGTGCATGTTTGATTTGTGGAAAAAAAATTTGGCGCTGAAAATCAGCCATTTTTGGCATGGCCGGGTATTAGATTTCTTGACGTTTTCAGGTTTTGCGAAAAATCATTTAATTCTCCTACTTCTACATCTAGAGGGTTAAAACTATATTGGAAAGCATCCCAAAAGAGTTCCCAAAGAGGGGGTATAGTGTGTGTTTGATTTGTGGAAAAAAAATTTGGGGCTGAAAATCACCAATTTTTGGCGTGGCCGGGTATTAGATTTTTTGACGTTTTCAGGTTTTGCAAAAAATCACGTAATTCTCCTACTTCTACATCTAGAGGGTTAAAACTATGTTGGAAAGAATCCCAAAAGAGTTCCCAAAGAGGGGGTATAGTGCGTGTTTGATTTGTGGAAAAAAAAAATTTGGCTGAAAATCAGCCATTTTTGGCTTGGACGGGTATTAGATTTTTTGACATTTTTTTAGGTTTTGCGAAAAATCACTTAATTCTCCTACTTCTACATCTAGAGGGTTAAAACTATGTTGGAAAGCATCCCAAAAGAGTTTCCAAAGAGGGGGTATAGTGCGTGTTTGATTTGTGGAAAAAAAAATTTGGCTGAAAATCAGCCATTTTTGGCTTGGCCGGGTATTAGATTTTTTGACGTTTTCAGGTTTTGCGAAAATCACTTAATTCTCCTACTTCTACATCTAGAGGGTTAAAACTATGTTGGAAAGCATCCTAAAAGAGTTCCCAAAGAGGGGGTATAGTGTGTGTTTGATTTGTGGAAAAAAAAATTTTGGCTGAAAATCAGCCATTTTGGCTTGGCCGGGTATTAGATTGTTTGACGTTTTCAGGTTTTGCGAAAAATCACTTAATTCTCCTACTTCTACATCTAGAGGGTTAAAACTATGTTGGAAAGCATCCCAAAAGAGTTTCCAAAGAGGGGGTATAGTGCGTGTTTGATTTGTGGATAAAAAAATTTGGCTGAAAATCAGCCATTTTTGGCTTGGCCGGGTATTAGATTTTTTGACGTTTTCAGGTTTTGCGAAAATCACTTAATTCTCCTACTTCTACATCTAGAGGGTTAAAACTATGTTGGAAAGCATCCTAAAAGAGTTCCCAAAGAGGGGGTATAGTGTGTGTTTGATTCGTAGAAAAAAAAAATTTGGCTGAAAAACAGCCATTTTGGCTTGGCTGGGTATTAGATTGTTTGACGTTTTCAGGTTTTGCGAAAAATCACTTAATTCTCCTACTTCTACATCTAGAGGGTTAAAACTATATTGGAAAGCATCCCAAAAGAGTTCCCAAAGAGGGGGTATAGTGCATGTTTGATTTGTGGAAAAAAAATTTGGCGCTGAAAATCAGCCATTTTTGGCATGGCCGGGTATTAGATTTCTTGACGTTTTCAGGTTTTGCAAAAAATCAGTTAATTCTCCTATTTCTACATCTAGAGGGTTAAAACTATGTTGGAATGCATCCCAAAAGAGTTCCCAAAGAGGGGGTATAGTGCGTGTTTGATTTGTGGAAAATAAAAATTTGGCCGAAAATGAGCCATTTTTGGCTTGGCCGGGTATTAGATTTTTTGACGTTTTCAGGTTTTGTGAAAAATCACTTAATTCTCCTACTTCTACATCTAGAGGGTTAAAACTATGTTGGAAAGCATCCCAAAAGAGTTCCCAAAGAGGGGGTATAGTGCGTGTTTGATTTGTGGAAAAAAAATTTGGGGCTGAAAATCACCAATTTTTGGCGTGGCCGGGTATTAGATTTTTTGACGTTTTCAGGTTTTGCAAAAAATCACGTAATTCTCCTACTTCTACATCTAGAGGGTTAAAACTATGTTGGAAAGAATCCCAAAAGAGTTCCCAAAGAGGGGGTATAGTGCGTGTTTGATTTGTGGAAAAAAAAAATTTGGCTGAAAATCAGCCATTTTTGGCTTGGACGGGTATTAGATTTTTTGACATTTTTTTAGGTTTTGCGAAAAATCACTTAATTCTCCTACTTCTACATCTAGAGGGTTAAAACTATGTTGGAAAGCATCCCAAAAGAGTTTCCAAAGAGGGGGTATAGTGCGTGTTTGATTTGTGGAAAAAAAAATTTGGCTGAAAATCAGCCATTTTTGGCTTGGCCGGGAATTAGATTTTTTGACGTTTTCAGGTTTTGCGAAAATCACTTAATTCTCCTACTTCTACATCTAGAGGGTTAAAACTATGTTGGAAAGCATCCTAAAAGAGTTCCCAAAGAGGGGGTATAGTGTGTGTTTGATTTGTGGAAAAAAAAATTTTGGCTGAAAATCAGCCATTTTGGCTTGGCCGGGTATTAGATTGTTTGACGTTTTCAGGTTTTGCGAAAAATCACTTAATTCTCCTACTTCTACATCTAGAGGGTTAAAACTATGTTGGAAAGCATCCCAAAAGAGTTCCCAAAGAGGGGGTAGTATAGTGCGTGTTTGATTTGTGTAAAAAAAATTTTGGCTGAAAATCAGCCATTTTTGGCTTGGCCGGGAATTAGATTTTTTGACGTTTTCAGGTTTTGCGAAAATCACTTAATTCTCCTACTTCTACATCTAGAGGGTTAAAACTATGTTGGAAAGCATCCTAAAAGAGTTCCCAAAGAGGGGTTATAGTGTGTTTGATTTGTGGAAAAAAAAATTTTGGCTGAAAATCAGCCATTTTTGGCTTGGCCGGGTATTAGATTTTTTTACGTTTTCAGGTTTTGCGAAAAATCACTTAATTCTCGTACTTCTACATCTAGAGGGTTAAAACTATGTTGGAAAGCATCCCAAAAGAGTTCCCAAAGAGGGGGTATAGTGCATGTTTGATTTGTGGAAAAAAAAATTGCGGCTGAAAATCACCAATTTTTGGCGTGGCCGGGTATTAGATTTTTTGACGTTTTCAGGTTTTGCGAAAAATCATTTAATTCTCCTACTTCTACATCTAGAGGGTTAAAACTATGTTGGAAAGCATCCCAAAAGAGTTCCCAAAGAGGGGGTATAGTGCGTGTTTGATTTGTGGAAAAAAAATTTGGGGCTGAAAATCACCAATTTTTGGCGTGGCCGGGTATTAGATTTTTTGACGTTTTCAGGTTTTGTGAAAAATCACTTAATTCTCCTACTTCTACATCTAGAGGGTTAAAACTATGTTTGAAGGCATCCCAAAAGAGTTCCCAAAGAGGGGGTATAGTGCGTGTTTGATTTGTGTAAAAAAAAAATTTTGGCTGAAAATCAGCCATTTTTGGCTTGGCCGGGTATTAGGTTTTTTGACGTTTTCAGGTTTTGCGAAAAATCACTTAATTCTCCTACTTCTACATCTAGAGGGTTTAAACTATGTTGGAAAGCATCCCAAAAGAGTTCCCAAAGAGGGGGTATAGTGCGTGTTTGATTTGTGGCAAAAAAAAATTTGGCTGAAAATCAGCCATTTTTGGCTTGGCCGGGTATTAGATTTTTTGACGTTTTCAGGTTTTGCAAAAAATCACTTAATTCTCCTACTTCTACATCTGGAGTGTTAAAACTATATTTGAAAGCATCCCAAACGAGTTCCCAAAGAGGGGTTATAGTGTGTTTGATTTGTGGAAAAAAAAATTTTGGCTGAAAATCAGCCATTTTTGGCTTGGACGGGTATTAGATTTTTTGACATTTTCAGGTTTTGCGAAAAATCACTTAATTCTCCTACTTCTACATCTAGAGGGTTTAAACTATGTTGGAAAGCATCCCAAAAGAGTTCCCAAAGAGGGGGTGTAGTGCGTGTTTGATTTGTGGAAAATAAATTTGGGGCTGAAAATCACCAATTTTTGGCGTGGCCGGGTATTAGGTTTTTTGACGTTTTCAGGTTTTGCTAAACTTCACGTAGTTCTCCTACTTCTACATCTAGAGGGTTAAAACTATGTTGGAAAGCATCCCAAAAGAGTTCCCAAAGAGGGGGTATAGTGCGTGTTTGATTTCTGGAAAAAAAAAATTTTGGCTGAAAATCAGCCATTTTTGGCTTGGCCGGTATTAGATTTTTTGACATTTTCAGGTTTTGCGAAAAATCACTTAATTCTCCTACTTCTACATCTAGAGGGTTAAAACCCTATTGGAAAGCATCCCAAAAGAGTTCCCAAAGAGGGGGTATAGTACATGTTTGAATTGTGGAAAAAAATTGGCTGAAAATCAGCCATTTTTGGCTTGGCCGGGTATTAGATTTTTTGACGTTTTCAGGTTTTGCGAAAAATCACTTAATTCTCCTATTTCTACATCTAGAGGGTTAAAACTATGTTGGAAAGCATCCCAAAAGAGTTCCCAAAGAGGGAGTATAGTGCACGTTTGATTTGTGGGAAAACATTTTTGGCTGAAAATCAGCCATTTTTGGCTTGGCCGGGTATTAGATTTTTTGACGTTTTCAGGTTTTGCGAAAAATCACTTAATTCTCCTACTTCTACATCTAGAGGGTTAAAACTATGTTGGAAAGCATCCCAAAAGAGTTCCCAAAGAGTGGGTATAGTGCGTGTTTGATTTGTGGAAAAAAAAATTTTGGCTGAAAATCCGCCATTTTTGGCTTGGCCGGGAATTAGATTGTTTGACGTTTTCAGGTTTTGCGAAGCATCACGTAATTCTCCTACTTCTACATCTAGAGGGTGTTGGAAAGCATCCCAAAAGAGTTCCCAAAGAGGGGGTATAGTGCGTGTTTGATTTGTGGAAAAAAAAATTTGGCTGAAAATCAGCCATTTTTGGCTTGGCCGGGTATTAGATTTTTTGACGTTTTCAGGTTTTGCTAAAAATCACATAATTCTCCTAATTCTACATCTAGAGGGTTAAAACTATGTTGGAAAGCATCCCAAAAGAGTTCCCAAAGAGGGGGTATAGTGCGTGTTTGATTTGTGGGAAATAAATTTTTAGCTGAAAATCAGCCATTTTTGGCTTGGCCGGGTATTAGATTTTTTGACGTTTTCAGGTTTTGCGAAAAATCACGCAATTCTCATACTTCTACATCTAGAGGGTTAAAACCCTGTTGGAAAGCATCCGAAAAGAGTTCCCATAGAGGGGGTATAGTGCATGTTTGAATTGTGGAAAAAAAATTTTGGGTAGAAAATCAGCCATTTTTGGCTTAGCCGGGTATTAGATTTTTTGACGTTTTCAGGTTTTGCGAAACTTCACGTAATTCTCCTACTTCTACATCTAGAGGGTTAAAACTATGTTGGAAAGCATCCCAAAAGAGTTCCCAAAGAGGAAGTATAGTGCGTGTTTGATTTCTGTAAAAAAAAATTTTGGCTGAAAATCAGCCATTTTTGGCTTGGCCGGTATTAGATTTTTTGACATTTTCAGGTTTTGCGAAAAATCACTTAATTCTCCTACTTCTACATCTAGAGGGTTAAAACCCTGTTGGAAAGCATCCCAAAAGAGTTCCCAAAGAGGGGGTATAGTACATGTTTGAATTGTGGAAAAAAAATGTTTGGCTGAAAATCAGCCATTTTTGGCTTGGCCGGGTATTAGATTTTTTGACGTTTTCAGGTTTTGCGAAAAATCACTTAATTCTCCTACTTCTACATCTAGAGGGTTAAAACTATGTTGGAAAGCATCCCAAAAGAGTTCCCAATGAGGGGGTATAGTGCGTGTTTGATTTGTGGAAAAAAAATTTGGGGCTGAAAATCACCAATTTTTGGCGTGGCCGGGTATTAGATTTTTTGACGTTTTCAGGTTTTGCGAAAAATCATTTAATTCTCCTACTTCTACATCTAGAGGGTTAAAACTATGTTGGAAAGCATCCCAAAAGAGTTCCCAAAGAGGGGGTATAGTACGTGTTTGATTTCTGAAAAAAAAAATTTTGGCTGAAAATCAGCCATTTTTGGCTTGGCCGGTATTAGATTTTTTGATGTTTTTTTTAGGTTTTGCGAAAAATCACTTAATTCTCCTACTTCTACATCTAGAGGGTTAAAACCCTGTTGGAAAGCATCCCAAAAGAGTTCCCAAAGAGGGGGTATAGTGCATGTTTGAATTGTGGAAAAAAAAAATTTGGCTGAAAGTCAGCCATTTTTGGCTTGGCCGGGTATTAGATTTTTTGACGTTTTCAGGTTTTGCTAAACTTCACGTAATTCTCCTACTTCTACATCTAGAGGGTTAAAACTATGTTGGAAAGCATCCCAAAAGAGTTCCCAAAGAGGGGGTATAGTGCGTGTTTGATTTCTGGAAAAAAAAATTTTGGCTGAAAATCCGCCATTTTTGGCTTGACCAGGAATTAGATTGTTTGACGTTTTCAGGTTTTGCGAAGCATCACGTAATTCTCCTACTTCTACATCTAGAGGGTGTTGGAAAGCATCCCAAAAGAGTTCCCAAAGAGGGGGTATAGTGCGTGTTTGATTTGTGGAAAAAAATTTTTGGATGAAAATCAGCCATTTTTGCCTTGGCCGGGTATTAGATTTTTTGACGTTTTCAGGTTTTGCGAAAAATCACTTAATTCTCCTACTTCTACATCTAGAGGGTTAAAACTATGTTGGAAAGCATCCCAAAAGAGTTCCCAAAGAGGGGGTATAGTGCACGTTTGATTTGTGGAAAAAAAAATTTTGGCTGAAAATCAGCCATTTTTGGCTTGGCCGGGTATTAGATTTTTTGACGTTTTCAGGTTTTGCAAAAAATCACTTAATTCTCCTACTTCTACATCTAGAGGGTTAAAACTATGTTGGAAAGCATCCCAAAAGAGTTCCCAAAGAGGGGGTATAGTGCGTGTTTGATTTGTGGAAAAAAAATTTTTGGCTGAAAATCAGCCATTTTTGGCTTGGCCGGGTATTAGATTTTTTGACGTTTTCAGGTTTTGCTAAAAATCACATAATTCTCCTAATTCTACATCTAGAGGGTTAAAACTATGTTGGAAAGCATCGCAAAAGAGTTCCCAAAGAGGGGGTATAGTGCGTGTTTGATTTGTGGGAAAGAAATTTTTAGCTGAAAATCAGCCATTTTTGGCTTGGCCGGGTATTAGATTTTTTGACGTTTTCAGGTTTTGCAAAACATCACATAATTCTTCTACTTCTACATCTAGAGGGTTAAAACTATGTTGGAAAGCAACCTAAAAGAGTTCCCAAAGAGGGGGTATAGTGCGTGTTTGATTTGTGGAAAAAAAATTTTGGATGAAAATCAGCCATTTTTGGCTTGGCCGGGTATTAGATTTTTTGACGTTTTCAGGTTTTGCGAAAAATCACTTAATTCTCCTACTTCTACATCTAGAGGGTTAAAACTATGTTGGAAAGCATCCCAAAAGAGTTCCCAAAGAGGGGGTATAGTGCACGTTTGATTTGTGGAAAAAAAAATTTTGGCTGAAAATCAGCCATTTTTGGCTTGGCCGGGTATTAGATTTTTTGACGTTTTCAGGTTTTGCTAAACTTCACGTAATTCTCCTACTTCTACATCTAGAGGGTTAAAACTATGTTGGAAAGCATCCCAAAAGAGTTCCCAAAGAGGGGGTATAGTGCGTGTTTGATTTCTGGAAAAAAAATTTGGCTGAAAATCCGCCATTTTTGGCTTGGCCGGGAATTAGATTGTTTGACGTTTTCAGGTTTTGCGAAGCATCACGTAATTCTCCTACTTCTACATCTAGAGGGTGTTGGAAAGCATCCCAAAAGAGTTCCCAAAGAGGGGGTATAGTGCGTGTTTGATTTGTGGAAAAAAAAATTTGGATGAAAATCAGCCATTTTTGGCTTGGCCGGGTATTAGATTTTTTGACGTTTTCAGGTTTTGCGAAAAATCACTTAATTCTCCTACTTCTACATCTAGAGGGTTAAAACTATGTTGGAAAGCATCCCAAAAGAGTTCCCAAAGAGGGGGTATAGTGCACGTTTGATTTGTGGAAAAAAAAATTTTGGCTGAAAATCAGCCATTTTTTGCTTTTCCGGGTATTAGATTTTTTGACGTTTTCAGGTTTTGCGAAAAATCACTTAATTCTCCTACTTCTACATCTAGAGGGTTAAAACTATGTTGGAAAGCATCCCAAAAGAGTTCCCAAAGAGGGGGTATAGTGCGTGTTTGATTTGTGGAAAAAAAATTTGGCTGAAAATCAGCCATTTTTGGCTTGGCCGGGAATTAGATTGTTTGACGTTTTCAGGTTTTGCGAAGCATCACGTAATTCTCCTACTTCTACATCTAGAGGGTGTTGGAAAGCATCCCAAAAGAGTTCCCAAAGAGGGGGTATAGTGCGTGTTTGATTTGTGGAAAAAAAAATTTGGATGAAAATCAGCCATTTTTGGCTTGGCCGGGTATTAGATTTTTTGACGTTTTCAGGTTTTGCGAAAAATCACTTAATTCTCCTACTTCTACATCTAGAGGGTTAAAACTATGTTGGAAAGCATCCCAAAAGAGTTCCCAAAGAGGGGGTATAGTGCACGTTTGATTTGTGGAAAAAAAAATTTTGGCTGAAAATCAGCCATTTTTGGCTTTTCCGGGTATTAGATTTTTTGACGTTTTCAGGTTTTGCGAAAAATCACTTAATTCTCCTACTTCTACATCTAGAGGGTTAAAACTATGTTGGAAAGCATCCAAAAGAGTTCCCAAAGAGGGGGTATAGTGCGTGTTTGATTTCTGGAAAAAAAATTTTTTGGTGAAAATCAGCCATTTTTGGCTTAGCCGGGTATTAGATTTTTTTGACGTTTTCAGGTTTTGCGAAAAATCACGCAATTCTCATACTTCTACATCTAGAGGGTTAAAACTATGTTGGAAAGCATCCCAAAAGAGTTCCCAAAGAGGGGGTATAGTGCGTGTTTGATTTCTGGAAAATAAAATTGGCTGAAAATCAGCCATTTTTGGCTTGGCCGGGTATTAGATTTTTTGACGTTTTCAGGTTTTGCTAAACTTCACGTAATTCTCCTACTTCTACATCTAGAGGGTTAAAACTATGTTGGAAAGCATCCCAAAAGAGTTCCCAAAGAGGGGGTATAGTGCACGTTTGATTTGTGGAAAAAAAAATTTTGGCTGAAAATCAGCCATTTTTGGCTTTTCCGGGTATTAGATTTTTTGACGTTTTCAGGTTTTGCGAAAAATCACTTAATTCTCCTACTTCTACATCTAGAGGGTTAAAACTATGTTGGAAAGCATCCCAAAAGAGTTCCCAAAGAGGGGGTATAGTGCGTGTTTGATTTGTGGAAAAAAATTTGGCTGAAAATCAGCCATTTTTGGCTTGGCCGGGTATTAGATTTTTTGACGTTTTCAGGTTTTGCTAAAAATCACATAATTCTCCTAATTCTACATCTAGAGGGTTAAAACTATGTTGGAAAGCATCGCAAAAGAGTTCCCAAAGAGGGGGTATAGTGCGTGTTTGATTTGTGGGAAAGATATTTTTAGCTGAAAATCAGCCATTTTTGGCTTGGCCGGGTATTAGATTTTTTGACGTTTTCAGGTTTTGCAAAACATCACATAATTCTTCTACTTCTACATCTAGAGGGTTAAAACTATGTTGGAAAGCATCCTAAAAGAGTTCCCAAAGAGGGGGTATAGTGCGTGTTTGATTTGTGGAAAAAAAAATTTGGATGAAAATCAGCCATTTTTGGCTTGGCCGGTTATTAGATTTTTTGACGTTTTCAGGTTTTGCGAAAAATCACTTAATTCTCCTACTTCTACATCTAGAGGGTTAAAACTATGTTGGAAAGCATCCCAAAAGAGTTCCCAAAGAGGGGGTATAGTGCGTGTTTGATTTGTGGAAAAAAAATTTGGCTGAAAATCAGCCATTTTTGGCTTGGCCGGGAATTAGATTGTTTGACGTTTTCAGGTTTTGCGAAGCATCACGTAATTCTCCTACTTCTACATCTAGAGGGTGTTGGAAAGCATCCCAAAAGAGTTCCCAAAGAGGGGGTATAGTGCGTGTTTGATTTGTGGAAAAAAAAATTTGGATGAAAATCAGCCATTTTTGGCTTGGCCGGGTATTAGATTTTTTGACGTTTTCAGGTTTTGCGAAAAATCACTTAATTCTCCTACTTCTACATCTAGAGGGTTAAAACTATGTTGGAAAGCATCCCAAAAGAGTTCCCAAAGAGGGGGTATAGTGCACGTTTGATTTGTGGAAAAAAAAATTTGGCTGAAAATCAGCCATTTTTGGCTTTTCCGGGTATTAGATTTTTTGACGTTTTCAGGTTTTGCGAAAAATCACTTAATTCTCCTACTTCTACATCTAGAGGGTTAAAACTATGTTGGAAAGCATCCCAAAAGAGTTCCCAAAGAGGGGGTATAGTGCGTGTTTGATTTCTGGAAAAAAAAAATTTTGGTGAAAATCAGCCATTTTTGGCTTAGCCGGGTATTAGATTTTTTTGACGTTTTCAGGTTTTGCGAAAAATCACGCAATTCTCATACTTCTACATCTAGAGGGTTAAAACTATGTTGGAAAGCATCCCAAAAGAGTTCCCAAAGAGGGGGTATAGTGCGTGTTTGATTTCTGGAAAATAAAATTGGCTGAAAATCAGCCATTTTTGGCTTGGCCGGGTATTAGATTTTTTGACATTTTCAGGTTTTGCTAAACTTCACGTAATTCTCCTACTTCTACATCTAGAGGGTTAAAACTATGTTGGAAAGCATCCCAAAAGAGTTCCCAAAGAGGGGGTATAGTGCGTGTTTGATTTCTGGAAAAAAAAATTTTGGCTGAAAATCCGCCATTTTTGGCTTGGCCGGGAATTAGATTGTTTGACGTTTTCAGGTTTTGCGAAGCATCACGTAATTCTCCTACTTCTACATCTAGAGGGTGTTGGAAAGCATCCCAAAAGAGTTCCCAAAGAGGGGGTATAGTGCGTGTTTGATTTGTGGAAAAAAAAATTTGGCTGAAAATCAGCCATTTTTGGTTTGGCCGGGTATTAGATTTTTTGACGTTTTCAGGTTTTGCGAAAAATCACTTAATTCTCCTACTTCTACATCTAGAGGGTTAAAACTATGTTGGAAAGCATCCCAAAAGAGTTCCCAAAGAGGGGGTATAGTGCACGTTTGATTTGTGGAAAAAAAAATTTTGGCTGAAAATCAGCCATTTTTGGCTTTTCCGGGTATTAGATTTTTTGACGTTTTCAGGTTTTGCGAAAAATCACTTAATTCTCCTACTTCTACATCTAGAGGGTTAAAACTATGTTGGAAAGCATCCCAAAAGAGTTCCCAAAGAGGGGGTATAGTGCGTGTTTGATTTGTTGAAAATAAATTTGGCTGAAAATCAGCCATTTTTGGCTTTTCCGGGTATTAGATTTTTTGACGTTTTCAGGTTTTGCCAAAAATCACATAATTCTCCTAATTCTACATCTAGAGGGTTAAAACTATGTTGGAAAGCATCGCAAAAGAGTTCCCAAAGAGGGGGTATAGTGCGTGTTTGATTTGTGGGAAAGAAATTTTTAGCTGAAAATCAGCCATTTTTGGCTTGGCCGGGTATTAGATTTTTTGACGTTTTCAGGTTTTGCAAAACATCACATAATTCTTCTACTTCTACATCTAGAGGGTTAAAACTATGTTGGAAAGCATCCTAAAAGAGTTCCCAAAGAGGGGGTATAGTGCGTGTTTGATTTGTGGAAAAAAAAATTTGGATGAAAATCAGCCATTTTTGGCTTGGCCGGGTATTAGATTTTTTGACGTTTTCAGGTTTTGCGAAAAATCACTTAATTCTCCTACTTCTACATCTAGAGGGTTAAAACTATGTTGGAAAGCATCCCAAAAGAGTTCCCAAAGAGGGGGTATAGTGCACGTTTGATTTGTGGAAAAAAAAATTTTGGCTGAAAATCAGCCATTTTTGGCTTGGCCGGGTATTAGATTTTTTGACGTTTTCAGGTTTTGCTAAACTTCACGTAATTCTCCTACTTCTACATCTAGAGGGTTAAAACTATGTTGGAAAGCATCCCAAAAGAGTTCCCAAAGAGGGGGTATAGTGCGTGTTTGATTTCTGGAAAAAAAAATTTTGGCTGAAAATCCGCCATTTTTGGCTTGGCCGGGAATTAGATTGTTTGACGTTTTCAGGTTTTGCGAAGCATCACGTAATTCTCCTACTTCTACATCTAGAGGGTGTTGGAAAGCATCCCAAAAGAGTTCCCAAAGAGGGGGTATAGTGCGTGTTTGATTTGTGGAAAAAAAAATTTGGATGAAAATCAGCCATTTTTGGCTTGGCCGGGTATTAGATTTTTTGACGTTTTCAGGTTTTGCGAAAAATCACTTAATTCTCCTACTTCTACATCTAGAGGGTTAAAACTATGTTGGAAAGCATCCCAAAAGAGTTCCCAAAGAGGGGGTATAGTGCACGTTTGATTTGTGGAAAAAAAAATTTTGGCTGAAAATCAGCCATTTTTGGCTTTTCCGGGTATTAGATTTTTTGACGTTTTCAGGTTTTGCGAAAAATCACTTAATTCTCCTACTTCTACATCTAGAGGGTTAAAACTATGTTGGAAAGCATCCCAAAAGAGTTCCCAAAGAGGGGGTATAGTGCGTGTTTGATTTGTGGAAAAAAAAATTGGCTGAAAATCAGCCATTTTTGGCTTGGCCTGGTATTAGATTTTTTGTCGTTTTCAGGTTCTGCGAAAAATCACTTAATTCTCCTACTTCTACATCTAGAGGGTTAAAACTATGTTGGAAAGCATCCCAAAAGAGTTCCCAAAGAGGGAGTATAGTGCACGTTTGATTTGTGGGAAAAAAATTTTTAGCTGAAAATCAGCCATTTTTGGCTTGGCCGGGTATTAGATTTTTTGACGTTTTCAGGTTTTGCAAAACATCACATAATTCTTCTACTTCTACATCTAGAGGGTTAAAACTATGTTGGAAAGCATCCTAAAAGAGTTCCCAAAGAGGGGGTATAGTGCGTGTTTGATTTCTGGAAAAAAAATTTTTTTGTGAAAATCAGCCATTTTTGGCTTGGCCGGGTATTAGATTTTTTTGACGTTTTCAGGTTTTGCGAAAAATCACGCAATTCTCATACTTCTACATCTAGAGGGTTAAAACTATGTTGGAAAGCATCCCAAAAGAGTTCCCAAAGAGGGGGTATAGTGCGTGTTTGATTTCTGGAAAAAAAATTTGGCTGAAAATCAGCCATTTTTGGCTTGGCCGGGTATTAGATTTTTTGACGTTTTCAGGTTTTGCGAAAAATCACTTAATTCTCCTACTTCTACATCTAGAGGGTTAAAACCCTGTTGGAAAGCATCCCAAAAGAGTTCCCAAAGAGGGGGTATAGTACATGTTTGAATTGTGGAAAAAAAATGTTTGGCTGAAAATCAGCCATTTTTGGCTTGGCCTGGTATTAGATTTTTTGACGTTTTCAGGTTTTGCGAAAAATCACTTAATTCTCCTACTTCTACATCTAGAGGGTTAAAACTATGTTGGAAAGCATCCCAAAAGAGTTCCCAAAGAGGGGGTATAGTGCGTGTTTGATTTGTGGACAAAAAATTTTTGGCTGAAAATCAGCCATTTTTGGCTTGGCCGGGTATTAGATTTTTTGACGTTTTCAGGTTTCGCAAAACATCAGGTAATTCTCCTACTTCTACATCTAGAGGGTTAAAACTATGTTGGAAAGCATCCCAAAAGAGTTCCCAAAGAGGGGGTATAGTGCGTGTTTGATTTGTGGAAAAAAAATTTGGGGCTGAAAATCACCAATTTTTGGCGTGGCCGGGTATTAGATTTTTTGGCGTTTTCAGGTTTTGCGAAAAATCACTTAATTCTCCTACTTCTACATCTAGAGGGTTAAAACTATGTTGGAAAGCATCCCAAAAGAGTTCCCAAAGAGGGGGTATAGTGCATGTTTGAATTGTGGAAAAAAAACAATTTGGCTGAAAATCAGCCATTTTTGGCTTGGCCGGGTATTAGATTTTTTGACGTTTTCAGGTTTTGCTAAACTTCACGTAATTCTCCTACTTCTACATCTAGAGGGTTAAAACTATGTTGGAAAGCATCCCAAAAGAGTTCCCAAAGAGGGGGTATAGTGCGTGTTTGATTTCTGGAAAAAAAAAATTTGGCTGAAAATCAGCCATTTTTGGCTTGGCCGGTATTAGATTTTTTGACATTTTCAGGTTTTGCGAAAAATCACTTAATTCTCCTACTTCTACATCTAGAGGGTTAAAACCCTATTGGAAAGCATCCCAAAAGAGTTCCCAAAGAGGGGGTATAGTACATGTTTGAATTGTGGAAAAAAAGTTTTGGCTGAAAATCAGCCATTTTTGGCTTGGCCGGGTATCAGATTTTTTGACGTTTTCAGGTTTTGCGAAAAATCACTTAATTCTCCTACTTCTACATCTAGAGGGTTAAAACTATGTTGGAAAGCATCCCAAAAGAGTTCCCAAAGAGGGAGTATAGTGCACGTTTGATTTGTGGGAAAAAAATTTTTAGCTGAAAATCAGCCATTTTTGGCTTGGCCGTGTATTAGATTTTTTGACGTTTTCAGGTTTTGCGAAAAATCACTTAATTCTCCTACTTCTACATCTAGAGGGTTAAAACTATGTTGGAAAGCATCCCAAAAGAGTTCCCAAAGAGGGGGTATAGTGCGTGTTTGATTTGTGGACAAAAAATTTTTGGCTGAAAATCAGCCATTTTTGGCTTGGCCGGGTATTAGATTTTTTGACGTTTTCAGGTTTCGCAAAACATCAGGTAATTCTCCTACTTCTACATCTAGAGGGTTAAAACTATGTTGGAAAGCATCCCAAAAGAGTTCCCAAAGAGGGGGTATAGTGCGTGTTTGATTTGTGGAAAAAAAATTTGGGGCTGAAAATCACCAATTTTTGGCGTGGCCGGGTATTAGATTTTTTGGCGTTTTCAGGTTTTGCGAAAAATCACTTAATTCTCCTACTTCTACATCTAGAGGGTTAAAACTATGTTGGAAAGCATCCCAAAAGAGTTCCCAAAGAGGGGGTATAGTGCATGTTTGAATTGTGGAAAAAAAACAATTTGGCTGAAAATCAGCCATTTTTGGCTTGGCCGGGTATTAGATTTTTTGACGTTTTCAGGTTTTGCTAAACTTCACGTAATTCTCCTACTTCTACATCTAGAGGGTTAAAACTATGTTGGAAAGCATCCCAAAAGAGTTCCCAAAGAGGGGGTATAGTGCGTGTTTGATTTCTGGAAAAAAAAAATTTGGCTGAAAATCAGCCATTTTTGGCTTGGCCGGTATTAGATTTTTTGACATTTTCAGGTTTTGCGAAAAATCACTTAATTCTCCTACTTCTACATCTAGAGGGTTAAAACCCTATTGGAAAGCATCCCAAAAGAGTTCCCAAAGAGGGGGTATAGTACATGTTTGAATTGTGGAAAAAAAGTTTTGGCTGAAAATCAGCCATTTTTGGCTTGGCCGGGTATCAGATTTTTTGACGTTTTCAGGTTTTGCGAAAAATCACTTAATTCTCCTACTTCTACATCTAGAGGGTTAAAACTATGTTGGAAAGCATCCCAAAAGAGTTCCCAAAGAGGGAGTATAGTGCACGTTTGATTTGTGGGAAAAAAAATTTTAGCTGAAAATCAGCCATTTTTGGCTTGGCCGTGTATTAGATTTTTTGACGTTTTCAGGTTTTGCGAAAAATCACTTAATTTTCCTACTTCTACATCTAGAGGGTTAAAACTATGTTGGAAAGCATCCCAAAAGAGTTCCCAAAGAGGGGGTATAGTGCGTGTTTGATTTGTGGAAAAAAAATTTTTGGCTGAAAATCCGCCATTTTTGGCTTGGCCGGGAATTAGATTGTTTGACGTTTTCAGGTTTTGCGAAGCATCACGTAATTCTCCTACTTCTACATCTAGAGGGTGTTGGAAAGCATCCCAAAAGAGTTCCAAAAGAGGGGGTATAGTGCGTGTTTGATTTCTGGAAAAAAAACATTTGGCTGAAAATCAGCCATTTTTGGCTTGGCCGGGTATTAGATTTTTTGACGTTTTCAGGTTTTGCGAAAAATCACTTAATTCTCCTACTTCTACATCTAGAGGGTTAAAACTATGTTGGAAAGCATCCCAAAAGAGTTCCCAAAGAGGGGGTATAGTGCATGTTTGAATTGTGGAAAAAAAACAATTTGGCTGAAAATCAGCCATTTTTGGCTTGGCCGGGTATTAGATTTTTTGACGTTTTCAGGTTTTGCTAAACTTCACGTAATTCTCCTACTTCTACATCTAGAGGGTTAAAACTATGTTGGAAAGCATCCCAAAAGAGTTCCCAAAGAGGGGGTATAGTGCGTGTTTGATTTCTGGAAAAAAAAAATTTGGCTGAAAATCAGCCATTTTTGGCTTGGCCGGTATTAGATTTTTTGACATTTTCAGGTTTTGCGAAAAATCACTTAATTCTCCTACTTCTACATCTAGAGGGTTAAAACCCTATTGGAAAGCATCCCAAAAGAGTTCCCAAAGAGGGGGTATAGTACATGTTTGAATTGTGGAAAAAAAGTTTTGGCTGAAAATCAGCCATTTTTGGCTTGGCCGGGTATCAGATTTTTTGACGTTTTCAGGTTTTGCGAAAAATCACTTAATTCTCCTACTTCTACATCTAGAGGGTTAAAACTATGTTGGAAAGCATCCCAAAAGAGTTCCCAAAGAGGGAGTATAGTGCACGTTTGATTTGTGGGAAAAAAAATTTTAGCTGAAAATCAGCCATTTTTGGCTTGGCCGTGTATTAGATTTTTTGACGTTTTCAGGTTTTGCGAAAAATCACTTAATTT
Source organism: Ranitomeya variabilis (assembly GCF_051348905.1). Classification (NCBI taxonomy): domain Eukaryota; kingdom Metazoa; phylum Chordata; class Amphibia; order Anura; family Dendrobatidae; genus Ranitomeya; species Ranitomeya variabilis. The sequence continues at coordinate 708,924,037 of NC_135233.1, read as the reverse complement.
TCCTACTTCTACATCTAGAGGGTTAAAACTATGTTGGAAAGCATCCCAAAAGAGTTCCCAAAGAGGGGGTATAGTGCGTGTTTGATTTGTGGAAAAAAAATTTTTGGCTGAAAATCCGCCATTTTTGGCTTGGCCGGGAATTAGATTGTTTGACGTTTTCAGGTTTTGCGAAGCATCACGTAATTCTCCTACTTCTACATCTAGAGGGTGTTGGAAAGCATCCCAAAAGAGTTCCAAAAGAGGGGGTATAGTGCGTGTTTGATTTCTGGAAAAAAAACATTTGGCTGAAAATCAGCCATTTTTGGCTTGGCCGGGTATTAGATTTTTTGACGTTTTCAGGTTTTGCGAAAAATCACTTAATTCTCCTACTTCTACATCTAGAGGGTTAAAACTATGTTGGAAAGCATCCCAAAAGAGTTCCCAAAGAGGGGGTATAGTGCACGTTTGATTTGTGTAAAAAAAAATTTTGGCTGAAAATCAGCCATTTTTGGCTTGGCCGGGTATTAGATTTTTTGACGTTTTCAGGTTTTGCGAAAAATCACTTAATTCTCCTACTTCTACATCTAGAGGGTTAAAACTATGTTGGAAAGCATCCCAAAAGAGTTCCCAAAGAGGGGGTATAGTGCGTGTTTGATTTGTGGAAAAAAAAATTGGCTGAAAATCAGCCATTTTTGGCTTGGGCGGGTATTAGATTTTTTGACGTTTTCAGGTTTTGCTAAAAATCACATAATTCTCCTAATTCTACATCTAGAGGGTTAAAACTATGTTGGAAAGCATCGCAAAAGAGTTCCCAAAGAGGGGGTATAGTGCGTGTTTGATTTGTGGGAAATAAATTTTTAGCTGAAAATCAGCCATTTTTGGCTTGGCCGGGTATTAGATTTTTTGACGTTTTCAGGTTTTGCAAAACATCACATAATTCTTCTACTTCTACATCTAGAGGGTTAAAACTATGTTGGAAAGCATCCTAAAAGAGTTCCCAAAGAGGGGGTATAGTGCGTGTTTGATTTCTGGAAAAAAAATTTTTTTGTGAAAATCAGCCATTTTTGGCTTGGCCGGGTATTAGATTTTTTTGACGTTTTCAGGTTTTGCGAAAAATCACGCAATTCTCATACTTTTACATCTAGAGGGTTAAAACTATGTTGGAAAGCATCCTAAAAGAGTTCCCAAAGAGGGGGTATAGTGCGTGTTTGATTTCTGGAAAAAAATTTTTTTTGTGAAAATCAGCCATTTTTGGCTTGGCCGGGTATTAGATTTTTTGACGTTTTCAGGTTTTGCAAAAAATCACTTAATTCTCCTACTTCTACATCTAGAGGGTTAAAACCCTGTTGGAAAGCATCCCAAAAGAGTTCCCATAGAGGGGGTATAGTGCATGTTTGAATTGTGGAAAAAAAATTTTGCCAGAAAATCAGCCATTTTTGGCTTAGCCGGGTATTAGATTTTTTGACGTTTTCAGGTTTTGCGAAACTTCACGTAATTCTCCTACTTCTACATCTAGAGGGTTAAAACTATGTTGGAAAGCATCCCAAAAGAGTTCCCAAAAAGGAAGTATAGTGCGTGTTTTATTTATGTAAAAAAAAAATTTGGCTGAAAATCAGCCATTTTTGGCTTGGCCGGTATTAGATTTTTTGACATTTTCAGGTTTTGCGAAAAATCACTTAATTCTCCTACTTCTACATCTAGAGGGTTAAAACCCTGTTGGAAAGCATCCCAAAAGAGTTCCCAAAGAGGGGGTATAGTACATGTTTGAATTGTGGAAAAAAAATGTTTGGCTGAAAATCAGCCATTTTTGGCTTGGCCGGGTATTAGATTTTTTGACGTTTTCAGGTTTTGCGAAAAATCACTTAATTCTCCTACTTCTACATCTAGAGGGTTAAAACTATGTTGGAAAGCATCCCAAAAGAGTTCCCAAAGAGGGGGTATAGTGCGTGTTTGATTTGTGGACAAAAAATTTTTGGCTGAAAATCAGCCATTTTTGGCTTGGCCGGGTATTAGATTTTTTGTCGTTTTCAGGTTTTGCAAAACATCAGGTAATTCTCCTACTTCTACATCTAGAGGGTTAAAACTATGTTGGAAAGCATCCCAAAAGAGTTCCCAAAGAGGGGGTATAGTGCGTGTTTGATTTGTGGAAAAAAAATTTGGGGCTGAAAATCACCAATTTTTGGCGTGGCCGGGTATTAGATTTTTTGACGTTTTCAGGTTTTGCGAAAAATCACTTAATTCTCCTACTTCTACATCTAGAGGGTTAAAACTATGTTGGAAAGCATCCCAAAAGAGTTCCCAAAGAGGGGGTATAGTGCATGTTTGAATTGTGGAAAAAAAACAAATTGGCTGAAAATCAGCCATTTTTGGCTTGGCCGGGTATTAGATTTTTTGACGTTTTCAGGTTTTGCTAAACTTCACGTAATTCTCCTACTTCTACATCTAGAGGGTTAAAACTATGTTGGAAAGCATCCCAAAAGAGTTCCCAAAGAGGGAGTATAGTGCACGTTTGATTTGTGGGAAAAAATTTTTTAGCTGAAAATCAGCCATTTTTGGCTTGGCCGTGTATTAGATTTTTTGACGTTTTCAGGTTTTGTGAAAAATCACTTAATTCTCCTACTTCTACATCTAGAGGGTTAAAACTATGTTGGAAAGCATCCCAAAAGAGTTCCCAAAGAGCGGGTATAGTGTGTGTTTGATTTGTGGAAAAAAAAATTTTGGCTGAAAATCCGCCATTTTTGGCTTGGCCGGGAATTAGATTGTTTGACGTTTTCAGGTTTTGCGAAGCATCACGTAATTCTCCTACTTCTACATCTAGAGGGTGTTGGAAAGCATCCCAAAAGAGTTCCCAAAGAGGGGGTATAGTGCTTGTTTGATTTCTGGAAAAAAAACATTTGGCTGAAAATCAGCCATTTTTGGCTTGGCCGGGTATTAGATTTTTTGACGTTTTCAGGTTTTGCGAAAAATCACTTAATTCTCCTACTTCTACATCTAGAGGGTTAAAACTATGTTGGAAAGCATCCCAAAAGAGTTCCCAAAGAGGGGGTATAGTGCACGTTTGATTTGTGTAAAAAAAAATTTTGGCTGAAAATCAGCCATTTTTGGCTTGGCCGGGTATTAGATTTTTTGACGTTTTCAGGTTTTGCGAAAAATCACTTAATTCTCCTACTTCTACATCTAGAGGGTTAAAACTATGTTGGAAAGCATCCCAAAAGAGTTCCCAAAGAGGGGGTATAGTGCGTGTTTGATTTGTGGAAAAAAAAATTGGCTGAAAATCAGCCATTTTTGGCTTGGGCGGGTATTAGATTTTTTGACGTTTTCAGGTTTTGCTAAAAATCACATAATTCTCCTAATTCTACATCTAGAGGGTTAAAACTATGTTGGAAAGCATCGCAAAAGAGTTCCCAAAGAGGGGGTATAGTGCGTGTTTGATTTGTGGGAAAGAAATTTTTAGCTGAAAATCAGCCATTTTTGGCTTGGCCGGGTATTAGATTTTTTGACGTTTTCAGGTTTTGCAAAACATCACATAATTCTTCTACTTCTACATCTAGAGGGTTAAAACTATGTTGGAAAGCATCCTAAAAGAGTTCCCAAAGAGGGGGTATTGTTGTGAATTTGGATTCTGGGCTCCCCCGGTGGCCGCTTGTGGAATTGGACTTGTCATCCTCTTTCCTGTTTCACCTGGTTCCATCAGTAGTGGGTGTCGCTATTTAAGCTCATTTCTCTGGTGGTTTCTTGCCGGTCAACAATGTTATCTGATGCCTCTCAGTGCTTGTTCCTGCTTCTAGACTACTACTAGATAAGTTGGACTTTTGTCCATGTTTTGTTTTGCCTATTTGTTCCAGTTCACAGCTGAAGTTTTGTTACTGTGTCTGGAAAGCTCTCGTTGATCAGGGATTGCTACTCTGGCGTTATGAGTTAATGCCAGAGTTTAAGGTAATCTCTGGATGGTGTTTTGTTAGTGTTTTTCTGCTGACCATGAAAGTATACTATCTGTCTTCTGCTATCTAGTAAGCGGACCTCAAATTTGCTAAGACTATTTTCCTGCTGCGTTTGTTGTTTCATCTGAACTCACCGTCATTATATGTGGGGGGCTACTGTCTTCTTTGGAATATTTCTCTAGAGGTGAGCCAGGTCTTATATTTCCCTCTGCTAGCTATTTAGGTCTTAGGCCAGAGCTGGGCATCTAGCGATAAATAGGAAATGCTACCTGGCTATTTCTAGTTGCGCGGCAGGCTTAGTTCATGGTCAGTATAGTTCCATCTTCCGAGAGCTTGTCCCTCTATAGGCTTGCTATGATCTCTGCCTGCAGAGATCATGACAGTTTGACCGGCCAATAAAGTGTTAAAGACCCAGGTTGTTAAAGGAGAGTTATAAGAAGTCTGCTGGAATTTTTTTTTTTTTTTTTTTCCTCCAGTCTGCCTTGCTGCAGTCTTTTTTCTTTCTCTCCTCCTAATCTCTGTATGGCTCTGTGTGCACCTGACAATAATGGATCTCCAGAGTGTAACTGCGGGTTTGAATAATCTCATCACGAAAGTACAAAATTTACAAGATTTTGTGGTACATGCTCCGGTATCTGAGCCGAGAATTCCTTTGCCGGAGTTCTTCACAGGGAATAGAGCTAGCTTCCAGAATTTCCGAAATAATTGTAAGCTTTATTTGTCCCTGAAGTCTCGTTCAGCTGGAGACCCTGCTCAGCAGGTTAGGATTGTGATTTCCTTGCTCAGGGGTGACCCTCAAGATTGGGCCTTCTCATTGCCAGCAGGGGATCCTGCGTTACGCGATGTGGATGCGTTTTTTCTGGCCTTGGGCTTGCTTTATGAGGAACCTCATTTGGGACTTCAGGCAGAAAAAACTTTGATGGCACTATCTCAGGGGCAAGACGAAGCTGAAGTTTTCTGCCAAAAATTCCGTAAATGGTCTGTGCTTACTCAGTGGAATGAGTGCGCCTTGGCGGCAACTTTCAGAGAAGGTCTCTCTGATGCCGTTAAGGATGTTATGGTGGGGTTCCCTGTGCCTGCAGGTCTGAATGAGTCCATGACAATGGCTATTCAGATTGATAGGCGTCTGCGGGAGCGCAAACCGGTGCACCATCTGGCGGTGTCTATGGAAAAGACGCCAGAAAGTATGCAGTGTGATAGAATTCTGTCCAGGAGCGAGCGACAGAATTTTAGACGGAAGAATGGATTGTGTTTCTATTGTGGGGATTCTACTCATGTTATATCAGCATGCTCTAGGCGTACAAAGAAGCTTGATAAGTCTGTTTCCATTGGCACCATTCAGTCTAAGTTTATTTTGTCTGTAACCCTGATTTGCTCTTTGTCATCCATTGCCACGGATGCCTATGTTGACTCTGGCGCCGCTCTGAGTCTTATGGATTGGTCCTTTGCCAATCGTTGTGGTTTTGATTTAGAGCCTTTGGAGACTCTTATTCCTCTGAAGGGGATTGACTCCACCCCATTGGCTAATAATAAACCACAATACTGGACACAAGTAACCATGCGTATCAATCCGGATCACCAGGAGATTATTCGTTTCCTGGTGCTGTATAATTTACATGACGATTTGGTACTGGGATTGCCATGGTTGCAGTCTCACAACCCAGTCTTGGACTGGAGAGCAATGTCTGTGTTGAGCTGGGGATGTAAGGGTATTCATGGGGACTTACCTTTGGTTTCTATTTCGTCGTCCATTCCCTCTGAAGTCCCTGAGTTCCTCTCTGATTATCAAGACGTCTTTGACGAACCCAAGCTTGGGTCGTTACCTCCGCACCGTGAGTGCGATTGTGCCATAGATTTGATACCGGGTTGTAAATATCCAAAGGGTCGTTTGTTTAATCTGTCTGTGCCGGAACATGCTGCTATGCGGAATTATGATGTTGGGAATCGGGAGCTTTTGGCCATGAAGTGGGCGTTTGAGGAGTGGCGCCATTGGCTCGAGGGGGCTAGGCATCAGGTGGTGGTATTGACTGACCACAAAAATTTGATTTATCTTGAGACTGCCAGACGCCTGAATCCTAGACAGGCGCGCTGGTCTTTATTTTTTTCTCGCTTTAATTTTGTGGTGTCATACCTACCGGGTTCTAAGAATGTTAAGGCAGATGCCCTTTCTAGGAGTTTTGACCCGGACTCTCCTGGTAATTCTGAACCCACAGGTATCCTTAGGGAGGGAGTAATTTTGTCGGCCGTTTCTCCTGATCTGCGGCGGTCCTTGCAAGAGTTTCAGGCGGATAGACCGGATCGTTGTCCGCCTGATAGACTGTTTGTTCCGGATGATTGGACCAGCAGAGTCATCTCTGAGGTACATTCTTCTGCATTGGCAGGTCATCCCGGAATTTTTGGTACCAGGGATTTGGTGGCAAGATCCTTCTGGTGGCCTTCCCTGTCACGAGATGTGCGAGTCTTTGTGCAGTCATGTGACGTTTGTGCTCGGGCCAAGTCTTGTAGTTCTCGGGCTAGCGGACTGCTGTTGCCCTTGCCTATTCCTAAGAGGCCTTGGACACACATCTCGATGGATTTTATTTCAGATCTGCCTGTTTCCCAGAAGATGTCTGTCATCTGGGTGGTCTGTGACCGTTTCTCTAAAATGGTCCATTTGGTTCCTCTGCCCAAGTTGCCTTCTTCTTCTGAGTTGGTTCCTCTGTTTTTTCAGAATGTTGTCCGATTGCACGGTATTCCTGAGAATATTGTTTCTGACAGAGGTACCCAATTTGTGTCTAGATTTTGGCGGGCATTCTGTGCTAGGATGGGCATAGATTTGTCTTTTTCATCTGCTTTTCATCCTCAGACTAATGGCCAGACCGAGCGGACTAATCAGACCCTGGAGACATATCTGAGGTGTTTTGTCTCTGCTGACCAGGATGATTGGGTTGCTTTTTTGCCATTGGCAGAGTTCGCCCTCAATAATCGGGCCAGCTCTTCCACCTTGGTGTCCCCGTTTTTCTGTAATTCGGGGTTTCACCCTCGATTTTCCTCCGGTCAGGTGGAATCCTCGGATTGTCCTGGAGTGGATGCGGTGGTGGAGAGATTGCATCACATCTGGGGGCAGGTTATGGACAATTTGAAGTTGTCCCAGGAGAAGACTCAGCGTTTTGCCAACCGTCATCGTCGTGTTGGTTCTCGGCTTTGTGTTGGAGATTTGGTGTGGTTGTCTTCTCGTTTTGTCCCTATGAGGGTCTCTTCTCCTAAGTTTAAACCTCGGTTCATCGGCCCTTATAGAATATTGGAGATTCTTAATCCTGTTTCTTTCCGTTTGGACCTCCCTGCGTCCTTTTCCATTCATAACGTTTTTCATCGGTCGTTATTGCGCAGGTATGAGGTACCTGTTGTACCTTCAGTTGAGCCTCCTGCTCCGGTGTTGGTTGACGGTGAGTTGGAGTACGTTGTAGAGAAAATTTTGGACTCTCGTGTTTCCAGACGGAGACTCCAGTATCTGGTCAACTGGAAGGGTTACGGCCAGGAGGATAATTCTTGGGTCAATGCATCTGATGTTCATGCTTCTGATCTTGTTCGTGCTTTCCATAGGGCTCATCCTGGTCGCCCTGGTGGATCTGGTGAGGGTTCGGTGCCCCCTCCTTGAGGGGGGGGTACTGTTGTGAATTTGGATTCTGGGCTCCCCCGGTGGCCGCTTGTGGAATTGGACTTGTCATCCTCTTTCCTGTTTCACCTGGTTCCATCAGTAGTGGGTGTCGCTATTTAAGCTCATTTCTCTGGTGGTTTCTTGCCGGTCAACAATGTTATCTGATGCCTCTCAGTGCTTGTTCCTGCTTCTAGACTACTACTAGATAAGTTGGACTTTTGTCCATGTTTTGTTTTGCCTATTTGTTCCAGTTCACAGCTGAAGTTTTGTTACTGTGTCTGGAAAGCTCTCGTTGATCAGGGATTGCTACTCTGGCGTTATGAGTTAATGCCAGAGTTTAAGGTAATCTCTGGATGGTGTTTTGTTAGTGTTTTTCTGCTGACCATGAAAGTATACTATCTGTCTTCTGCTATCTAGTAAGCGGACCTCAAATTTGCTAAGACTATTTTCCTGCTGCGTTTGTTGTTTCATCTGAACTCACCGTCATTATATGTGGGGGGCTACTGTCTTCTTTGGAATATTTCTCTAGAGGTGAGCCAGGTCTTATATTTCCCTCTGCTAGCTATTTAGGTCTTAGGCCAGAGCTGGGCATCTAGCGATAAATAGGAAATGCTACCTGGCTATTTCTAGTTGCGCGGCAGGCTTAGTTCATGGTCAGTATAGTTCCATCTTCCGAGAGCTTGTCCCTCTATAGGCTTGCTATGATCTCTGCCTGCAGAGATCATGACAGGGTATAGTGCGTGTTTGATTTCTGGAAAAAAAATTTTTTTGTGAAAATCAGCCATTTTTGGCTTGGCCGGGTATTAGATTTTTTTGACGTTTTCAGGTTTTGCGAAAAATCACGCAATTCTCATACTTTTACATCTAGAGGGTTAAAACTATGTTGGAAAGCATCCTAAAAGAGTTCCCAAAGAGGGGGTATAGTGCGTGTTTGATTTCTGGAAAAAAAATTTTTTTGTGAAAATCAGCCATTTTTGGCTTGGCCGGGTATTAGATTTTTTGACGTTTTCAGGTTTTGCGAAAAATCACTTAATTCTCCTACTTCTACATCTAGAGGGTTAAAACTATGTTGGAAAGCATCCCAAAAGAGTTCCCAAAAAGGAAGTATAGTGCGTGTTTTATTTATGTAAAAAAAAAATTTGGCTGAAAATCAGCCATTTTTGGCTTGGCCGGTATTAGATTTTTTGACATTTTCAGGTTTTGCGAAAAATCACTTAATTCTCCTACTTCTACATCTAGAGGGTTAAAACCCTGTTGGAAAGCATCCCAAAAGAGTTCCCAAAGAGGGGGTATAGTACATGTTTGAATTGTGGAAAAAAAATGTTTGGCTGAAAATCAGCCATTTTTGGCTTGGCCGGGTATTAGATTTTTTGACGTTTTCAGGTTTTGCGAAAAATCACTTAATTCTCCTACTTCTACATCTAGAGGGTTAAAACTATGTTGGAAAGCATCCCAAAAGAGTTCCCAAAGAGGGGGTATAGTGCGTGTTTGATTTGTGGACAAAAAATTTTTGGCTGAAAATCAGCCATTTTTGGCTTGGCCGGGTATTAGATTTTTTGACGTTTTCAGGTTTTGCAAAACATCAGGTAATTCTCCTACTTCTACATCTAGAGGGTTAAAACTATGTTGGAAAGCATCCCAAAAGAGTTCCCAAAGAGGGGGTATAGTGCGTGTTTGATTTGTGGAAAAAAAATTTGGGGCTGAAAATCACCAATTTTTGGCGTGGCCGGGTATTAGATTTTTTGACGTTTTCAGGTTTTGCGAAAAATCACTTAATTCTCCTACTTCTACATCTAGAGGGTTAAAACTATGTTGGAAAGCATCCCAAAAGAGTTCCCAAAGAGGGGGTATAGTGCATGTTTGAATTGTGGAAAAAAAACAAATTGGCTGAAAATCAGCCATTTTTGGCTTGGCCGGGTATTAGATTTTTTGACGTTTTCAGGTTTTGCTAAACTTCACGTAATTCTCCTACTTCTACATCTAGAGGGTTAAAACTATGTTGGAAAGCATCCCAAAAGAGTTCCCTAAGAGGGGGTATAGTGCGTGTTTGATTTGTGGAAAAAAAAATTTGGCTGAAAATCAGCCATTTTTGGCTTGGCCGGGTATTAGATTTTTTGACGTTTTCAGGTTTTGCTAAAAATTACATAATTCTCCTAATTCTACATCTAGAGGGTTAAAACTATGTTGGAAAGCATCCCAAAAGAGTTCCCAAAGAGGGGGTATAGTGCGTGTTTGATTTGTGGGAAAGAAATTTTTAGCTGAAAATCAGCCATTTTTGGCTTGGCCGGGTATTAGATTTTTTGACGTTTTCAGGTTTTGCGAAACATCACGTAATTCTTCTACTTCTACATCTAGAGGGTTAAAACTATGTTGGAAAGCATCCTAAAAAGTTCCCAAAGAGGGGGTATAGTGCGTGTTTGATTTCTGTAAAAAAAATTTTTTTGTGAAAATCAGCCATTTTTGGCTTGGCCGGGTATTAGATTTTTTTGACGTTTTCAGGTTTTGCGAAAAATCACGCAATTCTCATACTTCTACATCTAGAGGGTTAAAACTATGTTGGAAAGCATCCCAAAAGAGTTCCCAAAGAGGGGGTATAGTGCGTGTTTGATTTCTGGAAAAAAAATTTGGCTGAAAATCAGCCATTTTTGGCTTGGCCGGGTATTCGATTTTTTGACGTTTTCAGGTTTTGCGAAAAATCACTTAATTCTCCTACTTCTACATCTAGAGGGTTAAAACCCTGTTGGAAAGCATCCCAAAAGAGTTCCCAAAGAGGGGGTATAGTGCGTGTTTGATTTGTGGACAAAAAATGTTTGGCTGAAAATCCGCAATTTTTGGCTTGGCCGGGTATTAGATTTTTTGACGTTTTCAGGTTTTGCAAAGCATCACGTAATTCTCCTACTTCTACATCTAGAGGGTTAAAACTATGTTGGAAAGCATCCCAAAAGAGTTCCCAAAGAGGGGGTATAGTGCACGTTTGATTTGTGTAAAAAAAAATTTTGGCTGAAAATCAGCCATTTTTGGCTTGGCCGGGTATTAGATTTTTGGACATTTTCAGGTTTTGCGAAAAATCACTTAATTCTCCTACTTCTACATCTAGAGGGTTAAAACTATGTTGGAAAGCATCCCAAAAGAGTTCCCAAAGAGGGGGTATAGTGCGTGTTTGATTTGTGGAAAAAAAAATTTGGCTGAAAATCAGCCATTTTTGGCTTGGCCGGGTATTAGATTTTTTGACGTTTTCAGGTTTTGCTAAAAATCACATAATTCTCCTAATTCTACATCTAGAGGGTTAAAACTATGTTGGAAAGCATCCCAAAAGAGTTCCCAAAGAGGGGGTATAGTGCGTGTTTGATTTCTGGGAAAAAAAATTTTTGGTGAAAATCAGCCATTTTTGGCTTGGCCGGGTATTAGATTTTTTGACGTTTTCAGGTTTTGCAAAAAATCACGCAATTCTCCTACTTCTACATCTAGAGGGTTAAAACTATGTTGGAAAGCATCCCAAAAGAGTTCCCAAAGAGGGGGTATAGTGCGTGTTTGATTTCTGGAAAAAAAATTTGGCTGAAAATCAGCCATTTTTGGCTTGGCCGGGTATTAGATTTTTTGACGTTTTCAGGTTTTGCGAAAAATCACTTAATTCTCCTACTTCTACATCTAGAGGGTTAAAACCCTGTTGGAAAGCATCCCAAAAGAGTTCCCAAAGAGAGGGTATAGTGCATGTTTGAATTGTGGAAAAAAAAATTTTGGCTGAAAATCAGCCATTTTTGGCTTGGCCGGGTATTAGATTTTTTGACGTTTTCAGGTTTTGCGAAAAATCACGCAATTCTCCTACTTCTACATCTAGAGGGTTAAAACTATGTTGGAAAGCATCCCAAAAGAGTTCCCAAAGAGGGGGTATAGTGCGTGTTTGATTTGTGGAAAAAAAATTTGGCTGAAAATCAGCCATTTTTGGCTTGGCCGGGTATTAGATTTTTTGACATTTTCAGGTTTTGCAAAAATTCACTTAATTCTCTTACTTCTACATCTAGAGGGTTAAAACTATGTTGGAAAGCATCCCAAAAGAGTTCCCAAAGAGGGGGTATAGTGCGTATTTGATTTGTGGAAAAAAAATTTTTGGCTGAAAATCCGCCATTTTTGGCTTGGCCGGGTATTAGATTGTTTGACGTTTTCAGGTTTTGCGAAGCATCACGTAATTCTCCTACTTCTACATCTAGAGGGTTAAAACTATGTTGGAAAGCATCCCAAAAGAGTTCCCAAAGAGGGGGTATAGTGCGTGTTTGATTTGTGGAAAAAATATTTGGCTGAAAATCAGCCATTTTTGGCTTGGCCGGGTATTAGATTTTTTGACGTTTTCAGGTTTTGCGAAAAATCACTTAATTCTCCTACTTCTACATCTAGAGGGTTAAAACTATGTTGGAAAGCATCCCAAAAGAGTTCCCAAAGAGGGGGTATAGTGCACGTTTGATTTGTGTAAAAAAAATTTTGGCTGAAAATCAGCCATTTTTGGCTTGGCCGGGTATTAGATTTTTTGACGTTTTCAGGTTTTGCGAAAAATCACTTAATTCTCCTACTTCTTCATCCAGAGGGTTAAAACTATGTTGGAAAGCATCCCAAAAGAGTTCCCAAAGAGGGGGTATAGTGCACGTTTGATTTGTGGAAAAAAAATTTTGGCTGAAAATCAGCCATTTTTGGCTTGGCCGGGTATTAGATTTTTTGACGTTTTCAGGTTTTGCTAAAAATCACATAATTCTCCTAATTCTACATCTAGAGGGTTAAAACTATGTTGGAAAGCATCCCAAGAGTTCCCAAAGAGGGGGTATGGTGCCTGTTTGATTTGTGGGAAAAAATTTTTTAGCTGAAAATCAGCCATTTTTGGCTTGGCCGGGTATTAGATTTTTTTGACGTTTTCAGGTTTTGCGAAACATCAGGTAATTCTTCTACTTCTACATCTAGAGGGTTAAAACTATGTTGGGAAGCATCCTAAAAGAGTTCCCAAAGAGGGGGTATAGTGCGTGTTTGATTTCTGGAAAAAAATTTTTTTGGTGAAAATCAGCCATTTTTGGCTTGGCCGGGTATTAGATTTTTTGACGTTTTCAGGTTTTGCAAAAAATCACGCAATTCTCCTACTTCTACATCTAGAGGGTTAAAACTATGTTGGAAAGCATCCCAAAAGAGTTCCCAAAGAGGGGGTATAGTGCGTGTTTGATTTCTGGAAAAAAAATTTGGCTGAAAATCAGCCATTTTTGGCTTGGCCGGGTATTAGATTTTTTGACGTTTTCAGGTTTTGCGAAAAATCACTTAATTCTCCTACTTCTACATCTAGAGGGTTAAAACCCTGTTGGAAAGCATCCCAAAAGAGTTCCCAAAGAGGGGGTATAGTGCACGTTTGATTTGTGGAAAAAAAAAATTTGGCTGAAAATCAGCCATTTTTGGCTTGGCCGGGTATTAGATTTTTTGACGTTTTCAGGTTTTGCAAAAAATCACGCAATTCTCCTACTTCTACATCTAGAGGGTTAAAACTATGTTGGAAAGCATCCCAAAAGAGTTCCCAAAGAGGGGGTATAGTGCGTGATTGATTTGTGGAAAAAAAAATTTGGCTGAAAATCAGCCATTTTTGGCTTGGCCGGGTATTAGATTTTTTGACGTTTTCAGGTTTTGCGAAAAATCACTTAATTCTCCTACTTCTACATCTAGAGGGTTAAAACTATGTTGGAAAGCATCCCAAAATTGTTCCCAAAGAGGGGGTATAGTGCGTGTTTGATTTGTGGAAAAAAAAATTTTGGCTGAAAATCCGCCATTTTTGGCTTGGCCGGGAATTAGATTGTTTGACGTTTTCAGGTTTTGCGAAGCATCAGGTAATTCTCCTACTTCTACATCTAGAGGGTGTTGGAAAGCATCCCAAAAGAGTTCCCAAAGAGGGGGTATAGTGCGTGTTTGATTTGTGGAAAAAAAAATTTGGCTGAAAATCAGCCATTTTTGGCTTGGCCGGGAATTAGATTGTTTGACGTTTTCAGGTTTTGCGAAGCATCAGGTAATTCTCCTACTTCTACATCTAGAGGGTGTTGGAAAGCATCCCAAAAGAGTTCCCAAAGAGGGGGTATAGTGCGTGTTTGATTTGTGGAAAAAAAAATTTGGCTGAAAATCAGCCATTTTTGGCTTGGCCGGGTATTAGATTTTTTGACGTTTTCAGGTTTTGCGAAAAATCACTTAATTCTCCTACTTCTACATCTAGAGGGTTAAAACTATGTTGGAAAGCATCCCAAAAGAGTTCCCAAAGAGGGGGTATAGTGCGTGTTTGATTTGTGGAAAAAAAAAATTTGGCTGAAAATCCGCCATTTTTGGCTTGGCCGGGAATTAGATTGTTTGACGTTTTCAGGTTTTGCGAAGCATCAGGTAATTCTCCTACTTCTACATCTAGAGGGTGTTGGAAAGCATCCCAAAAGAGTTCCCAAAGAGGGGGTATAGTGCGTGTTTGATTTGTGGAAAAAAAAATTTGGCTGAAAATCAGCCATTTTTGGCTTGGCCGGGTATTAGATTTTTTGACGTTTTCAGGTTTTGCGAAAAATCACTTAATTCTCCTACTTCTACATCTAGAGGGTTAAAACTATGTTGGAAAGCATCCCAAAAGAGTTCCCAAAGAGGGGGTATAGTGCACGTTTGATTTGTGTAAAAAAAAATTTTGGCTGAAAATCAGCCATTTTTGGCTTGGCCGGGTATTAGATTTTTTGACGTTTTCAGGTTTTGCGAAAAATCACTTAATTCTCCTACTTCTACATCTAGAGGGTTAAAACTATGTTGGAAAGCATCCCAAAAGAGTTCCCAAAGAGGGGGTATAGTGCGTGTTTGATTTGTGGAAAAAAAAATTTGGCTGAAAATCAGCCATTTTTGGCTTGGCCGGGTATTAGATTTTTTGACGTTTTCAGGTTTTGCTAAAAATCACATAATTCTCCTAATTCTACATCTAGAGGGTTAAAACTATGTTGGAAAGGATCCCAAAAGAGTTCCCAAAGAGGGGGTATAGTGCGTGTTTGATTTGTGGGAAAGAAATTTTTAGCTGAAAATCAGCCATTTTTGGCTTCGCCGGGTATTAGATTTTTTGACGTTTTCAGGTTTTGCGAAACATCACGTAATTCTTCTACTTCTACATCTAGAGGGTTAAAACTATGTTGGAAAGCATCCTAAAAGAGTTCCCAAAGAGGGGGTATAGTGCGTGTTTGATTTCTGGAAAAAAAAATTTTTTGTGAAAATCAGCCATTTTTGGCTTGGCCGGGTATTAGATTTTTTTGACGTTTTCAGGTTTTGCGACAAATCACGCAATTCTCATACTTCTACATCTAGAGGGTTAAAACTATGTTGGAAAGCATACTGAAAGAGTTCCCAAAGAGGGGGTATAGTGTGTGTTTGATTGCTGGAAAAAAAAAATTTTGGCTGAAAATCAGCCATTTTTGGCTTGGCCAGGTATTAGATTTTTTGACGTTTTCAGGTTTTGCGAAACATCACGTAATTCTCCTACTTCTACATCTAGAGGGTTAAAACTATGTTGGAAAGCATCCCAAAAGAGTTCCCAAAGAGGGGGTATAGTGCGTGTTTGATTTCTGGGAAAAAAAATTTTGGCTGAAAATCAGCCATTTTTGGCTTGGCCTGCATTAGATTTTTTGACGTTTTCAGGTTTTGCGGAAAATCACTTAATTCTCCTACTTCTACATCTAGAGGGTTAAAACCCTGTTGGAAAGCATCCCAAAAGAGTTCCCAAAGAGGGGGTATAGCGCATGTTTGAATTGTGGAAAAAAAAATTTTGGCTGAAAATCAGCCATTTTTGGCTTGGCCGGGTATTAGATTTTTTGACGTTTTCAGGTTTTGCGTAACTTCACGTAATTCTCCTACTTCTACATCTAGAGGGTTAAAACTATGTTGGAAAGCATCCCAAAAGAGTTCCCAAAGAGGGGGTATAGTGCGTGTTTGATTTCTGGAAAAAAAAATTTTGGCTGAAAATCAGCCATTTTTGGCTTGGCCGGTATTAGATTTTTTGACATTTCCAGGTTTTGCGAAAAATCACTTAATTCTCCTACTTCTACATCTAGAGGGTTAAAACCCTGTTGGAAAGCATCTCAAAAGAGTTCCCAAAGAGGGGGTATAGAACATGTTTGAATTGTGGAAAAAAAGTTTTGGCTGAAAATCAGCCATTTTTGGCTTGGCCGGTATTAGATTTTTTGACATTTTCAGGTTTTGCGAAAAATCACTTAATTCTCCTACTTCTACATCTAGAGGGTTAAAACTATGTTGGAAAGCATCCCAAAAGAGTTCCCAAAGAGGGGGTATAGTGCACGTTTGATTTGTGGAAAAAAAATTTTGGCTGAAAGTCAGCCATTTTTGGCTTGGCCGGGTATTAGATTTTTTGACGTTTTCAGGTTTTGCGAAAAATCACTTAATTCTCCTAATTCTACATCTAGAGGGTTAAAACTATGTTGGAAAGCATCCCAAAAGAGTTCCCAAAGAGGGGGTATAGTGCGTGTTTGATTTGTGGTAAAAAAATTTTAGCTGAAAATCAGCCATTTTTGGCTTGGCCGGGTATTAGATTTTTTGACGTTTTCAGGTTTTGGGAAACATCACGTAATTCTTCTACTTCTACATCTAGAGGGTTAAAACTATGTTGGAAAGCATCCTAAAAGAGTTCCCAAAGAGGGGGTATAGTGCGTGTTTGATTTCTGGAAAAAAATTTTTTTAGTGAAAATCAGCCATTTTTGGCTTAGCCGGGTTTTAGATTTTTTTGACGTTTTCAGGTTTTGCGAAAAATCACGCAATTCTCATACTTCTACATCTAGAGGGTTAAAACTATGTTGGAAAGCATCCCAAAAGAGTTCCCAAAGAGGGGGTATAGTGCGTGTTTGATTTCTGGAAAATAAAATTGGCTGAAAATCGGCCATTTTTGGCTTGGCCGGGTATTAGATTTTTTGACGTTTTCAGGTTTTGCGAAAAATCACTTAATTCTCCTACTTCTACATCTAGAGGGTTAAAACCCTGTTGGAAAGCATCCCAAAAGAGTTCCCAAAGAGGGGGTATAGTGCATGTTTGAATTGTGGAAAAAAAAATTTTGGCTGAAAATCAGCCATTTTTGGCTTGGCCGGGTATTAGATTTTTTGACGTTTTCAGGTTTTGCGAAAAATCACTTAATTCTCCTACTTCTACATCTAGAGGGTTAAAACTATGTTGGAAAGCATCCCAAAAGAGTTCCCAAAGAGGGGGTATAGTTCGTGTTTTATTTGTGGAAAAAAAAACTTTTGGCTGAAAATCAGCCATTTTTGGCTTGGCCGGGTATTAGATTTTTTGACGTTTTCAGGTTTTGCAAAACATCACGTAATTCTCCTACTTCTACATCTAGAGGGTTAAAACTATGTTGGAAAGCATCCCAAAAGAGTTCACAAAGAGGGGGTATAGTGCGTGTTTGATTTGTGGAAAAAAAATTTTAGCTGAAAATCAGCCATTTTTGGCTTGGCCGGGTATTAGATTTTTTGACGTTTTCAGGTTTTGCGAAACATCACGTAATTCTCCTACTTCTACATCTAGAGGGTTAAAACTATGTTGGAAAGCATCCTAAAAGAGTTCCCAAAGAGGGGGTATAGTGTGTGTTTGATTTCTGGAAAAAAAAATTTTGGCTGAGAATCAGCCATTTTTGGCTTGGCCGGGTATTAGATTTTTTGACGTTTTCAGGTTTTGCGAAACATCACGTAATTCTCCTACTTCTACATCTAGAGGGTTAAAACTATGTTGGAAAGCATCCCAAAAGAGTTCCCAAAGAGGGGGTATAGTGCGTGTTTGATTTCTGTAAAAAAAAAATTTTGGCTGAAAATCAGCCATTTTTGGCTTGGCCGGTATTAGATTTTTTGACGTTTTCAGGTTTTGCGAAAAATCACTTAATTCTCCTACTTCTACATCTAGAGGGTTAAAACTATGTTGAAACCATCCCAAAAGAGTTCCCAAAGAGGGGGTATAGTGCACGTTTGATTTGTGGAAAAAAAAATTTTGGCTGAAAATCAGCCATTTTTGGCTTGGCCGGGTATTAGATTTTTTGACGTTTTCAGGTTTTGCGAAAAATCACTTAATTCTCCTACTTCTACATCTAGAGGGTTAAAACTATGTTGGAAAGCATCCCAAAAGAGTTCCCAAAGAGGGGGTATAGTGCGTATTTGATTTGTGGAAAAAAAAATTTTGGCTGAAAATCCGCAATTTTTGGCTTGGCCGGGTATTAGATTGTTTGACGTTTTCAGGTTTTGCAAAGCATCACGTAATTCTCCTACTTGTACATCTAGAGGGTTAAAACTATGTTGGAAAGCATCCCAAAAGAGTTCCCAAAGAGGGGGTATAGTGCACGTTTGATTTGTGGGAAAAAAATTTTTAGCTGAAAATCAGCCATTTTTGGCTTGGCCGGGTATTAGATTTTTTGACGTTTTCAGGTTTTGCGAAACATCACGTAATTCTTCTACTTCTACATCTAGAGGGTGAAAACTATGTTGGAAAGCATCCTAAAAGAGTTCCCAAAGAGGGGGTATAGTGCGTGTTTGATTTCTGGAAAAAAAATTTTTGGGTGAAAATCAGCCATTTTTGGCTTGGCCGGGTATTAGATTTTTTGACGTTTTCAGGTTTTGCAAAAAATCACGCAATTCTCCTACTTCTACATCTAGAGGGTTAAAACTATGTTGGAAAGCATCCCAAAAGAGTTCCCAAAGAGGGGGTATAGTGCGTGTTTGATTTCTGGAAAAAAAATTTGGCTGAAAATCAGCCATTTTTGGCTTAGCCGGGTATTAGATTTTTTTGACGTTTTCAGGTTTTGCGAAAAATCACGCAATTCTCATACTTCTACATCTAGAGGGTTAAAACTATGTTGGAAAGCATCCCAAAAGAGTTCCCAAAGAGGGGGTATAGTGCACGTTTGATTTGTGGAAAAAAAATTTTTGGCTGAAAATCAGCCATTTTTGGCTTGGCCGGGTATTAGATTTTTTGACGTTTTCAGGTTTTGCGAAAAATCACTTAATTCTCCTACTTCTACATCTAGAGGGTTAAAACTATGTTGGAAAGCATCCCAAAAGAGTTCCCAAAGAGGGGGTATAGTGCGTGTTTGATTTGTGGAAAAAAAAATTTGGCTGAAAATCAGCCATTTTTGGCTTGGCCAGGTATTAGATTTTATGACGTTTTCAGGTTTTGCTAAAATTCACATAATTCTCCTAATTCTACATCTAGAGGGTTAAAACTATGTTGGAAAGCATCCCAAAAGAGTTCCCAAAGAGGGGGTATAGTGCGTGATTGATTTGTGGACAAAAAATTTTTGGCTGAAAATCAGCCTTTTTTGGCTTGGCCGGGTATTAGATTTTTTGACGTTTTCAGGTTTTGCAAAACATCAGGTAATTCTCCTACTTCTACATCTAGAGGGTTAAAACTATGTTGGAAAGCATCCCAAAAGAGTTCCCAAAGAGGGGGTATAGTGCACGTTTGATTTGTGGAAAAAAAATTTTTGGCTGAAAATCAGCCATTTTTGGCTTGGCCGGGTATTAGATTTTTTGACATTTTCAGGTTTTGCGAAAAATCACTTAATTCTCCTACTTCTACATCTAGAGGGTTAAAACTATGTTGGAAAGCATCCCAAAAGAGTTCCCAAAGAGGGGGTATAGTGCGTGTTTGATTTGTGGAAAAAAAAATTTGGCTGAAAATCAGCCATTTTTGGCTTGGCCAGGTATTAGATTTTATGACGTTTTCAGGTTTTGCTAAAATTCACATAATTCTCCTAATTCTACATCTAGAGGGTTAAAACTATGTTGGAAAGCATCCCAAAAGAGTTCCCAAAGAGGGGGTATAGTGCGTGATTGATTTGTGGACAAAAAATTTTTGGCTGAAAATCAGCCATTTTTGGCTTGGCCGGGTATTAGATTTTTTGACGTTTTCAGGTTTTGCGAAAAATCACTTAATTCTCCTACTTCTACATCTAGAGGGTTAAAACTATGTTGGAAAGCATCCCAAAAGAGTTCCCAATGAGGGGGTATAGTGCACGTTTGATTTGTGGAAAAAAAAATTTGGCTGAAAATCAGCCATTTTTGGCTTGGCCGGGTATTAGATTTTTTAACGTTTTCAGGTTTTGCTAAAAATCACTTAATTCTCCTACTTCTACATCTAGAGGGTTAAAACTATGTTGGAAAGCATCCCAAAAGAGTTCCCAAAGAGGGGGTATAGTGCGTGTTTTATTTGTGGTAAAAAAATTTTAGCTGAAAATGAGCCATTTTTGGCTTGGCCGGGTATTAGATTTTTTGACGTTTTCAGGTTTTGGGAAACATCACGTAATTCTTCTACTTCTACATCTAGAGGGTTAAAACTATGTTGGAAAGCATCCTAAAAGAGTTCCCAAAGAGGGGGTATAGTGCGTGTTTGATTTCTGGAAAAAAAATTTTTTAGTGAAAATCAGCCATTTTTGGCTTAGCCGGGTATTAGATTTTTTTGACGTTTTCAGGTTTTGCGAAAAATCACGCAATTCTCATACTTCTACATCTAGAGGGTTAAAACTATGTTGGAAAGCATCCCAAAAGAGTTCCCAAAGAGGGGGTATAGTGCGTGTTTGATTTCTGGAAAATAAAATTGGCTGAAAATCGGCCATTTTTGGCTTGGCCGGGTATTAGATTTTTTGACGTTTTCAGGTTTTGCGAAAAATCACTTAATTCTCCTACTTCTACATCTAGAGGGTTAAAACCCTGTTGGAAAGCATCCCAAAAGAGTTCCCAAAGAGGGGGTATAGTGCATGTTTGAATTGTGGAAAAAAAAATTTTGGCTGAAAATCAGCCATTTTTGGCTTGGCCGGGTATTAGATTTTTTGACGTTTTCAGGTTTTGCGAAAAATCACTTAATTCTCCTACTTCTACATCTAGAGGGTTAAAACTATGTTGGAAAGCATCCCAAAAGAGTTCCCAAAGAGGGGGTATAGTTCGTGTTTTATTTGTGGAAAAAAAAACTTTTGGCTGAAAATCAGCCATTTTTGGCTTGGCCGGGTATTAGATTTTTTGACGTTTTCAGGTTTTGCGAAACATCACGTAATTCTCCTACTTCTACATCTAGAGGGTTAAAACTATGTTGGAAAGCATCCTAAAAGAGTTCCCAAAGAGGGGGTATAGTGTGTGTTTGATTTCTGGAAAAAAAAATTTTGGCTGAGAATCAGCCATTTTTGGCTTGGCCGGGTATTAGATTTTTTGACGTTTTCAGGTTTTGCGAAACATCACGTAATTCTCCTACTTCTACATCTAGAGGGTTAAAACTATGTTGGAAAGCATCCCAAAAGAGTTCCCAAAGAGGGGGTATAGTGCGTGTTTGATTTCTGTAAAAAAAAAATTTTGGCTGAAAATCAGCCATTTTTGGCTTGGCCGGTATTAGATTTTTTGACGTTTTCAGGTTTTGCGAAAAATCACTTAATTCTCCTACTTCTACATCTAGAGGGTTAAAACTATGTTGGAAACCATCCCAAAAGAGTTCCCAAAGAGGGGGTATAGTGCACGTTTGATTTGTGGAAAAAAAATTTTAGCTGAAAATCAGCCATTTTTGGCTTGGCCGGGTATTAGATTTTTTGACGTTTTCAGGTTTTGCGAAACATCACGTAATTCTTCTACTTCTACATCTAGAGGGTTAAAACTATGTTGGAAAGCATCCTAAAAGAGTTCCCAAAGAGGGGGTATAGTGCGTGTTTGATTTCTGGAAAAAAAATTTTTGGGTGAAAATCAGCCATTTTTGGCTTGGCCGGGTATTAGATTTTTTGACGTTTTCAGGTTTTGCAAAAAATCACGCAATTCTCCTACTTCTACATCTAGAGGGTTAAAACTATGTTGGAAAGCATCCCAAAAGAGTTCCCAAAGAGGGGGTATAGTGCGTGTTTGATTTCTGGAAAAAAAATTTGGCTGAAAATCAGCCATTTTTGGCTTAGCCGGGTATTAGATTTTTTTGACGTTTTCAGGTTTTGCGAAAAATCACGCAATTCTCATACTTCTACATCTAGAGAGTTAAAACCCTATTGGAAAGCATCCCAAAAGAGTTCCCAAAGAGGGGGTATAGTACATGTTTGAATTGTGGAAAAAAAAATTTGGCTGAAAATCAGCCATTTTTGGCTTGGCCGGGTATTAGATTTTTTGACGTTTTCAGGTTTTGCTAAAAATCACATAATTCTCCTAATTCTACATCTAGAGGGTTAAAACTATGTTGGAAAGCATCCCAAAAGAGTTCCCAAAGAGGGGGTATAGTGCGTGTTTGATTTGTGGGAAAGAAATTTTTAGCTGAAAATCAGACATTTTTGGCTTGGCCGGGTATTAGATTTTTTGACGTTTTCAGGTTTTGCGAAACATCACGTAATTCTTCTACTTCTACATCTAGAGGGTTAAAAGTATGTTGGAAAGCATCCTAAAAGAGTTCCCAAAGAGGGGGTATAGTGCGTGTTTGATTTCTGGAAAAAAAATTTTGGCTGAAAATCAGCCATTTTTGGCTTGGCCGGGTATTAGATTTTTTGACGTTTTCAGGTTTTTTGAAAAATCACTTAATTATCCTACTTCTACATCTAGGGGGATAAAACTATGTTGGAAAGCATCCCAAAAGAGTTCCCAAAGAGGGGGTATAGTGCATGTTTGATTTGTGGAAAAAAAAATTTGGCTGAAAATCAACCATTTTTGGCTTGGCCGGGTATTAGATTATTTGACATTTTCAGGTTTTGTGAAAAATCACTTAATTCTCCTACTTCTACATCTAGAGGGTTAAAACCATGTTGAAAAGCATCCCAAAAGAGTTCCCAAAGAGGGGGTATAGTGCACGTTTGATTTGTGGAAAAAAATGTTTGGCTGAAAATCAGCCATTTTTGGCTTGGCCGGGTATTAGATTTTTTGACGTTTTCAGGTTTTGCAAAACATCACGTAATTCTCCTACTTCTACATCTAGAGGGTTAAAACTATGTTGGAAAGCATACTGAAAGAGTTCCCAAAGAGGGGGTATAGTGTGTGTTTGATTTCTGGAAAAAAAAAATTTTGGCTGAAAATCAGCCATTTTTGGCTTGGCCAGGTATTAGATTTTTTGACGTTTTCAGGTTTTGCGAAACATCACGTAATTCTCCTACTTCTACATCTAGAGGGTTAAAACTATGTTGGAAAGCATCCCAAAAGAGTTCCCAAAGAGGGGGTATAGTGCGTGTTTGATTTCTGGAAAAAAAAATTTTGGCTGAAAATCAGCCATTTTTGGCTTGGCCTGTATTAGATTTTTTGACGTTTTCAGGTTTTGCGGAAAATCACTTAATTCTCCTACTTCTACATCTAGAGGGTTAAAACCCTGTTGGAAAGCATCCCAAAAGAGTTCCCAAAGAGGGGGTATAGCGCATGTTTGAATTGTGGAAAAAAAAATTTTGGCTGAAAATCAGCCATTTTTGGCTTGGCCGGGTATTAGATTTTTTGACGTTTTCAGGTTTTGCGTAACTTCACGTAATTCTCCTACTTCTACATCTAGAGGGTTAAAACTATGTTGGAAAGCATCCCAAAAGAGTTCCCAAAGAGGGGGTATAGTGCGTGTTTGATTTCTGGAAAAAAAAATTTTGGCTGAAAATCAGCCATTTTTGGCTTGGCCGGTATTAGATTTTTTGACATTTCCAGGTTTTGCGAAAAATTACTTAATTCTCCTACTTCTACATCTAGAGGGTTAAAACCCTGTTGGAAAGCATCTCAAAAGAGTTCCCAAAGAGGGGGTATAGAACATGTTTGAATTGTGGAAAAAAAGTTTTGGCTGAAAATCAGCCATTTTTGGCTTGGCCGGTATTAGATTTTTTGACATTTTCAGGTTTTGCGAAAAATCACGTAATTCTCCTACTTCTACATCTAGAGGGTTAAAACTATGTTGGAAAGCATCCCAAAAGAGTTCCCAAAGAGGGGGTATAGTGCGTGTTTGATTTCTGTAAAAAAAAAATTTTGGCTGAAAATCAGCCATTTTTGGCTTGGCCGGTATTAGATTTTTTGACGTTTTCAGGTTTTGCGAAAAATCACTTAATTCTCCTACTTCTACATCTAGAGGGTTAAAACTATGTTGGAAACCATCCCAAAAGAGTTCCCAAAGAGGGGGTATAGTGCACGTTTGATTTGTGGAAAAAAAATTTTAGCTGAAAATCAGCCATTTTTGGCTTGGCCGGGTATTAGATTTTTTGACGTTTTCAGGTTTTGCGAAACATCACGTAATTCTTCTACTTCTACATCTAGAGGGTTAAAACTATGTTGGAAAGCATCCTAAAAGAGTTCCCAAAGAGGGGGTATAGTGCGTGTTTGATTTCTGGAAAAAAAATTTTTGGGTGAAAATCAGCCATTTTTGGCTTGGCCGGGTATTAGATTTTTTGACGTTTTCAGGTTTTGCAAAAAATCACGCAATTCTCCTACTTCTACATCTAGAGGGTTAAAACTATGTTGGAAAGCATCCCAAAAGAGTTCCCAAAGAGGGGGTATAGTGCGTGTTTGATTTCTGGAAAAAAAATTTGGCTGAAAATCAGCCATTTTTGGCTTAGCCGGGTATTAGATTTTTTTGACGTTTTCAGGTTTTGCGAAAAATCACGCAATTCTCATACTTCTACATCTAGAGAGTTAAAACCCTATTGGAAAGCATCCCAAAAGAGTTCCCAAAGAGGGGGTATAGTACATGTTTGAATTGTGGAAAAAAAAATTTGGCTGAAAATCAGCCATTTTTGGCTTGGCCGGGTATTAGATTTTTTGACGTTTTCAGGTTTTGCTAAAAATCACATAATTCTCCTAATTCTACATCTAGAGGGTTAAAACTATGTTGGAAAGCATCCCAAAAGAGTTCCCAAAGAGGGGGTATAGTGCGTGTTTGATTTGTGGGAAAGAAATTTTTAGCTGAAAATCAGACATTTTTGGCTTGGCCGGGTATTAGATTTTTTGACGTTTTCAGGTTTTGCGAAACATCACGTAATTCTTCTACTTCTACATCTAGAGGGTTAAAAGTATGTTGGAAAGCATCCTAAAAGAGTTCCCAAAGAGGGGGTATAGTGCGTGTTTGATTTCTGGAAAAAAAATTTTGGCTGAAAATCAGCCATTTTTGGCTTGGCCGGGTATTAGATTTTTTGACGTTTTCAGGTTTTACAAAACATCAGGTAATTCTCCTACTTCTACATCTAGAGGGTTAAAACTATGTTGGAAAGCATCCCAAAAGAGTTCCCAAAGAGGGGGTATAGTGCATGTTTGATTTGTGGGAAAAAAAATTTGGGCTGAAAATCAGCCATTTTTGGCTTGGCCGGGTATTAGATTTTTTGACGTTTTCAGGTTTTTTGAAAAATCACTTAATTATCCTACTTCTACATCTAGGGGGATAAAACTATGTTGGAAAGCATCCCAAAAGAGTTCCCAAAGAGGGGGTATAGTGCATGTTTGATTTGTGGAAAAAAAAATTTGGCTGAAAATCAACCATTTTTGGCTTGGCCGGGTATTAGATTATTTGACATTTTCAGGTTTTGTGAAAAATCACTTAATTCTCCTACTTCTACATCTAGAGGGTTAAAACCATGTTGAAAAGCATCCCAAAAGAGTTCCCAAAGAGGGGGTATAGTGCACGTTTGATTTGTGGAAAAAAATGTTTGGCTGAAAATCAGCCATTTTTGGCTTGGCCGGGTATTAGATTTTTTGACGTTTTCAGGTTTTGCAAAACATCACGTAATTCTCCTACTTCTACATCTAGAGGGTTAAAACTATGTTGGAAAGCATACTGAAAGAGTTCCCAAAGAGGGGGTATAGTGTGTGTTTGATTTCTGGAAAAAAAAAATTTTGGCTGAAAATCAGCCATTTTTGGCTTGGCCAGGTATTAGATTTTTTGACGTTTTCAGGTTTTGCGAAACATCACGTAATTCTCCTACTTCTACATCTAGAGGGTTAAAACTATGTTGGAAAGCATCCCAAAAGAGTTCCCAAAGAGGGGGTATAGTGCGTGTTTGATTTCTGGAAAAAAAAATTTTGGCTGAAAATCAGCCATTTTTGGCTTGGCCTGTATTAGATTTTTTGACGTTTTCAGGTTTTGCGGAAAATCACTTAATTCTCCTACTTCTACATCTAGAGGGTTAAAACCCTGTTGGAAAGCATCCCAAAAGAGTTCCCAAAGAGGGGGTATAGCGCATGTTTGAATTGTGGAAAAAAAAATTTTGGCTGAAAATCAGCCATTTTTGGCTTGGCCGGGTATTAGATTTTTTGACGTTTTCAGGTTTTGCGTAACTTCACGTAATTCTCCTACTTCTACATCTAGAGGGTTAAAACTATGTTGGAAAGCATCCCAAAAGAGTTCCCAAAGAGGGGGTATAGTGCGTGTTTGATTTCTGGAAAAAAAAATTTTGGCTGAAAATCAGCCATTTTTGGCTTGGCCGGTATTAGATTTTTTGACATTTCCAGGTTTTGCGAAAAATTACTTAATTCTCCTACTTCTACATCTAGAGGGTTAAAACCCTGTTGGAAAGCATCTCAAAAGAGTTCCCAAAGAGGGGGTATAGAACATGTTTGAATTGTGGAAAAAAAGTTTTGGCTGAAAATCAGCCATTTTTGGCTTGGCCGGTATTAGATTTTTTGACATTTTCAGGTTTTGCGAAAAATCACTTAATTCTCCTACTTCTACATCTAGAGGGTTAAAACTATGTTGGAAAGCATCCCAAAAGAGTTCCCAAAGAGGGGGTATAGTGCACGTTTGATTTGTGGAAAAAAAATTTTGGCTGAAAATCAGCCATTTTTGGCTTGGCCGGGTATTAGATTTTTTGACGTTTTCAGGTTTTGCGAAAAATCACTTAATTCTCCTACTTCTACATCTAGAGGGTTAAAACTATGTTGGAAAGCATCCCAAAAGAGTTCCCAATGAGGGGGTATAGTGCGTGTTTGATTTGTGGAAAATAAAATTTGGCTGAAAATCAGCCATTTTTGGCTTGGCCGGGTATTAGATTTTTTAACGTTTTCAGGTTTTGCTAAAAATCACATAATTCTCCTAATTCTACATCTAGAGGGTTAAAACTATGTTGGAAAGCATCCCAAAAGAGTTCCCAAAGAGGGGGTATAGTGCGTGTTTGATTTGTGGTAAAAAAATTTTAGCTGAAAATCAGCCATTTTTGGCTTGGCCGGGTATTAGATTTTTTGACGTTTTCAGGTTTTGGGAAACATCACGTAATTCTTCTACTTCTACATCTAGAGGGTTAAAACTATGTTGGAAAGCATCCTAAAAGAGTTCCCAAAGAGGGGGTATAGTGCGTGTTTGATTTCTGGAAAAAAAAATTTTTAGTGAAAATCAGCCATTTTTGGCTTAGCCGGGTATTAGATTTTTTTGACGTTTTCAGGTTTTGCGAAAAATCACGCAATTCTCATACTTCTACATCTAGAGGGTTAAAACTATGTTGGAAAGCATCCCAAAAGAGTTCCCAAAGAGGGGGTATAGTGCGTGTTTGATTTCTGGAAAATAAAATTGGCTGAAAATCGGCCATTTTTGGCTTGGCCGGGTATTAGATTTTTTGACGTTTTCAGGTTTTGCGAAAAATCACTTAATTCTCCTACTTCTACATCTAGAGGGTTAAAACCCTGTTGGAAAGCATCCCAAAAGAGTTCCCAAAGAGGGGGTATAGTGCATGTTTGAATTGTGGAAAAAAAAATTTTGGCTGAAAATCAGCCATTTTTGGCTTGGCCGGGTATTAGATTTTTTGACGTTTTCAGGTTTTGCGAAAAATCACTTAATTCTCCTACTTCTACATCTAGAGGGTTAAAACTATGTTGGAAAGCATCCCAAAAGAGTTCCCAAAGAGGGGGTATAGTTCGTGTTTTATTTGTGGAAAAAAAAACTTTTGGCTGAAAATCAGCCATTTTTGGCTTGGCCGGGTATTAGATTTTTTGACGTTTTCAGGTTTTGCAAAACATCACGTAATTCTCCTACTTCTACATCTAGAGGGTTAAAACTATGTTGGAAAGCATCCCAAAAGAGTTCCCAAAGAGGGGGTATAGTGCACGTTTGATTTGTGGAAAAAACAAATTTTTGCTGAAAATCAGCCATTTTTGGCTTGGCCGGTATTAGATTTTTTGACGTTTTCAGGTTTTGCGAAAAATCACTTAATTCTCCTACTTCTACATCTAGAGGGTTAAAACTATGTTGGAAACCATCCCAAAAGAGTTCCCAAAGAGGGGGTATAGTGCACGTTTGATTTGTGGAAAAAAAGTTTTTGGCTGAAAATCAGCCATTTTTGGCTTGGCCGGGTATTAGACTTTTTGACGTTTTCAGGTTTTGCGAAAAATCACTTAATTCTCCTACTTCTACATCTAGAGGGTTAAAACTATGTTGGAAAGCATCCCAAAAGAGTTCCCAAAGAGGGGGTATAGTGCGTATTCGATTTGTGGAAAAAAAAATTTTGGCTGAAAATCCGCAATTTTTGGCTTGGCCGGGTATTAGATTGTTTGACGTTTTCAGGTTTTGCAAAGCATCACGTAATTCTCCTACTTCGACATCTAGAGGGTTAAAACTATGTTGGAAAGCATCCCAAAAGAGTTCCCAAAGAGGGGGTATAGAGCACGTTTGATTTGTGTAAAAAAAAATTTTGGCTGAAAATCAGCCATTTTTGGCTTGGCCGGGTATTAGATTTTTTGACGTTTTCAGGTTTTGCGAAAAATCAATTAATTCTCCTACTTCTACATCTAGAGGGTTAAAACTATGTTGGAAAGCATCCCAAAAGAGTTCCCAAAGAGGGGGTATAGTGCGTGTTTGATTTGTGGGAAAAAAATTTTTAGCTGAAAATCAGCCATTTTTGGCTTGGCCGGGTATTAGATTTTTTGACGTTTTCAGGTTTTGCGAAAAATCACGCAATTCTCCTACTTCTACATCTAGAGGGTTAAAACTATGTTGGAAAGCATCCCAAAAGAGTTCCCAAAGAGGGGGTATAGTGCGTATTTGATTTGTGGAAAAAAAAATTTTGGCTGAAAATCCGCCATTTTTGGCTTCGCCGGGTATTAGATTGTTTGACGTTTTCAGGTTTTGCAAAGCATCACGTAATTCTTCTACTTCTACATCTAGAGGGTTAAAACTATGTTGGAAAGCATCCCAAAAGAGTTCCCAAAGAGGGGGTATAGTGCACGTTTGATTTGTGTAAAAAAAAATTTTGGCTGAAAATCAGCCATTTTTGGCTTGGCCGGGTATTAGATTTTTTGACGTTTTCAGGTTTTGCGAAAAATCACTTAATTCTCCTACTTCTACATCTAGAGGGTTAAAACTATGTTGGAAAGCATCCCAAAAGAGTTCCCAAAGAGGGGGTATAGTGCGTGTTTGATTTGTGGAAAATAAAATTTGGCTGAAAATCAGCCATTTTTGGCTTGGCCGGGTATTAGATTTTTTGACGTTTTCAGGTTTTGCTAAAAATCACATAATTCTCCTAATTCTACATCTAGAGGGTTAAAACTATGTTGGAAAGCATCCCAAAAGAGTTCCCAAAGAGGGGGTATAGTGCGTGTTTGATTTGTGGGAAAAAATTTTTTAGCTGAAAATCAGCCATTTTTGGCTTGGCCGGGTATTAGATTTTTTGACGTTTTCAGGTTTTGCGAAACATCACGTAATTCTTCTACTTCTACATCTAGAGGGTTAAAACTATGTTGGAAAGCATCCTAAAAGAGTTCCCAAAGAGGGGGTATAGTGTGTGTTTGATTTCTGGAAAAAAAATTTTTTGGTGAAAATCAGCCATTTTTGGCTTGGCCGGGTATTAGATTTTTTGACGTTTTCAGGTTTTGCGAAAAATCACGCAATTCTCCTACTTCTACATCTAGAGGGTTAAAACTATGTTGGAAAGCATCCCAAAAGAGTTCCCAAAGAGGGGGTATAGTGCGTGTTTGATTTGTGGAAAAAAAATTTGGCTGAAAATCAGCCATTTTTGGCTTGGCCGGGTATTATATTTTTTGACATTTTCAGGTTTTGCAAAAATTCACTTAATTCTCTTACTTCTACATCTAGAGGGTTAAAACTATGTTGGAAAGCATCCCAAAAGAGTTCCCAAAGAGGGGGTATAGTGCACGTTTGATTTGTGGAAAAAAAATTTTGGCTGAAAATCAGCCATTTTTGGCTTGGCCGGGTATTAGATTTTTTGACGTTTTCAGGTTTTGCGAAAAATCACTTAATTCTCCTACTTCTACATCTAGAGGGTTAAAACTATGTTGGAAAGCATCCCAAAAGAGTTCCCAAAGAGGGGGTATAGTGCGTGTTTGATTTGTGGAAAAAAAAATTTGGCTGAAAATCAGCCATTTTTGGCTTGGCCAGGTATTAGATTTTTTGACGTTTTCAGGTTTTGCTAAAATTCACATAATTCTCCTAATTCTACATCTAGAGGGTTAAAACTATGTTGGAAAGCATCCCAAAAGAGTTCCCAAAGAGGGGGTATAGTGCGTGATTGATTTGTGGACAAAAAATTTTTGGCTGAAAATCAGCCATTTTTGGCTTGGCCGGGTATTAGAGTTTTTGACGTTTTCAGGTTTTGCAAAACATCAGGTAATTCTCCTACTTCTACATCTAGAGGGTTAAAACTATGTTGGAAAGCATCCCAAAAGAGTTCCCAAATAGGGGGTATAGTGCACGTTTGATTTGTGGAAAAAACAAATTTTTGCTGAAAATCAGCCATTTTTGGCTTGGCCGGTATTAGATTTTTTGACGTATTCAGGTTTTGCGAAAAATCACTTAATTCTCCTACTTCTACATCTAGAGGGTTAAAACTATGTTGGAAACCATCCCAAAAGAGTTCCCAAAGAGGGGGTATAGTGCACGTTTGATTTGTGGAAAAAAAATTTTTGGCTGAAAATCAGCCATTTTTGGCTTGGCCGGGTATTAGACTTTTTGACGTTTTCAGGTTTTGCGAAAAATCACTTAATTCTCCTACTTCTACATCTAGAGGGTTAAAACTATGTTGGAAAGCATCCCAAAAGAGTTCCCAAAGAGAGGGTATAGTGCGTATTCGATTTGTGGAAAAAAAATTTTTGGCTGAAAATCCGCAATTTTTGGCTTGGCCGGGTATTAGATTGTTTGACGTTTTCAGGTTTTGCAAAGCATCACGTAATTCTCCTACTTCGACATCTAGAGGGTTAAAACTATGTTGGAAAGCATCCCAAAAGAGTTCCCAAAGAGGGGGTATAGAGCACGTTTGATTTGTGTAAAAAAAAATTTTGGCTGAAAATCAGCCATTTTTGGCTTGGCCGGGTATTAGATTTTTTGACGTTTTCAGGTTTTGCGAAAAATCACTTAATTCTCCTACTTCTACATCTAGAGGGTTAAAACTATGTTGGAAAGCATCCCAAAAGAGTTCCCAAAGAGGGGGTATAGTGCGTGTTTGATTTGTGGAAAATAAAATTTGGCTGAAAATCAGCCATTTTTGGCTTGGCCGGGTATTAGATTTTTTGACGTTTTCAGGTTTTGCTAAAAATCACATAATTCTCCTAATTCTACATCTAGAGGGTTAAAACTATGTTGGAAAGCATCCCAAAAGAGTTCCCAAAGAGGGGGTATAGTGCGTGTTTGATTTGTGGGAAAAAAATTTTTAGCTGAAAATCAGCCATTTTTGGCTTGGCCGGGTATTAGATTTTTTGACGTTTTCAGGTTTTGCGAAACATCACGTAATTCTTCTACTTCTACATCTAGAGGGTTAAAACTATGTTGGAAAGCATCCTAAAAGAGTTCCCAAAGAGGGGGTATAGTGTGTGTTTGATTTCTGGAAAAAAATTTTTTTGGTGAAAATCAGCCATTTTTGGCTTGGCCGGGTATTAGATTTTTTGACGTTTTCAGGTTTTGCGAAAAATCACGCAATTCTCCTACTTCTACATCTAGAGGGTTAAAACTATGTTGGAAAGCATCCCAAAAGAGTTCCCAAAGAGGGGGTATAGTGCGTGTTTGATTTGTGGAAAAAAAATTTGGCTGAAAATCAGCCATTTTTGGCTTGGCCGGGTATTATATTTTTTGACATTTTCAGGTTTTGCAAAAATTCACTTAATTCTCTTACTTCTACATCTAGAGGGTTAAAACTATGTTGGAAAGCATCCCAAAAGAGTTCCCAAAGAGGGGGTATAGTGCACGTTTGATTTGTGGAAAAAAAATTTTGGCTGAAAATCAGCCATTTTTGGCTTGGCCAGGTATTAGATTTTTTGACGTTTTCAGGTTTTGCGAAAAATCACTTAATTCTCCTACTTCTACATCTAGAGGGTTAAAACTATGTTGGAAAGCATCCCAAAAGAGTTCCCAAAGAGGGGGTATAGTGCGTGTTTGATTTGTGGAAAAAAAAATTTGGCTGAAAATCAGCCATTTTTGGCTTGGCCAGGTATTAGATTTTTTGACGTTTTCAGGTTTTGCTAAAATTCACATAATTCTCCTAATTCTACATCTAGAGGGTTAAAACTATGTTGGAAAGCATCCCAAAAGAGTTCCCAAAGAGGGGGTATAGTGCGTGATTGATTTGTGGACAAAAAATTTTTGGTGAAAATCAGCCATTTTTGGCTTGGCCGGGTATTAGATTTTTTGACGTTTTCAGGTTTTGCAAAACATCAGGTAATTCTCCTACTTCTACATCTAGAGGGTTAAAACTATGTTGGAAAGCATCCCAAAAGAGTTCCCAAAGAGGGGGTATAGTGCACGTTTGATTTGTGGAAAAAACAAATTTTTGCTGAAAATCAGCCATTTTTGGCTTGGCCGGTATTAGATTTTTTGACGTATTCAGGTTTTGCGAAAAATCACTTAATTCTCCTACTTCTACATCTAGAGGGTTAAAACTATGTTGGAAACCATCCCAAAAGAGTTCCCAAAGAGGGGGTATAGTGCACGTTTGATTTGTGGAAAAAAAATTTTTGGCTGAAAATCAGCCATTTTTGGCTTGGCCGGGTATTAGACTTTTTGACGTTTTCAGGTTTTGCGAAAAATCACTTAATTCTCCTACTTCTACATCTAGAGGGTTAAAACTATGTTGGAAAGCATCCCAAAAGAGTTCCCAAAGAGAGGGTATAGTGCGTATTCGATTTGTGGAAAAAAAAATTTTGGCTGAAAATCCGCAATTTTTGGCTTGGCCGGGTATTAGATTGTTTGACGTTTTCAGGTTTTGCAAAGCATCACGTAATTCTCCTACTTCGACATCTAGAGGGTTAAAACTATGTTGGAAAGCATCCCAAAAGAGTTCCCAAAGAGGGGGTATAGAGCACGTTTGATTTGTGTAAAAAAAAATTTTGGCTGAAAATCAGCCATTTTTGGCTTGGCCGGGTATTAGATTTTTTGACGTTTTCAGGTTTTGCGAAAAATCACTTAATTCTCCTACTTCTACATCTAGAGGGTTAAAACTATGTTGGAAAGCATCCCAAAAGAGTTCCCAAAGAGGGGGTATAGTGCGTGTTTGATTTGTGGGAAAAAAATTTTTTGCTGAAAATCAGCCATTTTTGGCTTGGCCGGGTATTAGATTTTTTGACGTTTTCAGGTTTTGCGAAAAATCACGCAATTCTCCTACTTCTACATCTAGAGGGTTAAAACTATGTTGGAAAGCATCCCAAAAGAGTTCCCAAAGAGGG
This sequence comes from Ranitomeya variabilis, assembly GCF_051348905.1. NCBI lineage: Eukaryota > Metazoa > Chordata > Amphibia > Anura > Dendrobatidae > Ranitomeya > Ranitomeya variabilis. The sequence goes on along the minus strand of NC_135233.1, from coordinate 708,890,915 downwards.
GGTATAGTGCGTATTTGATTTGTGGAAAAAAAAATTTTGGCTGAAAATCCGCCATTTTTGGCTTGGCCGGGTATTAGATTGTTTGACGTTTTCAGGTTTTGCGAAGCATCACGTAATTCTCCTACTTCTACATCTAGAGGGTTAAAACTATGTTGGAAAGCATCCCAAAAGAGTTCCCAAAGAGGGGGTATAGTGCGTGTTTGATTTGTGGAAAAAACATTTGGCTGAAAATCAGCCATTTTTGGCTTGGCCGGGTATTAGATTTTTTGACGTTTTCAGGTTTTGCGAAAAATCACTTAATTCTCCTACTTCTACATCTAGAGGGTTAAAACTATGTTGGAAAGCATCCCAAAAGAGTTCCCAAAGAGGGGGTATAGTGCACGTTTGATTTGTGGAAAAAAAAATTTTGGCTGAAAATCAGCCATTTTTGGCTAGGCCAGGTATTAGATTTTTTGACGTTTTCAGGTTTTGCGAAAAATCACTTAATTCTCCTACTTCTACATCTAGAGGGTTAAAACTATGTTGGAAAGCATCCCAAAAGAGTTCCCAAAGAGGGGGTATAGTGCGTATTTGATTTGTGGAAAAAAAAATTTTGGCTGAAAATCCGCCATTTTTGGCTTGGCCGGGTATTAGATTGTTTGACGTTTTCAGGTTTTGCGAAGCGTCACGTAATTCTCCTACTTCTACATCTAGAGGGTTAAAACTATGTTGGAAAGCATCCCAAAAGAGTTCCCAAAGAGGGGGTATAGTGCGTGTTTGATTTGTGGAAAAAATATTTGGCTGAAAATCAGCCATTTTTGGCTTGGCCGGGTATTAGATTTTTTGACGTTTTCAGGTTTTGCGAAAAATCACTTAATTCTCCTACTTCTACATCTAGAGGGTTAAAACTATGTTGGAAAGCATCCCAAAAGAGTTCCCAAAGAGGGGGTATAGTGCACGTTTGATTTGTGGAAAAAAAATTTTGGCTGAAAATCAGCCATTTTTTGCTTGGCCGGTATTAGATTTTTTGACGTTTTCAGGTTTTGCTAAAAATCACATAATTCTCCTAATTCTACATCTAGAGGGTTAAAACTATGTTGGAAAGCATCCCAAAAGAGTTCCCAAAGAGGGGGTATAGTGCCTGTTTGATTTGTGGGAAAAAATTTTTTAGCTGAAAATCAGCCATTTTTGGCTTGGCCGGGTATTAGATTTTTTTGACGTTTTCAGGTTTTGCGAAACATCAGGTAATTCTTCTACTTCTACATCTAGAGGGTTAAAACTATGTTGGAAAGCATCCCAAAAGAGTTCCCAAAGAGGGGGTATAGTGCGTGTTTGATTTCAGGAAAAAAAAAAAATTTTGGCTGAAAATCAGCCATTTTTGGCTTGGCCGGGTATTAGATTTTTTGACGTTTTCAGGTTTTGTGAAAAATCACGCAATTCTCCTACTTCTACATCTAGAGGGTTAAAACTATGTTGGAAAGCATCCCAAAAGAGTTCCCAAAGAGGGGGTATAGTGCGTGTTTGATTTGTGGAAAAAAAAATTTGGCTGAAAATCAGCCATTTTTGGCTTGGCCAGGTATTAGATTTTTTGACGTTTTCAGGTTTTGCTAAAATTCACATAATTCTCCTAATTCTACATCTAGAGGGTTAAAACTATGTTGGAAAGCATCCCAAAAGAGTTCCCAAAGAGGGGGTATAGTGCATGATTGATTTGTGGACAAAAAATTTTTGGCTGAAAATCAGCCATTTTTGGCTTGGCCGGGTATTAGATTTTTTGACGTTTTCAGGTTTTGCAAAACATCAGGTAATTCTCCTACTTCTACATCTAGAGGGTTAAAACTATGTTGGAAAGCATCCCAAAAGAGTTCCCAAAGAGGGGGTATAGTGCGTATTTGATTTGTGGAAAAAAAATTTTGGCTGAAAATCCGCCATTTTTGGCTTGGCCGGGTATTAGATTGTTTGACGTTTTCAGGTTTTGCAAAAAATCACGCAATTCTCCTACTTCTACATCTAGAGGGTTAAAACTATGTTGGTAAGCATCCCAAAAGAGTTCCCAAAGAGGGGGTATAGTGCGTGTTTGATTTCTGGAAAAAAAATTTGGCTGAAAATCAGCCATTTTTGGCTTGGCCGGGTATTAGATTTTTTGACATTTTCAGGTTTTGCAAAAATTCACTTAATTCTCTTACTTCTACATCTAGAGGGTTAAAACTATGTTGGAAAGCATCACAAAAGAGTTCCCAAAGAGGGGGTATAGTGCACGTTTGATTTGTGGAAAAAAAAATTTTGGCTGAAAATCAGCCATTTTTGGCTTGGCCGGGTATTAGATTTTTTGACGTTTTCAGGTTTTGCGAAAAATCACATAATTCTCCTAATTCTACATCTAGAGGGTTAAAACAATGTTGGAAAGCATCCCAAAAGAGTTCCCAAAGAGGGGGTATAGTGCCTGTTTGATTTGTGGGAAAAAATTTTTTAGCTGAAAATCAGCCATTTTTGGCTTGGCCGGGTATTAGATTTTTTGACGTTTTCAGCTTTTTGCGAAACATCACGTAATTCTTCTACTTCTACATCTAGAGGGTTAAAATTATGTTGGAAAGCATCCTAAAAGAGTTCCCAAAGAGGGGGTATAGTGCGTGTTTTATTTCTGGAAAAAAAATTTTTTGGTGAAAATCAGCCATTTTTGGCTTGGCCGGGTATTAGATTTTTTGACGTTTTCAGGTTTTGCAAAAAATCACGCAATTCTCCTACTTCTACATCTAGAGGGTTAAAACTATGTTGGAAAGCATCCCAAAAGAGTTCCCAAAGAGGGGGTATAGTGCGTGTTTGATTTCTGGAAAAAAAATTTGGCTGAAAATCAGCCATTTTTGGCTTGGCCGGGTATTAGATTTTTTGACGTTTTCAGGTTTTGCGAAAAATCACTTAATTCTCCTACTTCTACATCTAGAGGGTTAAAACCCTGTTGGAAAGCATCCCAAAAGAGTTCCCAAAGAGGGGGTATAGTGCATGTTTGAATTGTGGAAAAAAAAATTTTGGCTGAAAATCAGCCATTTTTGGCTTGGCCGGGTATTAGATTTTTTGACATTTTCAGGTTTTGCAAAAATTCACTTAATTCTCTTACTTCTACATCTAGAGGGTTAAAACTATGTTGGAAAGCATCCCAAAAGAGTTCCCAAAGAGGGGGTATAGTGCGTGTTTGATTTGTGGGAAATAAATTTTTAGCTGAAAATCAGCCATTTTTGGCTTGGCCGGGTATTAGATTTTTTGACGTTTTCAGGTTTTGCGAAAAATCACACAATTCTCCTACTTCTACATCTAGAGGGTTAAAACTATGTTGGAAAGCATCCCAAAAGAGTTCCCAAAGAGGGGGTATAGTGCGTATTTGATTTGTGGAAAAAAAAATTTTGGCTGAAAATCCGCCATTTTTGGCTTGGCCGGGTATTAGATTGTTTGACGTTTTCAGGTTTTGCGAAGCATCACGTAATTCTCCTACTTCTACATCTAGAGGGTTAAAACTATGTTGGAAAGCATCCCAAAAGAGTTCCCAAAGAGGGGGTATAGTGCGTGTTTGATTTGTGGAAAAAACATTTGGCTGAAAATCAGCCATTTTTGGCTTGGCCGGGTATTAGATTTTTTGACGTTTTCAGGTTTTGCGAAAAATCACTTAATTCTCCTACTTCTACATCTAGAGGGTTAAAACTATGTTGGAAAGCATCCCAAAAGAGTTCCCAAAGAGGGGGTATAGTGCACGTTTGATTTGTGGAAAAAAAAATTTTGGCTGAAAATCAGCCATTTTTGGCTAGGCCAGGTATTAGATTTTTTGACGTTTTCAGGTTTTGCGACAAATCACTTAATTCTCCTACTTCTACATCTAGAGGGTTAAAACTATGTTGGAAAGCATCCCAAAAGAGTTCCCAAAGAGGGGGTATAGTGCGTATTTGATTTGTGGAAAAAAAAATTTTGGCTGAAAATCCGCCATTTTTGGCTTGGCCGGGTATTAGATTGTTTGACGTTTTCAGGTTTTGCGAAGCGTCACGTAATTCTCCTACTTCTACATCTAGAGGGTTAAAACTATGTTGGAAAGCATCCCAAAAGAGTTCCCAAAGAGGGGGTATAGTGCGTGTTTGATTTGTGGAAAAAATATTTGGCTGAAAATCAGCCATTTTTGGCTTGGCCGGGTATTAGATTTTTTGACGTTTTCAGGTTTTGCGAAAAATCACTTAATTCTCCTACTTCTACATCTAGAGGGTTAAAACTATGTTGGAAAGCATCCCAAAAGAGTTCCCAAAGAGGGGGTATAGTGCACGTTTGATTTGTGGAAAAAAAATTTTGGCTGAAAATCAGCCGTTTTTGGCTTGGCCGGTATTAGATTTTTTGACGTTTTCAGGTTTTGCTAAAAATCACATAATTCTCCTAATTCTACATCTAGAGGGTTAAAACTATGTTGGAAAGCATCCCAAAAGAGTTCCCAAAGAGGGGGTATAGTGCCTGTTTGATTTGTGGGAAAAAAATTTTTAGCTGAAAATCAGCCATTTTTGGCTTGGCCGGGTATTAGATTTTTTTGACGTTTTCAGGTTTTGCGAAACATCAGGTAATTCTTCTACTTCTACATCTAGAGGGTTAAAACTATGTTGGAAAGCATCCCAAAAGAGTTCCCAAAGAGGGGGTATAGTGCGTGTTTGATTTCAGGAAAAAAAAAAAATTTTGGCTGAAAATCAGCCATTTTTGGCTTGGCCGGGTATTAGATTTTTTGACGTTTTCAGGTTTTGTGAAAAATCACGCAATTCTCCTACTTCTACATCTAGAGGGTTAAAACTATGTTGCAAAGCATCCCAAAAGAGTTCCCAAAGAGGGGGTATAGTGCGTGTTTGATTTGTGGAAAAAAAATTTGGCTGAAAATCAGCCATTTTTGGCTTGGCCGGGTATTAGATTTTTTGACATTTTCAGGTTTTGCAAAAATTCACTTAATTCTCTTACTTCTACATCTAGAGGGTTAAAACTATGTTGGAAAGCATCCCAAAAGAGTTCCCAAAGAGGGGGTATAGTGCACGTTTGATTTGTGGAAAAAAAAATTTTGGCTGAAAATCAGCCATTTTTGGCTTGGCCGGGTATTAGATTTTTTGACGTTTTCAGGTTTTGCGAAAAATCACTTAATTCTCCTACTTCTACATCTAGAGGGTTAAAACTATGTTGGAAAGCATCCCAAAAGAGTTCCCAAAGAGGGGGTATAGTGCGTGTTTGATTTGTGGAAAAAAAAATTTGGCTGAAAATCAGCCATTTTTGGCTTGGCCAGGTATTAGATTTTTTGACGTTTTCAGGTTTTGCTAAAATTCACATAATTCTCCTAATTCTACATCTAGAGGGTTAAAACTATGTTGGAAAGCATCCCAAAAGAGTTCCCAAAGAGGGGGTATAGTGCATGATTGATTTGTGGACAAAAAATTTTTGGCTGAAAATCAGCCATTTTTGGCTTGGCCGGGTATTAGATTTTTTGACGTTTTCAGGTTTTGCAAAACATCAGGTAATTCTCCTACTTCTACATCTAGAGGGTTAAAACTATGTTGGAAAGCATCCCAAAAGAGTTCCCAAAGAGGGGGTATAGTGCGTATTTGATTTGTGGAAAAAAAATTTTGGCTGAAAATCCGCCATTTTTGGCTTGGCCGGGTATTAGATTGTTTGACGTTTTCAGGTTTTGCAAAAAATCACGCAATTCTCCTACTTCTACATCTAGAGGGTTAAAACTATGTTGGTAAGCATCCCAAAAGAGTTCCCAAAGAGGGGGTATAGTGCGTGTTTGATTTCTGGAAAAAAAATTTGGCTGAAAATCAGCCATTTTTGGCTTGGCCGGGTATTAGATTTTTTGACATTTTCAGGTTTTGCAAAAATTCACTTAATTCTCTTACTTCTACATCTAGAGGGTTAAAACTATGTTGGAAAGCATCACAAAAGAGTTCCCAAAGAGGGGGTATAGTGCACGTTTGATTTGTGGAAAAAAAAATTTTGGCTGAAAATCAGCCATTTTTGGCTTGGCCGGGTATTAGATTTTTTGACGTTTTCAGGTTTTGCGAAAAATCACATAATTCTCCTAATTCTACATCTAGAGGGTTAAAACAATGTTGGAAAGCATCCCAAAAGAGTTCCCAAAGAGGGGGTATAGTGCCTGTTTGATTTGTGGGAAAAAATTTTTTAGCTGAAAATCAGCCATTTTTGGCTTGGCCGGGTATTAGATTTTTTGACGTTTTCAGCTTTTTGCGAAACATCACGTAATTCTTCTACTTCTACATCTAGAGGGTTAAAATTATGTTGGAAAGCATCCTAAAAGAGTTCCCAAAGAGGGGGTATAGTGCGTGTTTTATTTCTGGAAAAAAATTTTTTTGGTGAAAATCAGCCATTTTTGGCTTGGCCGGGTATTAGATTTTTTGACGTTTTCAGGTTTTGCAAAAAATCACGCAATTCTCCTACTTCTACATCTAGAGGGTTAAAACTATGTTGGAAAGCATCCCAAAAGAGTTCCCAAAGAGGGGGTATAGTGCGTGTTTGATTTCTGGAAAAAAAATTTGGCTGAAAATCAGCCATTTTTGGCTTGGCCGGGTATTAGATTTTTTGACGTTTTCAGGTTTTGCGAAAAATCACTTAATTCTCCTACTTCTACATCTAGAGGGTTAAAACCCTGTTGGAAAGCATCCCAAAAGAGTTCCCAAAGAGGGGGTATAGTGCATGTTTGAATTGTGGAAAAAAAAATTTTGGCTGAAAATCAGCCATTTTTGGCTTGGCCGGGTATTAGATTTTTTGACGTTTTCAGGTTTTGCGAAAAATCACGCAATTCTCCTACTTCTACATCTAGAGGGTTAAAACTATGTTGGAAAGCATCCCAAAAGAGTTCCCAAAGAGGGGGTATAGTGCGTGTTTGATTTGTGGAAAAAAAATTTGGCTGAAAATCAGCCATTTTTGGCTTGGCCGGGTATTAGATTTTTTGACATTTTCAGGTTTTGCAAAAATTTACTTAATTCTCTTACTTCTACATCTAGAGGGTTAAAACTATGTTGGAAAGCATCCCAAAAGAGTTCCCAAAGAGGGGGTATAGTGCTCGTTTGATTTGTGGAAAAAAAAATTTTGGCTGAAAATCAGCCATTTTTGGCTTGGCCGGGTATTAGATTTTTTGACGTTTTCAGGTTTTGCGAAAAATCACTTAATTCTCCTACTTCTACATCTAGAGGGTTAAAACTATGTTGCAAAGCATCCCAAAAGAGTTCCCAAAGAGGGGGTATAGTGCGTGTTTGATTTGTGGAAAAAAAATTTGGCTGAAAATCAGCCATTTTTGGCTTGGCCGGGTATTAGATTTTTTGACATTTTCAGGTTTTGCAAAAATTCACTTAATTCTCTTACTTCTACATCTAGAGGGTTAAAACTATGTTGGAAAGCATCCCAAAAGAGTTCCCAAAGAGGGGGTATAGTGCACGTTTGATTTGTGGAAAAAAAAATTTTGGCTGAAAATCAGCCATTTTTGGCTTGGCCGGGTATTAGATTTTTTGACGTTTTCAGGTTTTGCGAAAAATCACTTAATTCTCCTACTTCTACATCTAGAGGGTTAAAACTATGTTGGAAAGCATCCCAAAAGAGTTCCCAAAGAGGGGGTATAGTGCGTGTTTGATTTGTGGAAAAAAAAATTTGGCTGAAAATCAGCCATTTTTGGCTTGGCCAGGTATTAGATTTTTTGACGTTTTCAGGTTTTGCTAAAATTCACATAATTCTCCTAATTCTACATCTAGAGGGTTAAAACTATGTTGGAAAGCATCCCAAAAGAGTTCCCAAAGAGGGGGTATAGTGCATGATTGATTTGTGGACAAAAAATTTTTGGCTGAAAATCAGCCATTTTTGGCTTGGCCGGGTATTAGATTTTTTGACGTTTTCAGGTTTTGCAAAACATCAGGTAATTCTCCTACTTCTACATCTAGAGGGTTAAAACTATGTTGGAAAGCATCCCAAAAGAGTTCCCAAAGAGGGGGTATAGTGCGTATTTGATTTGTGGAAAAAAAAATTTTGGCTGAAAATCCGCCATTTTTGGCTTGGCCGGGTATTAGATTGTTTGACGTTTTCAGGTTTTGCAAAAAATCACGCAATTCTCCTACTTCTACATCTAGAGGGTTAAAACTATGTTGGTAAGCATCCCAAAAGAGTTCCCAAAGAGGGGGTATAGTGCGTGTTTGATTTCTGGAAAAAAAATTTGGCTGAAAATCAGCCATTTTTGGCTTGGCCGGGTATTAGATTTTTTGACATTTTCAGGTTTTGCAAAAATTCACTTAATTCTCTTACTTCTACATCTAGAGGGTTAAAACTATGTTGGAAAGCATCACAAAAGAGTTCCCAAAGAGGGGGTATAGTGCACGTTTGATTTGTGGAAAAAAAAATTTTGGCTGAAAATCAGCCATTTTTGGCTTGGCCGGGTATTAGATTTTTTGACGTTTTCAGGTTTTGCGAAAAATCACATAATTCTCCTAATTCTACATCTAGAGGGTTAAAACAATGTTGGAAAGCATCCCAAAAGAGTTCCCAAAGAGGGGGTATAGTGCCTGTTTGATTTGTGGGAAAAAATTTTTTAGCTGAAAATCAGCCATTTTTGGCTTGGCCGGGTATTAGATTTTTTGACGTTTTCAGCTTTTTGCGAAACATCACGTAATTCTTCTACTTCTACATCTAGAGGGTTAAAATTATGTTGGAAAGCATCCTAAAAGAGTTCCCAAAGAGGGGGTATAGTGCGTGTTTTATTTCTGGAAAAAAATTTTTTTGGTGAAAATCAGCCATTTTTGGCTTGGCCGGGTATTAGATTTTTTGACGTTTTCAGGTTTTGCAAAAAATCACGCAATTCTCCTACTTCTACATCTAGAGGGTTAAAACTATGTTGGAAAGCATCCCAAAAGAGTTCCCAAAGAGGGGGTATAGTGCGTGTTTGATTTCTGGAAAAAAAATTTGGCTGAAAATCAGCCATTTTTGGCTTGGCCGGGTATTAGATTTTTTGACGTTTTCAGGTTTTGCGAAAAATCACTTAATTCTCCTACTTCTACATCTAGAGGGTTAAAACCCTGTTGGAAAGCATCCCAAAAGAGTTCCCAAAGAGGGGGTATAGTGCATGTTTGAATTGTGGAAAAAAAAATTTTGGCTGAAAATCAGCCATTTTTGGCTTGGCCGGGTATTAGATTTTTTGACGTTTTCAGGTTTTGCGAAAAATCACGCAATTCTCCTACTTCTACATCTAGAGGGTTAAAACTATGTTGGAAAGCATCCCAAAAGAGTTCCCAAAGAGGGGGTATAGTGCGTGTTTGATTTGTGGAAAAAAAATTTGGCTGAAAATCAGCCATTTTTGGCTTGGCCGGGTATTAGATTTTTTGACATTTTCAGGTTTTGCAAAAATTTACTTAATTCTCTTACTTCTACATCTAGAGGGTTAAAACTATGTTGGAAAGCATCCCAAAAGAGTTCCCAAAGAGGGGGTATAGTGCTCGTTTGATTTGTGGAAAAAAAAATTTTGGCTGAAAATCAGCCATTTTTGGCTTGGCCAGGTATTAGATTTTTTGACGTTTTCAGGTTTTGCGAAAAATCACTTAATTCTCCTACTTCTACATCTAGAGGGTTAAAACTATGTTGGAAAGCATCCCAAAAGAGTTCCCAAAGAGGGGGTATAGTGCGTGTTTGATTTGTGGAAAAAAAATTTGGCTGAAAATCAGCCATTTTTGGCTTGGCCGGGTATTAGATTTTTTGACATTTTCAGGTTTTGCGAAAATTCACTTAATTCTCCTACTTCTACATCTAGAGGGTTAAAACTATGTTGGAAAGCATCCCAAAAGAGTTCCCAAAGAGGGGGTATAGTGCACGTTTGATTTGTGGAAAAAAAATTTTTGGCTGAAAATCAGCCATTTTTGGCTTGGCCGGGTATTAGATTTTTTGACGTTTTCAGGTTTTGCGAAAAATCACTTAATTCTCCTACTTCTACATCTAGAGGGTTAAAACTATGTTGGAAAGCATCCCAAAAGAGTTCCCAAAGAGGGGGTATAGTGCGTATTTGATTTGTGGAAAAAAAAATTTTGGCTGAAAATCCGCCATTTTTGGCTTGGCCGGGTATTAGATTGTTTGACGTTTTCAAGTTTTGCGAAGCATCACGTAATTCTCCTACTTCTACATCTAGAGGGTTAAAACTATGTTGGAAAGCATCCCAAAAGAGTTCCCAAAGAGGGGGTATAGTGCACGTTTGATTTGTGTAAAAAAAAATTTTGGCTGAAAATCAGCCATTTTTGGCTTGGCCGGGTATTAGATTTTTTGACGTTTTCAGGTTTTGCGAAAAATCACTTAATTCTCCTACTTCTTCATCTAGAGGGTTAAAACTATGTTGGAAAGCATCCCAAAAGAGTTCCCAAAGAGGGGGTATAGTGCACGTTTGATTTGTGGAAAAAAACATTTTGGCTGAAAATCAGCCATTTTTGGCTTGGCCGGTATTAGATTTTTTGACGTTTTCAGGTTTTGCTAAAAATCACATAATTCTCCTAATTCTACATCTAGAGGGTTAAAACTATGTTGGAAAGCATCCCAAAAGAGTTCCCAAAGAGGGGGTATAGTGCCTGTTTGATTTGTGGGAAAAAAATTTTTAGCTGAAAATCAGCCATTTTTGGCTTGGCCGGGTATTAGATTTTTTTGACGTTTTCAGGTTTTGCGAAACATCAGGTAATTCTTCTACTTCTACATCTAGAGGGTTAAAACTATGTTGGAAAGCATCCCAAAAGAGTTCCCAAAGAGGGGGTAAAGTGCGTGTTTGATTTCAGGAAAAAAAAAAATTTTGGCTGAAAATCAGCCATTTTTGGCTTGGCCGGGTATTAGATTTTTTGACGTTTTCAGGTTTTGTGAAAAATCACGCAATTCTCCTACTTCTACATCTAGAGGGTTAAAACTATGTTGGAAAGCATCCCAAAAGAGTTCCCAAAGAGGGGGTATAGTGCGTGTTTGATTTGTGGAAAAAAAATTTGGCTGAAAATCAGCCATTTTTGGCTTGGCCGGGTATTAGATTTTTTGACATTTTCAGGTTTTGCAAAAATTCACTTAATTCTCTTACTTCTACATCTAGAGGGTTAAAACTATGTTGGAAAGCATCCCAAAAGAGTTCCCAAAGAGGGGGTATAGTGCACGTTTGATTTGTGGAAAAAAAAATTTTGGCTGAAAATCAGCCATTTTTGGCTTGGCCGGGTATTAGATTTTTTGACGTTTTCAGGTTTTGCGAAAAATCACTTAATTCTCCTACTTCTACATCTAGAGGGTTAAAACTATGTTGGAAAGCATCCCAAAAGAGTTCCCAAAGAGGGGGTATAGTGCGTGTTTGATTTGTGGAAAAAAAAATTTGGCTGAAAATCAGCCATTTTTGGCTTGGCCAGGTATTAGATTTTTTGACGTTTTCAGGTTTTGCTAAAATTCACATAATTCTCCTAATTCTACATCTAGAGGGTTAAAACTATGTTGGAAAGCATCCCAAAAGAGTTCCCAAAGAGGGGGTATAGTGCGTGATTGATTTGTGGACAAAAAATTTTTGGCTGAAAATCAGCCATTTTTGGCTTGGCCGGGTATTAGATTTTTTGACGTTTTCAGGTTTTGCAAAACATCAGGTAATTCTCCTACTTCTACATCTAGAGGGTTAAAACTATGTTGGAAAGCATCCCAAAAGAGTTCCCAAAGAGGGGGTATAGTGCACGTTTGATTTGTGGAAAAAAAAATTTTGGCTGAAAATCAGCCATTTTTGGCTTGGCCGGGTATTAGATTTTTTGACGTTTTCAGGTTTTGCGAAAAATCACTTAATTCTCCTACTTCTACATCTAGAGGGTTAAAACTATGTTGGAAAGCATCCCAAAAGAGTTCCCAAAGAGGGGGTATAGTGCCTGTTTGATTTGTGGGAAAAAATTTTTTAGCTGAAAATCAGCCATTTTTGGCTTGGCCGGGTATTAGATTTTTTGACATTTTCAGCTTTTTGCGAAACATCACGTAATTCTTCTACTTCTACATCTAGAGGGTTAAAATTATGTTGGAAAGCATCCTAAAAGAGTTCCCAAAGAGGGGGTATAGTGCGTGTTTTATTTCTGGAAAAAAAATTTTTTGGTGAAAATCAGCCATTTTTGGCTTGGCCGGGTATTAGATTTTTTGACGTTTTCAGGTTTTGCAAAAAATCACGCAATTCTCCTACTTCTACATCTAGAGGGTTAAAACTATGTTGGAAAGCATCCCAAAAGAGTTCCCAAAGAGGGGGTATAGTGCGTGTTTGATTTCTGGAAAAAAAATTTGGCTGAAAATCAGCCATTTTTGGCTTGGCCGGGTATTAGATTTTTTGACGTTTTCAGGTTTTGCGAAAAATCACTTAATTCTCCTACTTCTACATCTAGAGGGTTAAAACCCTGTTGGAAAGCATCCCAAAAGAGTTCCCAAAGAGGGGGTATAGTGCATGTTTGAATTGTGGAAAAAAAAATTTTGGCTGAAAATCAGCCATTTTTGGCTTGGCCGGGTATTAGATTTTTTGACGTTTTCAGGTTTTGCGAAAAATCACGCAATTCTCCTACTTCTACATCTAGAGGGTTAAAACTATGTTGGAAAGCATCCCAAAAGAGTTCCCAAAGAGGGGGTATAGTGCGTGTTTGATTTGTGGAAAAAAAATTTGGCTGAAAATCAGCCATTTTTGGCTTGGCCGGGTATTAGATTTTTTGACATTTTCAGGTTTTGCAAAAATTTACTTAATTCTCTTACTTCTACATCTAGAGGGTTAAAACTATGTTGGAAAGCATCCCAAAAGAGTTCCCAAAGAGGGGGTATAGTGCTCGTTTGATTTGTGGAAAAAAAAATTTTGGCTGAAAATCAGCCATTTTTGGCTTGGCCGGGTATTAGATTTTTTGACGTTTTCAGGTTTTGCGAAAAATCACTTAATTCTCCTACTTCTACATCTAGAGGGTTAAAACTATGTTGGAAAGCATCCCAAAAGAGTTCCCAAAGAGGGGGTATAGTGCGTGTTTGATTTGTGGAAAAAAAAATTTGGCTGAAAATCAGCCATTTTTGGCTTGGCCAGGTATTAGATTTTTTGACGTTTTCAGGTTTTGCTAAAATTCACATAATTCTCCTAATTCTACATCTAGAGGATTAAAACTATGTTGGAAAGCATCCCAAAAGAGTTCCCAAAGAGGGGGTATAGTGCGTGATTGATTTGTGGAAAAAAAAATTTGGCTGAAAATCAGCCATTTTTGGCTTGGCCGGGTATTAGATTTTTTGACGTTTTCAGGTTTTGCAAAACATCAGGTAATTCTCCTACTTCTACATCTAGAGGGTTAAAACTATGTTGGAAAGCATCCCAAAAGAGTTCCCAAAGAGGGGGTATAGTGCACGTTTGATTTGTGGAAAAAAAATTTTTGGCTGAAAATCAGCCATTTTTGGCTTGGCCGGGTATTAGATTTTTTGACGTTTTCAGGTTTTGCAAAAAATCACTTAATTCTCCTACTTCTACATCTAGAGGGTTAAAACTATGTTGGAAAGCATCCCAAAACAGTTCCCAAAGAGGGGGTATAGTGCGTATTTGATTTGTGGAAAAAAAAATTTTGGCTGAAAATCCGCCATTTTTGGCTTGGCCGGGTATTAGATTGTTTGACGTTTTCAAGTTTTGCGAAGCATCACGTAATTCTCCTACTTCTACATCTAGAGGGTTAAAACTATGTTGGAAAGCATCCCAAAAGAGTTCCCAAAGAGGGGGTATAGTGCGTGTTTGATTTGTGGAAAAAATATTTGGCTGAAAATCAGCCATTTCTGGCTTGGCCGGGTATTAGATTTTTTGACGTTTTCAGGTTTTGCGAAAAATCACTTAATTCTTCTACTTCGACATCTAGAGGGTTAAAACTATGTTGGAAAGCATCCCAAAAGAGTTCCCAAAGAGGGGGTATAGTGCACGTTTGATTTGTGTAAAAAAAAATTTTGGCTGAAAATCAGCCATTTTTGGCTTGGCCGGGTATTAGATTTTTTGACGTTTTCAGGTTTTGCGAAAAATCACTTAATTCTCCTACTTCTTCATCTAGAGGGTTAAAACTATGTTGGAAAGCATCCCAAAAGAGTTCCCAAAGAGGGGGTATAGTGCACGTTTGATTTGTGGAAAAAAATTTTTTAGCTGAAAATCAGCCATTTTTGGCTTGGCCGGGTATTAGATTTTTTGACGTTTTCAGGTTTTGCGAAACATCAGGTAATTCTTCTACTTCTACATCTAAAGGGTTAAAACTATGTTGGAAAGCATCCTAAAAGAGTTCCCAAAGAGGGGGTATAGTGCGTGTTTGATTTCTGGAAAAAAATTTTTTGGGTGAAAATCAGCCATTTTTGGCTTGGCCGTGTATTAGATTTTTTGACGTTTTCAGGTTTTGCTAAAAATCACATAATTCTCCTAATTCTACATCTAGAGGGTTAAAACTATGTTGGAAAGCATCCCAAAAGAGTTCCCAAAGAGGGGGTATAGTGCGTGTTTGATTTGTGGGAAAAAAAATTTTAGCTGAAAATCAGCCATTTTTGGCTTGGCCGGGTATTAGATTTTTTGACGTTTTCAGGTTTTGCGAAACATCACGTAATTCTTCTACTTCTACATCTAGAGGGTTAAAACTATGTTGGAAAGCATCCTAAAAGAGTTCCCAAAGAGGGGGTATAGTGCGTGTTTGATTTCTGGAAAAAAAATTTTTTGGTGAAAATCAGCCATTTTTGGCTTGGCCGGGTATTAGATTTTTTGACGTTTTCAGGTTTTGCAAAAAATCACGCAATTCTCCTACTTCTACATCTAGAGGGTTAAAACTATGTTGGTAAGCATCCCAAAAGAGTTCCCAAAGAGGGGGTATAGTGCGTGTTTGATTTCTGGAAAAAAAATTTGGCTGAAAATCAGCCATTTTTGGCTTGGCCGGGTATTAGATTTTTTGACGTTTTCAGGTTTTGCGAAAAATCACTTAATTCTCCTACTTCTACATCTAGAGGGTTAAAACCCTGTTGGAAAGCATCCCAAAAGAGTTCCCAAAGAGGGGGTATAATGCATGTTTGAATTGTGGAAAAAAAAATTTTGGCTGAAAATCAGCCATTTTTGGCTTGGCCGGGTATTAGATTTTTTGACGTTTTCAGGTTTTGCGAAAAATCATGCAATTCTCCTACTTCTACATCTAGAGGGTTAAAACCCTGTTGGAAAGCATCCCAAAAGAGTTCCCAAAGAGGGGGTATAGTGCGTGTTTGATTTGTGGAAAAAAAATTTGGCTGAAAATCAGCCATTTTTGGCTTGGCCGGGTATTAGATTTTTTGACATTTTCAGGTTTTGCAAAAATTCACTTAATTCTCTTACTTCTACATCTAGAGGGTTAAAACTATGTTGGAAAGCATCCCAAAAGAGTTCCCAAAGAGGGGGTATAGTGCACGTTTGATTTGTGGAAAAAAAAATTTTGGCTGAAAATCAGCCATTTTTGGCTTGGCCGGGTATTAGATTTTTTGACGTTTTCAGGTTTTGCGAAAAATCACATAATTCTCCTAATTCTACATCTAGAGGGTTAAAACAATGTTGGAAAGCATCCCAAAAGAGTTCCCAAAGAGGGGGTATAGTGCCTGTTTGATTTGTGGGAAAAAATTTTTTAGCTGAAAATCAGCCATTTTTGGCTTGGCCGGGTATTAGATTTTTTGACGTTTTCAGCTTTTTGCGAAACATCACGTAATTCTTCTACTTCTACATCTAGAGGGTTAAAACTATGTTGGAAAGCATCCTAAAAGAGTTCCCAAAGAGGGGGTATAGTGCGTGTTTGATTTCTGGAAAAAAAATTTTTGGTGAAAATCAGCCATTTTTGGCTTGGCCGGGTATTAGATTTTTTGACGTTTTCAGGTTTTGCAAAAAATCACGCAATTCTCCTACTTCTACATCTAGAGGGTTAAAACTATGTTGGAAAGCATCCCAAAAGAGTTCCCAAAGAGGGGGTATAGTGCGTGTTTGATTTCTGGAAAAAAAATTTGGCTGAAAATCAGCCATTTTTGGCTTGGCCGGGTATTAGATTTTTTGAAGTTTTCAGGTTTTGCGAAAAATCACTTAATTCTCCTACTTCTACATCTAGAGGGTTAAAACTATGTTGGAAAGCATCCCAAAAGAGTTCCCAAAGAGGGGGTATAGTGCGTGTTTGATTTGTGGAAAAAAAAATTTGGCTGAAAATCAGCCATTTTTGGCTTGGCCAGGTATTAGATTTTTTGACGTTTTCAGGTTTTGCTAAAATTCACATAATTCTCCTAATTCTACATCTAGAGGGTTAAAACTATGTTGGAAAGCATCCCAAAAGAGTTCCCAAAGAGGGGGTATAGTGCGTGTTTGATTTGTGGAAAAAATATTTGGCTGAAAATCAGCCATTTTTGGCTTGGCCGGGTATTAGATTTTTTGACGTTTTCAGGTTTTGCGAAAAATCACTTAATTCTCCTACTTCTACATCTAGAGGGTTAAAACTATGTTGGAAAGCATCCCAAAAGAGTTCCCAAAGAGGGGGTATAGTGCGTGTTTGATTTGTGGAAAAAAAATTTGGCTGAAAATCAGCCATTTTTGGCTTGGCCGGGTATTAGATTTTTTGACGTTTTCAGGTTTTGCTAAAAATCACATAATTCTCCTAATTCTACATCTAGAGGGTTAAAACTATGTTGGAAAGCATCCCAAAAGAGTTCCCAAAGAGGGGGTATAGTGCGTATTTGATTTGTGGAAAAAAAAATTTTGGCTGAAAATCCGCCATTTTTGGCTTGGCCGGGTATTAGATTGTTTGACGTTTTCAGGTTTTGCGAAGCATCACGTAATTCTCCTACTTCTACATCTAGAGGGTTAAAACTATGTTGGAAAGCATCCCAAAAGAGTTCCCAAAGAGGGGGTATAGTGCGTGTTTGATTTGTGGAAAAAATATTTGGCTGAAAATCAGCCATTTTTGGCTTGGCCGGGTATTAGATTTTTTGACGTTTTCAGGTTTTGCGAAAAATCACTTAATTCTCCTAATTCTACATCTAGAGGGTTAAAACTATGTTGGAAAGCATCCCAAAAGAGTTCCCAAAGAGGGGGTATAGTGCGTGTTTGATTTGTGGAAAAAAAATTTGGCTGAAAATCAGCCATTTTTGGCTTGGCCGGGTATTAGATTTTTTGACATTTTCAGGTTTTGCAAAAATTCACTTAATTCTCTTACTTCTACATCTAGAGGGTTAAAACTATGTTGGAAAGCATCCCAAAAGAGTTCCCAAAGAGGGGGTATAGTGCGTGTTTGATTTGTGGAAAAAAAAATTTGGCTGAAAATCAGCCATTTTTGGCTTGGCCAGGTATTAGATTTTTTGACGTTTTCAGGTTTTGCTAAAATTCACATAATTCTCCTAATTCTACATCTAGAGGGTTAAAACTATGTTGGAAAGCATCCCAAAAGAGTTCCCAAAGAGGGGGTATAGTGCGTGATTGATTTGTGGAAAAAAAAATTTGGCTGAAAATCAGCCATTTTTGGCTTGGCCGGGTATTAGATTTTTTGACGTTTTCAGGTTTTGCGAAAAATCACTTAATTCTCTACATCTAGAGGGTTAAAACTATGTTGGAAAGCATCCCAAAAGAGTTCCCAAAGAGGGGGTATAGTGCGTATTTGATTTGTGGAAAAAAAATTTGGCTGAAAATCAGCCATTTTTGGCTTGGCCGGGTATTAGATTTTTTGACGTTTTCAGGTTTTGCTAAAAATCACATAATTCTCCTAATTCTACATCTAGAGGGTTAAAACTATGTTGGAAAGCATCCCAAAAGAGTTCCCAAAGAGGGGGTATAGTGCGTATTTGATTTGTGGAAAAAAAAATTTTGGCTGAAAATCCGCCATTTTTGGCTTGGCCGGGTATTAGATTGTTTGACGTTTTCAGGTTTTGCGAAGCATCACGTAATTCTCCTACTTCTACATCTAGAGGGTTAAAACTATGTTGGAAAGCATCCCAAAAGAGTTCCCAAAGAGGGGGTATAGTGCGTGTTTGATTTGTGGAAAAAATATTTGGCTGAAAATCAGCCATTTTTGGCTTGGCCGGGTATTAGATTTTTTGACGTTTTCAGGTTTTGCGAAAAATCACTTAATTCTCCTAATTCTACATCTAGAGGGTTAAAACTATGTTGGAAAGCATCCCAAAAGAGTTCCCAAAGAGGGGGTATAGTGCGTGTTTGATTTGTGGAAAAAAAATTTGGCTGAAAATCAGCCATTTTTGGCTTGGCCGGGTATTAGATTTTTTGACGTTTTCAGGTTTTGCGAAAAATCACTTAATTCTCCTACTTCTACATCTATAGGGTTAAAACTATGTTGGAAAGCATCCCAAAAGAGTTCCCAAAGAGGGGGTATAGTGCGTGTTTGATTTGTGGAAAAAAAAATTTGGCTGAAAATCAGCCATTTTTGGCTTGGCCAGGTATTAGATTTTTTGACGTTTTCAGGTTTTGCTAAAATTCACATAATTCTCCTAATTCTACATCTAGAGGGTTAAAACTATGTTGGAAAGCATCCCAAAAGAGTTCCCAAAGAGGGGGTATAGTGCGTGATTGATTTGTGGAAAAAAAAATTTGGCTGAAAATCAGCCATTTTTGGCTTGGCCGGGTATTAGATTTTTTGACGTTTTCAGGTTTTGCGAAAAATCACTTAATTCTCTACATCTAGAGGGTTAAAACTATGTTGGAAAGCATCCCAAAAGAGTTCCCAAAGAGGGGGTATAGTGCGTATTTGATTTGTGGAAAAAAAAATTTTGGCTGAAAATCCGCCATTTTTGGCTTGGCCGGGTATTAGATTGTTTGACGTTTTCAGGTTTTGCGAAGCATCACGTAATTCTCCTACTTCTACATCTAGAGGGTTAAAACTATGTTGGAAAGCATCCCAAAAGAGTTCCCAAAGAGGGGGTATAGTGCGTGTTTGATTTGTGGAAAAAATATTTGGCTGAAAATCAGCCATTTTTGGCTTGGCCGGGTATTAGATTTTTTGACGTTTTCAGGTTTTGCGAAAAATCACTTAATTCTCCTACTTCTACATCTAGAGGGTTAAAACTATGTTGGAAAGCATCCCAAAAGAGTTCCCAAAGAGGGGGTATAGTGCGTGTTTGATTTGTGGAAAAAAAATTTGGCTGAAAATCAGCCATTTTTGGCTTGGCCGGGTATTAGATTTTTTGACGTTTTCAGGTTTTGCTAAAAATCACATAATTCTCCTAATTCTACATCTAGAGGGTTAAAACTATGTTGGAAAGCATCCCAAAAGAGTTCCCAAAGAGGGGGTATAGTGCGTGTTTGATTTGTGGGAAGAAATTTTTAAGCTGAAAATCAGCCATTTTTGGCTTGGCCGGGTATTAGATTTTTTGACGTTTTCAGGTTTTGCGAAACATCACGTAATTCTTCTACTTCTACATCTAGAGGGTTAAAACTATGTTGGAAAGCATCCCAAAAGAGTTCCCAAAGAGGGGGTATAGTGCGTGTTTGATTTGTGGAAAAAAAAATTTGGCTGAAAATCAGCCATTTTTGGCTTGGCCGGGTATTAGATTTTTTGACGTTTTCAGGTTTTGCTAAAAATCACATAATTCTCCTAATTCTACATCTAGAGGGTTAAAACTATGTTGGAAAGCATCCCAAAAGAGTTCCCAAAGAGGGGGTATAGTGCGTGTTTGATTTGTGGGAAAAAAATTTTTAGCTGAAAATCAGCCATTTTTGGCTTGGCCGGGTATTAGATTTTTTGACGTTTTCAGGTTTTGCGAAAAATCACTTAATTCTGCTACTTCTACATCTAGAGGGTTAAAACCCTGTTGGAAAGCATCCCAAAAGAGTTCCCAAAGAGGGGGTATAGTGCATGTTTGAACTGTGGAAAAAAAAAATTTGGCTGAAAATCAGCCATTTTTGGCTTGGCCGGGTATTAGATTTTTTGACGTTTTCAGGTTTTGCGAAAAATCACTTAATTCTTCTACTTCGACATCTAGAGGGTTAAAACTATGTTGGAAAGCATCCCAAAAGAGTTCCCAAAGAGGGGGTATAGTGCGTGTTTGATTTCTGGAAAAAAAATTTTTGGGTGAAAATCAGCCATTTTTGGCTTGGCCGGGTATTAGATTTTTTGACGTTTTCAGGTTTTGCGAAACATCACGTAATTCTTCTACTTCTACATCTAGAGGGTTAAAACTATGTTGGAAAGCATCCTAAAAGAGTTCCCAAAGAGGGGGTATAGTGCGTGTTTGATTTCTGGAAAAAAATTTTTTTGGTGAAAATCAGCCATTTTTGGCTTGGCCGGGTATTAGATTTTTTGACGTTTTCAGGTTTTGCAAAAAATCACGCAATTCTCCTACTTCTACATCTAGAGGGTTAAAACTATGTTGGTAAGCATCCCAAAAGAGTTCCCAAAGAGGGGGTATAGTGCGTGTTTGATTTCTGGAAAAAAAATTTGGCTGAAAATCAGCCATTTTTGGCTTGGCCGGGTATTAGATTTTTTGACGTTTTCAGGTTTTGCGAAAAATCACTTAATTCTCCTACTTCTACATCTAGAGGGTTAAAACCCTGTTGGAAAGCATCCCAAAAGAGTTCCCAAAGAGGGGGTATAATGCATGTTTGAATTGTGGAAAAAAAAATTTTGGCTGAAAATCAGCCATTTTTGGCTTGGCCGGGTATTAGATTTTTTGACGTTTTCAGGTTTTGCGAAAAATCACGCAATTCTCCTACTTCTACATCTAGAGGGTTAAAACCCTGTTGGAAAGCATCCCAAAAGAGTTCCCAAAGAGGGGGTATAGTGCGTGTTTGATTTGTGGAAAAAAAATTTGGCTGAAAATCAGCCATTTTT
The DNA here is from genome assembly GCF_051348905.1 of Ranitomeya variabilis. Taxonomy (NCBI): domain Eukaryota; kingdom Metazoa; phylum Chordata; class Amphibia; order Anura; family Dendrobatidae; genus Ranitomeya; species Ranitomeya variabilis. Next base: position 708,870,108 of record NC_135233.1, on the reverse strand, counting down.
GGCTTGGCCGGGTATTAGATTTTTTGACATTTTCAGATTTTGCAAAAATTCACTTAATTCTCTTACTTCTACATCTAGAGGGTTAAAACTATGTTGGAAAGCATCCCAAAAGAGTTCCCAAAGAGGGGGTATAGTGCACGTTTGATTTGTGGAAAAAAAAATTTTGGCTGAAAATCAGCCATTTTTGGCTTGGCCGGGTATTAGATTTTTTGACGTTTTCAGGTTTTGCGAAAAATCACATAATTCTCCTAATTCTACATCTAGAGGGTTAAAACAATGTTGGAAAGCATCCCAAAAGAGTTCCCAAAGAGGGGGTATAGTGCCTGTTTGATTTGTGGGAAACAAATTTTTAGCTGAAAATCAGCCATTTTTGGCTTGGCCGGGTATTAGATTTTTTGACGTTTTCAGCTTTTTGCGAAACATCACGTAATTCTTCTACTTCTACATCTAGAGGGTTAAAACTATGTTGGAAAGCATCCTAAAAGAGTTCCCAAAGAGGGGGTATAGTGCGTGTTTGATTTCTGGAAAAAAATTTTTTTGGTGAAAATCAGCCATTTTTGGCTTGGCCGGGTATTAGATTTTTTGACGTTTTCAGGTTTTGCAAAAAATCACGCAATTCTCCTACTTCTACATCTAGAGGGTTAAAACTATGTTGGAAAGCATCCCAAAAGAGTTCCCAAAGAGGGGGTATAGTGCGTGTTTGATTTCTGGAAAAAAAAATTGGCTGAAAATCAGCCATTTTTGGCTTGGCCGGGTATTAGATTTTTTGACGTTTTCAGGTTTTGCGAAAAATCACTTAATTCTCCTACTTCTACATCTAGAGGGTTAAAACCCTGTTGGAAAGCATCCCAAAAGAGTTCCCAAAGAGGGGGTATAGTGCATGTTTGAATTGTGGGAAAAAAAATTTTGCCTGAAAATCAGCCATTTTTGGCTTGGCCGGGTATTAGATTTTTTGACGTTTTCAGGTTTTGCGAAAAATCACGCAATTCTCCTACTTCTACATCTAGAGGGTTAAAACTATGTTGGAAAGCATCCCAAAAGAGTTCCCAAAGAGGGGGTATAGTGCGTGTTTGATTTGTGGAAAAAAAATTTGGCTGAAAATCAGCCATTTTTGGCTTGGCCGGGTATTATATTTTTTGACATTTTCAGGTTTTGCAAAAATTTACTTAATTCTCTTACTTCTACATCTAGAGGGTTAAAACTATGTTGGAAAGCATCCCAAAAGAGTTCCCAAAGAGGGGGTATAGTGCACGTTTGATTTGTGGAAAAAAAAATTTTGGCTGAAAATCAGCCATTTTTGGCTTGGCCGGGTATTAGATTTTTTGAAGTTTTCAGGTTTTGCGAAAAATCACTTAATTCTCCTACTTCTACATCTAGAGGGTTAAAACTATGTTGGAAAGCATCCCAAAAGAGTTCCCAAAGAGGGGGTATAGTGCGTGTTTGATTTGTGGAAAAAAAAATTTGGCTGAAAATCAGCCATTTTTGGCTTGGCCAGGTATTAGATTTTTTGACGTTTTCAGGTTTTGCTAAAATTCACATAATTCTCCTAATTCTACATCTAGAGGGTTAAAACTATGTTGGAAAGCATCCCAAAAGAGTTCCCAAAGAGGGGGTATAGTGCGTGTTTGATTTGTGGAAAAAATATTTGGCTGAAAATCAGCCATTTTTGGCTTGGCCGGGTATTAGATTTTTTGACGTTTTCAGGTTTTGCGAAAAATCACTTAATTCTCCTACTTCTACATCTAGAGGGTTAAAACTATGTTGGAAAGCATCCCAAAAGAGTTCCCAAAGAGGGGGTATAGTGCGTGTTTGATTTGTGGAAAAAAAATTTGGCTGAAAATCAGCCATTTTTGGCTTGGCCGGGTATTAGATTTTTTGACGTTTTCAGGTTTTGCTAAAAATCACATAATTCTCCTAATTCTACATCTAGAGGGTTAAAACTATGTTGGAAAGCATCCCAAAAGAGTTCCCAAAGAGGGGGTATAGTGCGTATTTGATTTGTGGAAAAAAAAATTTTGGCTGAAAATCCGCCATTTTTGGCTTGGCCGGGTATTAGATTGTTTGACGTTTTCAGGTTTTGCGAAGCATCACGTAATTCTCCTACTTCTACATCTAGAGGGTTAAAACTATGTTGGAAAGCATCCCAAAAGAGTTCCCAAAGAAGGGGTATAGTGCGTGTTTGATTTGTGGAAAAAATATTTGGCTGAAAATCAGCCATTTTTGGCTTGGCCGGGTATTAGATTTTTTGACGTTTTCAGGTTTTGCGAAAAATCACTTAATTCTCCTAATTCTACATCTAGAGGGTTAAAACTATGTTGGAAAGCATCCCAAAAGAGTTCCCAAAGAGGGGGTATAGTGCGTGTTTGATTTGTGGAAAAAAAATTTGGCTGAAAATCAGCCATTTTTGGCTTGGCCGGGTATTAGATTTTTTGACATTTTCAGGTTTTGCAAAAATTCACTTAATTCTCTTACTTCTACATCTAGAGGGTTAAAACTATGTTGGAAAGCATCCCAAAAGAGTTCCCAAAGAGGGGGTATAGTGCACGTTTGATTTGTGGAAAAAAAAAATTTGGCTGAAAATCAGCCATTTTTGGCTTTGCCGGGTATTAGATTTTTTGACGTTTTCAGGTTTTGCGAAAAATCACTTAATTCTCCTACTTCTACATCTATAGGGTTAAAACTATGTTGGAAAGCATCCCAAAAGAGTTCCCAAAGAGGGGGTATAGTGCGTGTTTGATTTGTGGAAAAAAAAATTTGGCTGAAAATCAGCCATTTTTGGCTTGGCCAGGTATTAGATTTTTTGACGTTTTCAGGTTTTGCTAAAATTCACATAATTCTCCTAATTCTACATCTAGAGGGTTAAAACTATGTTGGAAAGCATCCCAAAAGAGTTCCCAAAGAGGGGGTATAGTGCGTGATTGATTTGTGGAAAAAAAAATTTGGCTGAAAATCAGCCATTTTTGGCTTGGCCGGGTATTAGATTTTTTGACGTTTTCAGGTTTTGCGAAAAATCACTTAATTCTCTACATCTAGAGGGTTAAAACTATGTTGGAAAGCATCCCAAAAGAGTTCCCAAAGAGGGGGTATAGTGCGTATTTGATTTGTGGAAAAAAAAATTTTGGCTGAAAATCCGCCATTTTTGGCTTGGCCGGGTATTAGATTGTTTGACGTTTTCAGGTTTTGCGAAGCATCACGTAATTCTCCTACTTCTACATCTAGAGGGTTAAAACTATGTTGGAAAGCATCCCAAAAGAGTTCCCAAAGAGGGGGTATAGTGCGTGTTTGATTTGTGGAAAAAATATTTGGCTGAAAATCAGCCATTTTTGGCTTGGCCGGGTATTAGATTTTTTGACGTTTTCAGGTTTTGCGAAAAATCACTTAATTCTCCTACTTCTACATCTAGAGGGTTAAAACTATGTTGGAAAGCATCCCAAAAGAGTTCCCAAAGAGGGGGTATAGTGCGTGTTTGATTTGTGGAAAAAAAAATTTGGCTGAAAATCAGCCATTTTTGGCTTGGCCGGGTATTAGATTTTTTGACGTTTTCAGGTTTTGCTAAAAATCACATAATTCTCCTAATTCTACATCTAGAGGGTTAAAACTATGTTGGAAAGCATCCCAAAAGAGTTCCCAAAGAGGGGGTATAGTGCGTGTTTGATTTGTGGGAAAAATTTTTTTAGCTGAAAATCAGCCATTTTTGGCTTGGCCGGGTATTAGATTTTTTGACGTTTTCAGGTTTTGCGAAACATCACGTAATTCTTCTACTTCTACATCTAGAGGGTTAAAACTATGTTGGAAAGCATCCCAAAAGAGTTCCCAAAGAGGGGGTATAGTGCGTGTTTGATTTGTGGAAAAAATATTTGGCTGAAAATCAGCCATTTTTGGCTTGGCCGGGTATTAGATTTTTTGACGTTTTCAGGTTTTGCGAAAAATCACTTAATTCTCCTACTTCTACATCTAGAGGGTTAAAACTATGTTGGAAAGCATCCCAAAAGAGTTCCCAAAGAGGGGGTATAGTGCGTGTTTGATTTGTGGAAAAAAAAATTTGGCTGAAAATCAGCCATTTTTGGCTTGGCCGGGTATTAGATGTTTTGACGTTTTCAGGTTTTGCTAAAAATCACATAATTCTCCTAATTCTACATCTAGAGGGTTAAAACTATGTTGGAAAGCATCCCAAAAGAGTTCCCAAAGAGGGGGTATAGTGCGTGTTTGATTTGTGGGAAAAAAAATTTTAGCTGAAAATCAGCCATTTTTGGCTTGGCCGGGTATTAGATTTTTTGACGTTTTCAGGTTTTGCGAAACATCACGTAATTCTTCTACTTCTACATCTAGAGGGTTAAAACTATGTTGGAAAGCATCCTAAAAGAGTTCCCAAAGAGGGGGTATAGTGCGTGTTTGATTTCTGGGAAAAAAATTTTTTGGTGAAAATCAGCCATTTTTGGCTTGGCCGGGTATTAGATTTTTTGACGTTTTCAGGTTTTGCGAAAAATCACTTAATTCTGCTACTTCTACATCTAGAGGGTTAAAACCCTGTTGGAAAGCATCCCAAAAGAGTTCCCAAAGAGGGGGTATAGTGCATGTTTGAACTGTGGAAAAAAAAATTTTGGCTGAAAATCAGCCATTTTTGGCTTGGCCGGGTATTAGAATTTTTGACGCTTTCAGGTTTTGCAAAAAATCACGCAATTCTCCTACTTCTACATCTAGAGGGTTAAAACTATGTTGGAAAGCATCCCAAAAGAGTTCCCAAAGAGGGGGTATAGTGCGTGTTTGATTTGTGGAAAAAAATTTTGGCTGAAAATCAGCCATTTTTGGCTTGGCCGGGTATTAGATTTTTTGACGTTTTCAGGTTTTGCGAAACATCACGTAATTCTCCTAATTCTACATCTAGAGGGTTAAAACTATGTTGGAAAGCATCGCAAAAGAGTTCCCAAAGAGGGGGTATAGTGCCTGTTTGATTTGTGGAAAAAAATTTTTTAGCTGAAAATCAGCCATTTTTGGCTTGGCCGGGTATTAGATTTTTTGACGTTTTCAGGTTTTGCGAAACATCAGGTAATTCTTCTACTTCTACATCTAAAGGGTTAAAACTATGTTGGAAAGCATCCTAAAAGAGTTCCCAAAGAGGGGGTATAGTGCGTGTTTGATTTGTGGAAAAAACATTTGGCTGAAAATCAGCCATTTTTGGCTTGGCCGGGTATTAGATTTTTTGACGTTTTCAGGTTTTGCGAAAAATCACTTAATTCTCCTACTTCTACATCTAGAGGGTTAAAACTATGTTGGAAAGCATCCCAAAAGAGTTCCCAAAGAGGGGGTATAGTGCACGTTTGATTTGTGGAAAAAAAAATTTTGGCTGAAAATCAGCCATTTTTGGCTAGGCCAGGTATTAGATTTTTTGACGTTTTCAGGTTTTGCGACAAATCACTTAATTCTCCTACTTCTACATCTAGAGGGTTAAAACTATGTTGGAAAGCATCCCAAAAGAGTTCCCAAAGAGGGGGTATAGTGCGTATTTGATTTGTGGAAAAAAAATTTTTGGCTGAAAATCCGCCATTTTTGGCTTGGCCGGGTATTAGATTGTTTGACGTTTTCAGGTTTTGCGAAGCGTCACGTAATTCTCCTACTTCTACATCTAGAGGGTTAAAACTATGTTGGAAAGCATCCCAAAAGAGTTCCCAAAGAGGGGGTATAGTGCGTGTTTGATTTGTGGAAAAAATATTTGGCTGAAAATCAGCCATTTTTGGCTTGGCCGGGTATTAGATTTTTTGACGTTTTCAGGTTTTGCGAAAAATCACTTAATTCTCCTACTTCTACATCTAGAGGGTTAAAACTATGTTGGAAAGCATCCCAAAAGAGTTCCCAAAGAGGGGGTATAGTGCACGTTTGATTTGTGGAAAAAAAATTTTGGCTGAAAATCAGCCGTTTTTGGCTTGGCCGGTATTAGATTTTTTGACGTTTTCAGGTTTTGCTAAAAATCACATAATTCTCCTAATTCTACATCTAGAGGGTTAAAACTATGTTGGAAAGCATCCCAAAAGAGTTCCCAAAGAGGGGGTATAGTGCCTGTTTGATTTGTGGGAAAAAATTTTTTAGCTGAAAATCAGCCATTTTTGGCTTGGCCGGGTATTAGATTTTTTTGACGTTTTCAGGTTTTGCGAAACATCAGGTAATTCTTCTACTTCTACATCTAGAGGGTTAAAACTATGTTGGAAAGCATCCCAAAAGAGTTCCCAAAGAGGGGGTATAGTGCGTGTTTGATTTCAGGAAAAAAAAAAATTTTGGCTGAAAATCAGCCATTTTTGGCTTGGCCGGGTATTAGATTTTTTGACGTTTTCAGGTTTTGTGAAAAATCACGCAATTCTCCTACTTCTACATCTAGAGGGTTAAAACTATGTTGCAAAGCATCCCAAAAGAGTTCCCAAAGAGGGGGTATAGTGCGTGTTTGATTTGTGGAAAAAAAATTTGGCTGAAAATCAGCCATTTTTGGCTTGGCCGGGTATTAGATTTTTTGACATTTTCAGGTTTTGCAAAAATTCACTTAATTCTCTTACTTCTACATCTAGAGGGTTAAAACTATGTTGGAAAGCATCCCAAAAGAGTTCCCAAAGAGGGGGTATAGTGCACGTTTGATTTGTGGAAAAAAAAATTTTGGCTGAAAATCAGCCATTTTTGGCTTGGCCGGGTATTAGATTTTTTGACGTTTTCAGGTTTTGCGAAAAATCACTTAATTCTCCTACTTCTACATCTAGAGGGTTAAAACTATGTTGGAAAGCATCCCAAAAGAGTTCCCAAAGAGGGGGTATAGTGCGTGTTTGATTTGTGGAAAAAAAAATTTGGCTGAAAATCAGCCATTTTTGGCTTGGCCAGGTATTAGATTTTTTGACGTTTTCAGGTTTTGCTAAAATTCACATAATTCTCCTAATTCTACATCTAGAGGGTTAAAACTATGTTGGAAAGCATCCCAAAAGAGTTCCCAAAGAGGGGGTATAGTGCATGATTGATTTGTGGACAAAAAATTTTTGGCTGAAAATCAGCCATTTTTGGCTTGGCCGGGTATTAGATTTTTTGACGTTTTCAGGTTTTGCAAAACATCAGGTAATTCTCCTACTTCTACATCTAGAGGGTTAAAACTATGTTGGAAAGCATCCCAAAAGAGTTCCCAAAGAGGGGGTATAGTGCGTATTTGATTTGTGGAAAAAAAATTTTGGCTGAAAATCCGCCATTTTTGGCTTGGCCGGGTATTAGATTGTTTGACGTTTTCAGGTTTTGCAAAAAATCACGCAATTCTCCTACTTCTACATCTAGAGGGTTAAAACTATGTTGGTAAGCATCCCAAAAGAGTTCCCAAAGAGGGGGTATAGTGCGTGTTTGATTTCTGGAAAAAAAATTTGGCTGAAAATCAGCCATTTTTGGCTTGGCCGGGTATTAGATTTTTTGACATTTTCAGGTTTTGCAAAAATTCACTTAATTCTCTTACTTCTACATCTAGAGGGTTAAAACTATGTTGGAAAGCATCACAAAAGAGTTCCCAAAGAGGGGGTATAGTGCACGTTTGATTTGTGGAAAAAAAAATTTTGGCTGAAAATCAGCCATTTTTGGCTTGGCCGGGTATTAGATTTTTTGACGTTTTCAGGTTTTGCGAAAAATCACATAATTCTCCTAATTCTACATCTAGAGGGTTAAAACAATGTTGGAAAGCATCCCAAAAGAGTTCCCAAAGAGGGGGTATAGTGCCTGTTTGATTTGTGGGAAAAAATTTTTTAGCTGAAAATCAGCCATTTTTGGCTTGGCCGGGTATTAGATTTTTTGACGTTTTCAGCTTTTTGCGAAACATCACGTAATTCTTCTACTTCTACATCTAGAGGGTTAAAATTATGTTGGAAAGCATCCTAAAAGAGTTCCCAAAGAGGGGGTATAGTGCGTGTTTTATTTCTGGAAAAAAATTTTTTTGGTGAAAATCAGCCATTTTTGGCTTGGCCGGGTATTAGATTTTTTGACGTTTTCAGGTTTTGCAAAAAATCACGCAATTCTCCTACTTCTACATCTAGAGGGTTAAAACTATGTTGGAAAGCATCCCAAAAGAGTTCCCAAAGAGGGGGTATAGTGCGTGTTTGATTTCTGGAAAAAAAATTTGGCTGAAAATCAGCCATTTTTGGCTTGGCCGGGTATTAGATTTTTTGACGTTTTCAGGTTTTGCGAAAAATCACTTAATTCTCCTACTTCTACATCTAGAGGGTTAAAACCCTGTTGGAAAGCATCCCAAAAGAGTTCCCAAAGAGGGGGTATAGTGCATGTTTGAATTGTGGAAAAAAAAATTTTGGCTGAAAATCAGCCATTTTTGGCTTGGCCGGGTATTAGATTTTTTGACGTTTTCAGGTTTTGCGAAAAATCACGCAATTCTCCTACTTCTACATCTAGAGGGTTAAAACTATGTTGGAAAGCATCCCAAAAGAGTTCCCAAAGAGGGGGTATAGTGCGTGTTTGATTTGTGGAAAAAAAATTTGGCTGAAAATCAGCCATTTTTGGCTTGGCCGGGTATTAGATTTTTTGACATTTTCAGGTTTTGCAAAAATTTACTTAATTCTCTTACTTCTACATCTAGAGGGTTAAAACTATGTTGGAAAGCATCCCAAAAGAGTTCCCAAAGAGGGGGTATAGTGCTCGTTTGATTTGTGGAAAAAAAAATTTTGGCTGAAAATCAGCCATTTTTGGCTTGGCCGGGTATTAGATTTTTTGACGTTTTCAGGTTTTGCGAAAAATCACTTAATTCTCCTACTTCTACATCTAGAGGGTTAAAACTATGTTGCAAAGCATCCCAAAAGAGTTCCCAAAGAGGGGGTATAGTGCGTGTTTGATTTGTGGAAAAAAAATTTGGCTGAAAATCAGCCATTTTTGGCTTGGCCGGGTATTAGATTTTTTGACATTTTCAGGTTTTGCAAAAATTCACTTAATTCTCTTACTTCTACATCTAGAGGGTTAAAACTATGTTGGAAAGCATCCCAAAAGAGTTCCCAAAGAGGGGGTATAGTGCACGTTTGATTTGTGGAAAAAAAAATTTTGGCTGAAAATCAGCCATTTTTGGCTTGGCCGGGTATTAGATTTTTTGACGTTTTCAGGTTTTGCGAAAAATCACTTAATTCTCCTACTTCTACATCTAGAGGGTTAAAACTATGTTGGAAAGCATCCCAAAAGAGTTCCCAAAGAGGGGGTATAGTGCGTGTTTGATTTGTGGAAAAAAAAATTTGGCTGAAAATCAGCCATTTTTGGCTTGGCCAGGTATTAGATTTTTTGACGTTTTCAGGTTTTGCTAAAATTCACATAATTCTCCTAATTCTACATCTAGAGGGTTAAAACTATGTTGGAAAGCATCCCAAAAGAGTTCCCAAAGAGGGGGTATAGTGCATGATTGATTTGTGGACAAAAAATTTTTGGCTGAAAATCAGCCATTTTTGGCTTGGCCGGGTATTAGATTTTTTGACGTTTTCAGGTTTTGCAAAACATCAGGTAATTCTCCTACTTCTACATCTAGAGGGTTAAAACTATGTTGGAAAGCATCCCAAAAGAGTTCCCAAAGAGGGGGTATAGTGCGTATTTGATTTGTGGAAAAAAAAATTTTGGCTGAAAATCCGCCATTTTTGGCTTGGCCGGGTATTAGATTGTTTGACGTTTTCAGGTTTTGCAAAAAATCACGCAATTCTCCTACTTCTACATCTAGAGGGTTAAAACTATGTTGGTAAGCATCCCAAAAGAGTTCCCAAAGAGGGGGTATAGTGCGTGTTTGATTTCTGGAAAAAAAATTTGGCTGAAAATCAGCCATTTTTGGCTTGGCCGGGTATTAGATTTTTTGACATTTTCAGGTTTTGCAAAAATTCACTTAATTCTCTTACTTCTACATCTAGAGGGTTAAAACTATGTTGGAAAGCATCACAAAAGAGTTCCCAAAGAGGGGGTATAGTGCACGTTTGATTTGTGGAAAAAAAAATTTTGGCTGAAAATCAGCCATTTTTGGCTTGGCCGGGTATTAGATTTTTTGACGTTTTCAGGTTTTGCGAAAAATCACATAATTCTCCTAATTCTACATCTAGAGGGTTAAAACAATGTTGGAAAGCATCCCAAAAGAGTTCCCAAAGAGGGGGTATAGTGCCTGTTTGATTTGTGGGAAAAATTTTTTTAGCTGAAAATCAGCCATTTTTGGCTTGGCCGGGTATTAGATTTTTTGACGTTTTCAGCTTTTTGCGAAACATCACGTAATTCTTCTACTTCTACATCTAGAGGGTTAAAATTATGTTGGAAAGCATCCTAAAAGAGTTCCCAAAGAGGGGGTATAGTGCGTGTTTTATTTCTGGAAAAAAATTTTTTTGGTGAAAATCAGCCATTTTTGGCTTGGCCGGGTATTAGATTTTTTGACGTTTTCAGGTTTTGCAAAAAATCACGCAATTCTCCTACTTCTACATCTAGAGGGTTAAAACTATGTTGGAAAGCATCCCAAAAGAGTTCCCAAAGAGGGGGTATAGTGCGTGTTTGATTTCTGGAAAAAAAATTTGGCTGAAAATCAGCCATTTTTGGCTTGGCCGGGTATTAGATTTTTTGACGTTTTCAGGTTTTGCGAAAAATCACTTAATTCTCCTACTTCTACATCTAGAGGGTTAAAACCCTGTTGGAAAGCATCCCAAAAGAGTTCCCAAAGAGGGGGTATAGTGCATGTTTGAATTGTGGAAAAAAAAATTTTGGCTGAAAATCAGCCATTTTTGGCTTGGCCGGGTATTAGATTTTTTGACGTTTTCAGGTTTTGCGAAAAATCACGCAATTCTCCTACTTCTACATCTAGAGGGTTAAAACTATGTTGGAAAGCATCCCAAAAGAGTTCCCAAAGAGGGGGTATAGTGCGTGTTTGATTTGTGGAAAAAAAATTTGGCTGAAAATCAGCCATTTTTGGCTTGGCCGGGTATTAGATTTTTTGACATTTTCAGGTTTTGCAAAAATTTACTTAATTCTCTTACTTCTACATCTAGAGGGTTAAAACTATGTTGGAAAGCATCCCAAAAGAGTTCCCAAAGAGGGGGTATAGTGCTCGTTTGATTTGTGGAAAAAAAAATTTTGGCTGAAAATCAGCCATTTTTGGCTTGGCCGGGTATTAGATTTTTTGACGTTTTCAGGTTTTGCGAAAAATCACTTAATTCTCCTACTTCTACATCTAGAGGGTTAAAACTATGTTGGAAAGCATCCCAAAAGAGTTCCCAAAGAGGGGGTATAGTGCGTGTTTGATTTGTGGAAAAAAAATTTGGCTGAAAATCAGCCATTTTTGGCTTGGCCGGGTATTAGATTTTTTGACATTTTCAGGTTTTGCGAAAATTCACTTAATTCTCCTACTTCTACATCTAGAGGGTTAAAACTATGTTGGAAAGCATCCCAAAAGAGTTCCCAAAGAGGGGGTATAGTGCACGTTTGATTTGTGGAAAAAAAATTTTTGGCTGAAAATCAGCCATTTTTGGCTTGGCCGGGTATTAGATTTTTTGACGTTTTCAGGTTTTGCGAAAAATCACTTAATTCTCCTACTTCTACATCTAGAGGGTTAAAACTATGTTGGAAAGCATCCCAAAAGAGTTCCCAAAGAGGGGGTATAGTGCGTATTTGATTTGTGGAAAAAAAAATTTTGGCTGAAAATCCGCCATTTTTGGCTTGGCCGGGTATTAGATTGTTTGACGTTTTCAAGTTTTGCGAAGCATCACGTAATTCTCCTACTTCTACATCTAGAGGGTTAAAACTATGTTGGAAAGCATCCCAAAAGAGTTCCCAAAGAGGGGGTATAGTGCACGTTTGATTTGTGGAAAAAAAAATTTTGGCTGAAAATCAGCCATTTTTGGCTTGGCCGGGTATTAGATTTTTTGACGTTTTCAGGTTTTGCGAAAAATCACTTAATTCTCCTACTTCTTCATCTAGAGGGTTAAAACTATGTTGGAAAGCATCCCAAAAGAGTTCCCAAAGAGGGGGTATAGTGCACGTTTGATTTGTGGAAAAAAACATTTTGGCTGAAAATCAGCCATTTTTGGCTTGGCCGGTATTAGATTTTTTGACGTTTTCAGGTTTTGCTAAAAATCACATAATTCTCCTAATTCTACATCTAGAGGGTTAAAACTATGTTGGAAAGCATCCCAAAAGAGTTCCCAAAGAGGGGGTATAGTGCCTGTTTGATTTGTGGGAAAAAATTTTTTAGCTGAAAATCAGCCATTTTTGGCTTGGCCGGGTATTAGATTTTTTTGACGTTTTCAGGTTTTGCGAAACATCAGGTAATTCTTCTACTTCTACATCTAGAGGGTTAAAACTATGTTGGAAAGCATCCCAAAAGAGTTCCCAAAGAGGGGGTAAAGTGCGTGTTTGATTTCAGGAAAAAAAAAAATTTTGGCTGAAAATCAGCCATTTTTGGCTTGGCCGGGTATTAGATTTTTTGACGTTTTCAGGTTTTGCAAAAAATCACGCAATTCTCCTACTTCTACATCTAGAGGGTTAAAACTATGTTGGAAAGCATCCCAAAAGAGTTCCCAAAGAGGGGGTATAGTGCGTGTTTTATTTCTGGAAAAAAAAATTTTTGGTGAAAATCAGCCATTTTTGGCTTGGCCGGGTATTAGATTTTTTGACGTTTTCAGGTTTTGCAAAAAATCACGCAATTCTCCTACTTCTACATCTAGAGGGTTAAAACTATGTTGGAAAGCATCCCAAAAGAGTTCCCAAAGAGGGGGTATAGTGCGTGTTTGATTTCTGGAAAAAAAATTTGGCTGAAAATCAGCCATTTTTGGCTTGGCCGGGTATTAGATTTTTTGACGTTTTCAGGTTTTGCGAAAAATCACTTAATTCTCCTACTTCTACATCTAGAGGGTTAAAACCCTGTTGGAAAGCATCCCAAAAGAGTTCCCAAAGAGGGGGTATAGTGCATGTTTGAATTGTGGAAAAAAAAATTTTGGCTGAAAATCAGCCATTTTTGGCTTGGCCGGGTATTAGATTTTTTGACGTTTTCAGGTTTTGCGAAAAATCACGCAATTCTCCTACTTCTACATCTAGAGGGTTAAAACTATGTTGGAAAGCATCCCAAAAGAGTTCCCAAAGAGGGGGTATAGTGCGTGTTTGATTTGTGGAAAAAAAATTTGGCTGAAAATCAGCCATTTTTGGCTTGGCCGGGTATTAGATTTTTTGACATTTTCAGGTTTTGCAAAAATTTACTTAATTCTCTTACTTCTACATCTAGAGGGTTAAAACTATGTTGGAAAGCATCCCAAAAGAGTTCCCAAAGAGGGGGTATAGTGCTCGTTTGATTTGTGGAAAAAAAAATTTTGGCTGAAAATCAGCCATTTTTGGCTTGGCCGGGTATTAGATTTTTTGACGTTTTCAGGTTTTGCGAAAAATCACTTAATTCTCCTACTTCTACATCTAGAGGGTTAAAACTATGTTGGAAAGCATCCCAAAAGAGTTCCCAAAGAGGGGGTATAGTGCGTGTTTGATTTGTGGAAAAAAAAATTTGGCTGAAAATCAGCCATTTTTGGCTTGGCCAGGTATTAGATTTTTTGACGTTTTCAGGTTTTGCTAAAATTCACATAATTCTCCTAATTCTACATCTAGAGGATTAAAACTATGTTGGAAAGCATCCCAAAAGAGTTCCCAAAGAGGGGGTATAGTGCGTGATTGATTTGTGGAAAAAAAAATTTGGCTGAAAATCAGCCATTTTTGGCTTGGCCGGGTATTAGATTTTTTGACGTTTTCAGGTTTTGCAAAACATCAGGTAATTCTCCTACTTCTACATCTAGAGGGTTAAAACTATGTTGGAAAGCATCCCAAAAGAGTTCCCAAAGAGGGGGTATAGTGCACGTTTGATTTGTGGAAAAAAAAATTTTGGCTGAAAATCAGCCATTTTTGGCTTGGCCGGGTATTAGATTTTTTGACGTTTTCAGGTTTTGCAAAAAATCACTTAATTCTCCTACTTCTACATCTAGAGGGTTAAAACTATGTTGGAAAGCATCCCAAAACAGTTCCCAAAGAGGGGGTATAGTGCGTATTTGATTTGTGGAAAAAAAATTTTGGCTGAAAATCCGCCATTTTTGGCTTGGCCGGGTATTAGATTGTTTGACGTTTTCAAGTTTTGCGAAGCATCACGTAATTCTCCTACTTCTACATCTAGAGGGTTAAAACTATGTTGGAAAGCATCCCAAAAGAGTTCCCAAAGAGGGGGTATAGTGCGTGTTTGATTTGTGGAAAAAATATTTGGCTGAAAATCAGCCATTTCTGGCTTGGCCGGGTATTAGATTTTTTGACGTTTTCAGGTTTTGCGAAAAATCACTTAATTCTTCTACTTCGACATCTAGAGGGTTAAAACTATGTTGGAAAGCATCCCAAAAGAGTTCCCAAAGAGGGGGTATAGTGCACGTTTGATTTGTGTAAAAAAAAATTTTGGCTGAAAATCAGCCATTTTTGGCTTGGCCGGGTATTAGATTTTTTGACGTTTTCAGGTTTTGCGAAAAATCACTTAATTCTCCTACTTCTTCATCTAGAGGGTTAAAACTATGTTGGAAAGCATCCCAAAAGAGTTCCCAAAGAGGGGGTATAGTGCACGTTTGATTTGTGGAAAAAAATTTTTTAGCTGAAAATCAGCCATTTTTGGCTTGGCCGGGTATTAGATTTTTTGACGTTTTCAGGTTTTGCGAAACATCAGGTAATTCTTCTACTTCTACATCTAAAGGGTTAAAACTATGTTGGAAAGCATCCTAAAAGAGTTCCCAAAGAGGGGGTATAGTGCGTGTTTGATTTCTGGAAAAAAAATTTTTGGGTGAAAATCAGCCATTTTTGGCTTGGCCGTGTATTAGATTTTTTGACGTTTTCAGGTTTTGCTAAAAATCACATAATTCTCCTAATTCTACATCTAGAGGGTTAAAACTATGTTGGAAAGCATCCCAAAAGAGTTCCCAAAGAGGGGGTATAGTGCGTGTTTGATTTGTGGGAAAAAAAATTTTAGCTGAAAATCAGCCATTTTTGGCTTGGCCGGGTATTAGATTTTTTGACGTTTTCAGGTTTTGCGAAACATCACGTAATTCTTCTACTTCTACATCTAGAGGGTTAAAACTATGTTGGAAAGCATCCTAAAAGAGTTCCCAAAGAGGGGGTATAGTGCGTGTTTGATTTGTGGAAAAAAAATTTGGCTGAAAATCAGCCATTTTTGGCTTGGCCGGGTATTAGATTTTTTGACATTTTCAGGTTTTGCAAAAATTCACTTAATTCTCTTACTTCTACATCTAGAGGGTTAAAACTATGTTGGAAAGCATCCCAAAAGAGTTCCCAAAGAGGGGGTATAGTGCACGTTTGATTTGTGGAAAAAAAAATTTTGGCTGAAAATCAGCCATTTTTGGCTTGGCCGGGTATTAGATTTTTTGACATTTTCAGGTTTTGCAAAAATTCACTTAATTCTCTTACTTCTACATCTAGAGGGTTAAAACTATGTTGGAAAGCATCCCAAAAGAGTTCCCAAAGAGGGGGTATAGTGCACGTTTGATTTGTGGAAAAAAAAATTTTGGCTGAAAATCAGCCATTTTTGGCTTGGCCGGGTATTAGATTTTTTGACGTTTTCAGGTTTTGCGAAAAATCACATAATTCTCCTAATTCTACATCTAGAGGGTTAAAACAATGTTGGAAAGCATCCCAAAAGAGTTCCCAAAGAGGGGGTATAGTGCCTGTTTGATTTGTGGGAAAAAATTTTTTAGCTGAAAATCAGCCATTTTTGGCTTGGCCGGGTATTAGATTTTTTGACGTTTTCAGCTTTTTGCGAAACATCACGTAATTCTTCTACTTCTACATCTAGAGGGTTAAAACTATGTTGGAAAGCATCCTAAAAGAGTTCCCAAAGAGGGGGTATAGTGCGTGTTTGATTTCTGGAAAAAAAATTTTTGGTGAAAATCAGCCATTTTTGGCTTGGCCGGGTATTAGATTTTTTGACGTTTTCAGGTTTTGCAAAAAATCACGCAATTCTCCTACTTCTACATCTAGAGGGTTAAAACTATGTTGGAAAGCATCCCAAAAGAGTTCCCAAAGAGGGGGTATAGTGCGTGTTTGATTTCTGGAAAAAAAATTTGGCTGAAAATCAGCCATTTTTGGCTTGGCCGGGTATTAGATTTTTTGAAGTTTTCAGGTTTTGCGAAAAATCACTTAATTCTCCTACTTCTACATCTAGAGGGTTAAAACTATGTTGGAAAGCATCCCAAAAGAGTTCCCAAAGAGGGGGTATAGTGCGTGTTTGATTTGTGGAAAAAAAAATTTGGCTGAAAATCAGCCATTTTTGGCTTGGCCAGGTATTAGATTTTTTGACGTTTTCAGGTTTTGCTAAAATTCACATAATTCTCCTAATTCTACATCTAGAGGGTTAAAACTATGTTGGAAAGCATCCCAAAAGAGTTCCCAAAGAGGGGGTATAGTGCGTGTTTGATTTGTGGAAAAAATATTTGGCTGAAAATCAGCCATTTTTGGCTTGGCCGGGTATTAGATTTTTTGACGTTTTCAGGTTTTGCGAAAAATCACTTAATTCTCCTACTTCTACATCTAGAGGGTTAAAACTATGTTGGAAAGCATCCCAAAAGAGTTCCCAAAGAGGGGGTATAGTGCGTGTTTGATTTGTGGAAAAAAAATTTGGCTGAAAATCAGCCATTTTTGGCTTGGCCGGGTATTAGATTTTTTGACGTTTTCAGGTTTTGCTAAAAATCACATAATTCTCCTAATTCTACATCTAGAGGGTTAAAACTATGTTGGAAAGCATCCCAAAAGAGTTCCCAAAGAGGGGGTATAGTGCGTATTTGATTTGTGGAAAAAAAAATTTTGGCTGAAAATCCGCCATTTTTGGCTTGGCCGGGTATTAGATTGTTTGACGTTTTCAGGTTTTGCGAAGCATCATGTAATTCTCCTACTTCTACATCTAGAGGGTTAAAACTATGTTGGAAAGCATCCCAAAAGAGTTCCCAAAGAGGGGGTATAGTGCGTGTTTGATTTGTGGAAAAAATATTTGGCTGAAAATCAGCCATTTTTGGCTTGGCCGGGTATTAGATTTTTTGACGTTTTCAGGTTTTGCGAAAAATCACTTAATTCTCCTAATTCTACATCTAGAGGGTTAAAACTATGTTGGAAAGCATCCCAAAAGAGTTCCCAAAGAGGGGGTATAGTGCGTGTTTGATTTGTGGAAAAAAAATTTGGCTGAAAATCAGCCATTTTTGGCTTGGCCGGGTATTAGATTTTTTGACATTTTCAGGTTTTGCAAAAATTCACTTAATTCTCTTACTTCTACATCTAGAGGGTTAAAACTATGTTGGAAAGCATCCCAAAAGAGTTCCCAAAGAGGGGGTATAGTGCGTGTTTGATTTGTGGAAAAAAAAATTTGGCTGAAAATCAGCCATTTTTGGCTTGGCCAGGTATTAGATTTTTTGACGTTTTCAGGTTTTGCTAAAATTCACATAATTCTCCTAATTCTACATCTAGAGGGTTAAAACTATGTTGGAAAGCATCCCAAAAGAGTTCCCAAAGAGGGGGTATAGTGCGTGATTGATTTGTGGAAAAAAAAATTTGGCTGAAAATCAGCCATTTTTGGCTTGGCCGGGTATTAGATTTTTTGACGTTTTCAGGTTTTGCGAAAAATCACTTAATTCTCTACATCTAGAGGGTTAAAACTATGTTGGAAAGCATCCCAAAAGAGTTCCCAAAGAGGGGGTATAGTGCGTATTTGATTTGTGGAAAAAAAATTTGGCTGAAAATCAGCCATTTTTGGCTTGGCCGGGTATTAGATTTTTTGACGTTTTCAGGTTTTGCTAAAAATCACATAATTCTCCTAATTCTACATCTAGAGGGTTAAAACTATGTTGGAAAGCATCCCAAAAGAGTTCCCAAAGAGGGGGTATAGTGCGTATTTGATTTGTGGAAAAAAAAATTTTGGCTGAAAATCCGCCATTTTTGGCTTGGCCGGGTATTAGATTGTTTGACGTTTTCAGGTTTTGCGAAGCATCACGTAATTCTCCTACTTCTACATCTAGAGGGTTAAAACTATGTTGGAAAGCATCCCAAAAGAGTTCCCAAAGAGGGGGTATAGTGCGTGTTTGATTTGTGGAAAAAATATTTGGCTGAAAATCAGCCATTTTTGGCTTGGCCGGGTATTAGATTTTTTGACGTTTTCAGGTTTTGCGAAAAATCACTTAATTCTCCTAATTCTACATCTAGAGGGTTAAAACTATGTTGGAAAGCATCCCAAAAGAGTTCCCAAAGAGGGGGTATAGTGCGTGTTTGATTTGTGGAAAAAAAATTTGGCTGAAAATCAGCCATTTTTGGCTTGGCCGGGTATTAGATTTTTTGACGTTTTCAGGTTTTGCGAAAAATCACTTAATTCTCCTACTTCTACATCTATAGGGTTAAAACTATGTTGGAAAGCATCCCAAAAGAGTTCCCAAAGAGGGGGTATAGTGCGTGTTTGATTTGTGGAAAAAAAAATTTGGCTGAAAATCAGCCATTTTTGGCTTGGCCAGGTATTAGATTTTTTGACGTTTTCAGGTTTTGCTAAAATTCACATAATTCTCCTAATTCTACATCTAGAGGGTTAAAACTATGTTGGAAAGCATCCCAAAAGAGTTCCCAAAGAGGGGGTATAGTGCGTGATTGATTTGTGGAAAAAAAAATTTGGCTGAAAATCAGCCATTTTTGGCTTGGCCGGGTATTAGATTTTTTGACGTTTTCAGGTTTTGCGAAAAATCACTTAATTCTCTACATCTAGAGGGTTAAAACTATGTTGGAAAGCATCCCAAAAGAGTTCCCAAAGAGGGGGTATAGTGCGTATTTGATTTGTGGAAAAAAAAATTTTGGCTGAAAATCCGCCATTTTTGGCTTGGCCGGGTATTAGATTGTTTGACGTTTTCAGGTTTTGCGAAGCATCACGTAATTCTCCTACTTCTACATCTAGAGGGTTAAAACTATGTTGGAAAGCATCCCAAAAGAGTTCCCAAAGAGGGGGTATAGTGCGTGTTTGATTTGTGGAAAAAATATTTGGCTGAAAATCAGCCATTTTTGGCTTGGCCGGGTATTAGATTTTTTGACGTTTTCAGGTTTTGCGAAAAATCACTTAATTCTCCTACTTCTACATCTAGAGGGTTAAAACTATGTTGGAAAGCATCCCAAAAGAGTTCCCAAAGAGGGGGTATAGTGCGTGTTTGATTTGTGGAAAAAAAATTTGGCTGAAAATCAGCCATTTTTGGCTTGGCCGGGTATTAGATTTTTTGACGTTTTCAGGTTTTGCTAAAAATCACATAATTCTCCTAATTCTACATCTAGAGGGTTAAAACTATGTTGGAAAGCATCCCAAAAGAGTTCCCAAAGAGGGGGTATAGTGCGTGTTTGATTTGTGGGAAGAAATTTTTAAGCTGAAAATCAGCCATTTTTGGCTTGGCCGGGTATTAGATTTTTTGACGTTTTCAGGTTTTGCGAAACATCACGTAATTCTTCTACTTCTACATCTAGAGGGTTAAAACTATGTTGGAAAGCATCCCAAAAGAGTTCCCAAAGAGGGGGTATAGTGCGTGTTTGATTTGTGGAAAAAAAAATTTGGCTGAAAATCAGCCATTTTTGGCTTGGCCGGGTATTAGATTTTTTGACGTTTTCAGGTTTTGCTAAAAATCACATAATTCTCCTAATTCTACATCTAGAGGGTTAAAACTATGTTGGAAAGCATCCCAAAAGAGTTCCCAAAGAGGGGGTATAGTGCGTGTTTGATTTGTGGGAAAAAAATTTTTAGCTGAAAATCAGCCATTTTTGGCTTGGCCGGGTATTAGATTTTTTGACGTTTTCAGGTTTTGCGAAAAATCACTTAATTCTGCTACTTCTACATCTAGAGGGTTAAAACCCTGTTGGAAAGCATCCCAAAAGAGTTCCCAAAGAGGGGGTATAGTGCATGTTTGAACTGTGGAAAAAAAAAATTTGGCTGAAAATCAGCCATTTTTGGCTTGGCCGGGTATTAGATTTTTTGACGTTTTCAGGTTTTGCGAAAAATCACTTAATTCTTCTACTTCGACATCTAGAGGGTTAAAACTATGTTGGAAAGCATCCCAAAAGAGTTCCCAAAGAGGGGGTATAGTGCGTGTTTGATTTCTGGAAAAAAAATTTTTGGGTGAAAATCAGCCATTTTTGGCTTGGCCGGGTATTAGATTTTTTGACGTTTTCAGGTTTTGCAAAAAATCACGCAATTCTCCTACTTCTACATCTAGAGGGTTAAAACTATGTTGGTAAGCATCCCAAAAAAGTTCCCAAAGAGGGGGTATAGTGCGTGTTTGATTTCTGGAAAAAAAATTTGGCTGAAAATCAGCCATTTTTGGCTTGGCCGGGTATTAGATTTTTTGACGTTTTCAGGTTTTGCGAAAAATCACTTAATTCTCCTACTTCTACATCTAGAGGGTTAAAACCCTGTTGGAAAGCATCCCAAAAGAGTTCCCAAAGAGGGGGTATAATGCATGTTTGAATTGTGGAAAAAAAAATTTTGGCTGAAAATCAGCCATTTTTGGCTTGGCCGGGTATTAGATTTTTTGACGTTTTCAGGTTTTGCGAAAAATCACGCAATTCTCCTACTTCTACATCTAGAGGGTTAAAACCCTGTTGGAAAGCATCCCAAAAGAGTTCCCAAAGAGGGGGTATAGTGCGTGTTTGATTTGTGGAAAAAAAATTTGGCTGAAAATCAGCCATTTTTGGCTTGGCCGGATATTAGATTTTTTGACATTTTCAGATTTTGCAAAAATTCACTTAATTCTCTTACTTCTACATCTAGAGGGTTAAAACTATGTTGGAAAGCATCCCAAAAGAGTTCCCAAAGAGGGGGTATAGTGCACGTTTGATTTGTGGAAAAAAAAATTTTGGCTGAAAATCAGCCATTTTTGGCTTGGCCGGGTATTAGATTTTTTGACGTTTTCAGGTTTTGCGAAAAATCACATAATTCTCCTAATTCTACATCTAGAGGGTTAAAACAATGTTGGAAAGCATCCCAAAAGAGTTCCCAAAGAGGGGGTATAGTGCCTGTTTGATTTGTGGGAAACAAATTTTTAGCTGAAAATCAGCCATTTTTGGCTTGGCCGGGTATTAGATTTTTTGACGTTTTCAGCTTTTTGCGAAACATCACGTAATTCTTCTACTTCTACATCTAGAGGGTTAAAACTATGTTGGAAAGCATCCTAAAAGAGTTCCCAAAGAGGGGGTATAGTGCGTGTTTGATTTCTGGAAAAAAAATTTTTTGGTGAAAATCAGCCATTTTTGGCTTGGCCGGGTATTAGATTTTTTGACGTTTTCAGGTTTTGCAAAAAATCACGCAATTCTCCTACTTCTACATCTAGAGGGTTAAAACTATGTTGGAAAGCATCCCAAAAGAGTTCCCAAAGAGGGGGTATAGTGCGTGTTTGATTTCTGGAAAAAAAATTTGGCTGAAAATCAGCCATTTTTGGCTTGGCCGGGTATTAGATTTTTTGACGTTTTCAGGTTTTGCGAAAAATCACTTAATTCTCCTACTTCTACATCTAGAGGGTTAAAACCCTGTTGGAAAGCATCCCAAAAGAGTTCCCAAAGAGGGGGTATAGTGCATGTTTGAATTGTGGGAAAAAAAATTTTGCCTGAAAATCAGCCATTTTTGGCTTGGCCGGGTATTAGATTTTTTGACGTTTTCAGGTTTTGCGAAAAATCACGCAATTCTCCTACTTCTACATCTAGAGGGTTAAAACTATGTTGGAAAGCATCCCAAAAGAGTTCCCAAAGAGGGGGTATAGTGCGTGTTTGATTTGTGGAAAAAAAATTTGGCTGAAAATCAGCCATTTTTGGCTTGGCCGGGTATTATATTTTTTGACATTTTCAGGTTTTGCAAAAATTTACTTAATTCTCTTACTTCTACATCTAGAGGGTTAAAACTATGTTGGAAAGCATCCCAAAAGAGTTCCCAAAGAGGGGGTATAGTGCACGTTTGATTTGTGGAAAAAAAAATTTTGGCTGAAAATCAGCCATTTTTGGCTTGGCCGGGTATTAGATTTTTTGAAGTTTTCAGGTTTTGCGAAAAATCACTTAATTCTCCTACTTCTACATCTAGAGGGTTAAAACTATGTTGGAAAGCATCCCAAAAGAGTTCCCAAAGAGGGGGTATAGTGCGTGTTTGATTTGTGGAAAAAAAAATTTGGCTGAAAATCAGCCATTTTTGGCTTGGCCAGGTATTAGATTTTTTGACGTTTTCAGGTTTTGCTAAAATTCACATAATTCTCCTAATTCTACATCTAGAGGGTTAAAACTATGTTGGAAAGCATCCCAAAAGAGTTCCCAAAGAGGGGGTATAGTGCGTGTTTGATTTGTGGAAAAAATATTTGGCTGAAAATCAGCCATTTTTGGCTTGGCCGGGTATTAGATTTTTTGACGTTTTCAGGTTTTGCGAAAAATCACTTAATTCTCCTACTTCTACATCTAGAGGGTTAAAACTATGTTGGAAAGCATCCCAAAAGAGTTCCCAAAGAGGGGGTATAGTGCGTGTTTGATTTGTGGAAAAAAAATTTGGCTGAAAATCAGCCATTTTTGGCTTGGCCGGGTATTAGATTTTTTGACGTTTTCAGGTTTTGCTAAAAATCACATAATTCTCCTAATTCTACATCTAGAGGGTTAAAACTATGTTGGAAAGCATCCCAAAAGAGTTCCCAAAGAGGGGGTATAGTGCGTATTTGATTTGTGGAAAAAAAAATTTTGGCTGAAAATCCGCCATTTTTGGCTTGGCCGGGTATTAGATTGTTTGACGTTTTCAGGTTTTGCGAAGCATCACGTAATTCTCCTACTTCTACATCTAGAGGGTTAAAACTATGTTGGAAAGCATCCCAAAAGAGTTCCCAAAGAAGGGGTATAGTGCGTGTTTGATTTGTGGAAAAAATATTTGGCTGAAAATCAGCCATTTTTGGCTTGGCCGGGTATTAGATTTTTTGACGTTTTCAGGTTTTGCGAAAAATCACTTAATTCTCCTAATTCTACATCTAGAGGGTTAAAACTATGTTGGAAAGCATCCCAAAAGAGTTCCCAAAGAGGGGGTATAGTGCGTGTTTGATTTGTGGAAAAAAAATTTGGCTGAAAATCAGCCATTTTTGGCTTGGCCGGGTATTAGATTTTTTGACATTTTCAGGTTTTGCAAAAATTCACTTAATTCTCTTACTTCTACATCTAGAGGGTTAAAACTATGTTGGAAAGCATCCCAAAAGAGTTCCCAAAGAGGGGGTATAGTGCACGTTTGATTTGTGGAAAAAAAAAATTTGGCTGAAAATCAGCCATTTTTGGCTTTGCCGGGTATTAGATTTTTTGACGTTTTCAGGTTTTGCGAAAAATCACTTAATTCTCCTACTTCTACATCTATAGGGTTAAAACTATGTTGGAAAGCATCCCAAAAGAGTTCCCAAAGAGGGGGTATAGTGCGTGTTTGATTTGTGGAAAAAAAAATTTGGCTGAAAATCAGCCATTTTTGGCTTGGCCAGGTATTAGATTTTTTGACGTTTTCAGGTTTTGCTAAAATTCACATAATTCTCCTAATTCTACATCTAGAGGGTTAAAACTATGTTGGAAAGCATCCCAAAAGAGTTCCCAAAGAGGGGGTATAGTGCGTGATTGATTTGTGGAAAAAAAAATTTGGCTGAAAATCAGCCATTTTTGGCTTGGCCGGGTATTAGATTTTTTGACGTTTTCAGGTTTTGCGAAAAATCACTTAATTCTCTACATCTAGAGGGTTAAAACTATGTTGGAAAGCATCCCAAAAGAGTTCCCAAAGAGGGGGTATAGTGCGTATTTGATTTGTGGAAAAAAAAATTTTGGCTGAAAATCCGCCATTTTTGGCTTGGCCGGGTATTAGATTGTTTGACGTTTTCAGGTTTTGCGAAGCATCACGTAATTCTCCTACTTCTACATCTAGAGGGTTAAAACTATGTTGGAAAGCATCCCAAAAGAGTTCCCAAAGAGGGGGTATAGTGCGTGTTTGATTTGTGGAAAAAATATTTGGCTGAAAATCAGCCATTTTTGGCTTGGCCGGGTATTAGATTTTTTGACGTTTTCAGGTTTTGCGAAAAATCACTTAATTCTCCTACTTCTACATCTAGAGGGTTAAAACTATGTTGGAAAGCATCCCAAAAGAGTTCCCAAAGAGGGGGTATAGTGCGTGTTTGATTTGTGGAAAAAAAAATTTGGCTGAAAATCAGCCATTTTTGGCTTGGCCGGGTATTAGATTTTTTGACGTTTTCAGGTTTTGCTAAAAATCACATAATTCTCCTAATTCTACATCTAGAGGGTTAAAACTATGTTGGAAAGCATCCCAAAAGAGTTCCCAAAGAGGGGGTATAGTGCGTGTTTGATTTGTGGGAAAAAATTTTTTAGCTGAAAATCAGCCATTTTTGGCTTGGCCGGGTATTAGATTTTTTGACGTTTTCAGGTTTTGCGAAACATCACGTAATTCTTCTACTTCTACATCTAGAGGGTTAAAACTATGTTGGAAAGCATCCCAAAAGAGTTCCCAAAGAGGGGGTATAGTGCGTGTTTGATTTGTGGAAAAAATATTTGGCTGAAAATCAGCCATTTTTGGCTTGGCCGGGTATTAGATTTTTTGACGTTTTCAGGTTTTGCGAAAAATCACTTAATTCTCCTACTTCTACATCTAGAGGGTTAAAACTATGTTGGAAAGCATCCCAAAAGAGTTCCCAAAGAGGGGGTATAGTGCGTGTTTGATTTGTGGAAAAAAAAATTTGGCTGAAAATCAGCCATTTTTGGCTTGGCCGGGTATTAGATGTTTTGACGTTTTCAGGTTTTGCTAAAAATCACATAATTCTCCTAATTCTACATCTAGAGGGTTAAAACTATGTTGGAAAGCATCCCAAAAGAGTTCCCAAAGAGGGGGTATAGTGCGTGTTTGATTTGTGGGAAAAAAAATTTTAGCTGAAAATCAGCCATTTTTGGCTTGGCCGGGTATTAGATTTTTTGACGTTTTCAGGTTTTGCGAAACATCACGTAATTCTTCTACTTCTACATCTAGAGGGTTAAAACTATGTTGGAAAGCATCCTAAAAGAGTTCCCAAAGAGGGGGTATAGTGCGTGTTTGATTTCTGGGAAAAAAATTTTTTGGTGAAAATCAGCCATTTTTGGCTTGGCCGGGTATTAGATTTTTTGACGTTTTCAGGTTTTGCGAAAAATCACTTAATTCTGCTACTTCTACATCTAGAGGGTTAAAACCCTGTTGGAAAGCATCCCAAAAGAGTTCCCAAAGAGGGGGTATAGTGCATGTTTGAACTGTGGAAAAAAAAATTTTGGCTGAAAATCAGCCATT
This sequence comes from Ranitomeya variabilis, assembly GCF_051348905.1. Classification (NCBI taxonomy): domain Eukaryota; kingdom Metazoa; phylum Chordata; class Amphibia; order Anura; family Dendrobatidae; genus Ranitomeya; species Ranitomeya variabilis. The sequence continues at coordinate 708,844,760 of NC_135233.1, read as the reverse complement.
TTTGGCTTGGCCGGGTATTAGAATTTTTGACGCTTTCAGGTTTTGCAAAAAATCACGCAATTCTCCTACTTCTACATCTAGAGGGTTAAAACTATGTTGGAAAGCATCCCAAAAGAGTTCCCAAAGAGGGGGTATAGTGCGTGTTTGATTTGTGGAAAAAAATTTTGGCTGAAAATCAGCCATTTTTGGCTTGGCCGGGTATTAGATTTTTTGACGTTTTCAGGTTTTGCGAAACATCACGTAATTCTCCTAATTCTACATCTAGAGGGTTAAAACTATGTTGGAAAGCATCGCAAAAGAGTTCCCAAAGAGGGGGTATAGTGCCTGTTTGATTTGTGGAAAAAAATTTTTTAGCTGAAAATCAGCCATTTTTGGCTTGGCCGGGTATTAGATTTTTTGACGTTTTCAGGTTTTGCGAAACATCAGGTAATTCTTCTACTTCTACATCTAAAGGGTTAAAACTATGTTGGAAAGCATCCTAAAAGAGTTCCCAAAGAGGGGGTATAGTGCGTGTTTGATTTCTGGAAAAAAAATTTTTGAGTGAAAATCAGCCATTTTTGGCTTGGCCGGGTATTAGATTTTTTGACGTTTTCAGGTTTTGCTAAAAATCACATAATTCTCCTAATTCTACATCTAGAGGGTTAAAACTATGTTGGAAAGCATCCCAAAAGAGTTCCCAAAGAGGGGGTATAGTGCGTGTTTGATTTGTGGGAAAAAAAATTTTAGCTGAAAATCAGCCATTTTTGGCTTGGCCGGGTATTAGATTTTTTGACGTTTTCAGGTTTTGCGAAACATCACGTAATTCTCCTACTTCTACATCTAGAGGGTTAAAACTATGTTGGAAAGCATCCTAAAAGAGTTCCCAAAGAGGGGGTATAGTGCGTGTTTGATTTCTGGAAAAAAAAATTTTTGGTGAAAATCAGCCATTTTTGGCTTGGCCGGGTATTAGATTTTTTGACGTTTTCAGGTTTTGCAAAAAATCACGCAATTCTCCTACTTCTACATCTAGAGGGTTAAAACTATGTTGGTAAGCATCCCAAAAGAGTTCCCAAAGAGGGGGTATAGTGCGTGTTTGATTTCTGGAAAAAAAATTTGGCTGAAAATCAGCCATTTTTGGCTTGGCCGGGTATTAGATTTTTTGACGTTTTCAGGTTTTGCGAAAAATCACTTAATTCTCCTACTTCTACATCTAGAGGGTTAAAACCCTGTTGGAAAGCATCCCAAAAGAGTTCCCAAAGAGGGGGTATAATGCATGTTTGAATTGTGGAAAAAAAAATTTTGGCTGAAAATCAGCCATTTTTGGCTTGGCCGGGTATTAGATTTTTTGACGTTTTCAGGTTTTGCGAAAAATCACGCAATTCTCCTACTTCTACATCTAGAGGGTTAAAACCCTGTTGGAAAGCATCCCAAAAGAGTTCCCAAAGAGGGGGTATAGTGCGTGTTTGATTTGTGGAAAAAAAATTTGGCTGAAAATCAGCCATTTTTGGCTTGGCCGGGTATTAGATTTTTTGACATTTTCAGGTTTTGCAAAAATTCACTTAATTCTCTTACTTCTACATCTAGAGGGTTAAAACTATGTTGGAAAGCATCCCAAAAGAGTTCCCAAAGAGGGGGTATAGTGCACGTTTGATTTGTGGAAAAAAAAATTTTGGCTGAAAATCAGCCATTTTTGGCTTGGCCGGGTATTAGATTTTTTGACGTTTTCAGGTTTTGCGAAAAATCACATAATTCTCCTAATTCTACATCTAGAGGGTTAAAACAATGTTGGAAAGCATCCCAAAAGAGTTCCCAAAGAGGGGGTATAGTGCCTGTTTGATTTGTGGGAAAAAAATTTTTAGCTGAAAATCAGCCATTTTTGGCTTGGCCGGGTATTAGATTTTTTGACGTTTTCAGCTTTTTGCGAAACATCACGTAATTCTTCTACTTCTACATCTAGAGGGTTAAAACTATGTTGGAAAGCATCCTAAAAGAGTTCCCAAAGAGGGGGTATAGTGCGTGTTTGATTTCTGGAAAAAAAATTTTTTTGTGAAAATCAGCCATTTTTGGCTTGGCCGGGTATTAGATTTTTTGACGTTTTCAGGTTTTGCAAAAAATCACGCAATTCTCCTACTTCTACATCTAGAGGGTTAAAACTATGTTGGAAAGCATCCCAAAAGAGTTCCCAAAGAGGGGGTATAGTGCGTGTTTGATTTGTGGAAAAAAAATTTGGCTGAAAATCAGCCATTTTTGGCTTGGCCGGGTATTAGATTTTTTGACGTTTTCAGGTTTTGCGAAAAATCACTTAATTCTCCTACTTCTACATCTAGAGGGTTAAAACCCTGTTGGAAAGCATCCCAAAAGAGTTCCCAAAGAGGGGGTATAGTGCATGTTTGAATTGTGGAAAAAAAAATTTTGGCTGAAAATCAGCCATTTTTGGCTTGGCCGGGTATTAGATTTTTTGACGTTTTCAGGTTTTGCGAAAAATCACGCAATTCTCCTACTTCTACATCTAGAGGGTTAAAACTATGTTGGAAAGCATCCCAAAAGAGTTCCCAAAGAGGGGGTATAGTGCGTGTTTGATTTGTGGAAAAAAAATTTGGCTGAAAATCAGCCATTTTTGGCTTGGCCGGGTATTAGATTTTTTGACATTTTCAGGTTTTGCAAAAATTTACTTAATTCTCTTACTTCTACATCTAGAGGGTTAAAACTATGTTGGAAAGCATCCCAAAAGAGTTCCCAAAGAGGGGGTATAGTGCACGTTTGATTTGTGGAAAAAAAAATTTTGGCTGAAAATCAGCCATTTTTGGCTTGGCCGGGTATTAGATTTTTTGAAGTTTTCAGGTTTTGCGAAAAATCACTTAATTCTCCTACTTCTACATCTAGAGGGTTAAAACTATGTTGGAAAGCATCCCAAAAGAGTTCCCAAAGAGGGGGTATAGTGCGTGTTTGATTTGTGGAAAAAAAAATTTGGCTGAAAATCAGCCATTTTTGGCTTGGCCAGGTATTAGATTTTTTGACGTTTTCAGGTTTTGCTAAAATTCACATAATTCTCCTAATTCTACATCTAGAGGGTTAAAACTATGTTGGAAAGCATCCCAAAAGAGTTCCCAAAGAGGGGGTATAGTGCGTGTTTGATTTGTGGAAAAAATATTTGGCTGAAAATCAGCCATTTTTGGCTTGGCCGGGTATTAGATTTTTTGATGTTTTCAGGTTTTGCGAAAAATCACTTAATTCTCCTACTTCTACATCTAGAGGGTTAAAACTATGTTGGAAAGCATCCCAAAAGAGTTCCCAAAGAGGGGGTATAGTGCGTGTTTGATTTGTGGAAAAAAAATTTGGCTGAAAATCAGCCATTTTTGGCTTGGCCGGGTATTAGATTTTTTGACGTTTTCAGGTTTTGCTAAAAATCACATAATTCTCCTAATTCTACATCTAGAGGGTTAAAACTATGTTGGAAAGCATCCCAAAAGAGTTCCCAAAGAGGGGGTATAGTGCGTATTTGATTTGTGGAAAAAAAAATTTTGGCTGAAAATCCGCCATTTTTGGCTTGGCCGGGTATTAGATTGTTTGACGTTTTCAGGTTTTGCGAAGCATCACGTAATTCTCCTACTTCTACATCTAGAGGGTTAAAACTATGTTGGAAAGCATCCCAAAAGAGTTCCCAAAGAGGGGGTATAGTGCGTGTTTGATTTGTGGAAAAAATATTTGGCTGAAAATCAGCCATTTTTGGCTTGGCCGGGTATTAGATTTTTTGACGTTTTCAGGTTTTGCGAAAAATCACTTAATTCTCCTAATTCTACATCTAGAGGGTTAAAACTATGTTGGAAAGCATCCCAAAAGAGTTCCCAAAGAGGGGGTATAGTGCGTGTTTGATTTGTGGAAAAAAAATTTGGCTGAAAATCAGCCATTTTTGGCTTGGCGGGGTATTAGATTTTTTGACATTTTCAGGTTTTGCAAAAATTCACTTAATTCTCTTACTTCTACATCTAGAGGGTTAAAACTATGTTGGAAAGCATCCCAAAAGAGTTCCCAAAGAGGGGGTATAGTGCACGTTTGATTTGTGGAAAAAAAAATTTTGGCTGAAAATCAGCCATTTTTGGCTTTGCCGGGTATTAGATTTTTTGACGTTTTCAGGTTTTGCGAAAAATCACTTAATTCTCCTACTTCTACATCTATAGGGTTAAAACTATGTTGGAAAGCATCCCAAAAGAGTTCCCAAAGAGGGGGTATAGTGCGTGTTTGATTTGTGGAAAAAAAAATTTGGCTGAAAATCAGCCATTTTTGGCTTGGCCAGGTATTAGATTTTTTGACGTTTTCAGGTTTTGCTAAAATTCACATAATTCTCCTAATTCTACATCTAGAGGGTTAAAACTATGTTGGAAAGCATCCCAAAAGAGTTCCCAAAGAGGGGGTATAGTGCGTGATTGATTTGTGGAAAAAAAAATTTGGCTGAAAATCAGCCATTTTTGGCTTGGCCGGGTATTAGATTTTTTGACGTTTTCAGGTTTTGCGGATAATCACTTAATTCTCTACATCTAGAGGGTTAAAACTATGTTGGAAAGCATCCCAAAAGAGTTCCCAAAGAGGGGGTATAGTGCGTATTTGATTTGTGGAAAAAAAAATTTTGGCTGAAAATCCGCCATTTTTGGCTTGGCCGGGTATTAGATTGTTTGACGTTTTCAGGTTTTGCGAAGCATCACGTAATTCTCCTACTTCTACATCTAGAGGGTTAAAACTATGTTGGAAAGCATCCCAAAAGAGTTCCCAAAGAGGGGGTATAGTGCGTGTTTGATTTGTGGAAAAAATATTTGGCTGAAAATCAGCCATTTTTGGCTTGGCCGGGTATTAGATTTTTTGACGTTTTCAGGTTTTGCTAAAAATCACATAATTCTCCTAATTCTACATCTAGAGGGTTAAAACTATGTTGGAAAGCATCCCAAAAGAGTTCCCAAAGAGGGGGTATAGTGCGTGTTTGATTTGTGGGAAAAATTTTTTTAGCTGAAAATCAGCCATTTTTGGCTTGGCCGGGTATTAGATTTTTTGACGTTTTCAGGTTTTGCGAAACATCACGTAATTCTTCTACTTCTACATCTAGAGGGTTAAAACTATGTTGGAAAGCATCCCAAAAGAGTTCCCAAAGAGGGGGTATAGTGCGTGTTTGATTTGTGGAAAAAATATTTGGCTGAAAATCAGCCATTTTTGGCTTGGCCGGGTATTAGATTTTTTGACGTTTTCAGGTTTTGCGAAAAATCACTTAATTCTGCTACTTCTACATCTAGAGGGTTAAAACCCTGTTGGAAAGCATCCCAAAAGAGTTCCCAAAGAGGGGGTATAGTGCATGTTTGAACTGTGGAAAAAAAAATTTTGGCTGAAAATCAGCCATTTTTGGCTTGGCCGGGTATTAGAATTTTTGACGCTTTCAGGTTTTGCGAAAAATCACGCAATTCTCCTACTTCTACATCTAGAGGGTTAAAACTATGTTGGAAAGCATCCCAAAAGAGTTCCCAAAGAGGGGGTATAGTGCGTGTTTGATTTGTGGAAAAAAAAATTTGGCTGAAAATCAGCCATTTTTGGCTTGGCCGGGTATTAGATTTTTTGACGTTTTCAGGTTTTGCGAAACATCACGTAATTCTTCTACTTCTACATCTAGAGGGTTAAAACTATGTTGGAAAGCATCCTAAAAGAGTTCCCAAAGAGGGGGTATAGTGCGTGTTTGATTTCTGGAAAAAAAATTTTTTGGTGAAAATCAGCCATTTTTGGCTTGGCCGGGTATTAGATTTTTTGACGTTTTCAGGTTTTGCGAAAAATCACTTAATTCTGCTACTTCTACATCTAGAGGGTTAAAACCCTGTTGGAAAGCATCCCAAAAGAGTTCCCAAAGAGGGGGTATAGTGCATGTTTGAACTGTGGAAAAAAAAATTTTGGCTGAAAATCAGCCATTTTTGGCTTGGCCGGGTATTAGATTTTTTGACGCTTTCAGGTTTTGCGAAAAATCACGCAATTCTCCTACTTCTACATCTAGAGGGTTAAAACTATGTTGGAAAGCATCCCAAAAGAGTTCCCAAAGAGGGGGTATAGTGCGTGTTTGATTTGTGGAAAAAAAATTTGGCTGAAAATCAGCCATTTTTGGCTTGGCCGGGTATTAGATTTTTTGACGTTTTCAGGTTTTGCGAAAAATCACTTAATTCTCCTACTTCTACATCTAGAGGGTTAAAACTATGTTGGAAAGCATCCCAAAAGAGTTCCCAAAGAGGGGGTTTTGTGCGTGTTTGATTTGTGGAAAAAAAATTTGGCTGAAAATCAGCCATTTTTGGCTTGGCCAGGTATTAGATTTTTTGACGTTTTCAGGTTTTGCTAAAATTCACATAATTCTCCTAATTCTACATCTAGAGGGTTAAAACTATGTTGGAAAGCATCCCAAAAGAGTTCCCAAAGAGGGGGTATAGTGCGTGATTGATTTGTGGACAAAAAATTTTTGGCTGAAAATCAGCCATTTTTGGCTTGGCCGGGTATTAGATTTTTTGATGTTTTCAGGTTTTGCAAAACATCAGGTAATTCTCCTACTTCTACATCTAGAGGGTTAAAACTATGTTGGAAAGCATCCCAAAAGAGTTCCCAAAGAGGGGGTATAGTGCATGTTTGATTTGTGGAAAAAAAAAATTTGGCTGAAAATCTGCCATTTTTGGCTTGGCCGGGTATTAGATTGTTTGACGTTTTCAGGTTTTGCGAAGCATCACGTAATTCTCCTACTTCTACATCTAGAGGGTTAAAACTATGTTGGAAAGCATCTCAAAAGAGTTCCCAAAGAGGGGGTATAGTGCATGTTTGATTTGTGGAAAAAAATTTTGGCTGAAAATCAGCCATTTTTGGCTTGGCCGGGTATTAGATTTTTTGACGTTTTCAGGTTTTGCGAAAAATCACTTAATTCTCCTACTTCTACATCTAGAGGGTTAAAACTATGTTGGAAAGCATCCCAAAAGAGTTCCCAAAGAGGGGGTATAGTGCGTGTTTGATTTGTGGAAAAAAAAATTGGCTGAAAATCAGCCATTTTTGGCTTGGCCGGGTATTAGATTTTTTGACGTTTTCAGGTTTTGCTAAAAATCACATAATTCTCCTAATTCTACATCTAGAGGGTTAAAACTATGTTGGAAAGCATCCCAAAAGAGTTCCCAAAGAGGCGGTATAGTGCGTGTTTGATTTGTGGGAAAAAAAATTTTAGCTGAAAATCAGCCATTTTTGGCTTGGCCGGGTATTAGATTTTTTGACGTTTTCAGGTTTTTGCGAAACATCACGTAATTCTTCTACTTCTACATCTAGAGGGTTAAAACTATGTTGGAAAGCATCCTAAAAGAGTTCCCAAAGAGGGGGTATAGTGCGTGTTTGATTTCTGGAAAAAAAAAATTTTGGTGAAAATCAGCCATTTTTGGCTTGGCCGGGTACTAGATTTTTTGACGTTTTCAGGTTTTGCAAAAAATCACGCAATTCTCCTACTTCTACATCTAGAGGGTTAAAACCCTGTTGGAAAGCATCCCAAAAGAGTTCCCAAAGAGGGGGTATAGTGCATGTTTGAATTGTGGAAAAAAAAATTTTGGCTGAAAATCAGCCATTTTTGGCTTGGCCGGGTATTAGATTTTTTGACGTTTTCAGGTTTTGCGAAAAATCACGCAATTCTCCTACTTCTACATCTAGAGGGTTAAAACTATGTTGGAAAGCATCCCAAAAGAGTTCCCAAAGAGGGGGTATAGTGCGTGTTTGATTTGTGGAAAAAAAATTTGGCTGAAAATCAGCCATTTTTGGCTTGGCCGGGTATTAGATTTTTTGACATTTTCAGGTTTTGCGAAAATTCACTTAATTCTCCTACTTCTACATCTAGAGGGTTAAAACTATGTTGGAAAGCATCCCAAAAGAGTTCCCAAAGAGGGGGTATAGTGCACGTTTGATTTGTGGAAAAAAAAATTTTGGCTGAAAATCAGCCATTTTTGGCTTGGCCGGGTATTAGATTTTTTGACGTTTTCAGGTTTTGCGAAAAATCACTTAATTCTCCTACTTCTACATCTAGAGGGTTAAAACTATGTTGGAAAGCATCCCAAAAGAGTTCCCAAAGAGGGGGTATAGTGCGTGTTTGATTTGTGGAAAAAACAATTTGGCTGAAAATCAGCCATTTTTGGCTTGGCCAGGTATTAGATTTTTTGACGTTTTCAGGTTTTGCTAAAATTCACATAATTCTCCTAATTCTACATCTAGAGGGTTAAAACTATGTTGGAAAGCATCCCAAAAGAGTTCCCAAAGAGGGGGTATAGTGCGTGTTTGATTTGTGGACAAAAAATTTTTGGCTGAAAATCTGCCATTTTTGGCTTGGCTGGGTATTAGATTGTTTGACGTTTTCAGGTTTTGCGAAGCATCACGTAATTCTCCTACTTCTACATCTAGAGGGTTAAAACTATGTTGGAAAGCATCTCAAAAGAGTTCCCAAAGAGGGGGTATAGTGCATGTTTGATTTGTGGAAAAAAATTTTGGCTGAAAATTAGCCATTTTTGGCTTGGCCGAGTATTAGATTTTTTGACGTTTTCAGGTTTTGCGAAAAATCACTTAATTCTCCTACTTCTACATCTAGAGGGTTAAAACTATGTTGGAAAGCATCCCAAAAGAGTTCCCAAAGAGGGGGTATAGTGCGTGTTTGATTTGTGGAAAAAAAAAATTGGCTGAAAATCAGCCATTTTTGGCTTGGCCGGGTATTAGACTTTTTGACGTTTTCAGGTTTTGCTAAAAATCACATAATTCTCCTAATTCTACATCTAGAGGGTTAAAACTATGTTGGAAAGCATCCCAAAAGAGTTCCCAAAGAGGCTGTATAGTGCGTGTTTGATTTGTGGGAAAATTTTTTTTAGCTGAAAATCAGCCATTTTTGGCTTGGCCGGGTATTAGATTTTTTGACGTTTTCAGGTTTTGCGAAAAATCACTTAATTCTCCTACTTCTACATCTAGAGGGTTAAAACTATGTTGGAAAGCATCCCAAAAGAGTTCCCAAAGAGGGGGTATAGTGCGTGTTTGATTTGTGGAAAAAACAATTTGGCTGAAAATCAGCCATTTTTGGCTTGGCCAGGTATTAGATTTTTTGACGTTTTCAGGTTTTGCTAAAATTCACATAATTCTCCTAATTCTACATCTAGAGGGTTAAAACTATGTTGGAAAGCATCCCAAAAGAGTTCCCAAAGAGGCGGTATAGTGCGTGTTTGATTTGTGGGAAAAAAATTTTTAGCTGAAAATCAGCCATTTTTGGCTTGGCCGGGTATTAGATTTTTTGACGTTTTCAGGTTTTGAGAAAAATCACTTAATTCTCCTACTTCTACATCTAGAGGGTTAAAACTATGTTGGAAAGAATCCCAAAAGAGTTCCCAAAGAGGGGGTATAGTGCGTGTTTGATTTGTGGAAAAAACAATTTGGCTGAAAATCAGCCATTTTTGGCTTGGCCAGGTATTAGATTTTTTGACGTTTTCAGGTTTTGCTAAAATTCACATAATTCTCCTAATTCTACATCTAGAGGGTTAAAACTATGTTGGAAAGCATCCCAAAAGAGTTCCCAAAGAGGGGGTATAGTGCGTGTTTGATTTGTGGACAAAAAATTTTTGGCTGAAAATCTGCCATTTTTGGCTTGGCCGGGTATTAGATTGTTTGACGTTTTCAGGTTTTGCGAAGCATCACGTAATTCTCCTACTTCTACATCTAGAGGGTTAAAACTATGTTGGAAAGCATCTCAAAAGAGTTCCCAAAGAGGGGGTATAGTGCATGTTTGATTTGTGGAAAAAAATTTTGTCTGAAAATCAGCCATTTTTGGCTTGGCCGAGTATTAGATTTTTTGACGTTTTCAGGTTTTGCGAAAAATCACGCAATTCTCCTACTTCTACATCTAGAGGGTTAAAACTATGTTGGAAAGCATCCCAAAAGAGTTCCCAAAGAGGGGGTATAGTGCGTGTTTGATTTGTGGAAAAAAAAAATTGGCTGAAAATCAGCCATTTTTGGCTTGGCCGGGTATTAGACTTTTTGACGTTTTCAGGTTTTGCTAAAAATCACATAATTCTCCTAATTCTACATCTAGAGGGTTAAAACTATGTTGGAAAGCATCCCAAAAGAGTTCCCAAAGAGGCGGTATAGTGCGTGTTTGATTTGTGGGAAAAAATTTTTTAGCTGAAAATCAGCCATTTTTGGCTTGGCCGGGTATTAGATTTTTTGACGTTTTCAGGTTTTTGCGAAACATCACGTAATTCTTCTACTTCTACATCTAGAGGGTTAAAACTATGTTGGAAAGCATCCTAAAAGAGTTCCCAAAGAGGGGGTATAGTGCGTGTTTGATTTCTGGAAAAAAACAATTTTTTGTGAAAATCAGCCATTTTTGGCTTGGCCGGGTACTAGATTTTTTGACGTTTTCAGGTTTTGCAAAAAATCACGCAATTCTCCTACTTCTACATCTAGAGGGTTAAAACCCTGTTGGAAAGCATCCCAAAAGAGTTCCCAAAGAGGGGGTATAGTGCATGTTTGAATTGTGGAAAAAAAAATTTTGGCTGAAAATCAGCCATTTTTGGCTTGGTCGGGTATTAGATTTTTTGACGTTTTCAGGTTTTGCGAAAAATCACGCAATTCTCCTACTTCTACATCTAGAGGGTTAAAACTATGTTGGAAAGCATCCCAAAAGAGTTCCCAAAGAGGGGGTATAGTGCGTGTTTGATTTGTGGAAAAAAAATTTGGCTGAAAATCAGCCATTTTTGGCTTGGCCGGGTATTAGATTTTTTGACATTTTCAGGTTTTGCGAAAATTCACTTAATTCTCCTACTTCTACATCTAGAGGGTTAAAACTATGTTGGAAAGCATCCCAAAAGAGTTCCCAAAGAGGGGGTATAGTGCACGTTTGATTTGTGGAAAAAAAATTTTTGGCTGAAAATCAGCCATTTTTGGCTTGGCCGGGTATTAGATTTTTTGACGTTTTCAGGTTTTGCGAAAAATCACTTAATTCTCCTACTTCTACATCTAGAGGGTTAAAACTATGTTGGAAAGCATCCCAAAAGAGTTCCCAAAGAGGGGGTATAGTGCGTGTTTGATTTGTGGAAAAAAAAAATTGGCTGAAAATCAGCCATTTTTGGCTTGGCCGGGTATTAGACTTTTTGACGTTTTCAGGTTTTGCTAAAAATCATGTAATTCTCCTAATTCTACATCTAGAGGGTTAAAACTATGTTGGAAAGCATCCCAAAAGAGTTCCCAAAGAGAGGGTATAGTGCGTGTTTGAATTGTGGGAAAAATTTTTTTAGCTGAAAATCAACCATTTTTGGCTTGGCCGGGTATTATATTTTTTGACGTTTTCAGGTTTTGCGAAACATCACGTAATTCTTCTACTTCTACATCTAGAGGGTTAAAACTATGTTGGAAAGCATCCCAAAAGAGTTCCCAAAGGGGGTATAGTGCATGTTTGATTTGTGGACAAAAAATTTTTGGCTGAAAATCAGCCATTTTTGGCTTGGCCGGGTATTAGATTTTTTGACGTTTTCAGGTTTTGCAAAACATCAGGTAATTCTCCTACTTCTACATCTAGAGGGTTAAAACTATGTTGGAAAGCATCCCAAAAGAGTTCCCAAAGAGGGGGTATAGTGCGTGTTTGATTTGAGAAAAAAAAAATTTGGCTGAAAATCCGCCATTTTTGGCTTGGCCGGGTATTAAATTGTTTGACGTTTTCAGGTTTTGCAAAAAATCAATTAATTCTCCTACTTCTACATCTAGAGGGTTAAAACCCTGTTGGAAAGCATCCCAAAAGAGCTCCCAAAGAGGGGGTATAGTGCATGTTTGATTTGTGTAAAAAAAATTTTTTGCTGAAAATCAGCCATTTTTGGCTTGGCCGGGTATTAGATTTTTTGACGTTTTCAGGTTTTGCGAAAAATCACGCAATTCTCCTACTTCTACATCTAGAGGGTTAAAACTATGTTGGAAAGCATCCCAAAAGAGTTCCCAAAGAGGGGGTATAGTGCGTGTTTGATTTCTGGAAAAAAAATTTGGCTGAAAATCAGCCATTTTTGGCTTGGCCGGGTATTAGATTTTTTGACGTTTTCAGGTTTTGCGAAAAATCACTTAATTCTCCTACTTCTACATCTAGAGGGTTAAAACCCTGTTGGAAAGCATCCCAAAAGAGTTCCCAAAGAGGGGGTATAGTGCATGTTTGAATTGTGGAAAAAAAAATTTTGGCTGAAAATCAGCCATTTTTGGCTTGGCCGGTTATTAGATTTTTTGACGTTTTCAGGTTTTGCGAAAAATCACTTAATTCTCCTACTTTTACATCTAGAGGGTTAAAATTATCTTGGAAAGCATCCCAAAAGAGTTCCCAAAGAGGAGGTATAGTGCGTGTTTGATTTGTGGAAAAAAAATTTGGCTGAAAATCAGCCATTTTTGGCTTGGCCGGGTATTAGATTTTTTGACGTTTTCAGGTTTTGCGAAAATTCACTTAATTCTCCTACTTCTACATCTAGAGGGTTAAAACTATGTTGGAAAGCATCCCAAAAGAGTTCCCAAAGAGGGGGTATAGTGCACGTTTGATTTGTGGAAATAAAAATTTTGGCTGAAAATCAGCCATTTTTGGCTTGGCCGGGTATTAGACTTTTTGACATTTTCAGGTTTTGCTAAAAATCACATAATTCTCCTAATTCTACATCTAGAGGGTTAAAACTATGTTGGAAAGCATCCCAAAAGAGTTCCCAAAGAGAGGGTATTGTGCGTGTTTGAATTGTGGGAAAAAATTTTTTAGCTGAAAATCAACCATTTTTGGCTTGGCCGGGTATTAGATTTTTTGACGTTTTCAGGTTTTGCGAAACATCACGTAATTCTTCTACTTCTACATCTAGAGGGTTAAAACTATGTTGGAAAGCATCCCAAAAGAGTTCCCAAAGGGGGTATAGTGCATGTTTGATTTATGGACAAAAAATTTTTGGCTGAAAATAAGCCATTTTTGGCTTGGCCGGGTATTAGATTTTTTGACGTTTTCAGGTTTTGCAAAACATCAGGTAATTCTCCTACTTCTACATCTAGAGGGTTAAAACCCTGTTGGAAAGCATCCCAAAAGAGTTCCCAAAGAGGGGGTATAGTGCATGTTTGAATTGTGGAAAAAAAAATTTTGGCTGAAAATCAGCCATTTTTGGCTTGGCCGGGTATTAGATTGTTTGACGTTTTCAGGTTTTGCGAAGCATCACGTAATTCTCCTACTTCTACATCTAGAGGGTTAAAACTATGTTGGAAAGCATCCCAAAAGAGTTCCCAAAGAGGGGGTATAGTGCGTGTTTGATTTGTGTAAAAAAAATTTTTTGGTGAAAATCAGCCATTTTTGGCTTGGCCGGGTATTAGATTTTTTGACGTTTTCAGGTTTTGCGAAAAATCACGCAATTCTCCTACTTCTACATCTAGAGGGTTAAAACTATGTTGGAAAGCATCCCAAAAGAGTTCCCAAAGAGGGGGTATAGTGCGTGTTTGATTTCTGGAAAAAAAATTTGGCTGAAAATCAGCCATTTTTGGCTTGGCCGGGTATTAGATTTTTTTGACGTTTTCAGGTTTTGCTAAAAATCACATAATTCTCCTAATTCTACATCTAGAGGGTTAAAACTATGTTGGAAAGCATCCCAAAAGAGTTCCCAAAGAGAGGGTATAGTGCGTGTTTGAATTGTGGGAAAAAAAATTTTAGCTGAAAATCAACCATTTTTGGCTTGGCCGGGTATTAGATTTTTTGACGTTTTCAGGTTTTGCGAAACATCACGTAATTCTTCTACTTCTACATCTAGAGGGTTAAAACTATGTTGGAAAGCATCCCAAAAGAGTTCCCAAAGGGGGTATAGTGCATGTTTGATTTGTGGACAAAAAATTTTTGGCTGAAAATAAGCCATTTTTGGCTTGGCCGGGTATTAGATTTTTTGACGTTTTCAGGTTTTGCAAAACATCAGGTAATTCTCCTACTTCTACATCTAGAGGGTTAAAACCCTGTTGGAAAGCATCCCAAAAGAGTTCCCAAAGAGGGGGTATAGTGCATGTTTGAATTGTGGAAAAAAAAATTTTGGCTGAAAATCAGCCATTTTTGGCTTGGCCGGGTATTAGATTGTTTGACGTTTTCAGGTTTTGCGAAGCATCACGTAATTCTCCTACTTCTACATCTAGAGGGTTAAAACTATGTTGGAAAGCATCCCAAAAGAGTTCCCAAAGAGGGAGTATAGTGCGTGTTTGATTTGTGTAAAAAAAATTTTTTGGTGAAAATCAGCCATTTTTGGCTTGGCCGGGTATTAGATTTTTTGACGTTTTCAGGTTTTGCGAAAAATCACGCAATTCTCCTACTTCTACATCTAGAGGGTTAAAACTATGTTGGAAAGCATCCCAAAAGAGTTCCCAAAGAGGGGGTATAGTGCGTGTTTGATTTCTGGAAAAAAAATTTGGCTGAAAATCAGCCATTTTTGGCTTGGCCGGGTATTAGATTTTTTGACGTTTTCAGGTTTTGCGAAAAATCACGCAATTCTCCTACTTCTACATCTAGAGGGTTAAAACTATGTTGGAAAGCATCCCAAAAGAGTTCCCAAAGAGGGGGTATAGTGCACGTTTGATTTGTGGAAAAAAAAATTTTGGCTGAAAATCAGCCATTTTTGGCTTGGCCGTGTATTAGACTTTTTGACGTTTTCAGGTTTTGCTAAAAATCACATAATTCTCCTAATTCTACATCTAGAGGGTTAAAACTATGTTGGAAAGCATCCCAAAAGAGTTCCCAAAGAGAGGGTATAGTGCGTGTTTGAATTGTGGGAAAAATTTTTTTAGCTGAAAATCAACCATTTTTGGCTTGGCCGGGTATTAGATTTTTGAAGTTTTCAGGTTTTGCGAAACATCACGTAATTCTTCTACTTCTACATCTAGAGGGTTAAAACTATGTTGGAAAGCATCCCAAATGAGTTCCCAAAGGGGGTATAGTGCATGTTTGATTTGTGGACAAAAAATTTTTGGCTGAAAATAAGCCATTTTTGGCTTGGCCGGGTATTAGATTTTTTGACGTTTTCAGGTTTTGCAAAACATCAGGTAATTCTCCTACTTCTACATCTAGAGGGTTAAAACCCTGTTGGAAAGCATCCCAAAAGAGTTCCCAAAGAGGGGGTATAGTGCATGTTTGAATTGTGGAAAAAAAAATTTTGGCTGAAAATCAGCCATTTTTGGCTTGGCCGGGTATTAGATTGTTTGACGTTTTCAGGTTTTGCGAAGCATCACGTAATTCTCCTACTTCTACATCTAGAGGGTTAAAACTATGTTGGAAAGCATCCCAAAAGAGTTCCCAAAGAGGGGGTATAGTGCGTGTTTGATTTCTGGAAAAAAAATTTGGCTGAAAATCAGCCATTTTTGGCTTGGCCGGGTATTAGATTTTTTGACGTTTTCAGGTTTTGCGAAAAATCACTTAATTCTCCTACTTCTACATCTAGAGGGTTAAAATTATGTTGGAAAGCATCCAAAAAGAGTTCCCAAAGAGGAGGTATAGTGCGTGTTTGATTTGTGGAAAAAACAATTTGGCTGAAAATCAGCCATTTTTGCCTTGGCCGGGTATTAGATTTTTTGACGTTTTCAGGTTTTGCGAAAATTCACTTAATTCTCCTACTTCTACATCTAGAGGGTTAAAACTATGTTGGAAAGCATCCCAAAAGAGTTCCCAAAGAGGGGGTATAGTGCACGTTTGATTTGTGGAAAAAAAAATTTTGGCTGAAAATCAGCCATTTTTGGCTTGGCCGTGTATTAGACTTTTTGACGTTTTCAGGTTTTGCTAAAAATCACATAATTCTCCTAATTCTACATCTAGAGGGTTAAAACTATGTTGGAAAGCATCCCAAAAGAGTTCCCAAAGAGAGGGTATAGTGCGTGTTTGAATTGTGGGAAAAAATTTTTTAGCTGAAAATCAACCATTTTTGGCTTGGCCGGGTATTAGATTTTTGAAGTTTTCAGGTTTTGCGAAACATCACGTAATTCTTCTACTTCTACATCTAGAGGGTTAAAACTATGTTGGAAAGCATCCCAAAAGAGTTCCCAAAGGGGGTATAGTGCATGTTTGATTTGAGGACAAAAAATTTTTGGCTGAAAATAAGCCATTTTTGGCTTGGCCGGGTATTAGATTGTTTGACGTTTTCAGGTTTTGCGAAAAATCACGCAATTCTCCTACTTCTACATCTAGAGGGTTAAAACTATGTTGGAAAGCATCCCAATAGAGTTCCCAAAGAGGAGGTATAGTGCGTGTTTGATTTGTGGAAAAAAAAATTTGGCTGAAAATCAGCCATTTTTGGCTTGGCCAGGTATTAGATTTTTTGACGTTTTCAGGTTTTGCGAAAATTCACTTAATTCTCCTACTTCTACATCTAGAGGGTTAAAACTATGTTGGAAAGCATCCCAAAAGAGTTCCCAAAGAGGGGGTATAGTGCACGTTTGATTTGTGAAAAAAAAATTTTTGGCTGAAAATCAGCCATTTTTGGCTTGGCCAGGTATTAGATTTTTTGACGTTTTCAGGTTTTGCGAAAAATCACTTAATTCTCCTACTTCTACATCTAGAGGGTTAAAACTATGTTGGAAAGCATCCCAAAAGAGTTCCCAAAGAGGGGGTATAGTGCGTGTTTGATTTGTGGAAAAAAAAATTTGGCTGAAAATCAGGCATTTTTGGCTTGGCCGGGTATTAGATTTTTTGACGTTTTCAGGTTTTGCGAAAAATCACTTAATTCTCCTACTTCTACATCTAGAGGGTTAAAACTATGTTGGAAAGCATCCCAAAAGAGTTCCCAAAGAGGGGGTATAGTGCGTGTTTGATTTGTGGAAAAAAAGTTGGCTGAAAATCAGCCATTTTTGGCTTGGCCGGGTATTAGATTGTTTGACGTTTTCAGGTTTTGCGAAGCATCACGTAATTCTCCTACTTCTACATCTAGAGGGTTAAAACTATGTTGGAAAGCATCCCAAAAGAGTTCCCAAAGAGGGGGTATAGTGCGTGTTTGATTTGTGGAAAAAAATTTTGGCTGAAAATCAGCCATTTTTGGCTTGGCCGGGTATTAGATTTTTTGACGTTTTCAGGTTTTGCTAAAATTCACATAATTCTCCTAATTCTACATCTAGAGGGTTAAAACTATGTTGGAAAGCATCCCAAAAGAGTTCCCAAAGAGGGGGTATAGTGCGTGTTTGATTTGTGGACAAAAAAAAATTGGCTGAAAATCAGCCATTTTTGGCTTGGCCGGGTATTAGATTGTTTGACGTTTTCAGGTTTTGCGAAGCATCACGTTATTCTCCTACTTCTACATCTAGAGGGTTAAAACTATGTTGGAAAGCATCCCAAAAGAGTTCCCAAAGAGGGGGTATAGTGCGTGTTTGATTTGTGGAAAAAATTTTTGGCTGAAAATCAGCCATTTTTGGCTTGGCCGGGTATTAGATTTTTTGACGTTTTCAGGTTTTACAAAAAATCACTTAATTCTCCTACTTCTACATCTAGAGGGTTAAAACTATGTTGGAAAGCATCCCAAAAGAGTTCCCAAAGAGGGGGTATAGTGCACGTTTGATTTGTGGAAAAAAAAATTTTGGCTGAAAATCAGCCATTTTTGGCTTGGCCGGGTATTAGATTTTTTGACGTTTTCAGGTTTTGCGAAAAATTACTTAATTCTCCTACTTCTACATCTAGAGGGTTAAAACTATGTTGGAAAGCATCCCAAAAGAGTTCCCAAAGAGGGGGTATAGTGCGTGTTTGATTTGTGGAAAAAAAAATTTGGCTGAAAATCAGGCATTTTTGGCTTGGCCGGCTATTAGATTTTTTGACGTTTTCAGGTTTTGCGAAAAATCACTTAATTCTCCTACTTCTACATCTAGAGGGTTAAAACTATGTTGGAAAGCATCCCAAAAGAGTTCCCAAAGAGGGGGTATAGTGCATGTTTGATTTGTGGAAAAAAAAATTTTGGCTGAAAATCCGCCATTTTTGGCTTGGCCGGGTATTAGATTGTTTGATGTTTTCAGGTTTTGCGAAGCATCACGTAATTCTCCTACTTCTACATCTAGAGGGTTAAAACTATGTTGGAAAGCATCCCAAAAGAGTTCCCAAAGAGGGGGTATAGTGCGTGTTTGATTTGTGTAAAAAAATTTTTTTGGTGAAAATCAGCCATTTTTGGCTTGGCCGGGTATTAGATTTTTTGACGTTTTCAGGTTTTGCGAAAAATCACGCAATTCTCCTACTTCTACATCTAGAGGGTTAAAACTATGTTGGAAAGCATCCCAAAAGAGTTCCCAAAGAGGGGGTATAGTGCGTGTTTGATTTCTGGAAAAAAACATTTGGCTGAAAATCAGCCATTTTTGGCTTGGCCGGGTATTAGATTTTTTGACGTTTTCAGGTTTTGCGAAAAATCACTTAATTCTCCTACTTCTACATCTATAGGGTTAAAACCCTGTTGGAAAGCATCCCAAAAGAGTTCCCAAAGAGGGGGTATAGTGCATGTTTGAATTGTGGAAAAAAAAATTTTGGCTGAAAATCAGCCATTTTTGGCTTGGCCGGGTATTAGATTTTTTGACGTTTTCAGGTTTTGCAAAAAATCACGCAATTCTCCTACTTCTACATCTAGAGGGTTAAAACTATGTTGGAAAGCATCCCAAAAGAGTTCCCAAAGAGGGGGTATAGTGCGTGTTTGATTTCTGGAAAAGAAATTTGGCTGAAAATCAGCCATTTTTGGCTTGGCCGGGTATTAGATTTTTTGACGTTTTCAGGTTTTGCGAAAAATCACTTAATTCTCCTACTTCTACATCTAGAGGGTTAAAACCCTGTTGGAAAGCATCCCAAAAGAGTTCCCAAAGAGGGGGTATAGTGCATGTTTGAATTGTGGAAAAAAAAAATTGGCTGAAAATCAGGCATTTTTGGCTTGGCCGGGTATTAGATTTTTTGACGTTTTCAGGTTTTGCGAAAAATCACTTAATTCTCCTACTTCTACATCTAGAGGGTTAAAACTATTTTGGAAAGCATCCCAAAAGAGTTCCCAAAGAGGGGGTATAGTGCGTGTTTGATTTGTGGGAAAACATTTTTTAGCTGAAAATCAGCCATTTTTGGCTTGGCCGAGTATTAGATTTTTTGACGTTTTCAGGTTTTGCGAAACATCACATAATTCTTCTACTTCTACATCTAGAGGGTTAAAACTATGTTGGAAAGCATCATAAAAGAGTTCCCAAAGAGGGGGTATAATGCGTGTTTGATTTCTGTAAAAAAAATTTTTGGGTGAAAATCAGCCATTTTTGGCTTGGCCGGGTATTAGATTTTTTGACGTTTTCAGGTTTTGCAAAAAATCACGCAATTCTCCTACTTCTACATCTAGAGGGTTAAAACTATGTTGGAAAGCATCCCAAAAGAGTTCCCAAAGAGGGGGTATAGTGCGTGTTTGATTTGTGGAAAAAAACATTTGGCTGAAAATCAGCCATTTTTGGCTTGGCCGGGTATTAGATTTTTTGACGTTTTCAGGTTTTGCGAAAAATCACTTAATTCTCCTACTTCTACATCTATAGGGTTAAAACCCTGTTGGAAAGCATCCCAAAAGAGTTCCCAAAGAGGGGGTATAGTGCATGTTTGAATTGTGGAAAAAAAAATTTTGGCTGAAAATCAGCCATTTTTGGCTTGGCCGGGTATTAGATTTTTTGACGTTTTCAGGTTTTGCAAAAAATCACGCAATTCTCCTACTTCTACATCTAGAGGGTTAAAACTATGTTGGAAAGCATCCCAAAAGAGTTCCCAAAGAGGGGGTATAGTGCGTGTTTGATTTCTGGAAAAAAAATTTGGCTGAAAATCAGCCATTTTTGGCTTGGCCGGGTATTAGATTTTTTGACGTTTTCAGGTTTTGCGAAAAATCACTTAATTCTCCTACTTCTACATCTAGAGGGTTAAAACCCTGTTGGAAAGCATCCCAAAAGAGTTCCCAAAGAGGGGGTATAGTGCATGTTTGAATTGTGGAAAAAAAAAATTTGGCTGAAAATCAGGCATTTTTGGCTTGGCCGGGTATTAGATTTTTTGACGTTTTCAGGTTTTGCGAAAAATCACTTAATTCTCCTACTTCTACATCTAGAGGGTTAAAACTATTTTGGAAAGCATCCCAAAAGAGTTCCGAAAGAGGGGGTATAGTGCGTGTTTGATTTGTGGGAAAACATTTTTTAGCTGAAAATCAGCCATTTTTGGCTTGGCCGAGTATTAGATTTTTTGACGTTTTCAGGTTTTGCGAAACATCACATAATTCTTCTACTTCTACATCTAGAGGGTTAAAACTATGTTGGAAAGCATCATAAAAGAGTTCCCAAAGAGGGGGTATAATGCGTGTTTGATTTCTGGAAAAAAAATTTTTGGGTGAAAATCAGCCATTTTTGGCTTGGCCGGGTATTAGATTTTTTGACGTTTTCAGGTTTTGCGAAAAATCACTTAATTCTCCTACTTCTACATCTAGAGGGTTAAAACCCTGTTGCAAAGCATCCCAAAAGAGTTCCCAAAGAGGGGGTATAGTGCATGTTTGAATTGTGGAAAAAAAAATTTTGGCTGAAAATCAGCCATTTTTGGCTTGGCCGGGTTACAGATTTTTTGACGTTTTCAGGTTTTGCAAAAAATCACGCAATTCTCCTACTTCTACATCTAGAGGGTTAAAACTATGTTGGAACGCATCCCAAAAGAGTTCCCAAAGAGGGGGTATAGTGCGTGTTTGATTTGTGGAAAAAAAAAATTGGCTGAAAATCAGCCATGTTTGGCTTGGCCGGGTATTAGATTTTTTGACGTTTTCAGGTTTTGCGAAAATTCACTTAATTCTCCTACTTCTACATCTAGAGGGTTAAAACTATGTTGGAAAGCATCCCAAAAGAGTTCCCAAAGAGGGGGTATAGTGCACGTTTGATTTGTGGAAAGAAAAATTTGGCTTAAAATCAGGCATTTTTGGCTTGGCCGGGTATTAGATTTTTTGACGTTTTCGGGTTTTGCGAAAAATCACTTAATTCTCTTACTTCTACATCTAGCGGGTTAAAACTATGTTGGAAAGCATCCCAAAAGAGTTCCCAAAGTGGGGGTATAGTGCGTGTTTGATTTGTGGAAAAAAAAAATTTTGGCTGAAAATCGGCCATTTTTGGCTTGGCCGGGTATTAGATTGTTTGACCTTTTCAGGTTTTGCGAAGCATCACGTAATTCTCCTACTTCTACATCTAGAGGGTTAAAACTATGTTGGAAAGCATCCCAAAAGAGTTCCCAAAGAGGGGGTATAGTGCGTGTTTGATTTGTGGAAAAAAGTTTTGGCTGAAAATCAGCCATTTTTGGCTTGGCCGGGTATTAGATTTTTTGACATTTTCAGGTTTTACGAAAAATCACTTAATTCTCCTACTTCTACATCTAGAGGGTTAAAACTATGTTGGAAAGCATCCCAAAAGAGTTCCCAAAGAGGGGGTATAGTGCGTGTTTGATTTGTGGGAAAAAAAATTTGGCTGAAAATCAGGCATTTTTGGCTTGGCCGGGTATTAGATTTTTTGACGTTTTCAGGTTTTGCGAAAAATCACTTAATTCTCCTACTTCTACATCTAGAGGGTTAAAACTATGTTGGAAAGCATCCCAAAAGAGTTCCCAAAGAGGGGGTATAGTGCGTGTTTGATTTGTGGGAAAACATTTTTTAGCTGAAAATCAGCCATTTTTGGCTTGGCCGAGTATTAGATTTTTTGACGTTTTCAGGTTTTGCGAAACATCACATAATTCTTCTACTTCTACATCTAGAGGGTTAAAACTATGTTGGAAAGCATCATAAAAGAGTTCCCAAAGAGGGGGTATAGTGCGTGTTTGATTTCTGGAAAAAAATTTTTTGGGTGAAAATCAGCCATTTTTGGCTTGGCCGGGTATTAGATTTTTTGACGTTTTCAGGTTTTGCGAAAAATCACTTAATTCTCCTACTTCTACATCTAGAGGGTTAAAACCCTGTTGGAAAGCATCCCAAAAGAGTTCCCAAAGAGGGGGTATAGTGCATGTTTGAATTGTGGAAAAAAAAATTTTGGCTGAAAATCAGCCATTTTTGGCTTGGCCGGGTTATAGATTTTGTGACGTTTTCAGGTTTTGCAAAAAATCACGCAATTCTCCTACTTCTACATCTAGAGGGTTAAAACTATGTTGGAAAGCATCCCAAAAGAGTTCCCAAAGAGGGGGTATAGTGCGTGTTTGATTTGTGGAAAAAAAAATTTGGCTGAAAATCAGCCATGTTTGGCTTGGCCGGGTATTAGATTTTTTGACGTTTTCAGGTTTTGCGAAAATTCACTTAATTCTCCTACTTCTACATCTAGAGGGTTAAAACTATGTTGGAAAGCATCCCAAAAGAGTTCCCAAAGAGGGAGTATAGTGCACATTTGAATTGTGGGAAAAAAAATTTGGCTGAAAATCAGCCATTTTTGGCTTGGCCGGGTATTAGATTTTTTGACGTTTTCAGGTTTTGCGAAAAATCACTTAATTCTCCTACTTCTACATCTAGAGGGTTAAAACTATGTTGGAAAGCATCCCAAAAGACTTCCCAAAGAGGGGGTATAGTGCGTGTTTGATTTCTGGAAAAAAATATTTAGCTGAAAATCAGCCATTTTTGGCTTGGCCGGGTATTAGATTTTTTGACGTTTTCAGGTTTTGCGAAAAATCACTTAATTCTCCTACTTCTACATCTAGAGGGTTAAAACCCTGTTGGAAAGCATCCCAAAAGAGTTCCCAAAGAGGGGGTATAGTGCATGTTTGAATTGTGGAAAAAAAAAATTTGGCTGAAAATCAGCCATTTTTGGCTTGGCCGGGTATTAGATTTTTTGATGTTTTCAGGTTTTGCGAAAAATCACTTAATTCTCCTACTTCTACATCTAGAGGGTTAAAATTATGTTGGAAAGCATCCCAAAAGAGTTCCCAAAGAGGAGGTATAGTGCGTGTTTGATTTGTGGAAAAAAAAATTTGGCTGAAAATCAGCCATTTTTGGCTTGGCCGGGTATTAGATTTTTTGACGTTTTCAGTTTTTGCGAAAATTCACTTAATTCTCCTACTTCTACATCTAGAGGGTTAAAACTATGTTGGAAAGCATCCCAAAAGAGTTCCCAAAGAGGGGGTATAGTGCACGTTTGATTTGTGGAAAAAAAATTTTGGCTGAAAATCAGCCATTTTTGGCTTGGCCGGGTATTAGATTTTTTGACGTTTTCAGGTTTTGCGAAAAATCACTTAATTCTCCTACTTCTACATCTAGAGGGTTAAAACTATGTTGGAAAGCATCCCAAAAGAGTTCCCAAAGAGGGGGTATAGTACGTGTTTGATTTGTGGAAAAAAAAATTTGGCTGAAAATCAGGCATTTTTGGCTTGGCCGGGTATTAGATTTTTTGACGTTTTCAGGTTTGGCAAAAAATCACGCAATTCTCCTACTTCTACATCTAGAGGGTTAAAACTATGTTGGAAAGCATCCCAAAAGAGTTCCCAAAGAGGGGGTATAGTGCGTGTTTGATTTGTGGAAAAAAAAATTTGGCTGAAAATCAGCCATTTTTGGCTTGGCCGGGTATTAGATTTTTTGACGTTTTCAGGTTTTGCTAAAATTCACATAATTCTCCTAATTCTACATCTAGAGGGTTAAAACTATGTTGGAAAGCATCCCAAAAGAGTTCCCAAAGAGGGGGTATAGTGCGTGTTTGATTTGTGGACAAAAAAAAATTGGCTGAAAATCAGCCATTTTTGGCTTGGCCGGGTATTAGATTGTTTGACGTTTTCAGGTTTTGCGAAGCATCACGTAATTCTCCTACTTCTACATCTAGAGGGTTAAAACTATGTTGGAAAGCATCCCAAAAGAGTTCCCAAAGAGGGGGTATAGTGCGTGTTTGATTTGTGGAAAAAAATTTTGGCTGAAAATCAGCCATTTTTGGCTTGGCCGGGTATTAGATTTTTTGACGTTTTCAGGTTTTGCTAAAATTCACATAATTCTCCTAATTCTACATCTAGAGGGTTAAAACTATGTTGGAAAGCATCCCAAAAGAGTTCCCAAAGAGGGGGTATAGTGCGTGTTTGATTTGTGGAAAAAATTTTTGGCTGAAAATCAGCCATTTTTGGCTTGGCCGGGTATTAGATTTTTTGACGTTTTCAGGTTTTACAAAAAATCACTTAATTCTCCTACTTCTACATCTAGAGGGTTAAAACTATGTTGGAAAGCATCCCAAAAGAATTCCCAAAGAGGGGGTATAGTGCACGTTTGATTTGTGGAAAAAAAAAATTTGGCTGAAAATCAGCCATTTTTGGCTTGGCCGGGTATTAGATTTTTTGACGTTTTCAGGTTTTGCGAAAAAATACTTAATTCTCCTACTTCTACATCTAGAGGGTTAAAACTATGTTGGAAAGCATCCCAAAAGAGTTCCCAAAGAGGGAATATAGTGCGTGTTTGATTTGTGGAAAAAAAAATTTGGCTGAAAATCAGCCATTTTTGGCTTGGCCGGGTATTAGATTCTTTGACGTTTTCAGGTTTTGCTCAAATTCACATAATTCTCCTAATTCTACATCTAGAGGGTTAAAACTATGTTGGAAAGCATCCCAAAAGAGTTCCCAAAGAGGGGGTATAGTGCGTGTTTGATTTGTGGAAAAAAATTTTGGCTGAAAATCAGCCATTTTTGGCTTGGCCGGGTATTAGATTGTTTGACGTTTTCAGGTTTTGCAAAGCATCACGTAATTCTCCTACTTCTACATCTAGAGGGTTAAAACTATGTTGGAAAGCATCCCAAAAGAGTTCCCAAAGAGGGGGTATAGTGCGTGTTTGATTTGTGGAAAAAAATTTTGGCTGAAAATCAGCCATTTTTGGCTTGGCCGGGTATTAGATTTTTTGACGTTTTCAGGTTTTACGAAAAATCACTTAATTCTCCTACTTCTACATCTAGAGGGTTAAAACTATGTTGGAAAGCATCCCAAAAGAGTTCCCAAAGAGGGGGTATAGTGCGTGTTTGATTTGTGGGAAAAAAAATTTGGCTGAAAATCAGGCATTTTTGGCTTGGCCGGGTATTAGATTTTTTGACGTTTTCAGGTTTTGCGAAAAATCACTTAATTCTCCTACTTCTACATCTAGAGGGTTAAAACTATGTTGGAAAGCATCCCAAAAGAGTTCCCAAAGAGGGGGTATAGTGCGTGTTTGATTTGTGGAAAAAAAATTTGGCTGAAAATCAGCCATGTTTGGCTTGGCCGGGTATTAGATTTTTGACGTTTTCAGGTTTTGCGAAAAATCACTTAATTCTCCTACTTCTACATCTAGAGGGTTAAAACTATGTTGGAAAGCATCCCAAAAGAGTTCCCAAAGAGGGGGTATAGTGCGTGTTTGATTTGTGGAAAAAAAAATTTGGCTGAAAATCAGCCATGTTTGGCTTGGCCGGGTATTAGATTCTTTGACGTTTTCAGGTTTTGCTAAAATTCACATAATTCTCCTAATTCTACATCTAGAGGGTTAAAACTATGTTGGAAAGCATCCCAAAAGAGTTCCCAAAGAGGGGGTATAGTGCGTGTTTGATTTGTGGACAAAAAAATTTTGGCTAAAAATCAGCCATTTTTGGCTTGGCCGGGCATTAGATTTTTTGACATTTTCAGGTTTTGCGAAAATTCACTTAATTCTCCTACTTCTACATCTAGAGGGTTAAAACTATGTTGGAAAGCATCCCAAAAGAGTTCCCAAAGTGGGGGTATAGTGCGTGTTTGATTTGTGGAAAAAAAAAATTTTGGCTGAAAATCGGCCATTTTTGGCTTGGCCGGGTATTAGATTGTTTGATGTTTTCAGGTTTTGCAAAGCATCACGTAATTCTCCTACTTCTACATCTAGAGGGTTAAAATTATGTTGGAAAGCATCCCAAAAGAGTTCCCAAAGAGGAGGTATAGTGCGTGTTTGATTTGTGGAAAAAAAAATTTGGCTGAAAATCAGCCATTTTTGGCTTGGCCAGGTATTAGATTTTTTGACGTTTTCAGGTTTTGCGAAAATTCACTTAATTCTCCTACTTCTACATCTAGAGGGTTAAAACTATGTTGGAAAGCATCCCAAAAGAGTTCCCAAAGAGGGGGTATAGTGCACGTTTGATTTGTGGAAAAAAAAATTTTGGCTGAAAATCAGCCATTTTTCGCTTGGCCGGGTATTAGATTTTTTGACGTTTTCAGGTTTTGCGAAAAATCACTTAATTCTCCTACTTCTACATCTAGAGGGTTAAAACTATGTTGGAAAGCATCCCAAAAGAGTTCCCAAAGAGGGGGTATAGTGCGTGTTTGATTTGTGGAAAAAAAAATTGGCTGAAAATCAGCCATTTTTGGCTTGGCCGGGTATTAGATTTTTTGACGTTTTCAGGTTTTGCGAAAAATCACTTAATTCTCCTACTTCTACATCTAGAGGGTTAAAACTATGTTGGAAAGCATCCCAAAAGAGTTCCCAAAGAGGGGGTATAGTGCGTGTTTGATTTGTGGAAAAAAAAATTTGGCTGAAAATCAGCCATTTTTGGCTTGTCCGGGTATTAGATTTTTTGACGTTTTCAGGTTTTGCTAAAATTCACATAATTCTCCTAATTCTACATCTAGAGGGTTAAAACTATGTTGGAAAGCATCCCAAAAGAGTTCCCAAAGAGGGGGTATAGTGCGTGTTTGATTTGTGGAAAAAAAAAATTTGGCTGAAAATCGGCCATTTTTGGCTTGGCCGGGTATTAGATTGTTTGACGTTTTCAGGTTTTGCGAAGCATCACATAATTCTCCTACTTCTACATCTAGAGGGTTAAAACTATGTTGGAAAGCATCCCAAAAGAGTTCCCAAAGAGGGGGTATAGTGCGTGTTTGATTTGTGGAAAAAAATTTTGGCTGAAAATCAGCCATTTTTGGCTTGGCCGGGTATTAGATTTCTTGACGTTTTCAGGTTTTACAAAAAATCACTTAATTCTCCTACTTCTACATCTAGAGGGTTAAAACTATGTTGGAAAGCATCCCAAAAGAGTTCCCAAAGAGGGGGTATAGTGCACGTTTGATTTGAGGAAAAAAAAATTTTGGCTGAAAATCAGCCATTTTTGGCTTGGCCAGGTATTAGATTTTTTGACGTTTTCAGGTTTTGCGAAAAATCA
Source organism: Ranitomeya variabilis (assembly GCF_051348905.1). Taxonomy (NCBI): domain Eukaryota; kingdom Metazoa; phylum Chordata; class Amphibia; order Anura; family Dendrobatidae; genus Ranitomeya; species Ranitomeya variabilis. The sequence goes on along the minus strand of NC_135233.1, from coordinate 708,817,670 downwards.
CTTAATTCTCCTACTTCTACATCTAGAGGGTTAAAACTATGTTGGAAAGCATCCCAAAAGAGTTCCCAAAGAGGGGGTATAGTGCGTGTTTGATTTGTGGAAAAAAAAATTTGGCTGAAAATCAGGCATTTTTGGCTTGGCCGGGTATTAGATTTTTTGACGTTTTCAGGTTTTGCGAAAAATCACTTAATTCTCCTACTTCTACATCTAGAGGGTTAAAACTATGTTGGAAAGCATCCCAAAAGAGTTCCCAAAGAGGGGGTATAGTGCGTGTTTGATTTGTGGAAAAAAAGTTGGCTGAAAATCAGCCATTTTTGGCTTGGCCGGGTATTAGATTGTTTGACGTTTTCAGGTTTTGCGAAGCATCACGTAATTCTCCTACTTCTACATCTAGAGGGTTAAAACTATGTTGGAAAGCATCCCAAAAGAGTTCCCAAAGAGGGGGTATAGTGCGTGTTTGATTTGTGGAAAAAAATTTTGGCTGAAAATCAGCCATTTTTGGCTTGGCCGGGTATTAGATTTTTTGACGTTTTCAGGTTTTGCTAAAATTCACATAATTCTCCTAATTCTACATCTAGAGGGTTAAAACTATGTTGGAAAGCATCCCAAAAGAGTTCCCAAAGAGGGGGTATAGTGCGTGTTTGATTTGTGGACAAAAAAAAATTGGCTGAAAATCAGCCATTTTTGGCTTGGCCGGGTATTAGATTGTTTGACGTTTTCAGGTTTTGCGAAGCATCACGTTATTCTCCTACTTCTACATCTAGAGGGTTAAAACTATGTTGGAAAGCATCCCAAAAGAGTTCCCAAAGAGGGGGTATAGTGCGTGTTTGATTTGTGGAAAAAAATTTTGGCTGAAAATCAGCCATTTTTGGCTTGGCCGGGTATTAGATTTTTTGACGTTTTCAGGTTTTACAAAAAATCACTTAATTCTCCTACTTCTACATCTAGAGGGTTAAAACTATGTTGGAAAGCATCCCAAAAGAGTTCCCAAAGAGGGGGTATAGTGCACGTTTGATTTGTGGAAAAAAAAATTTTGGCTGAAAATCAGCCATTTTTGGCTTGGCCGGGTATTAGATTTTTTGACGTTTTCAGGTTTTGCGAAAAATTACTTAATTCTCTAACTTCTACATCTAGAGGGTTAAAACTATGTTGGAAAGCATCCCAAAAGAGTTCCCAAAGAGGGGGTATAGTGCGTGTTTGATTTGTGGGAAAAAAAATTTGGCTGAAAATCAGGCATTTTTGGCTTGCCGGCTATTAGATTTTTTGACGTTTTCAGGTTTTGCGAAAAATCACTTAATTCTCCTACTTCTACATCTAGAGGGTTAAAACTATGTTGGAAAGCATCCCAAAAGAGTTCCCAAAGAGGGGGTATAGTGCATGTTTGATTTGTGGAAAAAAAAATTTTGGCTGAAAATCCGCCATTTTTGGCTTGGCCGGGTATTAGATTGTTTGATGTTTTCAGGTTTTGCGAAGCATCACGTAATTCTCCTACTTCTACATCTAGAGGGTTAAATCTATGTTGGAAAGCATCCCAAAAGAGTTCCCAAAGAGGGGGTATAGTGCGTGTTTGATTTGTGTAAAAAAAATTTTTTGGTGAAAATCAGCCATTTTTGGCTTGGCCGGGTATTAGATTTTTTGACGTTTTCAGGTTTTGCGAAAAATCACGCAATTCTCCTACTTCTACATCTAGAGGGTTAAAACCCTGTTGGAAAGCATCCCAAAAGAGTTCCCAAAGAGGGGGTATAGTGCATGTTTGAATTGTGGAAAAAAAAATTTTGGCTGAAAATCAGCCATTTTTGGCTTGGCCGGGTATTAGATTTTTTGACGTTTTCAGGTTTTGCGAAAAATCACTTAATTCTCCTACTTCTACATCTAGAGGGTTAAAACCCTGTTGGAAAGCATCCCAAAAGAGTTCCCAAAGAGGGGGTATAGTGCATGTTTGAATTGTGGAAAAAAAAATTTTGGCTGAAAATCAGCCATTTTTGGCTTGGCCGGGTATTAGATTTTTTGACGTTTTCAGGTTTTGCAAAAAATCACGCAATTCTCCTACTTCTACATCTAGAGGGTTAAAACTATGTTGGAAAGCATCCCAAAAGAGTTCCCAAAGAGGGGGTATAGTGCGTGTTTGATTTGTGGAAAAAAAAATTTGGCTGAAAATCAGCCATGATTGGCTTGGCCGGGTATTAGATTTTTTGACGTTTTCAGGTTTTGCGAAAAATCACTTAATTCTCCTACTTCTACATCTAGAGGGTTAAAACTATGTTGGAAAGCATCCCAAAAGAGTTCCCAAAGAGGGGGTATAGTGCGTGTTTGATTTGTGGAAAAAAAATTTGGCTGAAAATCAGCCATGTTTGGCTTGGCCGGGTATTAGATTTTTGACGTTTTCAGGTTTTGCGAAAAATCACTTAATTCTCCTACTTCTACATCTAGAGGGTTAAAACTATGTTGGAAAGCATCCCAAAAGAGTTCCCAAAGAGGGGGTATAGTGCGTGTTTGATTTGTGGAAAAAAAAATTTGGCTGAAAATCAGCCATGTTTGGCTTGGCCGGGTATTAGATTCTTTGACGTTTTCAGGTTTTGCTAAAATTCACATAATTCTCCTAATTCTACATCTAGAGGGTTAAAACTATGTTGGAAAGCATCCCAAAAGAGTTCCCAAAGAGGGGGTATAGTGCGTGTTTGATTTGTGGACAAAAAAATTTTGGCTAAAAATCAGCCATTTTTGGCTTGGCCGGGCATTAGATTTTTTGACATTTTCAGGTTTTGCGAAAATTCACTTAATTCTCCTACTTCTACATCTAGAGGGTTAAAACTATGTTGGAAAGCATCCCAAAAGAGTTCCCAAAGTGGGGGTATAGTGCGTGTTTGATTAGTGGAAAAAAAAAATTTTGGCTGAAAATCGGCCATTTTTGGCTTGGCCGGGTATTAGATTGTTTGATGTTTTCAGGTTTTGCAAAGCATCACGTAATTCTCCTACTTCTACATCTAGAGGGTTAAAATTATGTTGGAAAGCATCCCAAAAGAGTTCCCAAAGAGGAGGTATAGTGCGTGTTTGATTTGTGGAAAAAAAAATTTGGCTGAAAATCAGCCATTTTTGGCTTGGCCAGGTATTAGATTTTTTGACGTTTTCAGGTTTTGCGAAAATTCACTTAATTCTCCTACTTCTACATCTAGAGGGTTAAAACTATGTTGGAAAGCATCCCAAAAGAGTTCCCAAAGAGGGGGTATAGTGCACGTTTGATTTGTGGAAAAAAAAATTTTGGCTGAAAATCAGCCATTTTTGGCTTGGCCGGGTATTAGATTTTTTGACGTTTTCAGGTTTTGCGAAAAATCACTTAATTCTCCTACTTCTACATCTAGAGGGTTAAAACTATGTTGGAAAGCATCCCAAAAGAGTTCCCAAAGAGGGGGTATAGTGCGTGTTTGATTTGTGGAAAAAAAAATTGGCTGAAAATCAGCCATTTTTGGCTTGGCCGGGTATTAGATTTTTTGACGTTTTCAGGTTTTGCGAAAAATCACTTAATTCTCCTACTTCTACATCTAGAGGGTTAAAACTATGTTGGAAAGCATCCCAAAAGAGTTCCCAAAGAGGGGGTATAGTGCGTGTTTGATTTGTGGAAAAAAAAATTTGGCTGAAAATCAGCCATTTTTGGCTTGTCCGGGTATTAGATTTTTTGACGTTTTCAGGTTTTGCTAAAATTCACATAATTCTCCTAATTCTACATCTAGAGGGTTAAAACTATGTTGGAAAGCATCCCAAAAGAGTTCCCAAAGAGGGGGTATAGTGCGTGTTTGATTTGTGGAAAAAAAAAATTTGGCTGAAAATCGGCCATTTTTGGCTTGGCCGGGTATTAGATTGTTTGACGTTTTCAGGTTTTGCGAAGCATCACATAATTCTCCTACTTCTACATCTAGAGGGTTAAAACTATGTTGGAAAGCATCCCAAAAGAGTTCCCAAAGAGGGGGTATAGTGCGTGTTTGATTTGTGGAAAAAAATTTTGGCTGAAAATCAGCCATTTTTGGCTTGGCCGGGTATTAGATTTCTTGACGTTTTCAGGTTTTACAAAAAATCACTTAATTCTCCTACTTCTACATCTAGAGGGTTAAAACTATGTTGGAAAGCATCCCAAAAGAGTTCCCAAAGAGGGGGTATAGTGCACGTTTGATTTGAGGAAAAAAAAATTTTGGCTGAAAATCAGCCATTTTTGGCTTGGCCAGGTATTAGATTTTTTGACGTTTTCAGGTTTTGCGAAAAATCACTTAATTCTCCTACTTCTACATCTAGAGGGTTAAAACTATGTTGGAAAGCATCCCAAAAGAGTTCCCAAAGAGGGGGTATAGTGCGTGTTTGATTTGTGGAAAAAAAAATTTGGCTGAAAATCAGGCATTTTTGGCTTGGCCGGGTATTAGATTTTTTGACGTTTTCAGGTTTTGCGAAAAATCACTTAATTCTCCTACTTCTACATCTAGAGGGTTAAAACTATGTTGGAAAGCATCCCAAAAGAGTTCCCAAAGAGGGGGTATAGTGCGTGTTTGATTTGTGGAAAAAAAGTTGGCTGAAAATCAGCCATTTTTGGCTTGGCCGGGTATTAGATTGTTTGACGTTTTCAGGTTTTGCGAAGCATCACGTAATTCTCCTACTTCTACATCTAGAGGGTTAAAACTATGTTGGAAAGCATCCCAAAAGAGTTCCCAAAGAGGGGGTATAGTGCGTGTTTGATTTGTGGAAAAAAATTTTGGCTGAAAATCAGCCATTTTTGGCTTGGCCGGGTATTAGATTTTTTGACGTTTTCAGGTTTTGCTAAAATTCACATAATTCTCCTAATTCTACATCTAGAGGGTTAAAACTATGTTGGAAAGCATCCCAAAAGAGTTCCCAAAGAGGGGGTATAGTGCGTGTTTGATTTGTGGACAAAAAAAAATTGGCTGAAAATCAGCCATTTTTGGCTTGGCCGGGTATTAGATTGTTTGACGTTTTCAGGTTTTGCGAAGCATCACGTTATTCTCCTACTTCTACATCTAGAGGGTTAAAACTATGTTGGAAAGCATCCCAAAAGAGTTCCCAAAGAGGGGGTATAGTGCGTGTTTGATTTGTGGAAAAAAATTTTGGCTGAAAATCAGCCATTTTTGGCTTGGCCGGGTATTAGATTTTTTGACGTTTTCAGGTTTTACAAAAAATCACTTAATTCTCCTACTTCTACATCTAGAGGGTTAAAACTATGTTGGAAAGCATCCCAAAAGAGTTCCCAAAGAGGGGGTATAGTGCACGTTTGATTTGTGGAAAAAAAAATTTTGGCTGAAAATCAGCCATTTTTGGCTTGGCCGGGTATTAGATTTTTTGACGTTTTCAGGTTTTGCGAAAAATTACTTAATTCTCCTACTTCTACATCTAGAGGGTTAAAACTATGTTGGAAAGCATCCCAAAAGAGTTCCCAAAGAGGGGGTATAGTGCGTGTTTGATTTGTGGGAAAAAAAATTTGGCTGAAAATCAGGCATTTTTGGCTTGGCCGGCTATTAGATTTTTTGACGTTTTCAGGTTTTGCGAAAAATCACTTAATTCTCCTACTTCTACATCTAGAGGGTTAAAACTATGTTGGAAAGCATCCCAAAAGAGTTCCCAAAGAGGGGGTATAGTGCATGTTTGATTTGTGGAAAAAAAAATTTTGGCTGAAAATCCGCCATTTTTGGCTTGGCCGGGTATTAGATTGTTTGATGTTTTCAGGTTTTGCGAAGCATCACGTAATTCTCCTACTTCTACATCTAGAGGGTTAAATCTATGTTGGAAAGCATCCCAAAAGAGTTCCCAAAGAGGGGGTATAGTGCGTGTTTGATTTGTGTAAAAAAAATTTTTTGGTGAAAATCAGCCATTTTTGGCTTGGCCGGGTATTAGATTTTTTGACGTTTTCAGGTTTTGCGAAAAATCACGCAATTCTCCTACTTCTACATCTAGAGGGTTAAAACTATGTTGGAAAGCATCCCAAAAGAGTTCCCAAAGAGGGGGTATAGTGCGTGTTTGATTTCTGGAAAAAAACATTTGGCTGAAAATCAGCCATTTTTGGCTTGGCCGGGTATTAGATTTTTTGACGTTTTCAGGTTTTGCGAAAAATCACTTAATTCTCCTACTTCTACATCTATAGGGTTAAAACCCTGTTGGAAAGCATCCCAAAAGAGTTCCCAAAGAGGGGGTATAGTGCATGTTTGAATTGTGGAAAAAAAAATTTTGGCTGAAAATCAGCCATTTTTGGCTTGGCCGGGTATTAGATTTTTTGACGTTTTCAGGTTTTGCGAAAAATCACTTAATTCTCCTACTTCTACATCTAGAGGGTTAAAACTATGTTGGAAAGCATCCCAAAAGAGTTCCCAAAGAGGGGGTATAGTGCGTGTTTGATTTGTGGAAAAAAAATTTGGCTGAAAATCAGCCATGTTTGGCTTGGCCGGGTATTAGATTTTTGACGTTTTCAGGTTTTGCGAAAAATCACTTAATTCTCCTACTTCTACATCTAGAGGGTTAAAACTATGTTGGAAAGCATCCCAAAAGAGTTCCCAAAGAGGGGGTATAGTGCGTGTTTGATTTGTGGAAAAAAAAATTTGGCTGAAAATCAGCCATGTTTGGCTTGGCCGGGTATTAGATTCTTTGACGTTTTCAGGTTTTGCTAAAATTCACATAATTCTCCTAATTCTACATCTAGAGGGTTAAAACTATGTTGGAAAGCATCCCAAAAGAGTTCCCAAAGAGGGGGTATAGTGCGTGTTTGATTTGTGGACAAAAAAATTTTGGCTAAAAATCAGCCATTTTTGGCTTGGCCGGGCATTAGATTTTTTGACATTTTCAGGTTTTGCGAAAATTCACTTAATTCTCCTACTTCTACATCTAGAGGGTTAAAACTATGTTGGAAAGCATCCCAAAAGAGTTCCCAAAGTGGGGGTATAGTGCGTGTTTGATTTGTGGAAAAAAAAAATTTTGGCTGAAAATCGGCCATTTTTGGCTTGGCCGGGTATTAGATTGTTTGATGTTTTCAGGTTTTGCAAAGCATCACGTAATTCTCCTACTTCTACATCTAGAGGGTTAAAATTATGTTGGAAAGCATCCCAAAAGAGTTCCCAAAGAGGAGGTATAGTGCGTGTTTGATTTGTGGAAAAAAAAATTTGGCTGAAAATCAGCCATTTTTGGCTTGGCCAGGTATTAGATTTTTTGACGTTTTCAGGTTTTGCGAAAATTCACTTAATTCTCCTACTTCTACATCTAGAGGGTTAAAACTATGTTGGAAAGCATCCCAAAAGAGTTCCCAAAGAGGGGGTATAGTGCACGTTTGATTTGTGGAAAAAAAAATTTTGGCTGAAAATCAGCCATTTTTGGCTTGGCCGGGTATTAGATTTTTTGACGTTTTCAGGTTTTGCGAAAAATCACTTAATTCTCCTACTTCTACATCTAGAGGGTTAAAACTATGTTGGAAAGCATCCCAAAAGAGTTCCCAAAGAGGGGGTATAGTGCGTGTTTGATTTGTGGAAAAAAAAATTGGCTGAAAATCAGCCATTTTTGGCTTGGCCGGGTATTAGATTTTTTGACGTTTTCAGGTTTTGCGAAAAATCACTTAATTCTCCTACTTCTACATCTAGAGGGTTAAAACTATGTTGGAAAGCATCCCAAAAGAGTTCCCAAAGAGGGGGTATAGTGCGTGTTTGATTTGTGGAAAAAAAAATTTGGCTGAAAATCAGCCATTTTTGGCTTGTCCGGGTATTAGATTTTTTGACGTTTTCAGGTTTTGCTAAAATTCACATAATTCTCCTAATTCTACATCTAGAGGGTTAAAACTATGTTGGAAAGCATCCCAAAAGAGTTCCCAAAGAGGGGGTATAGTGCGTGTTTGATTTGTGGAAAAAAAAAATTTGGCTGAAAATCGGCCATTTTTGGCTTGGCCGGGTATTAGATTGTTTGACGTTTTCAGGTTTTGCGAAGCATCACATAATTCTCCTACTTCTACATCTAGAGGGTTAAAACTATGTTGGAAAGCATCCCAAAAGAGTTCCCAAAGAGGGGGTATAGTGCGTGTTTGATTTGTGGAAAAAAATTTTGGCTGAAAATCAGCCATTTTTGGCTTGGCCGGGTATTAGATTTCTTGACGTTTTCAGGTTTTACAAAAAATCACTTAATTCTCCTACTTCTACATCTAGAGGGTTAAAACTATGTTGGAAAGCATCCCAAAAGAGTTCCCAAAGAGGGGGTATAGTGCGTGTTTGATTTGTGGAAAAAAAAATTTGGCTGAAAATCAGGCATTTTTGGCTTGGCCGGGTATTAGATTTTTTGACGTTTTCAGGTTTTGCGAAAAATCACTTAATTCTCCTACTTCTACATCTAGAGGGTTAAAACTATGTTGGAAAGCATCCCAAAAGAGTTCCCAAAGAGGGGGTATAGTGCGTGTTTGATTTGTGGAAAAAAAGTTGGCTGAAAATCAGCCATTTTTGGCTTGGCCGGGTATTAGATTGTTTGACGTTTTCAGGTTTTGCGAAGCATCACGTAATTCTCCTACTTCTACATCTAGAGGGTTAAAACTATGTTGGAAAGCATCCCAAAAGAGTTCCCAAAGAGGGGGTATAGTGCGTGTTTGATTTGTGGAAAAAAATTTTGGCTGAAAATCAGCCATTTTTGGCTTGGCCGGGTATTAGATTTTTTGACGTTTTCAGGTTTTGCTAAAATTCACATAATTCTCCTAATTCTACATCTAGAGGGTTAAAACTATGTTGGAAAGCATCCCAAAAGAGTTCCCAAAGAGGGGGTATAGTGCGTGTTTGATTTGTGGACAAAAAAAAATTGGCTGAAAATCAGCCATTTTTGGCTTGGCCGGGTATTAGATTGTTTGACGTTTTCAGGTTTTGCGAAGCATCACGTTATTCTCCTACTTCTACATCTAGAGGGTTAAAACTATGTTGGAAAGCATCCCAAAAGAGTTCCCAAAGAGGGGGTATAGTGCGTGTTTGATTTGTGGAAAAAAATTTTGGCTGAAAATCAGCCATTTTTGGCTTGGCCGGGTATTAGATTTTTTGACGTTTTCAGGTTTTACAAAAAATCACTTAATTCTCCTACTTCTACATCTAGAGGGTTAAAACTATGTTGGAAAGCATCCCAAAAGAGTTCCCAAAGAGGGGGTATAGTGCACGTTTGATTTGTGGAAAAAAAAATTTTGGCTGAAAATCAGCCATTTTTGGCTTGGCCGGGTATTAGATTTTTTGACGTTTTCAGGTTTTGCGAAAAATTACTTAATTCTCCTACTTCTACATCTAGAGGGTTAAAACTATGTTGGAAAGCATCCCAAAAGAGTTCCCAAAGAGGGGGTATAGTGCGTGTTTGATTTGTGGGAAAAAAAATTTGGCTGAAAATCAGGCATTTTTGGCTTGGCCGGCTATTAGATTTTTTGACGTTTTCAGGTTTTGCGAAAAATCACTTAATTCTCCTACTTCTACATCTAGAGGGTTAAAACTATGTTGGAAAGCATCCCAAAAGAGTTCCCAAAGAGGGGGTATAGTGCATGTTTGATTTGTGGAAAAAAAAATTTTGGCTGAAAATCCGCCATTTTTGGCTTGGCCGGGTATTAGATTGTTTGATGTTTTCAGGTTTTGCGAAGCATCACGTAATTCTCCTACTTCTACATCTAGAGGGTTAAATCTATGTTGGAAAGCATCCCAAAAGAGTTCCCAAAGAGGGGGTATAGTGCGTGTTTGATTTGTGTAAAAAAAATTTTTTTGTGAAAATCAGCCATTTTTGGCTTGGCCGGGTATTAGATTTTTTGACGTTTTCAGGTTTTGCGAAAAATCACGCAATTCTCCTACTTCTACATCTAGAGGGTTAAAACTATGTTGGAAAGCATCCCAAAAGAGTTCCCAAAGAGGGGGTATAGTGCGTGTTTGATTTCTGGAAAAAAACATTTGGCTGAAAATCAGCCATTTTTGGCTTGGCCGGGTATTAGATTTTTTGACGTTTTCAGGTTTTGCGAAAAATCACTTAATTCTCCTACTTCTACATCTATAGGGTTAAAACCCTGTTGGAAAGCATCCCAAAAGAGTTCCCAAAGAGGGGGTATAGTGCATGTTTGAATTGTGGAAAAAAAAATTTTGGCTGAAAATCAGCCATTTTTGGCTTGGCCGGGTATTAGATTTTTTGACGTTTTCAGGTTTTGCGAAAAATCACTTAATTCTCCTACTTCTACATCTAGAGGGTTAAAATTATGTTGGAAAGCATCCCAAAAGAGTTCCCAAAGAGGAGGTATAGTGCGTGTTTGATTTGTGGAAAAAAAAAATTTTGGCTGAAAATCGGCCATTTTTGGCTTGGCCGGGTATTAGATTGTTTGACCTTTTCAGGTTTTGCGAAGCATCACGTAATTCTCCTACTTCTACATCTAGAGGGTTAAAACTATGTTGGAAAGCATCCCAAAAGAGTTCCCAAAGAGGGGGTATAGTGCGTGTTTGATTTGTGGAAAAAAGTTTTGGCTGAAAATCAGCCATTTTTGGCTTGGCCGGGTATTAGATTTTTTGACGTTTTCAGGTTTTGCGAAAAATCACTTAATTCTCCTACTTCTACATCTAGAGGGTTAAAACTATTTTGGAAAGCATCCCAAAAGAGTTCCCAAAGAGGGGGTATAGTGCGTGTTTGATTTGTGGGAAAACATTTTTTAGCTGAAAATCAGCCATTTTTGGCTTGGCCGAGTATTAGATTTTTTGACGTTTTCAGGTTTTACAAAAAATCACTTAATTCTCCTACTTCTACATCTAGAGGGTTAAAACTATGTTGGAAAGCATCCCAAAAGAGTTCCCAAAGAGGGGGTATAGTGCACGTTTGATTTGAGGAAAAAAAAATTTTGGCTGAAAATCAGCCATTTTTGGCTTGGCCAGGTATTAGATTTTTTGACGTTTTCAGGTTTTGCGAAAAATCACTTAATTCTCCTACTTCTACATCTAGAGGGTTAAAACTATGTTGGAAAGCATCCCAAAAGAGTTCCCAAAGAGGGGGTATAGTGCGTGTTTGATTTGTGGAAAAAAAGTTGGCTGAAAATCAGCCATTTTTGGCTTGGCCGGGTATTAGATTGTTTGACGTTTTCAGGTTTTGCGAAGCATCACGTAATTCTCCTACTTCTACATCTAGAGGGTTAAAACTATGTTGGAAAGCATCCCAAAAGAGTTCCCAAAGAGGGGGTATAGTGCGTGTTTGATTTGTGGAAAAAAATTTTGGCTGAAAATCAGCCATTTTTGGCTTGGCCGGGTATTAGATTTTTTGACGTTTTCAGGTTTTGCTAAAATTCACATAATTCTCCTAATTCTACATCTAGAGGGTTAAAACTATGTTGGAAAGCATCCCAAAAGAGTTCCCAAAGAGGGGGTATAGTGCGTGTTTGATTTGTGGACAAAAAAAAATTGGCTGAAAATCAGCCATTTTTGGCTTGGCCGGGTATTAGATTGTTTGACGTTTTCAGGTTTTGCGAAGCATCACGTTATTCTCCTACTTCTACATCTAAAGGGTTAAAACTATGTTGGAAAGCATCCCAAAAGAGTTCCCAAAGAGGGGGTATAGTGCGTGTTTGATTTGTGGAAAAAAATTTTGGCTGAAAATCAGCCATTTTTGGCTTGGCCGGGTATTAGATTTTTTGACGTTTTCAGGTTTTACAAAAAATCACTTAATTCTCCTACTTCTACATCTAGAGGGTTAAAACTATGTTGGAAAGCATCCCAAAAGAGTTCCCAAAGAGGGGGTATAGTGCACGTTTGATTTGTGGAAAAAAAAATTTTGGCTGAAAATCAGCCATTTTTGGCTTGGCCGGGTATTAGATTTTTTGACGTTTTCAGGTTTTGCGAAAAATTACTTAATTCTCCTACTTCTACATCTAGAGGGTTAAAACTATGTTGGAAAGCATCCCAAAAGAGTTCCCAAAGAGGGGGTATAGTGCGTGTTTGATTTGTGGAAAAAAAAATTTGGCTGAAAATCAGGCATTTTTGGCTTGGCCGTCTATTAGATTTTTTGACGTTTTCAGGTTTTGCGAAAAATCACTTAATTCTCCTACTTCTACATCTAGAGGGTTAAAACTATGTTGGAAAGCATCCCAAAAGAGTTCCCAAAGAGGGGGTATAGTGCATGTTTGATTTGTGGAAAAAAAAATTTTGGCTGAAAATCCGCCATTTTTGGCTTGGCCGGGTATTAGATTGTTTGATGTTTTCAGGTTTTGCGAAGCATCACGTAATTCTCCTACTTCTACATCTAGAGGGTTAAATCTATGTTGCAAAGCATCCCAAAAGAGTTCCCAAAGAGGGGGTATAGTGCGTGTTTGATTTGTGTAAAAAAAATTTTTTGGTGAAAATCAGCCATTTTTGGCTTGGCCGGGTATTAGATTTTTTGACGTTTTCAGGTTTTGCGAAAAATCACGCAATTCTCCTACTTCTACATCTAGAGGGTTAAAACTATGTTGGAAAGCATCCCAAAAGAGTTCCCAAAGAGGGGGTATAGTGCGTGTTTGATTTCTGGAAAAAAACATTTGGCTGAAAATCAGCCATTTTTGGCTTGGCCGGGTATTAGATTTTTTGACGTTTTCAGGTTTTGCGAAAAATCACTTAATTCTCCTACTTCTACATCTATAGGGTTAAAACCCTGTTGGAAAGCATCCCAAAAGAGTTCCCAAAGAGGGGGTATAGTGCATGTTTGAATTGTGGAAAAAAAAATGTTGGCTGAAAATCAGCCATTTTTGGCTTGGCCGGGTATTAGATTTTTTGACGTTTTCAGGTTTTGCGAAAAATCACTTAATTCTCCTACTTCTACATCTAGAGGGTTAAAATTATGTTGGAAAGCATCCCAAAAGAGTTCCCAAAGAGGAGGTATAGTGCGTGTTTGATTTGTGGAAAAAAAAATTTGGCTGAAAATCAGCCATTTTTGGCTTGGCCGGGTATTAGATTTTTTGACGTTTTCAGGTTTTGCGAAAATTCACTTAATTCTCCTACTTCTACATCTAGAGGGTTAAAACTATGTTGGAAAGCATCCCAAAAGAGTTCCCAAAGAGGGGGTATAGTGCACGTTTGATTTGTGGAAAGAAAAATTTGGCTGAAAATCAGGCATTTTTGGCTTGGCCGGGTATTAGATTTTTTGACGTTTTCGGGTTTTGCGAAAAATCACTTAATTCTCCTACTTCTACATCTAGAGGGTTAAAACTATGTTGGAAAGCATCCCAAAAGAGTTCCCAAAGTGGGGGTATAGTGCGTGTTTGATTTGTGGAAAAAAAAAATTTTGGCTGAAAATCGGCCATTTTTGGCTTGGCCGGGTATTAGATTGTTTGACCTTTTCAGGTTTTGCGAAGCATCACGTAATTCTCCTACTTCTACATCTAGAGGGTTAAAACTATGTTGGAAAGCATCCCAAAAGAGTTCCCAAAGAGGGGGTATAGTGCGTGTTTGATTTGTGGAAAAAAGTTTTGGCTGAAAATCAGCCATTTTTGGCTTGGCCGGGTATTAGATTTTTTGACGTTTTCAGGTTTTGCGAAAAATCACTTAATTCTCCTACTTCTACATCTAGAGGGTTAAAACTATTTTGGAAAGCATCCCAAAAGAGTTCCCAAAGAGGGGGTATAGTGCGTGTTTGATTTGTGGGAAAACATTTTTTAGCTGAAAATCAGCCATTTTTGGCTTGGCCGAGTATTAGATTTTTTGACGTTTTCAGGTTTTGCGAAACATCACATAATTCTTCTACTTCTACATCTAGAGGGTTAAAACTATGTTGGAAAGCATCATAAAAGAGTTCCCAAAGAGGGGGTATAGTGCGTGTTTGATTTCTGGAAAAAAAAATTTTGGGTGAAAATCAGCCATTTTTGGCTTGGCTGGGTATTAGATTTTTTGACGTTTTCAGGTTTTGCGAAAAATCACTTAATTCTCCTACTTCTACATCTAGAGGGTTAAAACCCTGTTGGAAAGCATCCCAAAAGAGTTCCCAAAGAGGGGGTATAGTGCATGTTTGAATTGTGGAAAAAAAAATTTTGGCTGAAAATCAGCCATTTTTGGCTTGGCCGGGTTATAGATTTTTTGACGTTTTCAGGTTTTGCAAAAAATCACGCAATTCTCCTACTTCTACATCTAGAGGGTTAAAACTATGTTGGAAAGCATCCCAAAAGAGTTCCCAAAGAGGGGGTATAGTGCGTGTTTGATTTGTGGAAAAAAAAATTTGGCTGAAAATCAGCCATGTTTGGCTTGGCCGGGTATTAGATTTTTTGACGTTTTCAGGTTTTGCGAAAATTCACTTAATTCTCCTACTTCTACATCTAGAGGGTTAAAACTATGTTGGAAAGCATCCCAAAAGAGTTCCCAAAGAGGGAGTATAGTGCACGTTTGAATTGTGGGAAAAAAAATTTTGGCTGAAAATCAGCCATTTTTGGTTGGCTGGGTATTAGATTTTTTGACGTTTTCAGGTTTTGCGAAAAATCACTTAATTCTCCTACTTCTACATCTAGAGGGTTAAAACTATGTTGGAAAGCATCCCAAAAGAGTTCCCAAAGAGGGGGTATAGTGCGTGTTTGATTTCTGGAAAAAAATTTGGCTGAAAATCAGCCATTTTTGGCTTGGCCGGGTATTAGATTTTTTGACGTTTTCAGGTTTTGCGAAAAATCACTTAATTCTCCTACTTCTACATCTAGAGGGTTAAAACCCTGTTGGAAAGCATCCCAAAAGAGTTCCCAAAGAGGGGGTATAGTGCATGTTTGAATTGTGGAAAAAAAAAATTTGGCTGAAAATCAGGCATTTTTGGCTTGGCCGGGTATTAGATTTTTTGACGTTTTCAGGTTTTGCGAAAAATCACTTAATTCTCCTACTTCTACATCTAGAGGGTTAAAACTATTTTGGAAAGCATCCCAAAAGAGTTCCCAAAGAGGGGGTATAGTGCGTGTTTGATTTGTGGGAAAACATTTTTTAGCTGAAAATCAGCCATTTTTGGCTTTGCCGAGTATTAGATTTTTTGACGTTTTCAGGTTTTGCGAAACATCACATAATTCTTCTACTTCTACATCTAGAGGGTTAAAACTATGTTGGAAAGCATCATAAAAGAGTTCCCAAAGAGGGGGTATAATGCGTGTTTGATTTCTGGAAAAAAAATTTTTGGGTGAAAATCAGCCATTTTTGGCTTGGCCGGGTATTAGATTTTTTGACGTTTTCAGGTTTTGCGAAAAATCACTTAATTCTCCTACTTCTACATCTAGAGGGTTAAAACCCTGTTGGAAAGCATCCCAAAAGAGTTCCCAAAGAGGGGGTATAGTGCATGTTTGAATTGTGGAAAAAAAAATTTTGGCTGAAAATCAGCCATTTTTGGCTTGGCCGGGTTATAGATTTTTTGACGTTTTCAGGTTTTGCAAAAAATCACGCAATTCTCCTACTTCTACATCTAGAGGGTTAAAACTATGTTGGAAAGCATCCCAAAAGAGTTCCCAAAGAGGGGGTATAGTGCGTGTTTGATTTGTGGAAAAAAACATTTGGCTGAAAATCAGCCATGTTTGGCTTGGCCGGGTATTAGATTTTTTGACGTTTCCAGGTTTTGCGAAAATTCACTTAATTCTCCTACTTCTACATCTAGAGGGTTAAAACTATGTTGGAAAGCATCCCAAAAGAGTTCCCAAAGAGGGGGTATAGTGCACGTTTGATTTGTGGAAAGAAAAATTTGGCTTAAAATCAGGCATTTTTGGCTTGGCCGGGTATTAGATTTTTTGACGTTTTCGGGTTTTGCGAAAAATCACTTAATTCTCCTACTTCTACATCTAGAGGGTTAAAACTATGTTGGAAAGCATCCCAAAAGAGTTCCCAAAGAGGGGGTATAGTGCGTGTTTGATTTGTGGAAAAAAGTTTTGGCTGAAAATCAGCCATTTTTGGCTTGGCCGGGTATTAGATTTTTTGACGTTTTCAGGTTTTGCGAAAAATCACTTAATTCTCCTACTTCTACATCTAGAGGGTTAAAACTATTTTGGAAAGCATCCCAAAAGAGTTCCCAAAGAGGGGGTATAGTGCGTGTTTGATTTGTGGGAAAACATTTTTTAGCTGAAAATCAGCCATTTTTGGCTTGGCCGAGTATTAGATTTTTTGACGTTTTCAGGTTTTACAAAAAATCACTTAATTCTCCTACTTCTACATCTAGAGGGTTAAAACTATGTTGGAAAGCATCCCAAAAGAGTTCCCAAAGAGGGGGTATAGTGCACGTTTGATTTGAGGAAAAAAAAATTTTGGCTGAAAATCAGCCATTTTTGGCTTGGCCAGGTATTAGATTTTTTGACGTTTTCAGGTTTTGCGAAAAATCACTTAATTCTCCTACTTCTACATCTAGAGGGTTAAAACTATGTTGGAAAGCATCCCAAAAGAGTTCCCAAAGAGGGGGTATAGTGCGTGTTTGATTTGTGGAAAAAAAAATTTGGCTGAAAATCAGGCATTTTTGGCTTGGCCGGGTATTAGATTTTTTGACGTTTTCAGGTTTTGCGAAAAATCACTTAATTCTCCTACTTCTACATCTAGAGGGTTAAAACTATGTTGGAAAGCATCCCAAAAGAGTTCCCAAAGAGGGGGTATAGTGCGTGTTTGATTTGTGGAAAAAAAGTTGGCTGAAAATCAGCCATTTTTGGCTTGGCCGGGTATTAGATTGTTTGACGTTTTCAGGTTTTGCGAAGCATCACGTAATTCTCCTACTTCTACATCTAGAGGGTTAAAACTATGTTGGAAAGCATCCCAAAAGAGTTCCCAAAGAGGGGGTATAGTGCGTGTTTGATTTGTGGAAAAAAATTTTGGCTGAAAATCAGCCATTTTTGGCTTGGCCGGGTATTAGATTTTTTGACGTTTTCAGGTTTTGCTAAAATTCACATAATTCTCCTAATTCTACATCTAGAGGGTTAAAACTATGTTGGAAAGCATCCCAAAAGAGTTCCCAAAGAGGGGGTATAGTGCGTGTTTGATTTGTGGACAAAAAAAAATTGGCTGAAAATCAGCCATTTTTGGCTTGGCCGGGTATTAGATTGTTTGACGTTTTCAGGTTTTGCGAAGCATCACGTTATTCTCCTACTTCTACATCTAGAGGGTTAAAACTATGTTGGAAAGCATCCCAAAAGAGTTCCCAAAGAGGGGGTATAGTGCGTGTTTGATTTGTGGAAAAAAAAATTTGGCTGAAAATCAGGCATTTTTGGCTTGGCCGTCTATTAGATTTTTTGACGTTTTCAGGTTTTGCGAAAAATCACTTAATTCTCCTACTTCTACATCTAGAGGGTTAAAACTATGTTGGAAAGCATCCCAAAAGAGTTCCCAAAGAGGGGGTATAGTGCATGTTTGATTTGTGGAAAAAAAAATTTTGGCTGAAAATCCGCCATTTTTGGCTTGGCCGGGTATTAGATTGTTTGATGTTTTCAGGTTTTGCGAAGCATCACGTAATTCTCCTACTTCTACATCTAGAGGGTTAAATCTATGTTGGAAAGCATCCCAAAAGAGTTCCCAAAGAGGGGGTATAGTGCGTGTTTGATTTGTGTAAAAAAAATTTTTTGGTGAAAATCAGCCATTTTTGGCTTGGCCGGGTATTAGATTTTTTGACGTTTTCAGGTTTTGCGAAAAATCACGCAATTCTCCTACTTCTACATCTAGAGGGTTAAAACTATGTTGGAAAGCATCCCAAAAGAGTTCCCAAAGAGGGGGTATAGTGCGTGTTTGATTTCTGGAAAAAAACATTTGGCTGAAAATCAGCCATTTTTGGCTTGGCCGGGTATTAGATTTTTTGACGTTTTCAGGTTTTGCGAAAAATCACTTAATTCTCCTACTTCTACATCTAGAGGGTTAAAATTATGTTGGAAAGCATCCCAAAAGAGTTCCCAAAGAGGAGGTATAGTGCGTGTTTGATTTGTGGAAAAAAAAATTTGGCTGAAAATCAGCCATTTTTGGCTTGGCCGGGTATTAGATTTTTTGACGTTTTCAGGTTTTGCGAAAATTCACTTAATTCTCCTACTTCTACATCTAGAGGGTTAAAACTATGTTGGAAAGCATCCCAAAAGAGTTCCCAAAGAGGGGGTATAGTGCACGTTTGATTTGTGGAAAGAAAAATTTGGCTGAAAATCAGGCATTTTTGGCTTGGCCGGGTATTAGATTTTTTGACGTTTTCGGGTTTTGCGAAAAATCACTTAATTCTCCTACTTCTACATCTAGAGGGTTAAAACTATGTTGGAAAGCATCCCAAAAGAGTTCCCAAAGTGGGGGTATAGTGCGTGTTTGATTTGTGGAAAAAAAAAATTTTGGCTGAAAATCGGCCATTTTTGGCTTGGCCGGGTATTAGATTGTTTGACCTTTTCAGGTTTTGCGAAGCATCACGTAATTCTCCTACTTCTACATCTAGAGGGTTAAAACTATGTTGGAAAGCATCCCAAAAGAGTTCCCAAAGAGGGGGTATAGTGCGTGTTTGATTTGTGGAAAAAAGTTTTGGCTGAAAATCAGCCATTTTTGGCTTGGCCGGGTATTAGATTTTTTGACGTTTTCAGGTTTTGCGAAAAATCACTTAATTCTCCTACTTCTACATCTAGAGGGTTAAAACTATTTTGGAAAGCATCCCAAAAGAGTTCCCAAAGAGGGGGTATAGTGCGTGTTTGATTTGTGGGAAAACATTTTTTAGCTGAAAATCAGCCATTTTTGGCTTGGCCGAGTATTAGATTTTTTGACGTTTTCAGGTTTTGCGAAACATCACATAATTCTTCTACTTCTACATCTAGAGGGTTAAAACTATGTTGGAAAGCATCATAAAAGAGTTCCCAAAGAGGGGGTATAGTGCGTGTTTGATTTCTGGAAAAAAAAATTTTGGGTGAAAATCAGCCATTTTTGGCTTGGCTGGGTATTAGATTTTTTGACGTTTTCAGGTTTTGCGAAAAATCACTTAATTCTCCTACTTCTACATCTAGAGGGTTAAAACCCTGTTGGAAAGCATCCCAAAAGAGTTCCCAAAGAGGGGGTATAGTGCATGTTTGAATTGTGGAAAAAAAAATTTTGGCTGAAAATCAGCCATTTTTGGCTTGGCCGGGTTATAGATTTTTTGACGTTTTCAGGTTTTGCAAAAAATCACGCAATTCTCCTACTTCTACATCTAGAGGGTTAAAACTATGTTGGAAAGCATCCCAAAAGAGTTCCCAAAGAGGGGGTATAGTGCGTGTTTGATTTGTGGAAAAAAAAATTTGGCTGAAAATCAGCCATGTTTGGCTTGGCCGGGTATTAGATTTTTTGACGTTTTCAGGTTTTGCGAAAATTCACTTAATTCTCCTACTTCTACATCTAGAGGGTTAAAACTATGTTGGAAAGCATCCCAAAAGAGTTCCCAAAGAGGGAGTATAGTGCACGTTTGAATTGTGGGAAAAAAAATTTTGGCTGAAAATCAGCCATTTTTGGTTGGCCGGGTATTAGATTTTTTGACGTTTTCAGGTTTTGCGAAAAATCACTTAATTCTCCTACTTCTACATCTAGAGGGTTAAAACTATGTTGGAAAGCATCCCAAAAGAGTTCCCAAAGAGGGGGTATAGTGCGTGTTTGATTTCTGGAAAAAAAATTTGGCTGAAAATCAGCCATTTTTGGCTTGGCCGGGTATTAGATTTTTTGACGTTTTCAGGTTTTGCGAAAAATCACTTAATTCTCCTACTTCTACATCTAGAGGGTTAAAACCCTGTTGGAAAGCATCCCAAAAGAGTTCCCAAAGAGGGGGTATAGTGCATGTTTGAATTGTGGAAAAAAAAAATTTGGCTGAAAATCAGGCATTTTTGGCTTGGCCGGGTATTAGATTTTTTGACGTTTTCAGGTTTTGCGAAAAATCACTTAATTCTCCTACTTCTACATCTAGAGGGTTAAAACTATTTTGGAAAGCATCCCAAAAGAGTTCCCAAAGAGGGGGTATAGTGCGTGTTTGATTTGTGGGAAAACATTTTTTAGCTGAAAATCAGCCATTTTTGGCTTGGCCGAGCATTAGATTTTTTGACGTTTTCAGGTTTTGCGAAACATCACATAATTCTTCTACTTCTACATCTAGAGGGTTAAAACTATGTTGGAAAGCATCATAAAAGAGTTCCCAAAGAGGGGGTATAATGCGTGTTTGATTTCTGGAAAAAAAATTTTTGGGTGAAAATCAGCCATTTTTGGCTTGGCCGGGTATTAGATTTTTTGACGTTTTCAGGTTTTGCGAAAAATCACTTAATTCTCCTACTTCTACATCTAGAGGGTTAAAACCCTGTTGGAAAGCATCCCAAAAGAGTTCCCAAAGAGGGGGTATAGTGCATGTTTGAATTGTGGAAAAAAAAATTTTGGCTGAAAATCAGCCATTTTTGGCTTGGCCGGGTTATAGATTTTTTGACGTTTTCAGGTTTTGCAAAAAATCACGCAATTCTCCTACTTCTACATCTAGAGGGTTAAAACTATGTTGGAAAGCATCCCAAAAGAGTTCCCAAAGAGGGGGTATAGTGCGTGTTTGATTTGTGGAAAAAAAAATTTGGCTGAAAATCAGCCATGTTTGGCTTGGCCGGGTATTAGATTTTTTGACGTTTCCAGGTTTTGCGAAAATTCACTTAATTCTCCTACTTCTACATCTAGAGGGTTAAAACTATGTTGGAAAGCATCCCAAAAGAGTTCCCAAAGAGGGGGTATAGTGCACGTTTGATTTGTGGAAAGAAAAATTTGGCTTAAAATCAGGCATTTTTGGCTTGGCCGGGTATTAGATTTTTTGACGTTTTCGGGTTTTGCGAAAAATCACTTAATTCTCCTACTTCTACATCTAGAGGGTTAAAACTATGTTGGAAAGCATCCCAAAAGAGTTCCCAAAGTGGGGGTATAGTGCGTGTTTGATTTGTGGAAAAAAAAAATTTTGGCTGAAAATCGGCCATTTTTGGCTTGGCCGGGTATTAGATTGTTTGACCTTTTCAGGTTTTGCGAAGCATCACGTAATTCTCCTACTTCTACATCTAGAGGGTTAAAACTATGTTGGAAAGCATCCCAAAAGAGTTCCCAAAGAGGGGGTATAGTGCGTGTTTGATTTGTGGAAAAAAGTTTTGGCTGAAAATCAGCCATTTTTGGCTTGGCCGGGTATTAGATTTTTTGACGTTTTCAGGTTTTACGAAAAATCACTTAATTCTCCTACTTCTACATCTAGAGGGTTAAAACTATGTTGGAAAGCATCCCAAAAGAGTTCCCAAAGAGGGGGTATAGTGCGTGTTTGATTTGTGGGAAAAAAAATTTGGCTGAAAATCAGGCATTTTTGGCTTGGCCGGGTATTAGATTTTTTGACGTTTTCAGGTTTTGCGAAAAATCACTTAATTCTCCTACTTCTACATCTAGAGGGTTAAAACTATTTTGGAAAGCATCCCAAAAGAGTTCCCAAAGAGGGGGTATAGTGCGTGTTTGATTTGTGGGAAAACATTTTTTAGCTGAAAATCAGCCATTTTTGGCTTGGCCGAGTATTAGATTTTTTGACGTTTTCAGGTTTTGCGAAACATCACATAATTCTTCTACTTCTACATCTAGAGGGTTAAAACTATGTTGGAAAGCATCATAAAAGAGTTCCCAAAGAGGGGGTATAGTGCGTGTTTGATTTCTGGAAAAAAAAATTTTGGGTGAAAATCAGCCATTTTTGGCTTGGCCGGGTATTAGATTTTTTGACGTTTTCAGGTTTTGCGAAAAATCACTTAATTCTCCTACTTCTACATCTAGAGGGTTAAAACCCTGTTGGAAAGCATCCCAAAAGAGTTCCCAAAGAGGGGGTATAGTGCATGTTTGAATTGTGGAAAAAAAATTTTTGGCTGAAAATCAGCCATTTTTGGCTTGGCCGGGTTATAGATTTTGTGACGTTTTCAGGTTTTGCAAAAAATCACGCAATTCTCCTACTTCTACATCTAGAGGGTTAAAACTATGTTGGAAAGCATCCCAAAAGAGTTCCCAAAGAGGGAATATAGTGCACGTTTGAATTGTGGGAAAAAATATTTTGGCTGAAAATCAGCCATTTTTGGCTTGGCCGGGTATTAGATTTTTTGACGTTTTCAGGTTTTGCGAAAAATCACTTAATTCTCCTACTTCTACATCTAGAGGGTTAAAACTATGTTGGAAAGCATCCCAAAAGACTTCCCAAAGAGGGGGTATAGTGCGTGTTTGATTTCTGGAAAAAAAATTTGGCTGAAAATCAGCCATTTTTGGCTTGGCCGGGTATTAGATTTTTTGACGTTTTCAGGTTTTGCGAAAAATCACTTAATTCTCCTACTTCTACATCTAGAGGGTTAAAACCCTGTTGGAAAGCATCCCAAAAGAGTTCCCAAATAGGGGGTATAGTGCATGTTTGAATTGTGGAAAAAAAAAATTTGGCTGAAAATCAGCCATTTTTGGCTTGGCCGGGTATTAGATTTTTTGATGTTTTCAGGTTTTGCGAAAAATCACTTAATTCTCCTACTTCTACATCTAGAGGGTTAAAATTATGTTGGAAAGCATCCCAAAAGAGTTCCCAAAGAGGAGGTATAGTGCGTGTTTGATTTGTGGAAAAAAAAATTTGGCTGAAAATCAGCCATTTTTGGCTTGGCCGGGTATTAGATTTTTTGACGTTTTCAGTTTTTGCGAAAATTCACTTAATTCTCCTACTTCTACATCTAGAGGGTTAAAACTATGTTGGAAAGCATCCCAAAAGAGTTCCCAAAGAGGGGGTATAGTGCACGTTTGATTTGTGGAAAAAAAATTTTGGCTGAAAATCAGCCATTTTTGGCTTGGCCGGGTATTAGATTTTTTGACGTTTTCAGGTTTTGCGAAAAATCACTTAATTCTCCTACTTCTACATCTAGAGGGTTAAAACTATGTTGGAAAGCATCCCAAAAGAGTTCCCAAAGAGGGGGTATAGTACGTGTTTGATTTGTGGAAAAAAAAATTTGGCTGAAAATCAGGCGTTTTTGGCTTGGCCGGGTATTAGATTTTTTGACATTTTCAGGTTTGGCAAAAAATCACGCAATTCTCCTACTTCTACATCTAGAGGGTTAAAACTATGTTGGAAAGCATCCCAAAAGAGTTCCCAAAGAGGGGGTATAGTGCGTGTTTGATTTGTGGAAAAAAAAATTTGGCTGAAAATCAGCCATTTTTGGCTTGGCCGGGTATTAGATTTTTTGACGTTTTCAGGTTTTGCTAAAATTCACATAATTCTCCTAATTCTACATCTAGAGGGTTAAAACTATGTTGGAAAGCATCCCAAAAGAGTTCCCAAAGAGGGGGTATAGTGCGTGTTTGATTTGTGGACAAAAAAAAATTGGCTGAAAATCAGCCATTTTTGGCTTGGCCGGGTATTAGATTGTTTGACGTTTTCAGGTTTTGCGAAGCATCACGTAATTCTCCTACTTCTACATCTAGAGGGTTAAAACTATGTTGGAAAGCATCCCAAAAGAGTTCCCAAAGAGGGGGTATAGTGCGTGTTTGATTTGTGGAAAAAATTTTTGGCTGAAAATCAGCCATTTTTGGCTTGGCCGGGTATTAGATTTTTTGACGTTTTCAGGTTTTGCTAAAATTCACATAATTCTCCTAATTCTACATCTAGAGGGTTAAAACTATGTTGGAAAGCATCCCAAAAGAGTTCCCAAAGAGGGGGTATAGTGCGTGTTTGATTTGTGGAAAAAAATTTTGGCTGAAAATCAGCCATTTTTGGCTTGGCCGGGTATTAGATAATTTGACGTTTTCAGGTTTTACAAAAAATCACTTAATTCTCCTACTTCTACATCTAGAGGGTTAAAACTATGTTGGAAAGCATCCCAAAAGAGTTCCCAAAGAGGGGGTATAGTGCACGTTTGATTTGTGGAAAAAAAAAATTTGGCTGAAAATCAGCCATTTTTGGCTGGGCCGGGTATTAGATTTTTTGACGTTTTCAGGTTTTGCGAAAAAATACTTAATTCTCCTACTTCTACATCTAGAGGGTTAAAACTATGTTGGAAAGCATCCCAAAAGAGTTCCCAAAGAGGGAATATAGTGCGTGTTTGATTTGTGGAAAAAAAAATTTGGCTGAAAATCAGCCATTTTTGGCTTGGCCGGGTATTAGATTCTTTGACGTTTTCAGGTTTTGCTAAAATTCACATAATTCTCCTAATTCTACATCTAGAGGGTTAAAACTATGTTGGAAAGCATCCCAAAAGAGTTCCCAAAGAGGGGGTATAGTGCGTGTTTGATTTGTGGACAAAAAAATTTTGGCTAAAAATCAGCCATTTTTGGCTTGGCCGGGTATTAGATTTTTTGACATTTTCAGGTTTTGCGAAAATTCACTTAATTCTCCTACTTCTACATCTAGAGGGTTAAAACTATGTTGGAAAGCATCCCAAAAGAGTTCCCAAAGTGGGGGTATAGTGCGTGTTTGATTTGTGGAAAAAAAAAATTTTGGCTGAAAATCGGCCATTTTTGGCTTGGCCGGGTATTAGATTGTTTGACGTTTTCAGGTTTTGCGAAGCATCACGTAATTCTCCTACTTCTACATCTAGAGGGTTAAAACTATGTTGGAAAGCATCCCAAAAGAGTTCCCAAAGAGGGGGTATAGTGCGTGTTTGATTTGTGGAAAAAAATTTTGGCTGAAAATCAGCCATTTTTGGCTTGGCCGGGTATTAGATTTTTTGACGTTTTCAGGTTTTACGAAAAATCACTTAATTCTCCTACTTCTACATCTAGAGGGTTAAAACTATGTTGGAAAGCATCCCAAAAGAGTTCCCAAAGAGGGGGTATAGTGCGTGTTTGATTTGTGGGAAAAAAAATTTGGCTGAAAATCAGGCATTTTTGGCTTGGCCGGGTATTAGATTTTTTGACGTTTTCAGGTTTTGCGAAAAATCACTTAATTCTCCTACTTCTACATCTAGAGGGTTAAAACTATGTTGGAAAGCATCCCAAAAGAGTTCCCAAAGAGGGGGTATAGTGCGTGTTTGATTTGTGGGAAAACATTTTTTAGCTGAAAATCAGCCATTTTTGGCTTGGCCGGTTATTAGATTTTTTGACGTTTTCAGGTTTTGCGAAACATCACGTAATTCTTCTACTTCTACATCTAGAGGGTTAAAACTATGTTGGAAAGCATCATAAAAGAGTTCCCAAAGAGGGGGTATAGTGCGTGTTTGATTTCTGGAAAAAAAATTTTTGGGTGAAAATCAGCCATTTTTGGCTTGGCCGGGTATTAGATTTTTTGACGTTTTCAGGTTTTGCGAAAAATCACTTAATTCTCCTACTTCTACATCTAGAGGGTTAAAACTATGTTGGAAAGCATCCCAAAAGAGTTCCCAAAGAGGGGGTATAGTGCATGTTTGAATTGTGGAAAAAAAAATTTTGGCTGAAAATCAGCCATTTTTGGCTTGGCCGGGTATTAGATTTTTTGACGTTTTCAGGTTTTGCAAAAAATCACGCAATTCTCCTACTTCTACATCTAGAGGGTTAAAACTATGTTGGAAAGCATCCCAAAAGAGTTCCCAAAGAGGGGGTATAGTGCGTGTTTGATTTGTGGAAAAAAAAATTTGGCTGAAAATCAGCCATGTTTGGCTTGGCCGGGTATTAGATTTTTTGACGTTTTCAGGTTTTGCGAAAAATCACTTAATTCTCCTACTTCTACATCTAGAGGGTTAAAACTATGTTGGAAAGCATCCCAAAAGAGTTCCCAAAGAGGGGGTATAGTGCGTGTTTGATTTGTGGAAAAAAAAATTTGGCTGAAAATCAGCCATGTTTGGCTTGGCCGGGTATTAGATTTTTGACGTTTTCAGGTTTTGCGAAAAATCACTTAATTCTCCTACTTCTACATCTAGAGGGTTAAAACTATGTTGGAAAGCATCCCAAAAGAGTTCCCAAAGAGGGGGTATAGTGCGTGTTTGATTTGTGGAAAAAAAAATTTGGCTGAAAATCAGCCATGTTTGGCTTGGCCGGGTATTAGATTCTTTGACGTTTTCAGGTTTTGCTAAAATTCACATAATTCTCCTAATTCTACATCTAGAGGGTTAAAACTATGTTGGAAAGCATCCCAAAAGAGTTCCCAAAGAGGGGGTATAGTGCATGTTTGATTTGTGGACAAAAAAATTTTGGCTAAAAATCAGCCATTTTTGGCTTGGCCGGGCATTAGATTTTTTGACATTTTCAGGTTTTGCGAAAATTCACTTAATTCTCCTACTTCTACATCTAGAGGGTTAAAACTATGTTGGAAAGCATCCCAAAAGAGTTCCCAAAGTGGGGGTATAGTGCGTGTTTGATTTGTGGAAAAAAAAAATTTTGGCTGAAAATCGGCCATTTTTGGCTTGGCCGGGTATTAGATTGTTTGACGTTTTCAGGTTTTGCGAAGCATCACGTAATTCTCCTACTTCTACATCTAGAGGGTTAAAACTATGTTGGAAAGCATCCCAAAAGAGTTCCCAAAGAGGGGGTATAGTGCGTGTTTGATTTGTGGAAAAAAATTTTGGCTGAAAATCAGCCATTTTTGGCTTGGCCGGGTATTAGATTTTTTGACGTTTTCAGGTTTTACGAAAAATCACTTAATTCTCCTACTTCTACATCTAGAGGGTTAAAACTATGTTGGAAAGCATCCCAAAAGAGTTCCCAAAGAGGGGGTATAGTGCGTGTTTGATTTGTGGGAAAAAAAATTTGGCTGAAAATCAGGCATTTTTGGCTTGGCCGGGTATTAGATTTTTTGACGTTTTCAGGTTTTGCGAAAAATCACTTAATTCTCCTACTTCTACATCTAGAGGGTTAAAACTATGTTGGAAAGCATCCCAAAAGAGTTCCCAAAGAGGGGGTATAGTGCGTGTTTGATTTGTGGGAAAACATTTTTTAGCTGAAAATCAGCCATTTTTGGCTTGGCCGGGTATTAGATTTTTTGACGTTTTCAGGTTTTGCGAAACATCACGTAATTCTTCTACTTCTACATCTAGAGGGTTAAAACTATGTTGGAAAGCATCATAAAAGAGTTCCCAAAGAGGGGGTATAGTGCGTGTTTGATTTCTGGAAAAAAAATTTTTGGGTGAAAATCAGCCATTTTTGGCTTGGCCGGGTATTAGATTTTTTGACGTTTTCAGGTTTTGCGAAAAATCACTTAATTCTCCTACTTCTACATCTAGAGGGTTAAAACTATGTTGGAAAGCATCCCAAAAGAGTTCCCAAAGAGGGGGTATAGTGCGTGTTTGATTTCTGGAAAAAAAAATTGTCTGAAAATCAGCCATTTTTGGCTTGGCCGGGTATTAGATTTTTTGACGTTTTCAGGTTTTGCGAAAAATCACTTAATTCTCCTACTTCTACATCTAGAGGGTTAAAACCCTGTTGGAAAGCATCCCAAAAGAGTTCCCAAAGAGGGGGTATAGTGCATGTTTGAATTGTGGAAAAAAAAATTTTGGCTGAAAATCAGCCATTTTTGGCTTGGCCGGGTATTAGATTTTTTGACGTTTTCAGGTTTTGCAAAAAATCACGCAATTCTCCTACTTCTACATCTAGAGGGTTAAAACTATGTTGGAAAGCATCCCAAAAGAGTTCCCAAAGAGGGGGTATAGTGCGTGTTTGATTTGTGGAAAAAAAAATTTGGCTGAAAATCAGCCATGTTTGGCTTGGCCGGGTATTAGATTTTTTGACGTTTTCAGGTTTTGCGAAAAATCACTTAATTCTCCTACTTCTACATCTAGAGGGTTAAAACTATGTTGGAAAGCATCCCAAAAGAGTTCCCAAAGAGGGGGTATAGTGCGTGTTTGATTTGTGGAAAAAAAAATTTGGCTGAAAATCAGCCATGTTTGGCTTGGCCGGGTATTAGATTTTTGACGTTTTCAGGTTTTGCGAAAATTCACTTAATTCTCCTACTTCTACATCTAGAGGGTTAAAACTATGTTGGAAAGCATCCCAAAAGAGTTCCCAAAGAGGGAGTACAATGCACGTTTGAATTGTGGGAAAAAAAATTTTGGCTGAAAATCAGCCATTTTTGGCTTGGCCGGGTATTAGATTTTTTGACGTTTTCAGGTTTTGCGAAAAATCACTTAATTCTCCTACTTCTACATCTAGAGGGTTAAAACTATGTTGGAAAGCATCCCAAAAGACTTCCCAAAGAGGGGGTATAGTGCGTGTTTGATTTCTGGAAAAAAAATTTGGCTGAAAATCAGCCATTTTTGGCTTGGCCGGGTATTAGATTTTTTGACGTTTTCAGGTTTTGCGAAAAATCACTTAATTCTCCTACTTCTACATCTAGAGGGTTAAAACCCTGTTGGAAAGCATCCCAAAAGAGTTCCTAAAGAGGGGGTATAGTGCATGTTTGAATTGTGGAAAAAAATATTTGGCTGAAAATCAGCCATTTTTGGCTTGGCCGGGTATTAGATTTTTTGATGTTTTCAGGTTTTGCGAAAAATCACTTAATTCTCCTACTTCTACATCTAGAGGGTTAAAATTATGTTGGAAAGCATCCCAAAAGAGTTCCCAAAGAGGAGGTATAGTGCGTGTTTGATTTGTGGAAAAAAAAATTTGGCTGAAAATCAGCCATTTTTGGCTTGGCCGGGTATTAGATTTTTTGACGTTTTCAGTTTTTGCGAAAATTCACTTAACCCCTTAATCCCATCTGACGTACTATACCGTCGAGGTGGGGTGGGCCTTAATTCCCACCGACGGTATAGTACGTCATAGCGATCGGCCGCGCTCACGGGGGGAGCGTGGCCGATCGCGGCCGGGTGTCAGCTGCCTATCGCAGCTGACATCCGGCACTATGTGCCAGGAGCGGTCACGGACCGCCCCCGGCACATTAACCCCCGGCACACCGCGATCAAACATGATCGCAGTGTACCGGCGGTATAGGGAAGCATCGCGCAGGGAGGGGGCTCCCTGCGGGCTTCCCTGAGACCCCCGGAGCAACGCGATATGATCGCGTTGCTGTGAGGGTCTCCTACCTCCTTCCTGGCTGCAGGTCCCGGATCCAAGATGGCCGCGGCATCCGGGTCCTGCAGGGAAGGAGGTGGCTTACCGAGTGTCTGCTCAGTGCAGACGCTGGTAAGCCTGCACCGATGTAAGTGAGATCGGTGATCTGATAGAGTGCTGTGCACACTATCAGATCAATGATCTGTGATGTCCCCCCCTGGGACAAAGTAAAAAAGTAAAAAAAAAAATTTTCCACATGTGTAAAAAAAAGAAAAAAAAATTCCTAAATAAATAATAAAAAAAATATATATATTATTCCCATAAATACATTTCTTTATCTAAATAAAAAAAACAAAACAATAAAAGTACATATTTAGTATCGCCACGTCCGTAACGACCCAACCTATAAAACTGCCCCACTAGTTAACCCCTTCAGTAAACACCGTAAGAAAAAAAAAAAAAAAACGAGGCAAAAAACAATGCTTTATTACCATACCGCCGAACAAAAAGTGGAATAACACGCGATCAAAAAGACTGATATAAATATCCATGGTACCGCTGAAAACGTCATCTTGTCCCGCAAAAAACAGGCTGCCATACAGCGTCATCAGCAAAAAAATAAAAAAGTTATAGTCCTGAGAATAAAGCGATCCCAAAATAATTATTTTTTCTATAAAATAGTTTTTATCGTATAAAAGCGCCAAAACATAAAAAAAATGATATAAATGAGATATCGCTGTAATCGTACTGACCCGACGAATAAAACTGCTTTATCAATTTTACCAAACGCAGAACGGTATAAACGCCTCTCCCAAAAGAAATTCATGAATAGTAGGTTTTTGGTCATTCTGCCTCACAAAAATCGGAATAAAAAGTGATCAAAAATGGTCACGTGTCCGAAAATGTTACCAATAAAAACGTCAACTCATCCCGCAAAAATCAAGACCTCACATGACTCTGTGGAGCAAAATGTGGAAAAATTATAGGTCTCAAAATGTGGAGACGCAAAAACTTTTTTGCTATAAAAACCGTCGCTGGTTTCACACTTGCGTTTTTGTCTGCAGCGTTTTTTGCACAAAAAAACGCATGCGTTTTTTCCCTATATTTAACATTGAAAACGCATGCGTTTTTTGTACGCGTTTGGTCACGTTTTCAAACGCATGCGTTTTTTTTTTGCATGCGTTCATTTTCAGAAATACAACCTGCAGTATTTTCTTGCGTTTTTAAGCACATGCGTTTGTTTGTGTTAAAAACGCATGCGTTTTTATCGAAAAAAAACAGAAAACACTGAAAAGCCACCCACCACCATCAAGGTGATAAAGGGATCCAAACCCTAACCCTAACTCTACCCCTAACCTCACCCCTAACCGTTTAATGAACATTTTCTGACAGTCATAGTGCCACGTATTTAAGTGCCACGTATTTAAGTGCCACGTATTTAAGTGCCACGTATTTAAGTGCCACGTATTAAAGTGCCACGTATTTCAGTGCCACGTATTTCAGTGCCACGTATTTCAGTGCCACGTATCACGTATTTCAGTGCCACGTATTTCAGTGCCACGTATTTCAGTGCCACGTATTTCAGTGCCACGTATTTAAGTGCCACGTATTTAAGTGCCACGTATTTCAGTGCCACGTATTTCAGTGCCACGTATTTCAGTGCCACGTATTTCAGTGCCACGTATTTCAGTGCCACGTATCACGTATTTCAGTGCCACGTATTTAAGTGCCACGTATCACGTATTTCAGTGCCACGTATTTCAGTGCCACGTATTTCAGTGCCACGTATTTCAGTGCCACGTATTTCAGTCACGTTTAGGGTTAGGGTTAGGGGTAGGGTTAGGGCTAGGGTTGGAGGTAAAGTTAGGGTTAGGGTTGGGGCTAAAGTTAGGGTTGGGGCTAAAGTTAGGGTTAGGGTTTGGATTACATTTACGGTTTGGATTAGGGTTGGGATTAGAATTATGGGTGTGTCAGGGCTAGGGGTGTGGTTAGGGTTACCGTTGGGATTAGGGTTAGGGGTGTGTTTGGGTTAGGGTTTCAGGTAGAATTGGGGAGTTTCCACTGTCCAGGCACATCAGGGGCTCTCCAAGCGCGACATGGCGTCCAATCTCAATTCCAGCCAATTCTGCGTTGAAAAAGTAAAACAGTGCTCCTTCCCTTCCGAGCTCTCCCGTGCGCACAAAAAGGGGTTTACCCCAACATATGTGTTATCAGCGTACTCGGGACAAATTGAACAACAAATTCTGGGGTCCAAGTTCTCTTGTTATCTCTGGGAAAATAAAAATTTGGGGGGCTAAAAATCATTTTTGTGGGGAAAAAAAGATGTTTTATTTTCACGGCTCTGCGTTATAAACTGTAGTGAAACACTTGGGGGTTCAAAGTTCTCACAACACATCTAGATAAGTTCCTTGGGAGGTCTAGTTTCCAATATGGGGTCACTTGTGGGGGGTTTGTACTGTTTGGGTACATCAGGGGCTCTGCAAATGCAACGTGACGCCTGCAGACCAATCCATTTAAGGCTGCATTCCAAATGGCGCTCCTTCCCTTCCGAGCTCTGTCATGCACCCAAACAGTGGTTCCCCCCCACATATGGGGTATCAGCGTACTCAGGACAAATTGGACAACAACTTTTGGGGTCTAATTTATCCTGTTACCCTTGTGAAAATACAAAACTGGGGGCTAAAAAATCATTTTTGTGAAAAAAAAAAATAATTTTTATTTTCACGGCTTTGCGCTATAAACTTTAGTGAAACACTTGGGGGTTCAAAGTTCTCAAAACACATCTAGATAAGTTCCTTGGGAGGTCTAGTTTCCAATATGGGGTCACTTGTGGGGGGTTTGTACTGTTTGGGTACATCAGGGGCTCTGCAAATGCAACGTGACGGCTGCTGACCTATCCATTTAAGTCTGCATTCCAAATGGCGCTCCTTCCCTTCCGAGCTCTGTCATGCGCCCAAACAGTGGTTCCCCCCCACATATGGGGTATCAGCGTACTCAGGACAAATTGGAAAACAAATTTTGGGGTCCAATTTATTCTGTTACCCTTGTAAAAATACAAAGCTGGGGGCTAAAAAAATCATTTTTGAGAAAAAAAAAAAATTATTTTCACGGCTCTGCGTTATAATCTGTAGTGAAACACTTGGGGGTTCAAAGCTCTCAAAACACATCTAGATAAGTTCCTTAGGGGGTCTACTTTCCAAAATGGTGTCACTTGTGGGGGGTTTCAATGTTTAGGCACATCAGGGGCTCTCCAAATGCAACATGGCGTCCCATCTCAATTCCAGTCAATTTTGCATTGAAAAGTCAAATGGCGCTCCTTCCCTTCCAAGCTCTGCCATGCGCCCAAACAATGGTTTACACCCACATATGGGGTATCAGCGTACTCAGGACAAATTGCACAACATTTTTTGGGGTCCAATTTCTTCTCTTACCCTTGGGAAAATAAAAAATTGGGGGCGAAAAGATCATTTTTGTGAAAAAATATGATTTTTTATTTTTACGACTCTGCATTATAAACTTCTGTGAAGCACTTGGTGGGTCAAAGTGCTCACCACACATCTAGATAAGTTCCTTGGGGGGTCTACTTTCCAAAATGGTGTCACTTGTAGGGAGTTTCAATGTTTAGGCACATCAGGGGCTCTCCAAACGCAACATGGCGTCCCATCTCAATTCCAGTCAATTTTGCATTGAAAAGTCAAATGGCGCTCCTTCCCTTCCAAGCTCTGCCATGCGCCCAAACAATGGTTTACACCCACATATGGGGTATCAGCGTACTCAGGACAAATTGCGCAACATTTTTTGGGGTCCAATTTCTTCTCTTACCCTTGGGGAAATAAAAAATTGGGGGCGAAAAAATCATTTTTGTGAAAAAATATGATTTTTTATTTTTACGGCTCTGCATTATAAACTTCTGTGAAGCACTTGGTGGGTTAAAGTGCTCACCACACATCTAGATAAGTTCCTTAGGGGGTCTACTTTCCAAAATGGTGTCACTTGTAGGGGGTTTCAATGTTTAGGCACATCAGGGGCTCTCCAAACGCAACATGGCGTCCCATCTCAATTCCAGTCAATTTTGCATTGAAAAGTCAAATGGCGCTCCTTCCCTTCCAAGCTCTGCCATGCGCCCAAACAATGGTTTACACCCACATATGGGGTATCAGCGTACTCAGGACAAATTGCACAACATTTTTTGGGGTCCAATTTCTTCTCTTACCCTTGGGGAAATAAAAAATTGGGGGCGAAAAAATCATTTTTGTGAAAAAATATGATTTTTTATTTTTACGGCTCTGCATTATAAACTTCTGTGAAGCACTTGGTGGGTTAAAGTGCTCACCACACATCTAGATAAGTTCCTTAGGGGGTCTACTTTCCAAAATGGTGTCACTTGTAGGGGGTTTCAATGTTTAGGCACATCAGGGGCTCTCCAAACGCAACATGGCGTCCCATCTCAATTCCAGTCAATTTTGCATTGAAAAGTCAAATGGCGCTCCTTCCCTTCCAAGCTCTGCCATGCGCCCAAACAATGGTTTACACCCACATATGGGGTATCAGCATACTCAGGACAAATTGCACAACATTTTTTGGGGTCCAATTTCTTCTCTTACCCTTGGGAAAATAAAAAATTGGGGGCGAAAAGATCATTTTTGTGAAAAAATATGATTTTTTATTTTTACGGCTCTGCATTATAAACTTCTGTGAAGCACTTGGTGGGTCAAAGTGCTCACCACACCTCTAGATAAGTTCCTTAGGGGGTCTACTTTCCAAAATGGTGTCACTTGTAGGGGGTTTCAGTGTTTAGGCACATCAGGGGCTCTCCAAACGCAACATGGCGTCCCATCTCAATTCCAGTCAATTTTGCATTGAAAAGTCAAATGGCGCTCCTTTCCTTCCGAGCTCTGCCATGCGCCCAAACAGTGGTTTACCCCCACATATGGGGTATCAGCGTACTCAGGACAAATTATACAACAACTTTTGGGGTCCATTTTCTCCTGTTACCCTTGGTAAAATAAAACAAATTGGAGCTGAAATAAATTTTGTGTGGAAAAAAGTTAAATGTTCATTTTTATTTAAACATTCCAAAAATTCCTGTGAAACACCTGAAGGGTTAATAAACTTCTTGAATGTGGTTTTGAGCACCTTGAGGGGTGCAGTTTTTAGAATGGTGTCACACTTGGGTATTTTCTATCATATAGACCCCTCAAAATGACTTCAAATGAGATGTGGTCCCTAAAAAAAAATGGTGTTGTAAAAATGAGAAATTGCTGGTCAACTTTTAACCCTTATAACTCCGTCACAAAAAAAAATTTTGGTTCCAAAATTGTACTGATGTAAAGTAGACATGTGGAAAATGTTACTTATTAAGTATTTTGCGTGACATATGTCTGTGAATTAAGGGCATAAAAAATCAAAGTTGGAAAATTGCGATATTTTCAAAATTTTTGCCAAATTTCCATTTTTTTCACAAATAAACGCAAGTTATATCGAATAAATTTTACCACTAACATGAAGTACAATATGTCACGAGAAAACAATGTCAGAATCGCCAAGATCCGTCAAAGCGTTCCAGAGTTATAGCCTCATAAAGGGACAGTGGTCAGAATTGTAAAAATTGGCCCGGTCATTAACGTGCAAACCACCCTCGGGGCTTAAGGGGTTAATTCTCCTACTTCTACATCTAGAGGGTTAAAACTATGTTGG
Organism: Ranitomeya variabilis; assembly: GCF_051348905.1. Taxonomy (NCBI): domain Eukaryota; kingdom Metazoa; phylum Chordata; class Amphibia; order Anura; family Dendrobatidae; genus Ranitomeya; species Ranitomeya variabilis. The sequence continues at coordinate 708,783,135 of NC_135233.1, read as the reverse complement.
AAAGCATCCCAAAAGAGTTGCCAAAGAGGGGGTATAGTGCACGTTTGATTTGTGGAAAAAAATTTTTGGCTGAAAATCAGCCATTTTTGGCTTGGCCGGGTATTAGATTTTTTGACGTTTTCAGGTTTTGCGAAAAATCACTTAATTCTCCTACTTCTACATCTAGAGGGTTAAAACTATGTTGGAAAGCATCCCAAAAGAGTTCCCAAAGAGGGGGTATAGTACATGTTTGATTTGTGGAAAAAAAAATTTGGCTGAAAATCAGGCATTTTTGGCTTGGCCGGGTATTAGATTTTTTGACGTTTTCAGGTTTTGCAAAAAATCACGCAATTCTCCTACTTCTACATCTAGAGGGTTAAAACTATGTTGGAAAGCATTCCAAAAGAGTTCCCAAAGAGGGGGTATAGTGCGTGTTTGATTTGTGGAAAAAAAAATTTGGCTGAAAATCAGCCATTTTTGGCTTGGCCGGGTATTAGATTTTTTGACGTTTTCAGGTTTTGCTAAAATTCACATAATTCTCCTAATTCTACATCTAGAGGGTTAAAACTATGTTGGAAAGCATCCCAAAAGAGTTCCCAAAGAGGGGGTATAGTGCGTGTTTGATTTGTGGACAAAAAAAAATTGGCTGAAAATCAGCCATTTTTGGCTTGGCCGGGTATTAGATTGTTTGACGTTTTCAGGTTTTGCGAAGCATCACGTAATTCTCCTACTTCTACATCTAGAGGGTTAAAACTATGTTGGAAAGCATCCCAAAAGAGTTCCCAAAGAGGGGGTATAGTGCGTGTTTGATTTGTGGAAAAAAATTTTGGCTGAAAATCAGCCATTTTTGGCTTGGCCGGGTATTAGATTTTTTGACGTTTTCAGGTTTTGCTAAAATTCACATAATTCTCCTAATTCTACATCTAGAGGGTTAAAACTATGTTGGAAAGCATCCCAAAAGAGTTCCCAAAGAGGGGGTATAGTGCGTGTTTGATTTGTGGACAAAAAAATTTGGCTGAAAATCAGCCATTTTTGGCTTGGCCGGGTATTAGATTTTTTGACGTTTTCAGGTTTTGCTAAAATTCACATAATTCTCCTAATTCTACATCTAGAGGGTTAAAACTATGTTGGAAAGCATCCCAAAAGAGTTCCCAAAGAGGGGGTATAGTGCGTGTTTGATTTGTGGAAAAAAAAATTTGGCTGAAAATCAGCCATGTTTGGCTTGGCCGGGTATTAGATTTTTTGACGTTTTCAGGTTTTGCGAAAAATCACTTAATTCTCCTACTTCTACATCTAGAGGGTTAAAACTATGTTGGAAAGCATCCCAAAAGAGTTCCCAAAGAGGGGGTATAGTGCGTGTTTGATTTGTGGAAAAAAAAATTTGGCTGAAAATCAGCCATGTTTGGCTTGGCCGGGTATTAGATTTTTGACGTTTTCAGGTTTTGCGAAAAATCACTTAATTCTCCTACTTCTACATCTAGAGGGTTAAAACTATGTTGGAAAGCATCCCAAAAGAGTTCCCAAAGAGGGGGTATAGTGCGTGTTTGATTTGTGGAAAAAAAAATTTGGCTGAAAATCAGCCATGTTTGGCTTGGCCGGGTATTAGATTCTTTGACGTTTTCAGGTTTTGCTAAAATTCACATAATTCTCCTAATTCTACATCTAGAGGGTTAAAACTATGTTGGAAAGCATCCCAAAAGAGTTCCCAAAGAGGGGGTATAGTGCGTGTTTGATTTGTGGACAAAAAAATTTTGGCTAAAAATCAGCCATTTTTGGCTTGGCCGGGCATTAGATTTTTTGACATTTTCAGGTTTTGCGAAAATTCACTTAATTCTCCTACTTCTACATCTAGAGGGTTAAAACTATGTTGGAAAGCATCCCAAAAGAGTTCCCAAAGTGGGGGTATAGTGCGTGTTTGATTTGTGGAAAAAAAAAATTTTGGCTGAAAATCGGCCATTTTTGGCTTGGCCGGGTATTAGATTGTTTGACGTTTTCAGGTTTTGCGAAGCATCACGTAATTCTCCTACTTCTACATCTAGAGGGTTAAAACTATGTTGGAAAGCATCCCAAAAGAGTTCCCAAAGAGGGGGTATAGTGCGTGTTTGATTTGTGGAAAAAAATTTTGGCTGAAAATCAGCCATTTTTGGCTTGGCCGGGTATTAGATTTTTTGACGTTTTCAGGTTTTACGAAAAATCACTTAATTCTCCTACTTCTACATCTAGAGGGTTAAAACTATGTTGGAAAGCATCCCAAAAGAGTTCCCAAAGAGGGGGTATAGTGCGTGTTTGATTTGTGGGAAAAAAAATTTGGCTGAAAATCAGGCATTTTTGGCTTGGCCGGGTATTAGATTTTTTGACGTTTTCAGGTTTTGCGAAAAATCACTTAATTCTCCTACTTCTACATCTAGAGGGTTAAAACTATGTTGGAAAGCATCCCAAAAGAGTTCCCAAAGAGGGGGTATAGTGCGTGTTTGATTTGTGGGAAAACATTTTTTAGCTGAAAATCAGCCATTTTTGGCTTGGCCGGGTATTAGATTTTTTGACGTTTTCAGGTTTTGCGAAACATCACGTAATTCTTCTACTTCTACATCTAGAGGGTTAAAACTATGTTGGAAAGCATCATAAAAGAGTTCCCAAAGAGGGGGTATAGTGCGTGTTTGATTTGTGGAAAAAAAAATTTGGCTGAAAATCAGCCATGTTTGGCTTGGCCGGGTATTAGATTTTTGACGTTTTCAGGTTTTGCGAAAATTCACTTAATTCTCCTACTTCTACATCTAGAGGGTTAAAACTATGTTGGAAAGCATCCCAAAAGAGTTCCCAAAGAGGGAGTATAGTGCACGTTTGAATTGTGGGAAAAAAAATTTTGGCTGAAAATCAGCCATTTTTGGCTTGGCCGGGTATTAGATTTTTTGACGTTTTCAGGTTTTGCGAAAAATCACTTAATTCTCCTACTTCTACATCTAGAGGGTTAAAACTATGTTGGAAAGCATCCCTAAAGACTTCCCAAAGAGGGGGTATAGTGCGTGTTTGATTTCTGGAAAAAAAATTTGGCTGAAAATCAGCCATTTTTGGCTTGGCCGGGTATTAGATTTTTTGACGTTTTCAGGTTTTGCAAAAAATCACGCAATTCTCCTACTTCTACATCTAGAGGGTTAAAACTATGTTGGAAAGCATCCCAAAAGAGTTCCCAAAGAGGGGGTATAGTGCGTGTTTGATTTGTGGAAAAAAAAATTTGGCTGAAAATCAGCCATGTTTGGCTTGGCCGGGTATTAGATTTTTTGACGTTTTCAGGTTTTGCGAAAAATCACTTAATTCTCCTACTTCTACATCTAGAGGGTTAAAACTATGTTGGAAAGCATCCCAAAAGAGTTCCCAAAGAGGGGGTATAGTGCGTGTTTGATTTGTGGAAAAAAAAATTTGGCTGAAAATCAGCCATGTTTGGCTTGGCCGGGTATTAGATTTTTGACGTTTTCAGGTTTTGCGAAAATTCACTTAATTCTCCTACTTCTACATCTAGAGGGTTAAAACTATGTTGGAAAGCATCCCAAAAGAGTTCCCAAAGAGGGAGTATAATGCACGTTTGAATTGTGGGAAAAAAAATTTTGGCTGAAAATCAGCCATTTTTGGCTTGGCCGGGTATTAGATTTTTTGACGTTTTCAGGTTTTGCGAAAAATCACTTAATTCTCCTACTTCTACATCTAGAGGGTTAAAATTATGTTGGAAAGCATCCCAAAAGAGTTCCCAAAGAGGAGGTATAGTGCGTGTTTGATTTGTGGAAAAAAAAATTTGGCTGAAAATCAGCCATTTTTGGCTTGGCCGGGTATTAGATTTTTTGACGTTTTCAGGTTTTGCGAAAATTCACTTAATTCTCCTACTTCTACATCTAGAGGGTTAAAACTATGTTGGAAAGCATCCCAAAAGAGTTCCCAAAGAGGGGGTATAGTGCACGTTTGATTTGTGGAAAAAAAATTTTGGCTGAAAATCAGCCATTTTTGGCTTGGCCGGGTATTAGATTTTTTGACGTTTTCAGGTTTTGCGAAAAATCACTTAATTCTCCTACTTCTACATCTAGAGGGTTAAAACTATGTTGGAAAGCATCCCAAAAGAGTTCCCAAAGAGGGGGTATAGTACATGTTTGATTTGTGGAAAAAAAAATTTGGCTGAAAATCAGGCATTTTTGGCTTGGCCGGGTATTAGATTTTTTGACGTTTTCAGGTTTTGCAAAAAATCACGCAATTCTCCTACTTCTACATCTAGAGGGTTAAAACTATGTTGGAAAGCATTCCAAAAGAGTTCCCAAAGAGGGGGTATAGTGCGTGTTTGATTTGTGGAAAAAAAAATTTGGCTGAAAATCAGCCATTTTTGGCTTGGCCGGGTATTAGATTTTTTGACGTTTTCAGGTTTTGCTAAAATTCACATAATTCTCCTAATTCTACATCTAGAGGGTTAAAACTATGTTGGAAAGCATCCCAAAAGAGTTCCCAAAGAGGGGGTATAGTGCGTGTTTGATTTGTGGACAAAAAAAAATTGGCTGAAAATCAGCCATTTTTGGCTTGGCCGGGTATTAGATTGTTTGACGTTTTCAGGTTTTGCGAAGCATCACGTAATTCTCCTACTTCTACATCTAGAGGGTTAAAACTATGTTGGAAAGCATCCCAAAAGAGTTCCCAAAGAGGGGGTATAGTGCGTGTTTGATTTGTGGAAAAAAATTTTGGCTGAAAATCAGCCATTTTTGGCTTGGCCGGGTATTAGATTTTTTGACGTTTTCAGGTTTTGCTAAAATTCACATAATTCTCCTAATTCTACATCTAGAGGGTTAAAACTATGTTGGAAAGCATCCCAAAAGAGTTCCCAAAGAGGGGGTATAGTGCGTGTTTGATTTGTGGACAAAAAAAAATTGGCTGAAAATCAGCCATTTTTGGCTTGGCCGGGTATTAGATTGTTTGACGTTTTCAGGTTTTGCGAAGCATCACGTAATTCTCCTACTTCTACATCTAGAGGGTTAAAACTATGTTGGAAAGCATCCCAAAAGAGTTCCCAAAGAGGGGGTATAGTGCGTGTTTGATTTGTGGAAAAAATTTTTGGCTGAAAATCAGCCATTTTTGGCTTGGCCGGGTATTAGATTTTTTGACGTTTTCAGGTTTTACAAAAAATCACTTAATTCTCCTACTTCTACATCTAGAGGGTTAAAACTATGTTGGAAAGCATCCCAAAAGAGTTCCCAAAGAGGGGGTATAGTGCACGTTTGATTTGTGGAAAAAAAAAATTTGGCTGAAAATCAGCCATTTTTGGCTTGGCCGGGTATTAGATTTTTTGATATTTTCAGGTTTTGCGAAAAAATACTTAATTCTCCTACTTCTACATCTAGAGGGTTAAAACTATGTTGGAAAGCATCCCAAAAGAGTTCCCAAAGAGGGGGTATAGTGCGTGTTTGATTTGTGGAAAAAAAAATTTGGCTGAAAATCAGGCATTTTTGGCTTGGCCGGGTATTAGATTTTTTGACGTTTTCAGGTTTTGCGAAAAATCACTTAATTCTCCTACTTCTACATCTAGAGGGTTAAAACTATGTTGGAAAGCATCCCAAAAGAGTTCCCAAAGAGGGGGTATAGTGCGTGTTTGATTTGTGGAAAAAAAAATTTGGCTGAAAATCAGCCATGTTTGGCTTGGCCGGGTATTAGATTTTTTGACGTTTTCAGGTTTTGCGAAAAATCACTTAATTCTCCTACTTCTACATCTAGAGGGTTAAAACTATGTTGGAAAGCATCCCAAAAGAGTTCCCAAAGAGGGGGTATAGTGCGTGTTTGATTTGTGGAAAAAAAAATTTGGCTGAAAATCAGCCATGTTTGGCTTGGCCGGGTATTAGATTTTTGACGTTTTCAGGTTTTGCGAAAAATCACTTAATTCTCCTACTTCTACATCTAGAGGGTTAAAACTATGTTGGAAAGCATCCCAAAAGAGTTCCCAAAGAGGGGGTATAGTGCGTGTTTGATTTGTGGAAAAAAAAATTTGTCTGAAAATCAGCCATGTTTGGCTTGGCCGGGTATTAGATTCTTTGACGTTTTCAGGTTTTGCTAAAATTCACATAATTCTCCTAATTCTACATCTAGAGGGTTAAAACTATGTTGGAAAGCATCCCAAAAGAGTTCCCAAAGAGGGGGTATAGTGCGTGTTTGATTTGTGGACAAAAAAATTTTGGCTAAAAATCAGCCATTTTTGGCTTGGCCGGGCATTAGATTTTTTGACATTTTCAGGTTTTGCGAAAATTCACTTAATTCTCCTACTTCTACATCTAGAGGGTTAAAACTATGTTGGAAAGCATCCCAAAAGAGTTCCCAAAGTGGGGGTATAGTGCGTGTTTGATTTGTGGAAAAAAAAAATTTTGGCTGAAAATCGGCCATTTTTGGCTTGGCCGGGTATTAGATTGTTTGACGTTTTCAGGTTTTGCGAAGCATCACGTAATTCTCCTACTTCTACATCTAGAGGGTTAAAACTATGTTGGAAAGCATCCCAAAAGAGTTCCCAAAGAGGGGGTATAGTGCGTGTTTGATTTGTGGAAAAAAATTTTGGCTGAAAATCAGCCATTTTTGGCTTGGCCGGGTATTAGATTTTTTGACGTTTTCAGGTTTTACGAAAAATCACTTAATTCTCCTACTTCTACATCTAGAGGGTTAAAACTATGTTGGAAAGCATCCCAAAAGAGTTCCCAAAGAGGGGGTATAGTGCGTGTTTGATTTGTGGGAAAAAAAATTTGGCTGAAAATCAGGCATTTTTGGCTTGGCCGGGTATTAGATTTTTTGACGTTTTCAGGTTTTGCGAAAAATCACTTAATTCTCCTACTTCTACATCTAGAGGGTTAAAACTATGTTGGAAAGCATCCCAAAAGAGTTCCCAAAGAGGGGGTATAGTGCGTGTTTGATTTGTGGGAAAACATTTTTTAGCTGAAAATCAGCCATTTTTGGCTTGGCCGGGTATTAGATTTTTTGACGTTTTCAGGTTTTGCGAAACATCACGTAATTCTTCTACTTCTACATCTAGAGGGTTAAAACTATGTTGGAAAGCATCATAAAAGAGTTCCCAAAGAGGGGGTATAGTGCGTGTTTGATTTGTGGAAAAAAAAATTTGGCTGAAAATCAGCCATGTTTGGCTTGGCCGGGTATTAGATTTTTGACGTTTTCAGGTTTTGCGAAAATTCACTTAATTCTCCTACTTCTACATCTAGAGGGTTAAAACTATGTTGGAAAGCATCCCAAAAGAGTTCCCAAAGAGGGAGTATAGTGCACGTTTGAATTGTGGGAAAAAAAATTTTGGCTGAAAATCAGCCATTTTTGGCTTGGCCGGGTATTAGATTTTTTGACGTTTTCAGGTTTTGCGAAAAATCACTTAATTCTCCTACTTCTACATCTAGAGGGTTAATACTATGTTGGAAAGCATCCCTAAAGACTTCCCAAACAGGGGGTATAGTGCGTGTTTGATTTCTGGAAAAAAAATTTGGCTGAAAATCAGCCGTTTTTGGCTTGGCCGGGTATTAGATTTTTTGACGTTTTCAGGTTTTGCGAAAAATCACTTAATTCTCCTACTTCTACATCTAGAGGGTTAAAACCCTGTTGGAAAGCATCCCAAAAGAGTTCCTAAAGAGGGGGTATAGTGCATGTTTGAATTGTGGAAAAAAATATTTGGCTGAAAATCAGCCATTTTTGGCTTGGCCGGGTATTAGATTTTTTGATGTTTTCAGGTTTTGCGAAAAATCACTTAATTCTCCTACTTCTACATCTAGAGGGTTAAAATTATGTTGGAAAGCATCCCAAAAGAGTTCCCAAAGAGGAGGTATAGTGCGTGTTTGATTTGTGGAAAAAAAAATTTGGCTGAAAATCAGCCATTTTTGGCTTGGCCGGGTATTAGATTTTTTGACGTTTTCAGGTTTTGCTAAAATTCACATAATTCTCCTAATTCTACATCTAGAGGGTTAAAACTATGTTGGAAAGCATCCCAAAAGAGTTCCCAAAGAGGGGGTATAGTGCGTGTTTGATTTGTGGACAAAAAAAAATTGGCTGAAAATCAGCCATTTTTGGCTTGGCCGGGTATTAGATTGTTTGACGTTTTCAGGTTTTGCAAAGCATCACGTAATTCTCCTACTTCTACATCTAGAGGGTTAAAACTATGTTGGAAAGCATCCCAAAAGAGTTCCCAAAGAGGGGGTATAGTGCGTGTTTGATTTGTGGAAAAAAATTTTGGCTGAAAATCAGCCATTTTTGGCTTGGCCGGGTATTAGATTTTTTGACGTTTTCAGGTTTTACAAAAAATCACTTAATTCTCCTACTTCTACATCTAGAGGGTTAAAACTATGTTGGAAAGCATCCCAAAAGAGTTCCCAAAGAGGGGGTATAGTGCACGTTTGATTTGTGGAAAAAAAAATTTTGGCTGAAAATCAGCCATTTTTGGCTTGGCCGGGTATTAGATTTTTTGATGTTTTCAGGTTTTGCGAAAAAATACTTAATTCTCCTACTTCTACATCTAGAGGGTTAAAACTATGTTGGAAAGCATCCCAAAAGAGTTCCCAAAGAGGGGGTATAGTGCGTGTTTGATTTGTGGAAAAAAAAATTTGGCTGAAAATCAGCCATTTTTGGCTTGGCCGGGTATTAGATTTTTTGACGTTTTCAGGTTTTGCGAAAAATCACTTAATTCTCCTACTTCTACATCTAGAGGGTTAAAACTATGTTGGAAAGCATCCCAAAAGAGTTCCCAAAGAGGGGGTATAGTGCGTGTTTGATTTGTGGAAAAAAAAATTTGGCTGAAAATCAGCCATTTTTGGCTTGGCCAGGTATTAGATTCTTTGACGTTTTCAGGTTTTGCTAAAATTCACATAATTCTCCTAATTCTACATCTAGAGGGTTAAAACTATGTTGGAAAGCATCCCAAAAGAGTTCCCAAAGAGGGGGTATAGTGCGTGTTTGATTTGTGGACAAAAAAATTTTGGCTAAAAATCAGCCATTTTTGGCTTGGCCGGGTATTAGATTTTTTGACATTTTCAGGTTTTGCGAAAATTCACTTAATTCTCCTACTTCTACATCTAGAGGGTTAAAACTATGTTGGAAAGCATCCCAAAAGAGTTCCCAAAGTGGGGGTATAGTGCGTGTTTGATTTGTGGAAAAAAAAAATTTTGGCTGAAAATCGGCCATTTTTGGCTTGGCCGGGTATTAGATTGTTTGACGTTTTCAGGTTTTGCGAAGCATCACGTAATTCTCCTACTTCTACATCTAGAGGGTTAAAACTATGTTGGAAAGCATCCCAAAAGAGTTCCCAAAGAGGGGGTATAGTGCGTGTTTGATTTGTGGAAAAAAATTTTGGCTGAAAATCAGCCATTTTTGGCTTGGCCGGGTATTAGATTTTTTGACGTTTTCAGGTTTTACGAAAAATCACTTAATTCTCCTACTTCTACATCTAGAGGGTTAAAACTATGTTGGAAAGCATCCCAAAAGAGTTCCCAAAGAGGGGGTATAGTGCGTCTTTGATTTGTGGGAAAAAAAATTTGGCTGAAAATCAGGCATTTTTGGCTTGGCCGGGTATTAGATTTTTTGACGTTTTCAGGTTTTGCGAAAAATCACTTAATTCTCCTACTACATCTAGAGGGTTAAAACTATGTTGGAAAGCATCCCAAAAGAGTTCCCAAAGAGGGGGTATAGTGCGTGTTTGATTTGTGGGAAAACATTTTTTAGCTGAAAATCAGCCATTTTTGGCTTGGCCGGGTATTAGATTTTTTGACGTTTTCAGGTTTTGCGAAACATCACGTAATTCTTCTACTTCTACATCTAGAGGGTTAAAACTATGTTGGAAAGCATCATAAAAGAGTTCCCAAAGAGGGGGTATAGTGCGTGTTTGATTTCTGGAAAAAAAAATTTTGGGTGAAAATCAGCCATTTTTGGCTTGGCCGGGTATTAGATTTTTTGACGTTTTCAGGTTTTGCGAATAATCACTTAATTCTCCTACTTCTACATCTAGAGGGTTAAAACTATGTTGGAAAGCATCCCAAAAGAGTTCCCAAAGAGGGGGTATAGTGCGTGTTTGATTTGTGGAAAAAAAAATTTGGCTGAAAATCAGCCATGTTTGGCTTGGCCGGGTATTAGATTTTTGACGTTTTCAGGTTTTGCGAAAATTCACTTAATTCTCCTACTTCTACATCTAGAGGGTTAAAACTATGTTGGAAAGCATCCCAAAAGAGTTCCCAAAGAGGGAGTATAGTGCACGTTTGAATTGTGGGAAAAAAAATTTTGGCTGAAAATCAGCCATTTTTGGCTTGGCCGGGTATTAGATTTTTTGACGTTTTCAGGTTTTGCGAAAAATCACTTAATTCTCCTACTTCTACATCTAGAGGGTTAAAACTATGTTGGAAAGCATCCCAAAAGACTTCCCAAAGAGGGGGTATAGTGCGTGTTTGATTTCTGGAAAAAAAATTTGGCTGAAAATCAGCCATTTTTGGCTTGGCCGGGTATTAGATTTTTTGACGTTTTCAGGTTTTGCGAAAAATCACTTAATTCTCCTACTTCTACATCTAGAGGGTTAAAACCCTGTTGGAAAGCATCCCAAAAGAGTTCCTAAAGAGGGGGTATAGTGCATATTTGAATTGTGGAAAAAAAAATTGGCTGAAAATCAGCCATTTTTGGCTTGGCCGGGTATTAGATTGTTTGACGTTTTCAGGTTTTGCGAAGCATCACGTAATTCTCCTACTTCTACATCTAGAGGGTTAAAACTATGTTGGAAAGCATCCCAAAAGAGTTCCCAAAGAGGGGGTATAGTGCGTGTTTGATTTGTTGAAAAAAATTTTGGCTGAAAATCAGCCATTTTTGGCTTGGCCGGGTATTAGATTTTTTGACGTTTTCAGGTTTTGCTAAAATTCACATAATTCTCCTAATTCTACATCTAGAGGGTTAAAACTATGTTGGAAAGCATCCCAAAAGAGTTCCCAAAGAGGGGGTATAGTGCGTGTTTGATTTGTGGACAAAAAAAAATTGGCTGAAAATCAGCCATTTTTGGCTTGGCCGGGTATTAGATTGTTTGACGTTTTCAGGTTTTGCGAAGCATCACGTAATTCTCCTACTTCTACATCTAGAGGGTTAAAACTATGTTGGAAAGCATCCCAAAAGAGTTCCCAAAGAGGGGGTATAGTGCGTGTTTGATTTGTGGAAAAAATTTTTGGCTGAAAATCAGCCATTTTTGGCTTGGCCGGGTATTAGATTTTTTGACGTTTTCAGGTTTTACAAAAAATCACTTAATTCTCCTACTTCTACATCTAGAGGGTTAAAACTATGTTGGAAAGCATCCCAAAAGAGTTCCCAAAGAGGGGGTATAGTGCACGTTTGATTTGTGGAAAAAAAAATTTTGGCTGAAAATCAGCCATTTTTGGCTTGGCCGGGTATTAGATTTTTTGATGTTTTCAGGTTTTGCGAAAAAATACTTAATTCTCCTACTTCTACATCTAGAGGGTTAAAACTATGTTGGAAAGCATCCCAAAAGAGTTCCCAAAGAGGGGGTATAGTGCGTGTTTGATTTGTGGAAAAAAAAATTTGGCTGAAAATCAGCCATTTTTGGCTTGGCCGGGTATTAGATTTTTTGACGTTTTCAGGTTTTGCGAAAAATCACTTAATTCTCCTACTTCTACATCTAGAGGGTTAAAACTATGTTGGAAAGCATCCCAAAAGAGTTCCCAAAGAGGGGGTATAGTGCGTGTTTGATTTGTGGAAAAAAAAATTTGGCTGAAAATCAGCCATTTTTGGCTTGGCCGGGTATTAGATTTTTTGACATTTTCAGGTTTTGCGAAAATTCACTTAATTCTCCTACTTCTACATCTAGAGGGTTAAAACTATGTTGGAAAGCATCCCAAAAGAGTTCCCAAAGTGGGGGTATAGTGCGTGTTTGATTTGTGGAAAAAAAAAATTTTGGCTGAAAATCGGCCATTTTTGGCTTGGCCGGGTATTAGATTGTTTGACGTTTTCAGGTTTTGCGAAGCATCACGTAATTCTCCTACTTCTACATCTAGAGGGTTAAAACTATGTTGGAAAGCATCCCAAAAGAGTTCCCAAAGAGGGGGTATAGTGCGTGTTTGATTTGTGGAAAAAAATTTTGGCTGAAAATCAGCCATTTTTGGCTTGGCCGGGTATTAGATTTTTTGACGTTTTCAGGTTTTACGAAAAATCACTTAATTCTCCTACTTCTACATCTAGAGGGTTAAAACTATGTTGGAAAGCATCCCAAAAGAGTTCCCAAAGAGGGGGTATAGTGCGTGGTTGATTTGTGGGAAAAAAAATTTGGCTGAAAATCAGGCATTTTTGGCTTGGCCGGGTATTAGATTTTTTGACGTTTTCAGGTTTTGCGAAAAATCACTTAATTCTCCTACTTCTACATCTAGAGGGTTAAAACTATGTTGGAAAGCATCCCAAAAGAGTTCCCAAAGAGGGGGTATAGTGCGTGTTTGATTTGTGGGAAAACATTTTTTAGCTGAAAATCAGCCATTTTTGGCTTGGCCGGGTATTAGATTTTTTGACGTTTTCAGGTTTTGCGAAACATCACGTAATTCTTCTACTTCTACATCTAGAGGGTTAAAACTATGTTGGAAAGCATCATAAAAGAGTTCCCAAAGAGGGGGTATAGTGCGTGTTTGATTTCTGGAAAAAAAAATTTTGGGTGAAAATCAGCCATTTTTGGCTTGGCCGGGTATTAGATTTTTTGACGTTTTCAGGTTTTGCGAAAAATCACTTAATTCTCCTACTTCTACATCTAGAGGGTTAAAACTATGTTGGAAAGCATCCCAAAAGAGTTCCCAAAGAGGGGGTATAGTGCGTGTTTGATTTGTGGAAAAAAAAATTTGGCTGAAAATCAGCCATGTTTGGCTTGGCCGGGTATTAGATTTTTGACGTTTTCAGGTTTTGCGAAAATTCACTTAATTCTCCTACTTCTACATCTAGAGGGTTAAAACTATGTTGGAAAGCATCCCAAAAGAGTTCCCAAAGAGGGAGTATAGTGCACGTTTGAATTGTGGGAAAAAAAATTTTGGCTGAAAATCAGCCATTTTTGGCTTGGCCGGGTATTAGATTTTTTGACGTTTTCAGGTTTTGCGAAAAATCACTTAATTCTCCTACTTCTACATCTAGAGGGTTAAAACTATGTTGGAAAGCATCCCAAAAGACTTCCCAAAGAGGGGGTATAGTGCGTGTTTGATTTCTGGAAAAAAAATTTGGCTGAAAATCAGCCATTTTTGGCTTGGCCGGGTATTAGATTTTTTGACGTTTTCAGGTTTTGCGAAAAATCACTTAATTCTCCTACTTCTACATCTAGAGGGTTAAAACCCTGTTGGAAAGCATCCCAAAAGAGTTCCTAAAGAGGGGGTATAGTGCATATTTGAATTGTGGAAAAAAATATTTGGCTGAAAATCAGCCATTTTTGGCTTGGCCGGGTATTAGATTTTTTGATGTTTTCAGGTTTTGCGAAGCATCACGTAATTCTCCTACTTCTACATCTAGAGGGTTAAAACTATGTTGGAAAGCATCCCAAAAGAGTTCCCAAAGAGGGGGTATAGTGCGTGTTTGATTTGTGGAAAAAAATTTTGGCTGAAAATCAGCCATTTTTGGCTTGGCCGGGTATTAGATTTTTTGACGTTTTCAGGTTTTGCTAAAATTCACATAATTCTCCTAATTCTACATCTAGAGGGTTAAAACTATGTTGGAAAGCATCCCAAAAGAGTTCCCAAAGAGGGGGTATAGTGCGTGTTTGATTTGTGGACAAAAAAAAATTGGCTGAAAATCAGCCATTTTTGGCTTGGCCGGGTATTAGATTGTTTGACGTTTTCAGGTTTTGCGAAGCATCACGTAATTCTCCTACTTCTACATCTAGAGGGTTAAAACTATGTTGGAAAGCATCCCAAAAGAGTTCCCAAAGAGGGGGTATAGTGCGTTTGATTTGTGGAAAAAATTTTTGGCTGAAAATCAGCCATTTTTGGCTTGGCCGGGTATTAGATTTTTTGACGTTTTCAGGTTTTACAAAAAATCACTTAATTCTCCTACTTCTACATCTAGAGGGTTAAAACTATGTTGGAAAGCATCCCAAAAGAGTTCCCAAAGAGGGGGTATAGTGCACGTTTGATTTGTGGAAAAAAAAATTTTGGCTGAAAATCAGCCATTTTTGGCTTGGCCGGGTATTAGATTTTTTGATGTTTTCAGGTTTTGCGAAAAAATACTTAATTCTCCTACTTCTACATCTAGAGGGTTAAAACTATGTTGGAAAGCATCCCAAAAGAGTTCCCAAAGAGGGGGTATAGTGCGTGTTTGATTTGTGGAAAAAAAAATTTGGCTGAAAATCAGGCATTTTTGGCTTGGCCGGGTATTAGATTTTTTGACGTTTTCAGGTTTTGCGAAAAATCACTTAATTCTCCTACTTCTACATCTAGAGGGTTAAAACTATGTTGGAAAGCATCCCAAAAGAGTTCCCAAAGAGGGGGTATAGTGCGTGTTTGATTTGTGGAAAAAAAAATTTGGCTGAAAATCAGCCATTTTTGGCTTGGCCGGGTATTAGATTCTTTGACGTTTTCAGGTTTTGCTAAAATTCACATAATTCTCCTAATTCTACATCTAGAGGGTTAAAACTATGTTGGAAAGCATCCCAAAAGAGTTCCCAAAGAGGGGGTATAGTGCGTGTTTGATTTGTGGACAAAAAAATTTTGGCTAAAAATCAGCCATTTTTGGCTTGGCCGGGTATTAGATTTTTTGACATTTTCAGGTTTTGCGAAAATTCACTTAATTCTCCTACTTCTACATCTAGAGGGTTAAAACTATGTTGGAAAGCATCCCAAAAGAGTTCCCAAAGTGGGGGTATAGTGCGTGTTTGATTTGTGGAAAAAAAAAAATTTGGCTGAAAATCGGCCATTTTTGGCTTGGCCGGGTATTAGATTGTTTGACGTTTTCAGGTTTTGCGAAGCATCACGTAATTCTCCTACTTCTACATCTAGAGGGTTAAAACTATGTTGGAAAGCATCCCAAAAGAGTTCCCAAAGAGGGGGTATAGTGCGTGTTTGATTTGTGGAAAAAAATTTTGGCTGAAAATCAGCCATTTTTGGCTTGGCCGGGTATTAGATTTTTTGACGTTTTCAGTTTTTACGAAAAATCACTTAATTCTCCTACTTCTACATCTAGAGGGTTAAAACTATGTTGGAAAGCATCCCAAAAGAGTTCCCAAAGAGGGGGTATAGTGCGTGTTTGATTTGTGGGAAAAAAAATTTGGCTGAAAATCAGGCATTTTTGGCTTGGCCGGGATTAGATTTTTTGACGTTTTCAGGTTTTGCGAAAAATCACTTAATTCTCCTACTACATCTAGAGGGTTAAAACTATGTTGGAAAGCATCCCAAAAGAGTTCCCAAAGAGGGGGTATAGTGCGTGTTTGATTTGCGGGAAAACATTTTTTAGCTGAAAATCAGCCATTTTTGGCTTGGCCGGGTATTAGATTTTTTGACGTTTTCAGGTTTTGCGAAACATCACGTAATTCTTCTACTTCTACATCTAGAGGGTTAAAACTATGTTGGAAAGCATCATAAAAGAGTTCCCAAAGAGGGGGTATAGTGCGTGTTTGATTTCTGGAAAAAAAAATTTTGGGTGAAAATCAGCCATTTTTGGCTTGGCCGGGTATTAGATTTTTTGACGTTTTCAGGTTTTGCGAATAATCACTTAATTCTCCTACTTCTACATCTAGAGGGTTAAAACTATGTTGGAAAGCATCCCAAAAGAGTTCCCAAAGAGGGGGTATAGTGCGTGTTTGATTTGTGGAAAAAAAAATTTGGCTGAAAATCAGCCATGTTTGGCTTGGCCGGGTATTAGATTTGTTGACGTTTTCAGGTTTTGCGAAAATTCACTTAATTCTCCTACTTCTACATCTAGAGGGTTAAAACTATGTTGGAAAGCATCCCAAAAGAGTTCCCAAAGAGGGAGTATAGTGCACGTTTGAATTGTGGGAAAAAAAATTTTGGCTGAAAATCAGCCATTTTTGGCTTGGCCGGGTATTAGATTTTTTGACGTTTTCAGGTTTTGCGAAAAATCACTTAATTCTCCTACTTCTACATCTAGAGGGTTAAAACTATGTTGGAAAGCATCCCAAAAGACTTCCCAAAGAGGGGGTATAGTGCGTGTTTGATTTCTGGAAAAAAAATTTGGCTGAAAATCAGCCATTTTTGGCTTGGCCGGGTATTAGATTTTTTGACGTTTTCAGGTTTTGCGAAAAATCACTTAATTCTCCTACTTCTACATCTAGAGGGTTAAAACCCTGTTGGAAAGCATCCCAAAAGAGTTCCTAAAGAGGGGGTATAGTGCATATTTGAATTGTGGAAAAAAAAATTGGCTGAAAATCAGCCATTTTTGGCTTGGCCGGGTATTAGATTGTTTGACGTTTTCAGGTTTTGCGAAGCATCACGTAATTCTCCTACTTCTACATCTAGAGGGTTAAAACTATGTTGGAAAGCATCCCAAAAGAGTTCCCAAAGAGGGGGTATAGTGCGTGTTTGATTTGTGGAAAAAAATTTTGGCTGAAAATCAGCCATTTTTGGCTTGCCCGGGTATTAGATTTTTTGACGTTTTCAGGTTTTGCTAAAATTCACATAATTCTCCTAATTCTACATCTAGAGGGTTAAAACTATGTTGGAAAGCATCCCAAAAGAGTTCCCAAAGAGGGGGTATAGTGCGTGTTTGATTTGTGGACAAAAAAAAATTGGCTGAAAATCAGCCATTTTTGGCTTGGCCGGGTATTAGATTGTTTGACGTTTTCAGGTTTTGCGAAGCATCACGTAATTCTCCTACTTCTACATCTAGAGGGTTAAAACTATGTTGGAAAGCATCCCAAAAGAGTTCCCAAAGAGGGGGTATAGTGCGTGTTTGATTTGTGGAAAAAAATTTTGGCTGAAAATCAGCCATTTTTGGCTTGGCCGGGTATTAGATTTTTTGACGTTTTCAGGTTTTACAAAAAATCACTTAATTCTCCTACTTCTACATCTAGAGGGTTAAAACTATGTTGGAAAGCATCCCAAAAGAGTTCCCAAAGAGGGGGTATAGTGCACGTTTGATTTGTGGAAAAAAAAATTTTGGCTGAAAATCAGCCATTTTTGGCTTGGCCGGGTATTAGATTTTTTGATGTTTTCAGGTTTTGCGAAAAAATACTTATTTCTCCTACTTCTACATCTAGAGGGTTAAAACTATGTTGGAAAGCATCCCAAAAGAGTTCCCAAAGAGGGGGTATAGTGCGTGTTTGATTTGTGGAAAAAAAAATTTGGCTGAAAATCAGGCATTTTTGGCTTGGCCGGGTATTAGATTTTTTGACGTTTTCAGGTTTTGCGAAAAATCACTTAATTCTCCTACTTCTACATCTAGAGGGTTAAAACTATGTTGGAAAGCATCCCAAAAGAGTTCCCAAAGAGGGGGTATAGTGCGTGTTTGATTTGTGGAAAAAAAAATTTGGCTGAAAATCAGCCATTTTTGGCTTGGCCGGGTATTAGATTCTTTGACGTTTTCAGGTTTTGCTAAAATTCACATAATTCTCCTAATTCTACATCTAGAGGGTTAAAACTATATTGGAAAGCATCCCAAAAGAGTTCCCAAAGAGGGGGTATAGTGCGTGTTTGATTTGTGGACAAAAAAATTTTGGCTAAAAATCAGCCATTTTTGGCTTGGCCGGGTATTAGATTTTTTGACATTTTCAGGTTTTGCGAAAATTCACTTAATTCTCCTACTTCTACATCTAGAGGGTTAAAACTATGTTGGAAAGCATCCCAAAAGAGTTCCCAAAGTGGGGGTATAGTGCGTGTTTGATTTGTGGAAAAAAAAAATTTTGGCTGAAAATCGGCCATTTTTGGCTTGGCCGGGTATTAGATTGTTTGACGTTTTCAGGTTTTGCGAAGCATCACGTAATTCTCCTACTTCTACATCTAGAGGGTTAAAACTATGTTGGAAAGCATCCCAAAAGAGTTCCCAAAGAGGGGGTATAGTGCGTGTTTGATTTGTGGAAAAAAATTTTGGCTGAAAATCAGCCATTTTTGGCTTGGCCGGGTATTAGATTTTTTGACGTTTTCAGGTTTTACGAAAAATCACTTAATTCTCCTACTTCTACATCTAGAGGGTTAAAACTATGTTGGAAAGCATCCCAAAAGAGTTCCCAAAGAGGCGGTATAGTGCGTGGTTGATTTGTGGGAAAAAAAATTTGGCTGAAAATCAGGCATTTTTGGCTTGGCCGGGTATTAGATTTTTTGACGTTTTCAGGTTTTGCGAAAAATCACTTAATTCTCCTACTTCTACATCTAGAGGGTTAAAACTATGTTGGAAAGCATCCCAAAAGAGTTCCCAAAGAGGGGGTATAGTGCGTGTTTGATTTGTGGGAAAACATTTTTTAGCTGAAAATCAGCCATTTTTGGCTTGGCCGGGTATTAGATTTTTTGACGTTTTCAGGTTTTGCGAAACATCACGTAATTCTTCTACTTCTACATCTAGAGGGTTAAAACTATGTTGGAAAGCATCATAAAAGAGTTCCCAAAGAGGGGGTATAGTGCGTGTTTGATTTCTGGAAAAAAAAATTTTGGGTGAAAATCAGCCATTTTTGGCTTGGCCGGGTATTAGATTTTTTGACGTTTTCAGGTTTTGCGAAAAATCACTTAATTCTCCTACTTCTACATCTAGAGGGTTAAAACTATGTTGGAAAGCATCCCAAAAGAGTTCCCAAAGAGGGGGTATAGTGCGTGTTTGATTTGTGGAAAAAAAAATTTGGCTGAAAATCAGCCATGTTTGGCTTGGCCGGGTATTAGATTTTTGACGTTTTCAGGTTTTGCGAAAATTCACTTAATTCTCCTACTTCTACATCTAGAGGGTTAAAACTATGTTGGAAAGCATC
The DNA here is from genome assembly GCF_051348905.1 of Ranitomeya variabilis. NCBI lineage: Eukaryota > Metazoa > Chordata > Amphibia > Anura > Dendrobatidae > Ranitomeya > Ranitomeya variabilis. The sequence continues at coordinate 708,764,252 of NC_135233.1, read as the reverse complement.
CCAAAAGAGTTCCCAAAGAGGGAGTATAGTGCACGTTTGAATTGTGGGAAAAAAAATTTTGGCTGAAAATCAGCCATTTTTGGCTTGGCCGGGTATTAGATTTTTTGACGTTTTCAGGTTTTGCGAAAAATCACTTAATTCTCCTACTTCTACATCTAGAGGGTTAAAACTATGTTGGAAAGCATCCCAAAAGACTTCCCAAAGAGGGGGTATAGTGCGTGTTTGATTTCTGGAAAAAAAATTTGGCTGAAAATCAGCCATTTTTGGCTTGGCCGGGTATTAGATTTTTTGACGTTTTCAGGTTTTGCGAAAAATCACTTAATTCTCCTACTTCTACATCTAGAGGGTTAAAACCCTGTTGGAAAGCATCCCAAAAGAGTTCCTAAAGAGGGGGTATAGTGCATATTTGAATTGTGGAAAAAAATATTTGGCTGAAAATCAGCCATTTTTGGCTTGGCCGGGTATTAGATTGTTTGACGTTTTCAGGTTTTGCGAAGCATCACGTAATTCTCCTACTTCTACATCTAGAGGGTTAAAACTATGTTGGAAAGCATCCCAAAAGAGTTCCCAAAGAGGGGGTATAGTGCGTTTGATTTGTGGAAAAAATTTTTGGCTGAAAATCAGCCATTTTTGGCTTGGCCGGGTATTAGATTTTTTGACGTTTTCAGGTTTTACAAAAAATCACTTAATTCTCCTACTTCTACATCTAGAGGGTTAAAACTATGTTGGAAAGCATCCCAAAAGAGTTCCCAAAGAGGGGGTATAGTGCACGTTTGATTTGTGGAAAAAAAATTTTTGGCTGAAAATCAGCCATTTTTGGCTTGGCCGGGTATTAGATTTTTTGATGTTTTCAGGTTTTGCGAAAAAATACTTAATTCTCCTACTTCTACATCTAGAGGGTTAAAACTATGTTGGAAAGCATCCCAAAAGAGTTCCCAAAGAGGGGGTATAGTGCGTGTTTGATTTGTGGAAAAAAAAATTTGGCTGAAAATCAGGCATTTTTGGCTTGGCCGGGTATTAGATTTTTTGACGTTTTCAGGTTTTGCGAAAAATCACTTAATTCTCCTACTTCTACATCTAGAGGGTTAAAACTATGTTGGAAAGCATCCAAAAAGAGTTCCCAAAGAGGGGGTATAGTGCGTGTTTGATTTGTGGAAAAAAAAATTTGGCTGAAAATCAGCCATTTTTGGCTTGGCCGGGTATTAGATTCTTTGACGTTTTCAGGTTTTGCTAAAATTCACATAATTCTCCTAATTCTACATCTAGAGGGTTAAAACTATGTTGGAAAGCATCCCAAAAGAGTTCCCAAAGAGGGGGTATAGTGCGTGTTTGATTTGTGGACAAAAAAATTTTGGCTAAAAATCAGCCATTTTTGGCTTGGCCGGGTATTAGATTTTTTGACATTTTCAGGTTTTGCGAAAATTCACTTAATTCTCCTACTTCTACATCTAGAGGGTTAAAACTATGTTGGAAAGCATCCCAAAAGAGTTCCCAAAGTGGGGGTATAGTGCGTGTTTGATTTGTGGAAAAAAAAAATTTTGGCTGAAAATCGGCCATTTTTGGCTTGGCCGGGTATTAGATTGTTTGACGTTTTCAGGTTTTGCGAAGCATCACGTAATTCTCCTACTTCTACATCTAGAGGGTTAAAACTATGTTGGAAAGCATCCCAAAAGAGTTCCCAAAGAGGGGGTATAGTGCGTGTTTGATTTGTGGAAAAAAAATTTGGCTGAAAATCAGCCATTTTTGGCTTGGCCGGGTATTAGATTTTTTGACGTTTTCAGGTTTTACGAAAAATCACTTAATTCTCCTACTTCTACATCTAGAGGGTTAACACTATGTTGGAAAGCATCCCAAAAGAGTTCCCAAAGAGGGGGTATAGTGCGTGTTTGATTTGTGGGAAAAAAAATTTGGCTGAAAATCAGGCATTTTTGGCTTGGCCGGGTATTAGATTTTTTGACGTTTTCAGGTTTTGCGAAAAATCACTTAATTCTCCTACTTCTACATCTAGAGGGTTAAAACTATGTTGGAAAGCATCCCAAAAGAGTTCCCAAAGAGGGGGTATAGTGCGTGCTTGATTTCTGGAAAAAAAAATTGTCTGAAAATCAGCCATTTTTGGCTTGGCCGGGTATTAGATTTTTTGACGTTTTCAGGTTTTGCGAAAAATCACTTAATTCTCCTACTTCTACATCTAGAGGGTTAAAACCCTGTTGGAAAGCATCCCAAAAGAGTTCCCAAAGAGGGGGTATAGTGCATGTTTGAATTGTGGAAAAAAAAATTTTGGCTGAAAATCAGCCATTTTTGGCTTGGCCGGGTATTAGATTTTTTGACGTTTTCAGGTTTTGCAAAAAATCACGCAATTCTCCTACTTCTACATCTAGAGGGTTAAAACTATGTTGGAAAGCATCCCAAAAGAGTTCCCAAAGAGGGGGTATAGTGCGTGTTTGATTTGTGGAAAAAAAAATTTGGCTGAAAATCAGCCATGTTTGGCTTGGCCGGGTATTAGATTTTTTGACGTTTTCAGGTTGTGCGAAAAATCACTTAATTCTCCTACTTCTACATCTAGAGGGTTAAAACTATGTTGGAAAGCATCCCAAAAGAGTTCCCAAAGAGGGGGTATAGTGCGTGTTTGATTTGTGGAAAAAAAAATTTGGCTGAAAATCAGCCATGTTTGGCTTGGCCGGGTATTAGATTTTTGACGTTTTCAGGTTTTGCGAAAAATCACTTAATTCTCCTACTTCTACATCTAGAGGGTTAAAACCCTGTTGGAAAGCATCCCAAAAGAGTTCCCAAAGAGGGGGTATAGTGCATGTTTGATTTGTGGAAAAAAAATTTGGCTGAAAATCAGGCATTTTTGGCTTGGCCGGGTATTAGATTTTTTGACGTTTTCAGGTTTTGCAAAAAATCACGCAATTCTCCTACTTCTACATCTAGAGGGTTAAAACTATGTTGGAAAGCATCCCAAAAGAGTTCCCAAAGAGGAGGTATAGTGCGTGTTTGATTTGTGGAAAAAAATTTTGGCTGAAAATCAGCCATTTTTGGCTTGGCCGGGTATTAGATTTTTTGACGTTTTCAGGTTTTGCTAAAATTCACATAATTCTCCTAATTCTACATCTAGAGGGTTAAAACTATGTTGGAAAGCATCCCAAAAGAGTTCCCAAAGAGGGGGTATAGTGCGTGTTTGATTTGTGGACAAAAAAAAATTGGCTGAAAATCAGCCATTTTTGGCTTGGCCGGGTATTAGATTGTTTGACGTTTTCAGGTTTTGCGAAGCATCACGTAATTCTCCTACTTCTACATCTAGAGGGTTAAAACTATGTTGGAAAGCATCCCAAAAGAGTTCCCAAAGAGGGGGTATAGTGCGTGTTTGATTTGTGGAAAAAAATTTTGGCTGAAAATCAGCCATTTTTGGCTTGGCCGGGTATTAGATTTTTTGACATTTTCAGGTTTTACAAAAAATCACTTAATTCTCCTACTTCTACATCTAGAGGGTTAAAACTATGTTGGAAAGCATCCCAAAAGAGTTCCCAAAGAGGGGGTATAGTGCACGTTTGATTTGTGGAAAAAAAATTTTTGGCTGAAAATCAGCCATTTTTGGCTTGGCCGGGTATTAGATTTTTTGATGTTTTCAGGTTTTGCGAAAAAATACTTAATTCTCCTACTTCTACATCTAGAGGGTTAAAACTATGTTGGAAAGCATCCCAAAAGAGTTCCCAAAGAGGGGGTATAGTGCGTGTTTGATTTGTGGAAAACAAAATTTGGCTGAAAATCAGGCATTTTTGGCTTGGCCGGGTATTAGATTTTTTGACGTTTTCAGGTTTTGCGAAAAATCACTTAATTCTCCTACTTCTACATCTAGAGGGTTAAAACTATGTTGGAAAGCATCCCAAAAGAGTTCCCAAAGAGGGGGTATAGTGCGTGTTTGATTTGTGGAAAAAAAAATTTGGCTGAAAATCAGCCATTTTTGGCTTGGCCGGGTATTAGATTCTTTGACGTTTTCAGGTTTTGCTAAAATTCACATAATTCTCCTAATTCTACATCTAGAGGGTTAAAACTATGTTGGAAAGCATCCCAAAAGAGTTCCCAAAGAGGGGGTATAGTGCGTGTTTGATTTGTGGACAAAAAAATTTTGGCTAAAAATCAGCCATTTTTGGCTTGGCCGGGTATTAGATTTTTTGACATTTTCAGGTTTTGCGAAAATTCACTTAATTCTCCTACTTCTACATCTAGAGGGTTAAAACTATGTTGGAAAGCATCCCAAAAGAGTTCCCAAAGTGGGGGTATAGTGCGTGTTTGATTTGTGGAAAAAAAAAATTTTGGCTGAAAATCGGCCATTTTTGGCTTGGCCGGGTATTAGATTGTTTGACGTTTTCAGGTTTTGCGAAGCATCACGTAATTCTCCTACTTCTACATCTAGAGGGTTAAAACTATGTTGGAAAGCATCCCAAAAGAGTTCCCAAAGAAGGGGTATAGTGCGTGTTTGATTTGTGGAAAAAAATTTTGGCTGAAAATCAGCCATTTTTGGCTTGGCCGGGTATTAGATTTTTTGACGTTTTCAGGTTTTACGAAAAATCACTTAATTCTCCTACTTCTACATCTAGAGGGTTAAAACTATGTTGGAAAGCATCCCAAAAGAGTTCCCAAAGAAGGGGTATAGTGCGTGTTTGATTTGTGGAAAAAAATTTTGGCTGAAAATCAGCCATTTTTGGCTTGGCCGGGTATTAGATTTTTTGACGTTTTCAGGTTTTACGAAAAATCACTTAATTCTCCTACTTCTACATCTAGAGGGTTAAAACTATGTTGGAAAGCATCCCAAAAGAGTTCCCAAAGAGGGGGTATAGTGCGTGTTTGATTTGTGGGAAAAAAAATTTGGCTGAAAATCAGGCATTTTTGGCTTGGCCGGGTATTAGATTTTTTGACGTTTTCAGGTTTTGCGAAAAATCACTTAATTCTCCTACTTCTACATCTAGAGGGTTAAAACTATGTTGGAAAGCATCCCAAAAGAGTTCCCAAAGAGGGGGTATAGTGCGTGTTTGATTTGTGGGAAAACATTTTTTAGCTGAAAATCAGCCATTTTTGGCTTGGCCGGGTATTAGATTTTTTGACGTTTTCAGGTTTTGCGAAACATCACGTAATTCTTCTACTTCTACATCTAGAGGGTTAAAACTATGTTGGAAAGCATCATAAAAGAGTTCCCAAAGAGGGGGTATAGTGCGTGTTTGATTTCTGGAAAAAAAAATTGTCTGAAAATCAGCCATGTTTGGCTTGGCCGGGTATTAGATTTTTTGACGTTTTCAGGTTTTGCGAAAAATCACTTAATTCTCCTACTTCTACATCTAGAGGGTTAAAACCCTGTTGGAAAGCATCCCAAAAGAGTTCCCAAAGAGGGGGTATAGTGCGTGTTTGATTTGTGGAAAAAAAAATTTGGCTGAAAATCAGCCATGTTTGGCTTGGCCGGGTATTAGATTTTTTGACGTTTTCAGGTTTTGCGAAAAATCACTTAATTCTCCTACTTCTACATCTAGAGGGTTAAAACTATGTTGGAAAGCATCCCAAAAGAGTTCCCAAAGAGGGGGTATAGTGAGTGTTTGATTTGTGGAAAAAAAAATTTGGCTGAAAATCAGCCATGTTTGGCTTGGCCGGGTATTAGATTTTTGACGTTTTCAGGTTTTGCGAAAATTCACTTAATTCTCCTACTTCTACATCTAGAGGGTTAAAACTATGTTGGAAAGCATCCCAAAAGAGTTCCCAAAGAGGGAGTATAGTGCACATTTGAATTGTGGGAAAAAAAATTTTGGCTGAAAATCAGCCATTTTTGGCTTGGCCGGGTATTAGATTTTTTGACGTTTTCAGGTTTTGCGAAAAATCACATAATTCTCCTACTTCTACATCTAGAGGGTTAAAACTATGTTGGAAAGCATCCCAAAAGACTTCCAAAACAGGGGGTATAGTGCGTGTTTGATTTCTGGAAAAAAAATTTGGCTGAAAATCAGCCATTTTTGGCTTGGCCGGGTATTAGATTTTTTGACGTTTTCAGGTTTTGCGAAAAATCACTTAATTCTCCTACTTCTACATCTAGAGGGTTAAAACCCTGTTGGAAAGCATCCCAAAAGAGTTCCCAAAGAGGGGGTATAGTGCATGTTTGAATTGTGGAAAAAAATATTTGGCTGAAAATCAGCCATTTTTGGCTTGGCCGGGTATTAGATTTTTTGATGTTTTCAGGTTTTGCGAAAAATCACTTAATTCTCCTACTTCTACATCTAGAGGGTTAAAATTATGTTGGAAAGCATCCCAAAAGAGTTCCCAAAGAGGAGGTATAGTGCGTGTTTGATTTGTGGAAAAAAAAATTTGGCTGAAAATCAGCCATTTTTGGCTTGGCCGGGTATTAGATTCTTTGACGTTTTCAGGTTTTGCTAAAATTCACATAATTCTCCTAATTCTACATCTAGAGGGTTAAAACTATGTTGGAAAGCATCCCAAAAGAGTTCCCAAAGAGGGGGTATAGTGCGTGTTTGATTTGTGGACAAAAAAATTTTGGCTAAAAATCAGCCATTTTTGGCTTGGCCGGGTATTAGATTTTTTGACATTTTCAGGTTTTGCGAAAATTCACTTAATTCTCCTACTTCTACATCTAGAGGGTTAAAACTATGTTGGAAAGCATCCCAAAAGAGTTCCCAAAGTGGGGGTATAGTGCGTGTTTGATTTGTGGAAAAAAAAAATTTTGGCTGAAAATCGGCCATTTTTGGCTTGGCCGGGTATTAGATTGTTTGACGTTTTCAGGTTTTGCGAAGCATCACGTAATTCTCCTACTTCTACATCTAGAGGGTTAAAACTATGTTGGAAAGCATCCCAAAAGAGTTCCCAAAGAGGGGGTATAGTGCGTGTTTGATTTGTGGAAAAAAATTTTGGCTGAAAATCAGCCATTTTTGGCTTGGCCGGGTATTAGATTTTTTGACGTTTTCAGGTTTTACGAAAAATCACTTAATTCTCCTACTTCTACATCTAGAGGGTTAAAACTATGTTGGAAAGCATCCCAAAAGAGTTCCCAAAGAGGGGGTATAGTGCGTGTTTGATTTGTGGGAAAAAAAATTTGGCTGAAAATCAGGCATTTTTGGCTTGGCCGGGTATTAGATTTTTTGACGTTTTCAGGTTTTGCGAAAAATCACTTAATTCTCCTACTTCTACATCTAGAGGGTTAAAACTATGTTGGAAAGCATCCCAAAAGAGTTCCCAAAGAGGGGGTATAGTGCGTGTTTGATTTGTGGGAAAACATTTTTTAGCTGAAAATCAGCCATTTTTGGCTTGGCCGGGTATTAGATTTTTTGACGTTTTCAGGTTTTGCGAAACATCACGTAATTCTTCTACTTCTACATCTAGAGGGTTAAAACTATGTTGGAAAGCATCATAAAAGAGTTCCCAAAGAAGGGGTATAGTGCGTGTTTGATTTCTGGAAAAAAAAATTTTGGGTGAAAATCAGCCATTTTTGGCTTGGCCGGGTATTAGATTTTTTGACGTTTTCAGGTTTTGCGAAAAATCACTTAATTCTCCTACTTCTACATCTAGAGGGTTAAAACTATGTTGGAAAGCATCCCAAAAGAGTTCCCAAAGAGGGGGTATAGTGCGTGCTTGATTTCTGGAAAAAAAAATTGTCTGAAAATCAGCCATTTTTGGCTTGGCCGGGTATTAGATTTTTTGACGTTTTCAGGTTTTGCGAAAAATCACTTAATTCTCCTACTTCTACATCTAGAGGGTTAAAACCCTGTTGGAAAGCATCCCAAAAGAGTTCCCAAAGAGGGGGTATAGTGCATGTTTGAATTGTGGAAAAAAAATTTTTGGCTGAAAATCAGCCATTTTTGGCTTGGCCGGGTATTAGATTTTTTGACGTTTTCAGGTTTTGCAAAAAATCACGCAATTCTCCTACTTCTACATCTAGAGGGTTAAAACTATGTTGGAAAGCATCCCAAAAGAGTTCCCAAAGAGGGGGTATAGTGCGTGTTTGATTTGTGGAAAAAAAAATTTGGCTGAAAATCAGCCATGTTTGGCTTGGCCGGGTATTAGATTTTTTGACGTTTTCAGGTTTTGCGAAAAATCACTTAATTCTCCTACTTCTACATCTAGAGGGTTAAAACTATGTTGGAAAGCATCCCAAAAGAGTTCCCAAAGAGGGGGTATAGTGCGTGTTTGATTTGTGGAAAAAAAAATTTGGCTGAAAATCAGCCATGTTTGGCTTGGCCGGGTATTAGATTTTTGACGTTTTCAGGTTTTGCGAAAAATCACTTAATTCTCCTACTTCTACATCTAGAGGGTTAAAACCCTGTTGGAAAGCATCCCAAAAGAGTTCCCAAAGAGGGGGTATAGTGCATGTTTGATTTGTGGAAAAAAAATTTGGCTGAAAATCAGGCATTTTTGGCTTGGCCGGGTATTAGATTTTTTGACGTTTTCAGGTTTTGCAAAAAATCACGCAATTCTCCTACTTCTACATCTAGAGGGTTAAAACTATGTTGGAAAGCATTCCAAAAGAGTTCCCAAAGAGGGGGTATAGTGCGTGTTTGATTTGTGGAAAAAAAAATTTGGCTGAAAATCAGCCATTTTTGGCTTGGCCGGGTATTAGATTTTTTGACGTTTTCAGGTTTTGCTAAAATTCACATAATTCTCCTAATTCTACATCTAGAGGGTTAAAACTATGTTGGAAAGCATCCCAAAAGAGTTCCCAAAGAGGGGGTATAGTGCGTGTTTGATTTGTGGACAAAAAAAAATTGGCTGAAAATCAGCCATTTTTGGCTTGGCCGGGTATTAGATTGTTTGACGTTTTCAGGTTTTGCGAAGCATCACGTAATTCTCCTACTTCTACATCTAGAGGGTTAAAACTATGTTGGAAAGCATCCCAAAAGAGTTCCCAAAGAGGAGGTATAGTGCGTGTTTGATTTGTGGAAAAAAATTTTGGCTGAAAATCAGCCATTTTTGGCTTGGCCGGGTATTAGATTTTTTGACGTTTTCAGGTTTTGCTAAAATTCACATAATTCTCCTAATTCTACATCTAGAGGGTTAAAACTATGTTGGAAAGCATCCCAAAAGAGTTCCCAAAGAGGGGGTATAGTGCGTGTTTGATTTGTGGACAAAAAAAAATTGGCTGAAAATCAGCCATTTTTGGCTTGGCCGGGTATTAGATTGTTTGACGTTTTCAGGTTTTGCGAGGCATCACGTAATTCTCCTACTTCTACATCTAGAGGGTTAAAACTATGTTGGAAAGCATCCCAAAAGAGTTCCCAAAGAGGGGGTATAGTGCGTGTTTGATTTGTGGAAAACATTTTTGGCTGAAAATCAGCCATTTTTGGCTTGGTCGGGTATTAGATTTTTTGACGTTTTCAGGTTTTACAAAAAATCACTTAATTCTCCTACTTCTACATCTAGAGGGTTAAAACTATGTTGGAAAGCATCCCAAAAGAGTTCCCAAAGAGGGGGTATAGTGCACGTTTGATTTGTGGAAAAAAAAATTTTGGCTGAAAATCAGCCATTTTTGGCTTGGCCGGGTATTAGATTTTTTGATGTTTTCAGGTTTTGCGAAAAAATACTTAATTCTCCTACTTCTACATCTAGAGGGTTAAAACTATGTTGGAAAGCATCCCAAAAGAGTTCCCAAAGAGGGGGTATAGTGCGTGTTTGATTTGTGGAAAAAAAAATTTGGCTGAAAATCAGGCATTTTTGGCTTGGCCGGGTATTAGATTTTTTGACGTTTTCAGGTTTTGCGAAAAATCACTTAATTCTCCTACTTCTACATCTAGAGGGTTAAAACTATGTTGGAAAGCATCCCAAAAGAGTTCCCAAAGAGGGGGTATAGTGCGTGTTTGATTTGTGGAAAGAAAAATTTGGCTGAAAATCAGCCATTTTTGGCTTGGCCGGGTATTAGATTCTTTGACGTTTTCAGGTTTTGCTAAAATTCACATAATTCTCCTAATTCTACATCTAGAGGGTTAAAACTATGTTGGAAAGCATCCCAAAAGAGTTCCCAAAGAGGGGGTATAGTGCGTGTTTGATTTGTGGACAAAAAAATTTTGGCTAAAAATCAGCCATTTTTGGCTTGGCCGGGTATTAGATTTTTTGACATTTTCAGGTTTTGCGAAAATTCACTTAATTCTCCTACTTCTACATCTAGAGGGTTAAAACTATGTTGGAAAGCATCCCAAAAGAGTTCCCAAAGTGGGGGTATAGTGCGTGTTTGATTTGTGGAAAAAAAAAAATTTGGCTGAAAATCGGCCATTTTTGGCTTGGCCGGGTATTAGATTGTTTGACGTTTTCAGGTTTTGCGAAGCATCACGTAATTCTCCTACTTCTACATCTAGAGGGTTAAAACTATGTTGGAAAGCATCCCAAAAGAGTTCCCAAAGAAGGGGTATAGTGCGTGTTTGATTTGTGGAAAAAAATTTTGGCTGAAAATCAGCCATTTTTGGCTTGGCCGGGTATTAGATTTTTTGACGTTTTCAGGTTTTACGAAAAATCACTTAATTCTCCTACTTCTACATCTAGAGGGTTAAAACTATGTTGGAAAGCATCCCAAAAGAGTTCCCAAAGAGGGGGTATAGTGCGTGTTTGATTTGTGGGAAAAAAAATTTGGCTGAAAATCAGGCATTTTTGGCTTGGCCGGGTATTAGATTTTTTGACGTTTTCAGGTTTTGCGAAAAATCACTTAATTCTCCTACTTCTACATCTAGAGGGTTAAAACTATGTTGGAAAGCATCCCAAAAGAGTTCCCAAAGAGGGGGTATAGTGCGTGTTTGATTTGTGGGAAAACATTTTTTAGCTGAAAATCAGCCATTTTTGGCTTGGCCGGGTATTAGATTTTTTGACGTTTTCAGGTTTTGCGAAACATCACGTAATTCTTCTACTTCTACATCTAGAGGGTTAAAACTATGTTGGAAAGCATCATAAAAGAGTTCCCAAAGAGGGGGTATAGTGCGTGTTTGATTTCTGGAAAAAAAAATTGTCTGAAAATCAGCCATGTTTGGCTTGGCCGGGTATTAGATTTTTTGACGTTTTCAGGTTTTGCGAAAAATCACTTAATTCTCCTACTTCTACATCTAGAGGGTTAAAACCCTGTTGGAAAGCATCCCAAAAGAGTTCCCAAAGAGGGGGTATAGTGCGTGTTTGATTTGTGGAAAAAAAAATTTGGCTGAAAATCAGCCATGTTTGGCTTGGCCGGGTATTAGATTTTTGACGTTTTCAGGTTTTGCGAAAATTCACTTAATTCTCCTACTTCTACATCTAGAGGGTTAAAACTATGTTGGAAAGCATCCCAAAAGAGTTCCCAAAGAGGGGGTATAGTGCGTGTTTGATTTGTGGAAAAAAATTTTGGCTGAAAATCAGCCATTTTTGGCTTGGCCGGGTATTAGATTTTTTGACGTTTTCAGGTTTTACGAAAAATCACTTAATTCTCCTACTTCTACATCTAGAGGGTTAAAACTATGTTGGAAAGCATCCCAAAAGAGTTCCCAAAGAGGGGGTATAGTGCGTGTTTGATTTGTGGGAAAAAAAATTTGGCTGAAAATCAGGCATTTTTGGCTTGGCCGGGTATTAGATTTTTTGACGTTTTCAGGTTTTGCGAAAAATCACTTAATTCTCCTACTTCTACATCTAGAGGGTTAAAACTATGTTGGAAAGCATCCCAAAAGAGTTCCCAAAGAGGGGGTATAGTGCGTGTTTGATTTGTGGGAAAACATTTTTTAGCTGAAAATCAGCCATTTTTGGCTTGGCCGGGTATTAGATTTTTTGACGTTTTCAGGTTTTGCGAAACATCACGTAATTCTTCTACTTCTACATCTAGAGGGTTAAAACTATGTTGGAAAGCATCATAAAAGAGTTCCCAAAGAGGGGGTATAGTGCGTGTTTGATTTCTGGAAAAAAAATTTTTGGGTGAAAATCAGCCATTTTTGGCTTGGCCGGGTATTAGATTTTTTGACGTTTTCAGGTTTTGCGAAAAATCACTTAATTCTCCTACTTCTACATCTAGAGGGTTAAAACTATGTTGGAAAGCATCCCAAAAGACTTCCCAAAGAGGGGGTATAGTGCGTGTTTGATTTCTGGAAAAAAAAATTGTCTGAAAATCAGCCATTTTTGGCTTGGCCGGGTATTAGATTTTTTGACGTTTTCAGGTTTTGCGAAAAATCACTTAATTCTCCTACTTCTACATCTAGAGGGTTAAAACCCTGTTGGAAAGCATCCCAAAAGAGTTCCCAAAGAGGGGGTATAGTGCATGTTTGAATTGTGGAAAAAAAAATTTTGGCTGAAAATCAGCCATTTTTGGCTTGGCCGGGTATTAGATTTTTTGACGTTTTCAGGTTTTGCAAAAAATCACGCAATTCTCCTACTTCTACATCTAGAGGGTTAAAACTATGTTGGAAAGCATCCCAAAAGAGTTCCCAAAGAGGGGGTATAGTGCGTGTTTGATTTGTGGAAAAAAATTTTGGCTGAAAATCAGCCATTTTTGGCTTGGCCGGGTATTAGATTTTTTGACGTTTTCAGGTTTTACAAAAAATCACTTAATTCTCCTACTTCTACATCTAGAGGGTTAAAACTATGTTGGAAAGCATCCCAAAAGAGTTCCCAAAGAGGGGGTATAGTGCACGTTTGATTTGTGGAAAAAAAAAATTTTGGCTAAAAATCAGCCATTTTTGGCTTGGCCGGGTATTAGATTTTTTGATGTTTTCAGGTTTTGCGAAAAAATACTTAATTCTCCTACTTCTACATCTAGAGGGTTAAAACTATGTTGGAAAGCATCCCAAAAGAGTTCCCAAAGAGGGGGTATAGTGCGTGTTTGATTTGTGGAAAAAAAAATTTGGCTGAAAATCAGGCATTTTTGGCTTGGCCGGGTATTAGATTTTTTGACGTTTTCAGGTTTTGCGAAAAATCACTTAATTCTCCTACTTCTACATCTAGAGGGTTAAAACTATGTTGGAAAGCATCCCAAAAGAGTTCACAAAGAGGGGGTATAGTGCGTGTTTGATTTGTGGAAAAAAAAATTTGGCTGAAAATCAGCCATTTTTGGCTTGGCCGGGTATTAGATTCTTTGACGTTTTCAGGTTTTGCTAAAATTCACATAATTCTCCTAATTCTACATCTAGAGGGTTAAAACTATGTTGGAAAGCATCCCAAAAGAGTTCCCAAAGAGGGGGTATAGTGCGTGTTTGATTTGGGGACAAAAAAATTTTGGCTAAAAATCAGCCATTTTTGGCTTGGCCGGGTATTAGATTTTTTGACATTTTCAGGTTTTGCGAAAATTCACTTAATTCTCCTACTTCTACATCTAGAGGGTTAAAACTATGTTGGAAAGCATCCCAAAAGAGTTCCCAAAGAGGGGGTATAGTGCGTGTTTGATTTGTGGAAAAAAATTTTGGCTGAAAATCAGCCATTTTTGGCTTGGCCGGGTATTAGATTTTTTGACGTTTTCAGGTTTTACGAAAAATCACTTAATTCTCCTACTTCTACATCTAGAGGGTTAAAACTATGTTGGAAAGCATCCCAAAAGAGTTCCCAAAGAGGGGGTATAGTGCGTGTTTGATTTGTGGGAAAAAAAATTTGGCTGAAAATCAGGCATTTTTGGCTTGGCCGGGTATTAGATTTTTTGACGTTTTCAGGTTTTGCGAAAAATCACTTAATTCTCCTACTTCTACATCTAGAGGGTTAAAACTATGTTGGAAAGCATCCCAAAAGAGTTCCCAAAGAGGGGGTATAGTGCGTGTTTGATTTGTGGGAAAACATTTTTTAGCTGAAAATCAGCCATTTTTGGCTTGGCCGGGTATTAGATTTTTTGACGTTTTCAGGTTTTGCGAAACATCACGTAATTCTTCTACTTCTACATCTAGAGGGTTAAAACTATGTTGGAAAGCATCATAAAAGAGTTCCCAAAGAGGGGGTATAGTGCGTGTTTGATTTCTGGAAAAAAAAATTTTGGGTGAAAATCAGCCATTTTTGGCTTGGCCGGGTATTAGATTTTTTGACGTTTTCAGGTTTTGCGAAAAATCACTTAATTCTCCTACTTCTACATCTAGAGGGTTAAAACTATGTTGGAAAGCATCCCAAAAGACTTCCCAAAGAGGGGGTATAGTGCGTGCTTGATTTCTGGAAAAAAAAATTGTGTGAAAATCAGCCATTTTTGGCTTGGCCGGGTATTAGATTTTTTGACGTTTTCAGGTTTTGCGAAAAATCACTTAATTCTCCTACTTCTACATCTAGAGGGTTAAAACCCTGTTGGAAAGCATCCCAAAAGAGTTCCCAAAGAGGGGGTATAGTGCATGTTTGAATTGTGGAAAAAAAAATTTTGGCTGAAAATCAGCCATTTTTGGCTTGGCCGGGTATTAGATTTTTTGACGTTTTCAGGTTTTGCAAAAAATCACGCAATTCTCCTACTTCTACATCTAGAGGGTTAAAACTATGTTGGAAAGCATCCCAAAAGAGTTCCCAAAGAGGGGGTATAGTGCGTGTTTGATTTGTGGAAAAAAATTTTGGCTGAAAATCAGCCATTTTTGGCTTGGCCGGGTATTAGATTTTTTGACGTTTTCAGGTTTTACAAAAAATCACTTAATTCTCCTACTTCTACATCTAGAGGGTTAAAACTATGTTGGAAAGCATCCCAAAAGAGTTCCCAAAGAGGGGGTATAGTGCACGTTTGATTTGTGGAAAAAAAAAATTTTGGCTAAAAATCAGCCATTTTTGGCTTGGCCGGGTATTAGATTTTTTGATGTTTTCAGGTTTTGCGAAAAAATACTTAATTCTCCTACTTCTACATCTAGAGGGTTAAAACTATGTTGGAAAGCATCCCAAAAGAGTTCCCAAAGAGGGGGTATAGTGCGTGTTTGATTTGTGGAAAAAAAAATTTGGCTGAAAATCAGGCATTTTTGGCTTGGCCGGGTATTAGATTTTTTGACGTTTTCAGGTTTTGCGAAAAATCACTTAATTCTCCTACTTCTACATCTAGAGGGTTAAAACTATGTTGGAAAGCATCCCAAAAGAGTTCACAAAGAGGGGGTATAGTGCGTGTTTGATTTGTGGAAAAAAAAATTTGGCTGAAAATCAGCCATTTTTGGCTTGGCCGGGTATTAGATTCTTTGACGTTTTCAGGTTTTGCTAAAATTCACATAATTCTCCTAATTCTACATCTAGAGGGTTAAAACTATGTTGGAAAGCATCCCAAAAGAGTTCCCAAAGAGGGGGTATAGTGCGTGTTTGATTTGGGGACAAAAAAATTTTGGCTAAAAATCAGCCATTTTTGGCTTGGCCGGGTATTAGATTTTTTGACATTTTCAGGTTTTGCGAAAATTCACTTAATTCTCCTACTTCTACATCTAGAGGGTTAAAACTATGTTGGAAAGCATCCCAAAAGAGTTCCCAAAGAGGGGGTATAGTGCGTGTTTGATTTGTGGAAAAAAATTTTGGCTGAAAATCAGCCATTTTTGGCTTGGCCGGGTATTAGATTTTTTGACGTTTTCAGGTTTTACGAAAAATCACTTAATTCTCCTACTTCTACATCTAGAGGGTTAAAACTATGTTGGAAAGCATCCCAAAAGAGTTCCCAAAGAGGGGGTATAGTGCGTGTTTGATTTGTGGGAAAAAAAATTTGGCTGAAAATCAGGCATTTTTGGCTTGGCCGGGTATTAGATTTTTTGACGTTTTCAGGTTTTGCGAAAAATCACTTAATTCTCCTACTTCTACATCTAGAGGGTTAAAACTATGTTGGAAAGCATCCCAAAAGAGTTCCCAAAGAGGGGGTATAGTGCGTGTTTGATTTGTGGGAAAACATTTTTTAGCTGAAAATCAGCCATTTTTGGCTTGGCCGGGTATTAGATTTTTTGACGTTTTCAGGTTTTGCGAAACATCACGTAATTCTTCTACTTCTACATCTAGAGGGTTAAAACTATGTTGGAAAGCATCATAAAAGAGTTCCCAAAGAGGGGGTATAGTGCGTGTTTGATTTCTGGAAAAAAAAATTTTGGGTGAAAATCAGCCATTTTTGGCTTGGCCGGGTATTAGATTTTTTGACGTTTTCAGGTTTTGCGAAAAATCACTTAATTCTCCTACTTCTACATCTAGAGGGTTAAAACTATGTTGGAAAGCATCCCAAAAGAGTTCCCAAAGAGGGGGTATAGTGCGTGTTTGATTTCTGGAAAAAAAAATTGTGTGAAAATCAGCCATTTTTGGCTTGGCCGGGTATTAGATTTTTTGACGTTTTCAGGTTTTGCGAAAAATCACTTAATTCTCCTACTTCTACATCTAGAGGGTTAAAACCCTGTTGGAAAGCATCCCAAAAGAGTTCCCAAAGAGGGGGTATAGTGCATGTTTGAATTGTGGAAAAAAAAATTTTGGCTGAAAATCAGCCATTTTTGGCTTGGCCGGGTATTAGATTTTTTGACGTTTTCAGGTTTTGCAAAAAATCACGCAATTCTCCTACTTCTACATCTAGAGGGTTAAAACTATGTTGGAAAGCATCCCAAAAGAGTTCCCAAAGAGGGGGTATAGTGCGTGTTTGATTTGTGGAAAAAAAAATTTGGCTGAAAATCAGCTATGTTTGGCTTGGCCGGGTATTAGATTTTTTGACGTTTTCAGGTTTTGCGAAAAATCACTTAATTCTCCTACTTCTACATCTAGAGGGTTAAAACTATGTTGGAAAGCATCCCAAAAGACTTCCCAAAGAGGGGGTATAGTGCGTGTTTGATTTCTGGAAAAAAAATTTGGCTGAAAATCAGCCATTTTTGGCTTGGCCGGGTATTAGATTTTTTGACGTTTTCAGGTTTTGCGAAAAATCACTTAATTCTCCTACTTCTACATCTAGAGGGTTAAAACCCTGTTGGAAAGCTTCCCAAAAGAGTTCCCAAAGAGGGGGTATAGTGCATGTTTGAATTGTGGAAATAAAAATTTTGGCTGAAAATCAGTCATTTTTGGCTTGGCCGGGTATTAGATTTTTTGACGTTTTCAGTTTTTGCGGAAATTCACTTAATTCTCCTACTTCTACATCTAGAGGGTTAAAACTATGTTGGAAAGCATCCCAAAAGAGTTCCCAAAGAGGGGGTATAGTGCACGTTTGATTTCTGGAAAAAAAATTTTGGCTGAAAATCAGCCATTTTTGGCTTGGCCGGGTATTAGATTTTTTGACGTTTTCAGGTTTTGCAAAACATCACTTAATTCTCCTACTTCTACATCTAGAGGGTTAAAACTATGTTGGAAAGCATCCCAAAAGAGTTCCCAAAGAGGGGGTATAGTACGTGTTTGATTTGTGGAAAAAAAAATTTGGCTGAAAATCAGGCATTTTTGGTTTGGCCGGGTATTAGATTTTTTGACGTTTTCAGGTTTTGCGAAAAATCACTTAATTCTCCTACTTCTACATCTAGAGGGTTAAAACTATGTTGGAAAGCATCCCAAAAGACTTCCCAAAGAGGGGGTATAGTGCGTGTTTGATTTCTGGAAAAAAAAATTGGCTGAAAATCAGCCATTTTTGGCTTGGCCGGGTATTAGATTTTTTGACGTTTTCAGGTTTTGCGAAAAATCACTTAATTCTCCTACTTCTACATCTAGAGGGTTAAAACCCTGTTGGAAAGCTTCCCAAAAGAGTTCCCAAAGAGGGGGTATAGTGCATGTTTGAATTGTGGAAAAAAAATTTTTGGCTGAAAATCAGTCATTTTTGGCTTGGCCGGGTATTAGATTTTTTGACGTTTTCAGGTTTTGCGAAAAATCACTTAATTCTCCTACTTCTACATCTAGAGGGTTAAAACTATGTTGGAAAGCATCCCAAAAGAGTTCCCAAAGAGGGGGTATAGTGCGTGTTTGATTTGTGGAAAAAAAAATTTGGCTGAAAATCAGGCATTTTTGGCTTGGCCGGGTATTAGATTTTTTGACGTTTTCAGGTTTTGCAAAACATCACGCAATTCTCCTACTTCTACATCTAGAGGGTTAAAACTATGTTGGAAAGCATCCCAAAAGAGTTCCCAAAGAGGGGGTATAGTGCGTGTTTGATTTGTGGACAAAAAAAATTTGGCTGAAAATCAGCCATTTTTGGCTTGGCCGGGTATTAGATTTTTTGACGTTTTCAGGTTTTGCTAAAATTTACATAATTCTCCTAATTCTACATCTAGAGGGTTAAAACTATGTTGGAAAGCATCCCAAAAGAGTTCCCAAAGAGGGGGTATAGTGCGTGTTTGATTTGTGGACAAAAAAAATTTGGCTGAAAATCAGCCATTTTTGGCTTGGCCGGGTATTAGATTTTTTGACGTTTTCAGGTTTTGCGAAAAATCACTTAATTCTCCTACTTCTACATCTAGAGGGTTAAAACCCTGTTGGAAAGCATCCAAAAGAGTTCCAAAAGAGGGGGTATAGTGCATATTTGAATTGTGGAAAAAAAAAATTTGGCTGAAAATCAGCCATTTTTGGCTTGGCCGGGTATTAGATTTTTTGACGTTTTCAGGTTTTGCGAAAAATCACTTAATTCTCCTACTTCTACATCTAGAGGGTTAAAATTATGTTGGAAAGCATCCCAAAAGAGTTCCCAAAGAGGAGGTATAGTGCGTGTTTGATTTGTGGAAAAAAAAATTTGGCTGAAAATCAGCCATTTTTGGCTTGGCCGGGTATTAGATTTTTTGACGTTTTCAGGTTTTGCGAAAATTCACTTAATTCTCCTACTTCTACATCTAGAGGGTTAAAACTATGTTGGAAAGCATCCCAAAAGAGTTCCCAAAGAGGGGGTATAGTGCACGTTTGATTTGTGGAAAAAAAAATTTTGTCTGAAAATCAGCCATTTTTGGCTTGGCCGAGTATTAGATTTTTTGACGTTTTCAGGTTTTGCAAAACATCAGGTAATTCTCCTACTTCTACATCTAGAGGGTTAAAACTATGTTGGAAAGCATCCCAAAAGAGTTCCCAAAGTGGGGGTATAGTGCGTGTTTGATTTGTGGAAAAAAAAATTTTGGCTGAAAATCGGCCATTTTTGGCTTGGCCGGGTATTAGATTGTTTGACGTTTTCAGGTTTTGCGAAGCATCACGTAATTCTCCTACTTCTACATCTAGAGGGTTAAAACTATGTTGGAAAGCATCCCAAAAGAGTTCCCAAAGAGGGGGTATAGTGCACGTTTGATTTGTGGAAAAAAAAATTTTGGCTGAAAATCAGCCATTTTTGGCTTGGCCGGGTATGAGATTTTTTGACGTTTTCAGGTTTTGCGAAAAATCACTTAATTCTCCTACTTCTACATCTAGAGGGTTAAAACTATGTTGGAAAGCATCCCAAAAGAGTTCCCAAAGAGGGGGTATAGTGCGTGTTTGATTTGTGGAAAAAAAAATTTGGCTGAAAATCAGCCATTTTTGGCTTGGCCGGGTATTAGATTTTTTGACATTTTCAGGTTTTGCGAAAATTCACTTAATTCTCCTACTTCTACATCTAGAGGGTTAAAACTATGTTGGAAAGCATCCCAAAAGAGTTCCCAAAGAGGGGGTATTGTGCACGTTTGATTTGTGGAAAAAAAATTTTGGCTGAAAATCAGCAATCTTTGGCTTGGCCGGGTATTAGATTTTTTGACGTTTTCAGGTTTTGCGAAAAATCACTTAATTCTCCTACTTCTACATCTAGAGGGTTAAAACTATGTTGGAAAGCATCCCAAAAGAGTTCCCAAAGAGGGGGTATAGTGCACGTTTGATTTGTGGAAAAAAAAATTTTGGCTGAAAATCAGCCATTTTTGGCTTGGCCGGGTATTAGATTTTTTGATGTTTTCAGGTTTTGCGAAAAAATACTTAATTCTCCTACTTCTACATCTAGAGGGTTAAAACTATGTTGGAAAGCATCCCAAAACAGTTCCCAAAGAGGGGGTATAGTGCGTGTTTGATTTGTGGAAAAAAAAATTTGGCTGAAAATCAGGCATTTTTGGCTTGGCCGGGTATTAGATTTTTTGACGTTTTCAGGTTTTGCGAAAAATCACTTAATTCTCCTACTTCTACATCTAGAGGGTTAAAACTATGTTGGAAAGCATCCCAAAAGAGTTCACAAAGAGGGGGTATAGTGCGTGTTTGATTTGTGGAAAAAAAAATTTGGCTGAAAATCAGCCATTTTTGGCTTGGCCGGGTATTAGATTCTTTGACGTTTTCAGGTTTTGCTAAAATTCACATAATTCTCCTAATTCTACATCTAGAGGGTTAAAACTATGTTGGAAAGCATCCCAAAAGAGTTCCCAAAGAGGGGGTATAGTGCGTGTTTGATTTGGGGACAAAAAAATTTTGGCTAAAAATCAGCCATTTTTGGCTTGGCCGGGTATTAGATTTTTTGACATTTTCAGGTTTTGCGAAAATTCACTTAATTCTCCTACTTCTACATCTAGAGGGTTAAAACTATGTTGGAAAGCATCCCAAAAGAGTTCCCAAAGTGGGGGTATAGTGCGTGTTTGATTTGTGGAAAAAAAAAATTTTGGCTGAAAATCGGCCATTTTTAGCTTGGCCGGGTATTAGATTGTTTGACGTTTTCAGGTTTTGCGAAGCATCACGTAATTCTCCTACTTCTACATCTAGAGGGTTAAAACTATGTTGGAAAGCATCCCAAAAGAGTTCCCAAAGAGGGGGTATAGTGCGTGTTTGATTTGTGGAAAAAAATTTTGGCTGAAAATCAGCCATTTTTGGCTTGGCCGGGTATTAGATTTTTTGACGTTTTCAGGTTTTACGAAAAATCACTTAATTCTCCTACTTCTACATCTAGAGGGTTAAAACTATGTTGGAAAGCATCCCAAAAGAGTTCCCAAAGAGGGGGTATAGTGCGTGTTTGATTTGTGGGAAAAAAAATTTGGCTGAAAATCAGGCATTTTTGGCTTGGCCGGGTATTAGATTTTTTGACGTTTTCAGGTTTTGCGAAAAATCACTTAATTCTCCTACTTCTACATCTAGAGGGTTAAAACTATGTTGGAAAGCATCCCAAAAGAGTTCCCAAAGAGGGGGTATAGTGCGTGTTTGATTTGTGGGAAAACATTTTTTAGCTGAAAATCAGCCATTTTTGGCTTGGCCGGGTATTAGATTTTTTGACGTTTTCAGGTTTTGCGAAACATCACGTAATTCTTCTACTTCTACATCTAGAGGGTTAAAACTATGTTGGAAAGCATCATAAAAGAGTTCCCAAAGAGGGGGTATAGTGCGTGTTTGATTTCTGGAAAAAAAATTTTTGGGTGAAAATCAGCCATTTTTGGCTTGGCCGGGTATTAGATTTTTTGACGTTTTCAGGTTTTGCGAAAAATCACTTAATTCTCCTACTTCTACATCTAGAGGGTTAAAACTATGTTGGAAAGCATCCCAAAAGAGTTCCCAAAGAGGGGGTATAGTGCGTGTTTGATTTCTGGAAAAAAAAATTTTCTGAAAATCAGCCATTTTTGGCTTGGCCGGGTATTAGATTTTTTGACGTTTTCAGGTTTTGCGAAAAATCACTTAATTCTCCTACTTCTACATCTAGAGGGTTAAAACCCTGTTGGAAAGCATCCCAAAAGAGTTCCCAAAGAGGGGGTATAGTGCATGTTTGAATTGTGGAAAAAAAATTTTTGGCTGAAAATCAGCCATTTTTGGCTTGGCCGGGTATTAGATTTTTTGACGTTTTCAGGTTTTGCAAAAAATCACGCAATTCTCCTACTTCTACATCTAGAGGGTTAAAACTATGTTGGAAAGCATCCCAAAAGAGTTCCCAAAGAGGGGGTATAGTGCGTGTTTGATTTGTGGAAAAAAAAATTTGGCTGAAAATCAGCTATGTTTGGCTTGGCCGGGTATTAGATTTTTTGACGTTTTCAGGTTTTGCGAAAAATCACTTAATTCTCCTACTTCTACATCTAGAGGGTTAAAACTATGTTGGAAAGCATCCCAAAAGACTTCCCAAAGAGGGGGTATAGTGCGTGTTTGATTTCTGGAAAAAAAATTTGGCTGAAAATCAGCCATTTTTGGCTTGGCCGGGTATTAGATTTTTTGACGTTTTCAGGTTTTGCGAAAAATCACTTAATTCTCCTACTTCTACATCTAGAGGGTTAAAACCCTGTTGGAAAGCTTCCCAAAAGAGTTCCCAAAGAGGGGGTATAGTGCATGTTTGAATCGTGGAAAAAAAAATTTTGGCTGAAAATCAGTCATTTTTGGCTTGGCCGGGTATTAGATTTTTTGACGTTTTCAGTTTTTGCGGAAATTCACTTAATTCTCCTACTTCTACATCTAGAGGGTTAAAACTATGTTGGAAAGCATCCCAAAAGAGTTCCCAAAGAGGGGGTATAGTGCACGTTTGATTTCTGGAAAAAAAATTTTGGCTGAAAATCAGCCATTTTTGGCTTGGCCGGGTATTAGATTTTTTGACGTTTTCAGGTTTTGCAAAACATCACTTAATTCTCCTACTTCTACATCTAGAGGGTTAAAACTATGTTGGAAAGCATCCCAAAAGAGTTCCCAAAGAGGGGGTATAGTACGTGTTTGATTTGTGGAAAAAAAAATTTGGCTGAAAATCAGGCATTTTTGGTTTGGCCGGGTATTAGATTTTTTGATGTTTTCAGGTTTTGCGAAAAATCACTTAATTCTCCTACTTCTACATCTAGAGGGTTAAAACTATGTTGGAAAGCATCCCAAAAGACTTCCCAAAGAGGGGGTATAGTGCGTGTTTGATTTCTGGAAAAAAAAATTGGCTGAAAATCAGCCATTTTTGGCTTGGCCGGGTATTAGATTTTTTGACGTTTTCAGGTTTTGCGAAAAATCACTTAATTCTCCTACTTCTACATCTAGAGGGTTAAAACCCTGTTGGAAAGCTTCCCAAAAGAGTTCCCAAAGAGGGGGTATAGTGCATGTTTGAATTGTGGAAAAAAAAATTTTGGCTGAAAATCAGTCATTTTTGGCTTGGCCGGGTATTAGATTTTTTGACGTTTTCAGGTTTTGCGAAAAATCACTTAATTCTCCTACTTCTACATCTAGAGGGTTAAAACTATGTTGGAAAGCATCCCAAAAGAGTTCCCAAAGAGGGGGTATAGTGCGTGTTTGATTTGTGTACAAAAAAAAATTGGCTGAAAATCAGCCATTTTTGGCTTGGCCGGGTATTAGATTTTTTGACGTTTTCAGGTTTTGCGAAAAATCACTTAATTCTCCTACTTCTACATCTAGAGGGTTAAAACCCTGTTGGAAAGCTTCCCAAAAGAGTTCCCAAAGAGGAGGTATAGTGCGTGTTTGATTTGTGGAAAAAAAAATTTGGCTGAAAATCAGCCATTTTTGGCTTGGCCGGGTATTAGATTTTTTGACGTTTTCAGGTTTTGCGAAAATTCACTTAATTCTCCTACTTCTACATCTAGAGGGTTAAAACTATGTTGGAAAGCATCCCAAAAGAGTTCCCAAAGAGGGGGTATAGTGCACGTTTGATTTGTGGAAAAAAAATTTTTGTCTGAAAATCAGCCATTTTTGGCTTGGCCGAGTATTAGATTTTTTGACGTTTTCAGGTTTTGGGAAAAATCACTTAATTCTCCTACTTCTACATCTAGAGGGTTAAAACTATGTTGGAAAGCATCCCAAAAGAGTTCCCAAAGAGGGGGTATAGTGCGTGTTTGATTTGTGGAAAAAAAATTTTGGCTGAAAATCAGGCATTTTTGGCTTGGCCGGGTATTAGATTTTTTGACGTTTTCAGGTTTTGCGAAAAATCACTTAATTCTCCTAATTCTACATCTAGAGGGTTAAAACTATGTTAGAAAGCATCCCAAAAGAGCTCCCAAAGAGGGGGTATAGTGCGTGTTTGATTTGTGGACAAAAAAATTTTGGCTGAAAATCAGCCATTTTTGGCTTGGCCGGGTATTAGATTTTTTGACGTTTTCAGGTTTTGCAAAACATCAGGTAATTCTCCTACTTCTACATCTAGAGGGTTAAAAAACTATGTTGGAAAGCATCCCAAAAGAGTTCCCAAAGTGGGGGTATAGTGCGTGTTTGATTTGTGGAAAAAAAAATTTTGGCTGAAAATCGGCCATTTTTGGCTTGGCCGGGTATTAGATTGTTTGACGTTTTCAGGTTTTGCGAAGCATCACGTAATTCTCCTACTTCTACATCTAGAGGGTTAAAACTATGTTGGAAAGCATCCCAAAAGAGTTCCCAAAGAGGGGGTATAGTGCGTGTTTGATTTGTGGAAAAAAATTTTGGCTGAAAATCAGCCATTTTTGGCTTGGCCGGGTATTAGATTTTTTGACGTTTTCAGGTTTTACAAAAAATCACTTAATTCTCCTACTTCTACATCTAGAGGGTTAAAACTATGTTGAAAAGCATCCCAAAAGAGTTCCCAAAGAGGGGGTATAGTGCACGTTTGATTTGTGGAAAAAAAAATTTTGGCTGAAAATCAGCCATTTTTGGCTTGGCCGGGTATTAGATTTTTTGACGTTTTCAGGTTTTGCGAAAAATCACTTAATTCTCCTACTTCTACATCTAGAGGGTTAAAACTATGTTGGAAAGCATCCCAAAAGAGTTCCCAAAGAGGGGGTATAGTGCGTGTTTGATTTGTGGAAAAAAAAATTTGGCTGAAAATCAGCCATTTTTGGCTTGGCCGGGTATTAGATTTTTTGACATTTTCAGGTTTTGCGAAAATTCACTTAATTCTCCTACTTCTACATCTAGAGGGTTAAAACTATGTTGGAAAGCATCCCAAAAGAGTTCCCAAAGAGGGGGTATTGTGCACGTTTGATTTGTGGAAAAAAAATTTTGGCTGAAAATCAGCCATCTTTGGCTTGGCCGGGTATTAGATTTTTTGACGTTTTCAGGTTTTGCGAAAAATCACTTAATTCTCCTACTTCTACATCTAGAGGGTTAAAACTATGTTGGAAAGCATCCCAAAAGAGTTCCCAAAGAGGGGGTATAGTGCGTGTTTGATTTGTGGAAAAAAAAATTTGGCTGAAAATCAGCCATTTTTGGCTTGGCCAGGTATTAGATTTTTTGACGTTTTCAGGTTTTGCTAAAATTCACATAATTCTCCTAATTCTACATCTAGAGGGTTAAAACTATGTTGGAAAGCATCCTAAAAGAGTTCCCAAAGAGGGGGTATAGTGCGTGTTTGATTTGTGGACAAAAAATTTTTGGCTGAAAATCTGCCATTTTTGGCTTGGCCGGGTATTAGACTGTTTGACGTTTTCAGGTTTTGCGAAGCATCACGTAATTCTCCTACTTCTACATCTGGAGGGTTAAAACTATGTTGGAAAGCATCTCAAAAGAGTTCCCAAAGAGGGGGTATAGTGCATGTTTGATTTGTGGAAAAAAATTTTGGCTGAAAATCAGCCATTTTTGGCTTGGCCGAGTATTAGATTTTTTGACGTTTTCAGGTTTTGCGAAAAATCACTTAATTCTCCTACTTCTACATCTAGAGGGTTAAAACTATGTTGTTAAGCATCCCAAAAGAGTTCCCAAAGAGGGGGTATAGTGCGTGTTTGATTTGTGGAAAAAAAAAATTGGCTGAAAATCAGCCATTTTTGGCTTGGCCGGGTATTAGACTTTTTGACGTTTTCAGGTTTTGCTAAAAATCACATAATTCTCCTAATTCTACATCTAGAGGGTTAAAACTATGTTGGAAAGCATCCCAAAAGAGTTCCCAAAGAGAGGGTATAGTGCGTGTTTGAATTGTGGGAAAAATTTTTTTAGCTGAAAATCAACCATTTTTGGCTTGGCCGGGTATTAGATTTTTTGACGTTTTCAGGTTTTGCGAAAAATCACTTAATTCTCCTACTTCTACATCTAGAGGGTTAAAACTATGTTGGAAAGCATCCCAAAAGAGTTCCGAAAGAGGGGGTATAGTGCGTGTTTGATTTGTGGAAAAAAAAAATTGGCTGAAAATCAGCCATTTTTGGCTTGGCCGGGTATTAGACTTTTTGACGTTTTCAGGTTTTGCTAAAAATCACATAATTCTCCTAATTCTACATCTAGAGGGTTAAAACTATGTTGGAAAGCATCCCAAAAGAGTTCCCAAAGAGGGGGTATAGTGCGTGTTTGATTTGTGGAAAAAAAAAATTTGGCTGAAAATCCGCCATTTTTGGCTTGGCCGGGTATTAAATTGTTTGACGTTTTCAGGTTTTGCGAAAAATCAATTAATTCTCCTACTTCTACATCTAGAGGGTTAAAACCCTGTTGGAAAGCATCCCAAAAGAGTTCCCAAAGAGGGGGTATAGTGCATGTTTGAATTGTGGGAAAAAAAATTTTGGCTGAAAATCAGCCATTTTTGGCTTGGCCGGGTATTAGATTGTTTGACGTTTTCAGGTTTTGCGAAGCATCACGTAATTCTCCTACTTCTACATCTAGAGGGTTAAAACTATGTTGGAAAGCATCCCAAAAGAGTCCCCAAAGAGGGGGTATAGTGCGTGTTTGATTTGTGGAAAAAAAAATTTGGCTGAAAATCAGCCATTTTTGGCTTGGCCGGGTATTAGATTTTTTGACGTTTTCAGGTTTTGCGAAAAATCACTTAATTCTCCTACTTCTACATCTAGAGGGTTAAAACCCTGTTGGAAAGCATCCCAAAAGAGTTCCCAAAGAGGGGGTATAGTGCATGTTTGAATTGTGGAAAAAAAAATTTTGGCTGAAAATCAGCCATTTTTGGCTTGGCCGGGTATTAGATTTTTTGACGTTTTCAGGTTTTGCGAAAAATCACTTAATTCTCCTACTTCTACATCTAGAGGGTTAAAATTATGTTGGAAAGCATCCCAAAAGAGTTCCCAAAGAGGAGGTATAGTGCGTGTTTGATTTGTGGAAAAAAAAATTTGGCTGAAAATCAGCCATTTTTGGCTTGGCCGGGTATTAGATTTTTTGACGTTTTCAGGTTTTGCGAAAATTCACTTAATTCTCCTACTTCTACATCTAGAGGGTTAAAACTATGTTGGAAAGCATCCCAAAAGAGTTCCCAAAGAGGGGGTATAGTGCACGTTTGATTTGTGGAAAAAAAAATTTTGGCTGAAAATCAGCCATTTTTGGCTTGGCCGGGTATTAGATTTTTTGACGTTTTCAGGTTTTGCGAAAAATCACTTAATTCTCCTACTTCTACATCTAGAGGGTTAAAACTATGTTGGAAAGCATCCCAAAAGAGTTCCCAAAGAGGGGGTATAGTGCGTGTTTGATTTGTGGAAAAAAAAATTTTGGCTGAAAATCAGCCATTTTTGGCTTGGCCGGGTATTAGATTTTTTGACGTTTTTAGGTTATGCGAGAAATCACTTAATTCTCCTACTTCTACATCTAGAGGGTTAAAACTATGTTGGAAAGCATCCCAAAAGAGTTCCCAAAGAGGAAGTATAGTGCACGTTTGATTTGTGGAAAAAAATTTTTGGCTGAAAATCAGCCATTTTTGGCTTGGCCGGGTATTAGATTTTTTTTATGTTTTCAGGTTTTGCGAAAAATCACTTAATTCTCCTACTTCTACATCTAGTGGGTTAAAACCCTGTTGGAAAGCATCCCAAAAGAGTTCCCAAAGAGGGGGTATAGTGCGTGCTTGATTTCTGGGAAAAAAAATTTTTGGCTGAAAATCAGCCATTTTTGGCTTGGCCGGGTATTAGATTTTTTCACGTTTTCAGGTTTTGCGAAAAATCACTTAATTCTCCTACTTCTACATCTAGTGGGTTAAAACCCTGTTGGAAAGCATCCCAAAAGAGTTCCCAAAGAGGGGGTATAGTGCACGTTTGATTTGTGGAAAAAAAAATTTTGGCTGAAAATCAGCCATTTTTGGCTTGGCCGGGTATTAGATTTTTTGACGGTTTCAGGTTTTGCGAAAAATCACTTAATTCTCCTACTTCTACATCTAGAGGGTTAAAACTATGTTGGAAAGCATCCCAAAAGAGTTCCCAAAGAGGGGGCATAGTGCACGTTTGATTTGTGGGAAAAAAAATTTTGGCTGAAAATCAGCCATTTTTGGCTTGGCCGGGTATTAGATTTTTTGACGTTTTCAGGTTTTGCGAAAAATCACTTTATTCTCCTACTTCTACATCTAGAGGATTAAAACTATGTTGGAAAGTATCTCAAAAGAGTTCCCAAAGAGGGGGTATAGCGTGTGTTTGATTTGTGGGAAAAAAAATTTTTGGCTGAAAATCAGCCATTTTTGGCTTGGCCGGGTATTAGATTTTTTGACGTTTTCAGGTTTTGCTAAAATTCACATAATTCTCCTAATTCTACATCTAGAGGGTTAAGTTGGAAAGCATCCTAAAAGAGTTCCCAAAGAGGGGGTATAGTGCGTGTTTGATTTGTGGACAAAAAATTTTTGGCTGAAAATCTGCCATTTTTGGCTTTGCCGGGTATTAGATTGTTTGACGTTTTCAGGTTTTGCAAAGCATCACGTAATTCTCCTACTTCTACATCTAGAGGGTTAAAACTATGTTGGAAAGCATCTCAAAAGAGTTCCCAAAGAGGGGGTATAGTGCATGTTTGATTTGTGGAAAAAAATTTTGGCTGAAAATCAGCCATTTTTGGCTTGGCCGAGTATTAGATTTTTTGACGTTTTCAGGTTTTGCGAAAAATCACTTAATTCTCCTACTTCTACATCTAGAGGGTTAAAACTATGTTGGAAAGCATCCCAAAAGAGTTCCCAAAGAGGGGGTATAGTGCGTGTTTG
The DNA here is from genome assembly GCF_051348905.1 of Ranitomeya variabilis. Lineage (NCBI taxonomy): Eukaryota > Metazoa > Chordata > Amphibia > Anura > Dendrobatidae > Ranitomeya > Ranitomeya variabilis. The sequence goes on along the minus strand of NC_135233.1, from coordinate 708,735,691 downwards.
ATTTGTGGAAAAAAAAAATTGGCTGAAAATCAGCCATTTTTGGCTTGGCCGGGTATTAGACTTTTTGACGTTTTCAGGTTTTGCTAAAAATCACATAATTCTCCTAATTCTACATCTAGAGGGTTAAAACTATGTTGGAAAGCATCCCAAAAGAGTTCCCAAAGAGAGGGTATAGTGCGTGTTTGAATTGTGGGAAAAAAAAATTTAGCTGAAAATCAGCCATTTTTGGCTTGGCCGGGTATTAGATTTTTTGACGTTTTCAGGTTTTGCGAAACATCACGTAATTCTTCTACTTCTACATCTAGAGGGTTAAAACTATGTTGGAAGGCATCCCAAAAGAGTTCCCAAAGGGGGTATAGTGCATGTTTGATTTGTGGATAAAAAATTTTTGGCTGAAAATCAGCCATTTTTGGCTTGGCCGGGTATTAGATTTTTTGACGTTTTCAGGTTTTGCAAAACATCAGGTAATTCTCCTACTTCTACATCTAGAGGGTTAAAACTATGTTGGAAAGCATCCCAAAAGAGTTCCCAAAGAGGGGGTATAGTGCGTGTTTGATTTGTGGAAAAAAAAATTTGGCTGAAAATCCGCCATTTTTGGCTTGGCCGGGTATTAAATTGTTTGACGTTTTCAGGTTTTGCGAAAAATCAATTAATTCTCCTACTTCTACATCTAGAGGGTTAAAACCCTGTTGGAAAGCATCCCAAAAGAGTTCCCAAAGAGGGGGTATAGTGCATGTTTGAATTGTGGGAAAAAAAATTTTGGCTGAAAATCAGCCATTTTTGGCTTGGCCGGGTATTAGATTGTTTGACGTTTTCAGGTTTTGCGAAGTATCACGTAATTCTCCTACTTCTACATCTAGAGGGTTAAAACTATGTTGGAAAGCATCCCAAAAGAGTTCCCAAAGAGGGGGTATAGTGCGTGTTTGATTTGTGGAAAAAAATTTTTTTGGTGAAAATCAGCCATTTTTGGCTTGGCCGGGTATTAGAATTTTTGACGTTTTCAGGTTTTGCGAAAAATCACGCAATTCTCCTACTTCTACATCTAGAGAGTTAAAACTATGTTGGAAAGCATCCCAAAAGAGTTCCCAAAGAGGGGGTATAGTGCGTGTTTGATTTCCGGAAAAAAAATTTGGCTGAAAATCAGCCATTTTTGGCTTGGCCGGGTATTACATTTTTTGACGTTTTCAGGTTTTGCGAAAAATCACTTAATTCTCCTACTTCTACATCTAGAGGGTTAAAACCCTGTTGGAAAGCATCCCAAAAGAGTTCCCAAAGAGGGGGTATAGTGCATGTTTGAATTGTGGAAAAAAAATTTTTGGCTGAAAATCAGCCATTTTTGGCTTGGCCGGGTATTAGATTTTTTGACGTTTTCAGGTTTTGCGAAAAATCACTTAATTCTCCTACTTCTACATCTAGAGGGTTAAAACTATGTTGGAAAGCATCCCAAAAGAGTTCCCAAAGAGGGGGTATAGTGCGTGTTTGATTTGTGGAAAAAAAAAATTTTGGCTGAAAATCAGCCATTTTTGGCTTGGCCGGGTATTAGATTTTTTGACGTTTTCAGGTTTTGCGAAAAATCACTTAATTCTCCTACTTCTACATCTAGAGGGTTAAAACTATGTTGGAAAGCATCCCAAAAGAGTTCCCAAAGAGGGGGTATAGTGCACGTTTGATTTGTGGAAAAAAAAATTTTGGCTGAAAATCAGCCATTTTTGGCTTGGCCGGGTATTAGATTTTTTGACGTTTTCAGGTTTTGCGAAAAATCACTTAATTCTCCTACTTCTACATCTAGAGGGTTAAAACTATGTTGGAAAGCATCCCAAAAGAGTTCCCAAAGAGGGGGTATAGTGCGTGTTTGATTTGTGGAAAAAAAACATTTTGGCTGAAAATCAGCCATTTTTGGCTTGGCCGGGTATTAGATTTTTTGACGTTTTCAGGTTTTGCGAAAAATCACTTAATTCTCCTACTTCTACATCTAGAGGGTTAAAACTATGTTGGAAAGCATCCCAAAAGAGTTCCCAAAGAGGGGGTATAGTGCACGTTTGATTTGTGGAAAAAAAAATTTTGGCTGAAAATCAGCCATTTTTGGCTTGGCCGGGTATTAGATTTTTTGACGTTTTCAGGTTTTGCGAAAAATCACTTTATTCTCCTACTTCTACATCTAGAGGGTTAAAACTATGTTGGAAAGTATCTCAAAAGAGTTCCCAAAGAGGAGGTATAGCGTGTGTTTGATTTGTGGGAAAAAAAAATTTTGGCTGAAAATCAGCCATTTTTGGCTTGGCCGGGTATTAGATTTTTTGACGTTTTCAGGTTTTGCAAAAAATCACTTAATTCTCCTACTTCTACATCTAGAGGGTTAAAACTATGTTGGAAAGCATCCCAAGAGAGTTCCCAAAGAGGGGGTTTGGTGCGTGTTTGATTTCTGGAAAAAAAAAATTTTGGCTGAAAATCAGCCATTTTTGGCTTGGCCGGGTATTAGATTTGTTGACGTTTTCAGGTTTTGCGAAAAGTCACTTAATTCTCCTACTTCTACATCTAGAGGGTTAAAACTATGTTGGAAAGCATCCCAAAAGAGTTCCCAAAGAGGGGGTATAGTGCGTGTTTGATTTGTGGAAAAATAAATTTTGGCTGAAAATCAGCCATTTTTGGCTTGGCCGGGTATTAGATTTTTTGACGTTTTTAGGTTTTGCGAAAAATCACTTAATTCTCCTACATCTAGAGGGTTAAAACTATGTTGGAAAGCATCCCAAAAGAGTTCCCAATGAGGGGGTATAGTGCGTGTTTGATTTGTGGAAAAAAAACATTTTGGCTGAAAATCAGCCATTTTTGGCTTGGCCGGGTATTAGATTTTTTGACATTTTCAGGTTTTGCGAAAAATCACTTAATTCTCCTACTTCTACATCTAGAGGGTTAAAACTATGTTTGAAAGCATCCCAAAAGAGTTCCCAAAGAGGGGGTATAGTGCACGTTTGATTTGTGGAAAAAAAAATTTTGGCTGAAAATCAGCCATTTTTGGCTTGGCCGGGTATTAGATTTTTTGACGTTTTCAGGTTTTGTGAAAAATCACTTAATTCTCCTACTTCTACATCTAGAGGGTTAAAACTATGTTGGAAAGCATCCCAAAAGAGTTCCCAAAGAGGGGGTATAGTGCGTGTTTGATTTGTGGAAAAAAAACATTTTGGCTGAAAATCAGCCATTTTTGGCTTGGCCGGGTATTAGATTTTTTGACGTTTTCAGGTTTTGCGAAAAATCACTTAATTCTCCTACTTCTACATCTAGAGGGTTAAAACTATGTTGGAAAGCATCCCAAAAGAGTTCCCAAAGAGGGGGTATAGTGCACGTTTGATTTGTGGAAAAAAAAATTTTGGCTGAAAATCAGCCATTTTTGGCTTGGCCGGGTATTAGATTTTTTGACGTTTTCAGGTTTTGCGAAAAATCACTTAATTCTCCTACTTCTACATCTAGAGGGTTAAAACTATGTTGGAAAGCATCCCAAAAGAGTTCCCAAAGAGGGGGTATAGTGCACGTTTGATTTGTGGAAAAAAAAATTTTGGCTGAAAATCAGCCATTTTTGGCTTGGCCGGGTATTAGATTTTTTGACGTTTTCAGGTTTTGCAAAAAATCACTTAATTCTCCTACTTCTACATCTAGAGGGTTAAAACTATGTTGGAAAGCATCCCAAAAGAGTTCCCAAAGAGGGGGCATAGTGCACGTTTAATTTGTGGAAAAAAAATTTTTGGCTGAAAATCAGCCATTTTTGGCTTGGCCGGGTATTAGATTTTTTGACGTTTTCAGGTTTTGCGAAAAATCACTTAATTCTCCTACTTCTACATCTAGAGGGTTAAAACTATGTTGCAAAGCATCCCAAAAGAGTTCCCCATGAGGGGGTATAGTGCGTGTTTGATTTGTGGAAAAAAAAAATTTGGCTGAAAATCAGCCATTTTTGGCTTGGCCGGGTATTAGATTTTTTTGACGTTTTCAGGTTTTGCGAAAAATCACTTAATTCTCCTACTTCTACATCTAGAGGGTTAAAACTATGTTGGAAAGCATCCCAAAAGAGTTCCCAAAAAGGGGGTATAGTGCATGTTTGATTTGTGGAAAATAAATTTTGACTGAAAATCAGCCATTTTTGGCTTGGCCGGGTATTAGATTTTTTGACGTCTTCAGGTTTTGCGAAAAATCACTTAATTCTCCTACTTCAACATCTAGAGGGTTAAAACCCTGTTGGAAAACATCCCAAAAGAGTTCCCAAAGAAAGGGTATAGTGCGTGTTTGAATTGTGGAAAAAAAAATTTTGGCTGAAAATCAGCCATTTTTGGCTTGGCCGGGTATTAGATTTTTTGACGTTTTCAGGTTTTGCGAAAAATCACTTAATTCTCCTACTTCTACATCTAGAGGGTTAAAACTATGTTGGAAAGCATCCCAAAAGAGTTCCCAATGAGGGGGTATAGTGCGTGTTTGATTTGTGGGAAAAAAAGTTTTGGCTGAAAATCAGCCATTTTTGGCTTGGCCGGGTATTATATTTTTTGACGTTTTCAGGTTTTGCGAAAAATCACTTAATTCTCCTACTTCTACATCTAGAGGGTTAAAACTATCTTGGAAAGCATCCCAAAAGAGTCTCAATGAGGGGGTATAGTGCACGTTTGATTTGTGGAAAAAAAAATTTTGGCTGAAAATCAGCCATTTTTGGCTTGGCCGGGTATTAGATTTTTTGACGTTTTCAGGTTTTGTGAAAAATCACTTAATTCTCCTACTTCTACATCTAGAGGGTTAAAACTATGTTGGAAAGCATCCCAAAAGAGTTCCCAAAGAGGGGGTATAGTGCGTGTTTGATTTGTGTAAAAAAAATTTTTAGCTGAAAATCAGCCATTTTTGGCTTGGCCGGGTATTAGATTTTTTGACGTTTTTAGGTTATGCGAGAAATCACTTAATTCTCCTACTTCTACATCTAGAGGGTTAAAACTATGTTGGAAAGCATCCCAAAAGAGTTCCCAAAGAGGGGGTATAGTGCACGTTTGATTTGTGGAAAAAAAAATTTTGGCTGAAAATCAGCCATTTTTGGCTTGGCCGGGTATTAGATTTTTTCACGTTTTCAGGTTTTGCGAAAAATCACTTAATTCTCCTACTTCTACATCTAGAGGGTTAAAACTATGTTGGAAAGCATCCCAAAAGAGTTCCCAAAGAGGGGGCATAGTGCACGTTTGATTTGTGGAAAAAAAAATTTTGGCTGAAAATCAGCCATTTTTGGCTTGGCCGGGTATTAGATTTTTTGACGTTTTCAGGTTTTGCGAAAAATCACTTTATTCTCCTACTTCTACATCTAGAGGATTAAAACTATGTTGGAAAGTATCTCAAAAGAGTTCCCAAAGAGGGGGTATAGCGTGTGTTTGATTTGTGGGAAAAAAAATTTTTGGCTGAAAATCAGCCATTTTTGGCTTGGCCGGGTATTAGATTTTTTGACGTTTTCAGGTTTTGCAAAAAATCACTTAATTCTCCTACTTCTACATCTAGAGGGTTAAAACTATGTTGGAAAGCATCCCAAGAGAGTTCCCAAAGAGGGAGTTTAGTGCGTGTTTGATTTCTGGAAAAAAAAAATTGGGGCTGAAAATAAGCCATTTTTGGCTTGGCCGGGTATTAGATTTGTTGACGTTTTCAGGTTTTGCGAAAAGTCACTTAATTCTCCTACTTCTACATCTAGAGGGTTAAAACTATGTTGGAAAGCATCCCAAAAGAGTTCCCAAAGAGGGGGTATAGTGCGTGTTTGATTTGTGGAAAAATAAATTTTGGCTGAAAATCAGCCATTTTTGGCTTGGCCGGGTATTAGATTTTTTGACGTTTTTAGGTTTTGCAAAAAATCACTTAATTCTCCTACTTCTACATCTAGAGGGTTAAAACTACTATGTTGGAAAGCATCCCAAAAGAGTTCCCAAAGAGGGGGTATAGTGCGTGTTTGATTTGTGGAAAAAAAACATTTTGGCTGAAAATCAGCCATTTTTGGCTTGGCCGGGTATTAGATTTTTTGACGTTTTCAGGTTTTGCGAAAAATCACTTAATTCTCCTACTTCTACATCTAGAGGGTTAAAACTATGTTGGAAAGCATCCCAAAAGAGTTCCCAAAGAGGGGGTATAGTGCACGTTTGATTTGTGGAAAAAAAAATTTTGGCTGAAAATCAGCCATTTTTGGCTTGGCCGGGTATTAGATTTTTTGACGTTTTCAGGTTTTGCGAAAAATCACTTTATTCTCCTACTTCTACATCTAGAGGGTTAAAACTATGTTGGAAAGTATCTCAAAAGAGTTCCCAAAGAGGGGGTATAGCGTGTGTTTGATTTGTGGGAAAAAAAAATTTTGGCTGAAAATCAGCCATTTTTGGCTTGGCCGGGTATTAGATTTTTTGACGTTTTCAGGTTTTGCAAAAAATCACTTAATTCTCCTACTTCTACATCTAGAGGGTTAAAACTATGTTGGAAAGCATCCCAAGAGAGTTCCCAAAGAGGGGGTTTGGTGCGTGTTTGATTTCTGGAAAAAAAAAATTGGGGCTGAAAATAAGCCATTTTTGGCTTGGCCGGGTATTAGATTTGTTGACGTTTTCAGGTTTTGCGAAAAGTCACTTAATTCTCCTACTTCTACATCTAGAGGGTTAAAACTATGTTGGAAAGCATCCCAAAAGAGTTCCCAAAGAGGGGGTATAGTGCGTGTTTGATTTGTGGAAAAATAAATTTTGGCTGAAAATCAGCCATTTTTGGCTTGGCCGGGTATTAGATTTTTTGACGTTTTTAGGTTTTGCGAAAAATCACTTAATTCTCCTACTTCTACATCTAGAGGGTTAAAACTATGTTGGAAAGCATCCCAAAAGAGTTCCCAAAGAGGGGGTATAGTGCGTGTTTGATTTGTGGAAAAAAAACATTTTGGCTGAAAATCAGCCATTTTTGGCTTGGCCGGGTATTAGATTTTTTGACGTTTTCAGGTTTTGCGAAAAATCACTTAATTCTCCTACTTCTACATCTAGAGGGTTAAAACTATGTTGGAAAGCATCCCAAAAGAGTTCCCATAGAGGGGGTATAGTGCACGTTTGATTTGTGGAAAAAAAAATTTTGGCTGAAAATCAGCCATTTTTGGCTTGGCCGGGTATTAGATTTTTTGACGTTTTCAGGTTTTGCGAAAAATCACTTTATTCTCCTACTTCTACATCTAGAGGGTTAAAACTATGTTGGAAAGTATCTCAAAAGAGTTCCCAAAGAGGGGGTATAGCGTGTGTTTGATTTGTGGGAAAAAAAAATTTTGGCTGAAAATCAGCCATTTTTGGCTTGGCCGGGTATTAGATTTTTTGACGTTTTCAGGTTTTGCAAAAAATCACTTAATTCTCCTACTTCTACATCTAGAGGGTTAAAACTATGTTGGAAAGCATCCCAAGAGAGTTCCCAAAGAGGGGGTTTGGTGCGTGTTTGATTTCTGGAAAAAAAAATTGGGGCTGAAAATAAGCCATTTTTGGCTTGGCCGGGTATTAGATTTGTTGACGTTTTCAGGTTTTGCGAAAAGTCACTTAATTCTCCTACTTCTACATCTAGAGGGTTAAAACTATGTTGGAAAGCATCCCAAAAGAGTTCCCAAAGAGGGGGTATAGTGCGTGTTTGATTTGTGGAAAAATAAATTTTGGCTGAAAATCAGCCATTTTTGGCTTGGCCGGGTATTAGATTTTTTGACGTTTTTAGGTTTTGCGAAAAATCACTTAATTCTCCTACATCTAGAGGGTTAAAACTATATTGGAAAGCATCCCAAAAGAGTTCCCAAAGAGGGGGTATAGTGCGTGTTTGATTTGTGGAAAAAAAACATTTTGGCTGAAAATCAGCCATTTTTGGCTTGGCCGGGTATTAGATTTTTTGACATTTTCAGGTTTTGCGAAAAATCACTTAATTCTCCTACTTCTACATCTAGAGGGTTAAAACTATGTTGGAAAGCATCCCAAAAGAGTTCCCAAAGAGGGGGTATAGTGCGTGTTTGATTTGTGGAAAAAAAACATTTTGGCTGAAAATCAGCCATTTTTGGCTTGGCCGGGTATTAGATTTTTTGACGTTTTCAGGTTTTGCGAAAAATCACTTAATTCTCCTACTTCTACATCTAGAGGGTTAAAACTATGTTGGAAAGCATCCCAAAAGAGTTCCCAAAGAGGGGGTATAGTGCACGTTTGATTTGTGGAAAAAAAATTTTTGGCTGAAAATCAGCCATTTTTGGCTTGGCCGGGTATTAGATTTTTTGACGTTTTCAGGTTTTGCGAAAAATCACTTAATTCTCCTACTTCTACATCTAGAGGGTTAAAACTATGTTGGAAAGCATCCCAAAAGAGTTCCCAAAGAGGGGGTATAGTGCATGTTTGATTTGTGGAAAAAAATTTTGGCTGAAAATCAGCCATTTTTGGCTTGGCCGAGTATTAGATTTTTTGACGTTTTCAGGTTTTGCGAAAAATCACTTAATTCTCCTACTTCTACATCTAGAGGGTTAAAACTATGTTGGAAAGCATCCCAAAAGAGTTCCCAAAGAGGGGGTATAGTGCGTGTTTGATTTGTGGAAAAAAAAAATTGGCTGAAAATCAGCCATTTTTGGCTTGGCCGGGTATTAGACTTTTTGACGTTTTCAGGTTTTGCTAAAAATCACATAATTCTCCTAATTCTACATCTAGAGGGTTAAAACTATGTTGGAAAGCATCCCAAAAGAGTTCCCAAAGAGAGGGTATAGTGCGTGTTTGAATTGTGGGAAAAAAAAATTTAGCTGAAAATCAGCCATTTTTGGCTTGGCCGGGTATTAGATTTTTTGACGTTTTCAGGTTTTGCGAAACATCACGTAATTCTTCTACTTCTACATCTAGAGGGTTAAAACTATGTTGGAAGGCATCCCAAAAGAGTTCCCAAAGGGGGTATAGTGCATGTTTGATTTGTGGATAAAAAATTTTTGGCTGAAAATCAGCCATTTTTGGCTTGGCCGGGTATTAGATTTTTTGACGTTTTCAGGTTTTGCAAAACATCAGGTAATTCTCCTACTTCTACATCTAGAGGGTTAAAACTATGTTGGAAAGCATCCCAAAAGAGTTCCCAAAGAGGGGGTATAGTGCGTGTTTGATTTGTGGAAAAAAAAATTTGGCTGAAAATCCGCCATTTTTGGCTTGGCCGGGTATTAAATTGTTTGACGTTTTCAGGTTTTGCGAAAAATCAATTAATTCTCCTACTTCTACATCTAGAGGGTTAAAACCCTGTTGGAAAGCATCCCAAAAGAGTTCCCAAAGAGGGGGTATAGTGCATGTTTGAATTGTGGGAAAAAAAATTTTGGCTGAAAATCAGCCATTTTTGGCTTGGCCGGGTATTAGATTGTTTGACGTTTTCAGGTTTTGCGAAGCATCACGTAATTCTCCTACTTCTACATCTAGAGGGTTAAAACTATGTTGGAAAGCATCCCAAAAGAGTTCCCAAAGAGGGGGTATAGTGCGTGTTTGATTTGTGGAAAAAAAATTTTTTGGTGAAAATCAGCCATTTTTGGCTTGGCCGGGTATTAGATTTTTTGACGTTTTCAGGTTTTGCGAAAAATCACGCAATTCTCCTACTTCTACATCTAGAGAGTTAAAACTATGTTGGAAAGCATCCCAAAAGAGTTCCCAAAGAGGGGGTATAGTGCGTGTTTGATTTCCGGAAAAAAAATTTGGCTGAAAATCAGCCATTTTTGGCTTGGCCGGGTATTACATTTTTTGACGTTTTCAGGTTTTGCGAAAAATCACTTAATTCTCCTACTTCTACATCTAGAGGGTTAAAACCCTGTTGGAAAGCATCCCAAAAGAGTTCCCAAAGAGGGGGTATAGTGCATGTTTGAATTGTGGAAAAAAAATTTTTGGCTGAAAATCAGCCATTTTTGGCTTGGCCGGGTATTAGATTTTTTGACGTTTTCAGGTTTTGCGAAAAATCACTTAATTCTCCTACTTCTACATCTAGAGGGTTAAAACTATGTTGGAAAGCATCCCAAAAGAGTTCCCAAAGAGGGGGTATAGTGCGTGTTTGATTTGTGGAAAAAAAAAATTTTGGCTGAAAATCAGCCATTTTTGGCTTGGCCGGGTATTAGATTTTTTGACGTTTTCAGGTTTTGCGAAAAATCACTTAATTCTCCTACTTCTACATCTAGAGGGTTAAAACTATGTTGGAAAGCATCCCAAAAGAGTTCCCAAAGAGGGGGTATAGTGCACGTTTGATTTGTGGAAAAAAAAATTTTGGCTGAAAATCAGCCATTTTTGGCTTGGCCGGGTATTAGATTTTTTGACGTTTTCAGGTTTTGCGAAAAATCACTTAATTCTCCTACTTCTACATCTAGAGGGTTAAAACTATGTTGGAAAGCATCCCAAAAGAGTTCCCAAAGAGGGGGTATAGTGCGTGTTTGATTTGTGGAAAAAAAACATTTTGGCTGAAAATCAGCCATTTTTGGCTTGGCCGGGTATTAGATTTTTTGACGTTTTCAGGTTTTGCGAAAAATCACTTAATTCTCCTACTTCTACATCTAGAGGGTTAAAACTATGTTGGAAAGCATCCCAAAAGAGTTCCCAAAGAGGGGGTATAGTGCACGTTTGATTTGTGGAAAAAAAAATTTTGGCTGAAAATCAGCCATTTTTGGCTTGGCCGGGTATTAGATTTTTTGACGTTTTCAGGTTTTGCGAAAAATCACTTTATTCTCCTACTTCTACATCTAGAGGGTTAAAACTATGTTGGAAAGTATCTCAAAAGAGTTCCCAAAGAGGAGGTATAGCGTGTGTTTGATTTGTGGGAAAAAAAAATTTTGGCTGAAAATCAGCCATTTTTGGCTTGGCCGGGTATTAGATTTTTTGACGTTTTCAGGTTTTGCAAAAAATCACTTAATTCTCCTACTTCTACATCTAGAGGGTTAAAACTATGTTGGAAAGCATCCCAAGAGAGTTCCCAAAGAGGGGGTTTGGTGCGTGTTTGATTTCTGGAAAAAAAAAATTTTGGCTGAAAATCAGCCATTTTTGGCTTGGCCGGGTATTAGATTTGTTGACGTTTTCAGGTTTTGCGAAAAGTCACTTAATTCTCCTACTTCTACATCTAGAGGGTTAAAACTATGTTGGAAAGCATCCCAAAAGAGTTCCCAATGAGGGGGTATAGTGCGTGTTTGATTTGTGGAAAAAAAACATTTTGGCTGAAAATCAGCCATTTTTGGCTTGGCCGGGTATTAGATTTTTTGACATTTTCAGGTTTTGCGAAAAATCACTTAATTCTCCTACTTCTACATCTAGAGGGTTAAAACTATGTTGGAAAGCATCCCAAAAGAGTTCCCAAAGAGGGGGTATAGTGCACGTTTGATTTGTGGAAAAAAAAATTTTGGCTGAAAATCAGCCATTTTTGGCTTGGCCGGGTATTAGATTTTTTGACGTTTTCAGGTTTTGTGAAAAATCACTTAATTCTCCTACTTCTACATCTAGAGGGTTAAAACTATGTTGGAAAGCATCCCAAAAGAGTTCCCAAAGAGGGGGTATAGTGCGTGTTTGATTTGTGGAAAAAAAACATTTTGGCTGAAAATCAGCCATTTTTGGCTTGGCCGGGTATTAGATTTTTTGACGTTTTCAGGTTTTGCGAAAAATCACTTAATTCTCCTACTTCTACATCTAGAGGGTTAAAACTATGTTGGAAAGCATCCCAAAAGAGTTCCCAAAGAGGGGGTATAGTGCACGTTTGATTTGTGGAAAAAAAAATTTTGGCTGAAAATCAGCCATTTTTGGCTTGGCCGGGTATTAGATTTTTTGACGTTTTCAGGTTTTGCGAAAAATCACTTAATTCTCCTACTTCTACATCTAGAGGGTTAAAACTATGTTGGAAAGCATCCCAAAAGAGTTCCCAAAGAGGGGGTATAGTGCACGTTTGATTTGTGGAAAAAAAAATTTTGGCTGAAAATCAGCCATTTTTGGCTTGGCCGGGTATTAGATTTTTTGACGTTTTCAGGTTTTGCAAAAAATCACTTAATTCTCCTACTTCTACATCTAGAGGGTTAAAACTATGTTGGAAAGCATCCCAAAAGAGTTCCCAAAGAGGGGGCATAGTGCACGTTTAATTTGTGGAAAAAAAATTTTTGGCTGAAAATCAGCCATTTTTGGCTTGGCCGGGTATTAGATTTTTTGACGTTTTCAGGTTTTGCGAAAAATCACTTAATTCTCCTACTTCTACATCTAGAGGGTTAAAACTATGTTGCAAAGCATCCCAAAAGAGTTCCCCATGAGGGGGTATAGTGCGTGTTTGATTTGTGGAAAAAAAAAATTTGGCTGAAAATCAGCCATTTTTGGCTTGGCCGGGTATTAGATTTTTTTGACGTTTTCAGGTTTTGCGAAAAATCACTTAATTCTCCTACTTCTACATCTAGAGGGTTAAAACTATGTTGGAAAGCATCCCAAAAGAGTTCCCAAAAAGGGGGTATAGTGCATGTTTGATTTGTGGAAAATAAATTTTGACTGAAAATCAGCCATTTTTGGCTTGGCCGGGTATTAGATTTTTTGACGTCTTCAGGTTTTGCGAAAAATCACTTAATTCTCCTACTTCAACATCTAGAGGGTTAAAACCCTGTTGGAAAACATCCCAAAAGAGTTCCCAAAGAAAGGGTATAGTGCGTGTTTGAATTGTGGAAAAAAAATTTTTGGCTGAAAATCAGCCATTTTTGGCTTGGCCGGGTATTAGATTTTTTGACGTTTTCAGGTTTTGCGAAAAATCACTTAATTCTCCTACTTCTACATCTAGAGGGTTAAAACTATGTTGGAAAGCATCCCAAAAGAGTTCCCAATGAGGGGGTATAGTGCGTGTTTGATTTGTGGGAAAAAAAGTTTTGGCTGAAAATCAGCCATTTTTGGCTTGGCCGGGTATTATATTTTTTGACGTTTTCAGGTTTTGCGAAAAATCACTTAATTCTCCTACTTCTACATCTAGAGGGTTAAAACTATCTTGGAAAGCATCCCAAAAGAGTCTCAATGAGGGGGTATAGTGCGTGTTTCATTTGTGGAAAAAAAATTTTTGGATGAAAATCAGCCATTTTTGGCTTGGCCGGGTATTAGATTTTTTGACGTTTTCAGGTTTTGTGAAAAATCACTTAATTCTCCTACTTCTACATCTAGAGGGTTAAAACTATGTTGGAAAGCATCCCAAAAGAGTTCCCAAAGAGGGGGTATAGTGCGTGTTTGATTTGTGTAAAAAAATTTTTTAGCTGAAAATCAGCCATTTTTGGCTTGGCCGGGTATTAGATTTTTTGACGTTTTTAGGTTATGCGAGAAATCACTTAATTCTCCTACTTCTACATCTAGAGGGTTAAAACTATGTTGGAAAGCATCCCAAAAGAGTTCCCAAAGAGGGGGTATAGTGCACGTTTGATTTGTGGAAAAAAAAATTTTGGCTGAAAATCAGCCATTTTTGGCTTGGCCGGGTATTAGATTTTTTCACGTTTTCAGGTTTTGCGAAAAATCACTTAATTCTCCTACTTCTACATCTAGAGGGTTAAAACTATGTTGGAAAGCATCCCAAAAGAGTTCCCAAAGAGGGGGCATAGTGCACGTTTGATTTGTGGAAAAAAAAATTTTGGCTGAAAATCAGCCATTTTTGGCTTGGCCGGGTATTAGATTTTTTGACGTTTTCAGGTTTTGCGAAAAATCACTTTATTCTCCTACTTCTACATCTAGAGGATTAAAACTATGTTGGAAAGTATCTCAAAAGAGTTCCCAAAGAGGGGGTATAGCGTGTGTTTGATTTGTGGGAAAAAAAAATTTTGGCTGAAAATCAGCCATTTTTGGCTTGGCCGGGTATTAGATTTTTTGACGTTTTCAGGTTTTGCAAAAAATCACTTAATTCTCCTACTTCTACATCTAGAGGGTTAAAACTATGTTGGAAAGCATCCCAAGAGAGTTCCCAAAGAGGGAGTTTAGTGCGTGTTTGATTTCTGGAAAAAAAAAATTGGGGCTGAAAATAAGCCATTTTTGGCTTGGCCGGGTTAGATTTGTTGACGTTTTCAGGTTTTGCGAAAAGTCACTTAATTCTCCTACTTCTACATCTAGAGGGTTAAAACTATGTTGGAAAGCATCCCAAAAGAGTTCCCAAAGAGGGGGTATAGTGCGTGTTTGATTTGTGGAAAAATAAATTTTGGCTGAAAATCAGCCATTTTTGGCTTGGCCGGGTATTAGATTTTTTGACGTTTTTAGGTTTTGCAAAAAATCACTTAATTCTCCTACTTCTACATCTAGAGGGTTAAAACTATGTTGGAAAGCATCCCAAAAGAGTTCCCAAAGAGGGGGTATAGTGCGTGTTTGATTTGTGGAAAAAAAACATTTTGGCTGAAAATCAGCCATTTTTGGCTTGGCCGGGTATTAGATTTTTTGACGTTTTCAGGTTTTGCGAAAAATCACTTAATTCTCCTACTTCTACATCTAGAGGGTTAAAACTATGTTGGAAAGCATCCCAAAAGAGTTCCCATAGAGGGGGTATAGTGCACGTTTGATTTGTGGAAAAAAAAATTTTGGCTGAAAATCAGCCATTTTTGGCTTGGCCGGGTATTAGATTTTTTGACGTTTTCAGGTTTTGCGAAAAATCACTTTATTCTCCTACTTCTACATCTAGAGGGTTAAAACTATGTTGGAAAGTATCTCAAAAGAGTTCCCAAAGAGGGGGTATAGCGTGTGTTTGATTTGTGGGAAAAAAAAAATTTGGCTGAAAATCAGCCATTTTTGGCTTGGCCGGGTATTAGATTTTTTGACGTTTTCAGGTTTTGCAAAAAATCACTTAATTCTCCTACTTCTACATCTAGAGGGTTAAAACTATGTTGGAAAGCATCCCAAGAGAGTTCCCAAAGAGGGGGTTTGGTGCGTGTTTGATTTCTGGAAAAAAAAATTGGGGCTGAAAATAAGCCATTTTTGGCTTGGCCGGGTATTAGATTTGTTGACGTTTTCAGGTTTTGCGAAAAGTCACTTAATTCTCCTACTTCTACATCTAGAGGGTTAAAACTATGTTGGAAAGCATCCCAAAAGAGTTCCCAAAGAGGGGGTATAGTGCGTGTTTGATTTGTGGAAAAATAAATTTTGGCTGAAAATCAGCCATTTTTGGCTTGGCCGGGTATTAGATTTTTTGACGTTTTTAGGTTTTGCGAAAAATCACTTAATTCTCCTACATCTAGAGGGTTAAAACTATATTGGAAAGCATCCCAAAAGAGTTCCCAAAGAGGGGGTATAGTGCGTGTTTGATTTGTGGAAAAAAAACATTTTGGCTGAAAATCAGCCATTTTTGGCTTGGCCGGGTATTAGATTTTTTGACATTTTCAGGTTTTGCGAAAAATCACTTAATTCTCCTACTTCTACATCTAGAGGGTTAAAACTATGTTGGAAAGCATCCCAAAAGAGTTCCCAAAGAGGGGGTATAGTGCGTGTTTGATTTGTGGAAAAAAAACATTTTGGCTGAAAATCAGCCATTTTTGGCTTGGCCGGGTATTAGATTTTTTGACGTTTTCAGGTTTTGCGAAAAATCACTTAATTCTCCTACTTCTACATCTAGAGGGTTAAAACTATGTTGGAAAGCATCCCAAAAGAGTTCCCAAAGAGGGGGTATAGTGCACGTTTGATTTGTGGAAAAAAAAATTTTGGCTGAAAATCAGCCATTTTTGGCTTGGCCGGGTATTAGATTTTTTGACGTTTTCAGGTTTTGCGAAAAATCACTTAATTCTCCTACTTCTACATCTAGAGGGTTAAAACTATGTTGGAAAGCATCCCAAAAGAGTTCCCAAAGAGGGGGTATAGTGCACGTTTGATTTGTGGAAAAAAAAATTTTGGCTGAAAATCAGCCATTTTTGGCTTGGCCGGGTATTAGATTTTTTGACGTTTTCAAGTTTTGCAAAAAATCACTTAATTCTCCTACTTCTACATCTAGAGGGTTAAAACTATGTTGGAAAGCATCCCAAAAGAGTTCCCAAAGAGGGGGCATAGTGCACGTTTAATTTGTGGAAAAAAAATTTTTGGCTGAAAATCAGCCATTTTTGGCTTGGTCGGGTATTAGATTTTTTGACGTTTTCAGGTTTTGCGAAAAATCACTTAATTCTCCTACTTCTACATCTAGAGGGTTAAAACTATGTTGCAAAGCATCCCAAAAGAGTTCCCCATGAGGGGGTATAGTGCGTGTTTGATTTGTGGAAAAAAAAAATTTGGCTGAAAATCAGCCATTTTTGGCTTGGCCGGGTATTAGATTTTTTTGACGTTTTCAGGTTTTGCGAAAAATCACTTAATTCTCCTACTTCTACATCTAGAGGGTTAAAACTATGTTGGAAAGCATCCCAAAAGAGTTCCCAAAAAGGGGGTATAGTGCATGTTTGATTTGTGGAAAATAAATTTTGACTGAAAATCAGCCATTTTTGGCTTGGCCGGGTATTAGATTTTTTGACGTCTTCAGGTTTTGCGAAAAATCACTTAATTCTCCTACTTCAACATCTAGAGGGTTAAAACCCTGTTGGAAAACATCCCAAAAGAGTTCCCAAAGAAAGGGTATAGTGCGTGTTTGAATTGTGGAAAAAAAAATTTTGGCTGAAAATCAGCCATTTTTGGCTTGGCCGGGTATTAGATTTTTTGACGTTTTCAGGTTTTGCGAAAAATCACTTAATTCTCCTACTTCTACATCTAGAGGGTTAAAACTATGTTGGAAAGCATCCCAAAAGAGTTCCCAATGAGGGGGTATAGTGCGTGTTTGATTTGTGGGAAAAAAAGTTTTGGCTGAAAATCAGCCATTTTTGGCTTGGCCGGGTATTATATTTTTTGACGTTTTCAGGTTTTGCGAAAAATCACTTAATTCTCCTACTTCTACATCTAGAGGGTTAAAACTATCTTGGAAAGCATCCCAAAAGAGTCTCAATGAGGGGGTATAGTGCGTGTTTCATTTGTGGAAAAAAAATTTTTGGATGAAAATCAGCCATTTTTGGCTTGGCCGGGTATTAGATTTTTTGACGTTTTCAGGTTTTGTGAAAAATCACTTAATTCTCCTACTTCTACATCTAGAGGGTTAAAACTATGTTGGAAAGCATCCCAAAAGAGTTCCCAAAGAGGGGGTATAGTGCGTGTTTGATTTGTGTAAAAAAATTTTTTAGCTGAAAATCAGCCATTTTTGGCTTGGCCGGGTATTAGATTTTTTGACGTTTTTAGGTTATGCGAGAAATCACTTAATTCTCCTACTTCTACATCTAGAGGGTTAAAACTATGTTGGAAAGCATCCCAAAAGAGTTCCCAAAGAGGGGGTATAGTGCACGTTTGATTTGTGGAAAAAAAATTTTTGGCTGAAAATCAGCCATTTTTGGCTTGGCCGGGTATTAGATTTTTTCACGTTTTCAGGTTTTGCGAAAAATCACTTAATTCTCCTACTTCTACATCTAGAGGGTTAAAACTATGTTGGAAAGCATCCCAAAAGAGTTCCCAAAGAGGGGGCATAGTGCACGTTTGATTTGTGGAAAAAAAAATTTTGGCTGAAAATCAGCCATTTTTGGCTTGGCCGGGTATTAGATTTTTTGACGTTTTCAGGTTTTGCGAAAAATCACTTTATTCTCCTACTTCTACATCTAGAGGATTAAAACTATGTTGGAAAGTATCTCAAAAGAGTTCCCAAAGAGGGGGTATAGCGTGTGTTTGATTTGTGGGAAAAAAAATTTTTGGCTGAAAATCAGCCATTTTTGGCTTGGCCGGGTATTAGATTTTTTGACGTTTTCAGGTTTTGCAAAAAATCACTTAATTCTCCTACTTCTACATCTAGAGGGTTAAAACTATGTTGGAAAGCATCCCAAGAGAGTTCCCAAAGAGGGGGTTTAGTGCGTGTTTGATTTCTGGAAAAAAAAAATTGGGGCTGAAAATAAGCCATTTTTGGCTTGGCCGGGTATTAGATTTGTTGACGTTTTCAGGTTTTGCGAAATGTCACTTAATTCTCCTACTTCTACATCTAGAGGGTTAAAACTATGTTGGAAAGCATCCCAAAAGAGTTCCCAAAGAGGGGGTATAGTGCGTGTTTGATTTGTGGAAAAATAAATTTTGGCTGAAAATCAGCCATTTTTGGCTTGGCCGGGTATTAGATTTTTTGACGTTTTTAGGTTTTGCAAAAAATCACTTAATTCTCCTACTTCTACATCTAGAGGGTTAAAACTATGTTGGAAAGCATCCCAAAAGAGTTCCCAAAGAGGGGGTATAGTGCGTGTTTGATTTGTGGAAAAAAAACATTTTGGCTGAAAATCAGCCATTTTTGGCTTGGCCGGGTATTAGATTTTTTGACGTTTTCAGGTTTTGCGAAAAATCACTTAATTCTCCTACTTCTACATCTAAAGGGTTAATACTATGTTGGAAAGCATCCCAAAAGAGTTCCCAAAGAGGGGGTATAGTGCACGTTTGATTTGTGGAAAAAAAAATTTTGGCTGAAAATCAGCCATTTTTGGCTTGGCCGGGTATTAGATTTTTTGACGTTTTCAGGTTTTGCGAAAAATCACTTTATTCTCCTACTTCTACATCTAGAGGGTTAAAACTATGTTGGAAAGTATCTCAAAAGAGTTCCCAAAGAGGGGGTATAGCGTGTGTTTGATTTGTGGGAAAAAAAAATTGGGGCTGAAAATAAGCCATTTTTGGCTTGGCCGGGTATTAGATTTGTTGACGTTTTCAGGTTTTGCGAAAAGTCACTTAATTCTCCTACTTCTACATCTAGAGGGTTAAAACTATGTTGGAAAGCATCCCAAAAGAGTTCCCAAAGAGGGGGTATAGTGCGTGTTTGATTTGTGGAAAAATAAATTTTGGCTGAAAATCAGCCATTTTTGGCTTGGCCGGGTATTAGATTTTTTGACGTTTTTAGGTTTTGCAAAAAATCACTTAATTCTCCTACTTCTACATCTAGAGGGTTAAAACTATGTTGGAAAGCATCCCAAAAGAGTTCCCAAAGAGGGGGTATAGTGCGTGTTTGATTTGTGGAAAAAAAACATTTTGGCTGAAAATCAGCCATTTTTGGCTTGGCCGGGTATTAGATTTTTTGACGTTTTCAGGTTTTGCGAAAAATCACTTAATTCTCCTACTTCTACATCTAGAGGGTTAAAACTATGTTGGAAAGCATCCCAAAAGAGTTCCCAAAGAGGGGGTATAGTGCACGTTTGATTTGTGGAAAAAAAAATTTTGGCTGAAAATCAGCCATTTTTGGCTTGGCCGGGTATTAGATTTTTTGACGTTTTCAGGTTTTGCGAAAAATCACTTTATTCTCCTACTTCTACATCTAGAGGGTTAAAACTATGTTGGAAAGTATCTCAAAAGAGTTCCCAAAGAGGGGGTATAGCGTGTGTTTGATTTGTGGGAAAAAAAAATTTTGGCTGAAAATCAGCCATTTTTGGCTTGGCCGGGTATTAGATTTTTTGACGTTTTCAGGTTTTGCAAAAAATCACTTAATTCTCCTACTTCTACATCTAGAGGGTTAAAACTATGTTGGAAAGCATCCCAAGAGAGTTCCCAAAGAGGGGGTTTGGTGCGTGTTTGATTTCTGGAAAAAAAAAATTGGGGCTGAAAATAAGCCATTTTTGGCTTGGCCGGGTATTAGATTTGTTGACGTTTTCAGGTTTTGCGAAAAGTCACTTAATTCTCCTACTTCTACATCTAGAGGGTTAAAACTATGTTGGAAAGCATCCCAAAAGAGTTCCCAAAGAGGGGGTATAGTGCGTGTTTGATTTGTGGAAAAATAAATTTTGGCTGAAAATCAGCCATTTTTGGCTTGGCCGGGTATTAGATTTTTTGACGTTTTTAGGTTTTGCGAAAAATCACTTAATTCTCCTACTTCTACATCTAGAGGGTTAAAACTATGTTGGAAAGCATCCCAAAAGAGTTCCCAAAGAGGGGGTATAGTGCGTGTTTGATTTGTGGAAAAAAAACATTTTGGCTGAAAATCAGCCATTTTTGGCTTGGCCGGGTATTAGATTTTTTGACGTTTTCAGGTTTTGCGAAAAATCACTTAATTCTCCTACTTCTACATCTAGAGGGTTAAAACTATGTTGGAAAGCATCCCAAAAGAGTTCCCAAAGAGGGGGTATAGTGCGTGTTTGATTTGTGGAAAAATAAATTTTGGCTGAAAATCAGCCATTTTTGGCTTGGCCGGGTATTAGATTTTTTGACGTTTTTAGGTTTTGCGAAAAATCACTTAATTCTCCTACTTCTACATCTAGAGGGTTAAAACTATGTTGGAAAGCATCCCAAAAGAGTTCCCAAAGAGGGGGTATAGTGCGTGTTTGATTTGTGGAAAAAAAACATTTTGGCTGAAAATCAGCCATTTTTGGCTTGGCCGGGTATTAGATTTTTTGACGTTTTCAGGTTTTGCGAAAAATCACTTAATTCTCCTACTTCTACATCTAGAGGGTTAAAACTATGTTGGAAAGCATCCCAAAAGAGTTCCCAAAGAGGGGGCATAGTGCACGTTTGATTTGTGGAAAAAAAAATTTTGGCTGAAAATCAGCCATTTTTGGCTTGGCCGGGTATTAGATTTTTTGACGTTTTCAGGTTTTGCGAAAAATCACTTAATTCTCCTACTTCTACATCTAGAGGGTTAAAACTATGTTGGAAAGCATCCCAAAAGAGTTCCCAAAGAGGGGGTATAGTGCGTGTTTGATTTGTGGAAAAAAAACATTTTGTCTGAAAATCAGCCATTTTTGGCTTGGCCGGGTATTAGATTTTTTGACGTTTTCAGGTTTTGCGAAAAATCACTTAATTCTCCTACTTCTACATCTAGAGGGTTAAAACTATGTTGGAAAGCATCCCAAAAGAGTTCCCAAAGAGGGGGTATAGTGCACGTTTGATTTGTGGAAAAAAAAATTTTGGCTGAAAATCAGCCATTTTTGGCTTGGCCGGGTATTAGATTTTTTGACGTTTTCAGGTTTTGCGAAAAATCACTTAATTCTCCTACTTCTACATCTAGAGGGTTAAAACTATGTTGGAAAGCATCCCAAAAGAGTTCCCAAAGAGGGGGTATAGTGCACGTTTGATTTGTGGAAAAAAAAATTTTGGCTGAAAATCAGCCATTTTTGGCTTGGCCGGGTATTAGATTTTTTGACGTTTTCAGGTTTTGCAAAAAATCACTTAATTCTCCTACTTCTACATCTAGAGGGTTAAAACTATGTTGGAAAGCATCCCAAAAGAGTTCCCAAAGAGGGGGTATAGTGCGTGTTTGATTTCCGGAAAAAAAATTTGGCTGAAAATCAGCCATTTTTGGCTTGGCCGGGTATTACATTTTTTGACGTTTTCAGGTTTTGCGAAAAATCACTTAATTCTCCTACTTCTACATCTAGAGGGTTAAAACCCTGTTGGAAAGCATCCCAAAAGAGTTCCCAAAGAGGGGGTATAGTGCATGTTTGAATTGTGGAAAAAAATTTTTTGGCTGAAAATCAGCCATTTTTGGCTTGGCCGGGTATTAGATTTTTTGACGTTTTCAGGTTTTGCGAAAAATCACTTAATTCTCCTACTTCTACATCTAGAGGGTTAAAACTATGTTGGAAAGCATCCCAAAAGAGTTCCCAAAGAGGGGGTATAGTGCGTGTTTGATTTGTGGAAAAAAAAATTTTTGGCTGAAAATCAGCCATTTTTGGCTTGGCCGGGTATTAGATTTTTTGACTTTTTCAGGTTTTGCGAAAAATCACTTAATTCTCCTACTTCTACATCTAGAGGGTTAAAACTATGTTGGAAAGCATCCCAAAAGAGTTCCCAAAGAGGGGGTATAGTGCACGTTTGATTTGTGGAAAAAAAAATTTTGGCTGAAAATCAGCCATTTTTGGCTTGGCCGGGTATTAGATTTTTTGACGTTTTCAGGTTTTGCGAAAAATCACTTAATTCTCCTACTTCTACATCTAGAGGGTTAAAACTATGTTGGAAAGCATCCCAAAAGAGTTCCCAAAGAGGGGGTATAGTGCGTGTTTGATTTGTGGAAAAAAAACATTTTGGCTGAAAATCAGCCATTTTTGGCTTGGCCGGGTATTAGATTTTTTGACGTTTTCAGGTTTTGCGAAAAATCACTTAATTCTCCTACTTCTACATCTAGAGGGTTAAAACTATGTTGGAAAGCATCCCAAAAGAGTTCCCAAAGAGGGGGTATAGTGCACGTTTGATTTGTGGAAAAAAAAATTTTGGCTGAAAATCAGCCATTTTTGGCTTGGCCGGGTATTAGATTTTTTGACGTTTTCAGGTTTTGCGAAAAATCACTTTATTCTCCTACTTCTACATCTAGAGGGTTAAAACTATGTTGGAAAGTATCTCAAAAGAGTTCCCAAAGAGGGGGTATAGCGTGTGTTTGATTTGTGGGAAAAAAAAATTTTGGCTGAAAATCAGCCATTTTTGGCTTGGCCGGGTATTAGATTTTTTGACGTTTTCAGGTTTTGCAAAAAATCACTTAATTCTCCTACTTCTACATCTAGAGGGTTAAAACTATGTTGGAAAGCATCCCAAGAGAGTTCCCAAAGAGGGGGTTTGGTGCGTGTTTGATTTCTGGAAAAAAAAAATTGGGGCTGAAAATAAGCCATTTTTGGCTTGGCCGGGTATTAGATTTGTTGACGTTTTCAGGTTTTGCGAAAAGTCACTTAATTCTCCTACTTCTACATCTAGAGGGTTAAAACTATGTTGGAAAGCATCCCAAAAGAGTTCCCAAAGAGGGGGTATAGTGCGTGTTTGATTTGTGGAAAAATAAATTTTGGCTGAAAATCAGCCATTTTTGGCTTGGCCGGGTATTAGATTTTTTGACGTTTTTAGGTTTTGCGAAAAATCACTTAATTCTCCTACATCTAGAGGGTTAAAACTATGTTGGAAAGCATCCCAAAAGAGTTCCCAAAGAGGGGGTATAGTGCGTGTTTGATTTGTGGAAAAAAAACATTTTGGCTGAAAATCAGCCATTTTTGGCTTGGCCGGGTATTAGATTTTTTGACATTTTCAGGTTTTGCGAAAAATCACTTAATTCTCCTACTTCTACATCTAGAGGGTTAAAACTATGTTGGAAAGCATCCCAAAAGAGTTCCCAAAGAGGGGGTATAGTGCACGTTTGATTTGTGGAAAAAAAAATTTTGGCTGAAAATCAGCCATTTTTGGCTTGGCCGGGTATTAGATTTTTTGACGTTTTCAGGTTTTGCGAAAAATCACTTAATTCTCCTACTTCTACATCTAGAGGGTTAAAACTATGTTGGAAAGCATCCCAAAAGAGTTCCCAAAGAGGGGGTATAGTGCGTGTTTGATTTGTGGAAAAAAAACATTTTGGCTGAAAATCAGCCATTTTTGGCTTGGCCGGGTATTAGATTTTTTGACGTTTTCAGGTTTTGCGAAAAATCACTTAATTCTCCTACTTCTACATCTAGAGGGTTAAAACTATGTTGGAAAGCATCCCAAAAGAGTTCCCAAAGAGGGGGTATAGTGCACGTTTGATTTGTGGAAAAAAAATTTTTGGCTGAAAATCAGCCATTTTTGGCTTGGCCGGGTATTAGATTTTTTGACGTTTTCAGGTTTTGCGAAAAATCACTTAATTCTCCTACTTCTACATCTAGAGGGTTAAAACTATGTTGGAAAGCATCCCAAAAGAGTTCCCAAAGAGGGGGTATAGTGCACGTTTGATTTGTGGAAAAAAAAATTTTGGCTGAAAATCAGCCATTTTTGGCTTGGCCGGGTATTAGATTTTTTGACGTTTTCAGGTTTTGCAAAAAATCACTTAATTCTCCTACTTCTACATCTAGAGGGTTAAAACTATGTTGGAAAGCATCCCAAAAGAGTTCCCAAAGAGGGGGCATAGTGCACGTTTAATTTGTGGAAATAAAATTTTTGGCTGAAAATCAGCCATTTTTGGCTTGGCCGGGTATTAGATTTTTTGACGTTTTCAGGTTTTGCGAAAAATCACTTTATTCTCCTACTTCTACATCTAGAGGATTAAAACTATGTTGGAAAGTATCTCAAAAGAGTTCCCAAAGAGGGGGTATAGCGTGTGTTTGATTTGTGGGAAAAAAAATTTTTGGCTGAAAATCAGCCATTTTTGGCTTGGCCGGGTATTAGATTTTTTGACGTTTTCAGGTTTTGCAAAAAATCACTTAATTCTCCTACTTCTACATCTAGAGGGTTAAAACTATGTTGGAAAGCATCCCAAGAGAGTTCCCAAAGAGGGGGTTTAGTGCGTGTTTGATTTCTGGAAAAAAAAAATTGGGGCTGAAAATAAGCCATTTTTGGCTTGGCCGGGTATTAGATTTGTTGACGTTTTCAGGTTTTGCGAAAAGTCACTTAATTCTCCTACTTCTACATCTAGAGGGTTAAAACTATGTTGGAAAGCATCCCAAAAGAGTTCCCAAAGAGGGGGTATAGTGCGTGTTTGATTTGTGGAAAAATAAATTTTGGCTGAAAATCAGCCATTTTTGGCTTGGCCGGGTATTAGATTTTTTGACGTTTTTAGGTTTTGCAAAAAATCACTTAATTCTCCTACTTCTACATCTAGAGGGTTAAAACTATGTTGGAAAGCATCCCAAAAGAGTTCCCAAAGAGGGGGTATAGTGCGTGTTTGATTTGTGGAAAAAAAACATTTTGGCTGAAAATCAGCCATTTTTGGCTTGGCCGGGTATTAGATTTTTTGACGTTTTCAGGTTTTGCGAAAAATCACTTAATTCTCCTACTTCTACATCTAAAGGGTTAATACTATGTTGGAAAGCATCCCAAAAGAGTTCCCAAAGAGGGGGTATAGTGCACGTTTGATTTGTGGAAAAAAAAATTTTGGCTGAAAATCAGCCATTTTTGGCTTGGCCGGGTATTAGATTTTTTGACGTTTTCAGGTTTTGCGAAAAATCACTTTATTCTCCTACTTCTACATCTAGAGGGTTAAAACTATGTTGGAAAGTATCTCAAAAGAGTTCCCAAAGAGGGGGTATAGCGTGTGTTTGATTTGTGGGAAAAAAAAATTGGGGCTGAAAATAAGCCATTTTTGGCTTGGCCGGGTATTAGATTTGTTGACGTTTTCAGGTTTTGCGAAAAGTCACTTAATTCTCCTACTTCTACATCTAGAGGGTTAAAACTATGTTGGAAAGCATCCCAAAAGAGTTCCCAAAGAGGGGGTATAGTGCGTGTTTGATTTGTGGAAAAATAAATTTTGGCTGAAAATCAGCCATTTTTGGCTTGGCCGGGTATTAGATTTTTTGACGTTTTTAGGTTTTGCAAAAAATCACTTAATTCTCCTACTTCTACATCTAGAGGGTTAAAACTATGTTGGAAAGCATCCCAAAAGAGTTCCCAAAGAGGGGGTATAGTGCGTGTTTGATTTGTGGAAAAAAAACATTTTGGCTGAAAATCAGCCATTTTTGGCTTGGCCGGGTATTAGATTTTTTGACGTTTTCAGGTTTTGCGAAAAATCACTTAATTCTCCTACTTCTACATCTAGAGGGTTAAAACTATGTTGGAAAGCATCCCAAAAGAGTTCCCAAAGAGGGGGTATAGTGCACGTTTGATTTGTGGAAAAAAAAATTTTGGCTGAAAATCAGCCATTTTTGGCTTGGCCGGGTATTAGATTTTTTGACGTTTTCAGGTTTTGCGAAAAATCACTTTATTCTCCTACTTCTACATCTAGAGGGTTAAAACTATGTTGGAAAGTATCTCAAAAGAGTTCCCAAAGAGGGGGTATAGCGTGTGTTTGATTTGTGGGAAAAAAAAATTTTGGCTGAAAATCAGCCATTTTTGGCTTGGCCGGGTATTAGATTTTTTGACGTTTTCAGGTTTTGCAAAAAATCACTTAATTCTCCTACTTCTACATCTAGAGGGTTAAAACTATGTTGGAAAGCATCCCAAGAGAGTTCCCAAAGAGGGGGTTTGGTGCGTGTTTGATTTCTGGAAAAAAAAAATTGGGGCTGAAAATAAGCCATTTTTGGCTTGGCCGGGTATTAGATTTGTTGACGTTTTCAGGTTTTGCGAAAAGTCACTTAATTCTCCTACTTCTACATCTAGAGGGTTAAAACTATGTTGGAAAGCATCCCAAAAGAGTTCCCAAAGAGGGGGTATAGTGCGTGTTTGATTTGTGGAAAAATAAATTTTGGCTGAAAATCAGCCATTTTTGGCTTGGCCGGGTATTAGATTTTTTGACGTTTTTAGGTTTTGCGAAAAATCACTTAATTCTCCTACTTCTACATCTAGAGGGTTAAAACTATGTTGGAAAGCATCCCAAAAGAGTTCCCAAAGAGGGGGTATAGTGCGTGTTTGATTTGTGGAAAAAAAACATTTTGGCTGAAAATCAGCCATTTTTGGCTTGGCCGGGTATTAGATTTTTTGACGTTTTCAGGTTTTGCGAAAAATCACTTAATTCTCCTACTTCTACATCTAGAGGGTTAAAACTATGTTGGAAAGCATCCCAAAAGAGTTCCCAAAGAGGGGGTATAGTGCGTGTTTGATTTGTGGAAAAATAAATTTTGGCTGAAAATCAGCCATTTTTGGCTTGGCCGGGTATTAGATTTTTTGACGTTTTTAGGTTTTGCGAAAAATCACTTAATTCTCCTACTTCTACATCTAGAGGGTTAAAACTATGTTGGAAAGCATCCCAAAAGAGTTCCCAAAGAGGGGGTATAGTGCGTGTTTGATTTGTGGAAAAAAAACATTTTGGCTGAAAATCAGCCATTTTTGGCTTGGCCGGGTATTAGATTTTTTGACGTTTTCAGGTTTTGCGAAAAATCACTTAATTCTCCTACTTCTACATCTAGAGGGTTAAAACTATGTTGGAAAGCATCCCAAAAGAGTTCCCAAAGAGGGGGCATAGTGCACGTTTGATTTGTGGAAAAAAAAATTTTGGCTGAAAATCAGCCATTTTTGGCTTGGCCGGGTATTAGATTTTTTGACGTTTTCAGGTTTTGCGAAAAATCACTTAATTCTCCTACTTCTACATCTAGAGGGTTAAAACTATGTTGGAAAGCATCCCAAAAGAGTTCCCAAAGAGGGGGTATAGTGCGTGTTTGATTTGTGGAAAAAAAACATTTTGTCTGAAAATCAGCCATTTTTGGCTTGGCCGGGTATTAGATTTTTTGACGTTTTCAGGTTTTGCGAAAAATCACTTAATTCTCCTACTTCTACATCTAGAGGGTTAAAACTATGTTGGAAAGCATCCCAAAAGAGTTCCCAAAGAGGGGGTATAGTGCACGTTTGATTTGTGGAAAAAAAAATTTTGGCTGAAAATCAGCCATTTTTGGCTTGGCCGGGTATTAGATTTTTTGACGTTTTCAGGTTTTGCGAAAAATCACTTAATTCTCCTACTTCTACATCTAGAGGGTTAAAACTATGTTGGAAAGCATCCCAAAAGAGTTCCCAAAGAGGGGGTATAGTGCACGTTTGATTTGTGGAAAAAAAAATTTTGGCTGAAAATCAGCCATTTTTGGCTTGGCCGGGTATTAGATTTTTTGACGTTTTCAGGTTTTGCAAAAAATCACTTAATTCTCCTACTTCTACATCTAGAGGGTTAAAACTATGTTGGAAAGCATCCCAAAAGAGTTCCCAAAGAGGGGGTATAGTGCGTGTTTGATTTCCGGAAAAAAAATTTGGCTGAAAATCAGCCATTTTTGGCTTGGCCGGGTATTACATTTTTTGACGTTTTCAGGTTTTGCGAAAAATCACTTAATTCTCCTACTTCTACATCTAGAGGGTTAAAACCCTGTTGGAAAGCATCCCAAAAGAGTTCCCAAAGAGGGGGTATAGTGCATGTTTGAATTGTGGAAAAAAAATTTTTGGCTGAAAATCAGCCATTTTTGGCTTGGCCGGGTATTAGATTTTTTGACGTTTTCAGGTTTTGCGAAAAATCACTTAATTCTCCTACTTCTACATCTAGAGGGTTAAAACTATGTTGGAAAGCATCCCAAAAGAGTTCCCAAAGAGGGGGTATAGTGCGTGTTTGATTTGTGGAAAAAAAAATTTTTGGCTGAAAATCAGCCATTTTTGGCTTGGCCGGGTATTAGATTTTTTGACTTTTTCAGGTTTTGCGAAAAATCACTTAATTCTCCTACTTCTACATCTAGAGGGTTAAAACTATGTTGGAAAGCATCCCAAAAGAGTTCCCAAAGAGGGGGTATAGTGCACGTTTGATTTGTGGAAAAAAAAATTTTGGCTGAAAATCAGCCATTTTTGGCTTGGCCGGGTATTAGATTTTTTGACGTTTTCAGGTTTTGCGAAAAATCACTTAATTCTCCTACTTCTACATCTAGAGGGTTAAAACTATGTTGGAAAGCATCCCAAAAGAGTTCCCAAAGAGGGGGTATAGTGCGTGTTTGATTTGTGGAAAAAAAACATTTTGGCTGAAAATCAGCCATTTTTGGCTTGGCCGGGTATTAGATTTTTTGACGTTTTCAGGTTTTGCGAAAAATCACTTAATTCTCCTACTTCTACATCTAGAGGGTTAAAACTATGTTGGAAAGCATCCCAAAAGAGTTCCCAAAGAGGGGGTATAGTGCACGTTTGATTTGTGGAAAAAAAAATTTTGGCTGAAAATCAGCCATTTTTGGCTTGGCCGGGTATTAGATTTTTTGACGTTTTCAGGTTTTGCGAAAAATCACTTTATTCTCCTACTTCTACATCTAGAGGGTTAAAACTATGTTGGAAAGTATCTCAAAAGAGTTCCCAAAGAGGGGGTATAGCGTGTGTTTGATTTGTGGGAAAAAAAAATTTTGGCTGAAAATCAGCCATTTTTGGCTTGGCCGGGTATTAGATTTTTTGACGTTTTCAGGTTTTGCAAAAAATCACTTAATTCTCCTACTTCTACATCTAGAGGGTTAAAACTATGTTGGAAAGCATCCCAAGAGAGTTCCCAAAGAGGGGGTTTGGTGCGTGTTTGATTTCTGGAAAAAAAAAATTGGGGCTGAAAATAAGCCATTTTTGGCTTGGCCGGGTATTAGATTTGTTGACGTTTTCAGGTTTTGCGAAAAGTCACTTAATTCTCCTACTTCTACATCTAGAGGGTTAAAACTATGTTGGAAAGCATCCCAAAAGAGTTCCCAAAGAGGGGGTATAGTGCGTGTTTGATTTGTGGAAAAATAAATTTTGGCTGAAAATCAGCCATTTTTGGCTTGGCCGGGTATTAGATTTTTTGACGTTTTTAGGTTTTGCGAAAAATCACTTAATTCTCCTACATCTAGAGGGTTAAAACTATGTTGGAAAGCATCCCAAAAGAGTTCCCAAAGAGGGGGTATAGTGCGTGTTTGATTTGTGGAAAAAAAACATTTTGGCTGAAAATCAGCCATTTTTGGCTTGGCCGGGTATTAGATTTTTTGACATTTTCAGGTTTTGCGAAAAATCACTTAATTCTCCTACTTCTACATCTAGAGGGTTAAAACTATGTTGGAAAGCATCCCAAAAGAGTTCCCAAAGAGGGGGTATAGTGCACGTTTGATTTGTGGAAAAAAAAATTTTGGCTGAAAATCAGCCATTTTTGGCTTGGCCGGGTATTAGATTTTTTGACGTTTTCAGGTTTTGCGAAAAATCACTTAATTCTCCTACTTCTACATCTAGAGGGTTAAAACTATGTTGGAAAGCATCCCAAAAGAGTTCCCAAAGAGGGGGTATAGTGCGTGTTTGATTTGTGGAAAAAAAACATTTTGGCTGAAAATCAGCCATTTTTGGCTTGGCCGGGTATTAGATTTTTTGACGTTTTCAGGTTTTGCGAAAAATCACTTAATTCTCCTACTTCTACATCTAGAGGGTTAAAACTATGTTGGAAAGCATCCCAAAAGAGTTCCCAAAGAGGGGGTATAGTGCACGTTTGATTTGTGGAAAAAAAATTTTTGGCTGAAAATCAGCCATTTTTGGCTTGGCCGGGTATTAGATTTTTTGACGTTTTCAGGTTTTGCGAAAAATCACTTAATTCTCCTACTTCTACATCTAGAGGGTTAAAACTATGTTGGAAAGCATCCCAAAAGAGTTCCCAAAGAGGGGGTATAGTGCACGTTTGATTTGTGGAAAAAAAAATTTTGGCTGAAAATCAGCCATTTTTGGCTTGGCCGGGTATTAGATTTTTTGACGTTTTCAGGTTTTGCAAAAAATCACTTAATTCTCCTACTTCTACATCTAGAGGGTTAAAACTATGTTGGAAAGCATCCCAAAAGAGTTCCCAAAGAGGGGGCATAGTGCACGTTTAATTTGTGGAAATAAAATTTTTGGCTGAAAATCAGCCATTTTTGGCTTGGCCGGGTATTAGATTTTTTGACGTTTTCAGGTTTTGCGAAAAATCACTTAATTCTCCTACTTCAACATCTAGAGGGTTAAAACCCTGTTGGAAAACATCCCAAAAGAGTTCCCAAAGAAAGGGTATAGTGCGTGTTTGAATTGTGGAAAAAAAAATTTTGGCTGAAAATCAGCCATTTTTGGCTTGGCCGGGTATTAGATTTTTTGACGTTTTCAGGTTTTGCGAAAAATCACTTAATTCTCCTACTTCTACATCTAGAGGGTTAAAACTATGTTGGAAAGCATCCCAAAAGAGTTCCCAATGAGAGGGTATAGTGCGTGTTTGATTTGTGGGAAAAAAAGTTTTGGCTGAAAATCAGCCATTTTTGGCTTGGCCGGGTATTATATTTTTTGACGTTTTCAGGTTTTGCGAAAAATCACTTAATTCTCCTACTTCTACATCTAGAGGGTTAAAACTATGTTGGAAAGCATCCCAAAAGAGTTCCCAAAGAGGGGGTATAGTGCGTGTTTGATTTGTGGAAAAAAAAATTTTTGGCTGAAAATCAGCCATTTTTGGCTTGGCCGGGTATTAGATTTTTTGACTTTTTCAGGTTTTGCGAAAAATCACTTAATTCTCCTACTTCTACATCTAGAGGGTTAAAACTATGTTGGAAAGCATCCCAAAAGAGTTCCCAAAGAGGGGGTATAGTGCACGTTTGATTTGTGGAAAAAAAAATTTTTTGGCTGAAAATCAGCCATTTTTGGCTTGGCCGGGTATTAGATTTTTTGACGTTTTCAGGTTTTGCGAAAAATCACTTAATTCTCCTACTTCTACATCTAGAGGGTTAAAACTATGTTGGAAAGCATCCCAAAAGAGTTCCCAAAGAGGGGGTATAGTGCGTGTTTGATTTGTGGAAAAAAAACATTTTGGCTGAAAATCAGCCATTTTTGGCTTGGCCGGGTATTAGATTTTTTGACGTTTTCAGGTTTTGCGAAAAATCACTTAATTCTCCTACTTCTACATCTAGAGGGTTAAAACTATGTTGGAAAGCATCCCAAAAGAGTTCCCAAAGAGGGGGTATAGTGCACGTTTGATTTGTGGAAAAAAAAATTTTGGCTGAAAATCAGCCATTTTTGGCTTGGCCGGGTATTAGATTTTTTGACGTTTTCAGGTTTTGCGAAAAATCACTTTATTCTCCTACTTCTACATCTAGAGGGTTAAAACTATGTTGGAAAGTATCTCAAAAGAGTTCCCAAAGAGGGGGTATAGCGTGTGTTTGATTTGTGGGAAAAAAAAATTTTGGCTGAAAATCAGCCATTTTTGGCTTGGCCGGGTATTAGATTTTTTGACGTTTTCAGGTTTTGCAAAAAATCACTTAATTCTCCTACTTCTACATCTAGAGGGTTAAAACTATGTTGGAAAGCATCCCAAGAGAGTTCCCAAAGAGGGGGTTTGGTGCGTGTTTGATTTCTGGAAAAAAAAAATTGGGGCTGAAAATAAGCCATTTTTGGCTTGGCCGGGTATTAGATTTGTTGACGTTTTCAGGTTTTGCGAAAAGTCACTTAATTCTCCTACTTCTACATCTAGAGGGTTAAAACTATGTTGGAAAGCATCCCAAAAGAGTTCCCAAAGAGGGGGTATAGTGCGTGTTTGATTTGTGGAAAAATAAATTTTGGCTGAAAATCAGCCATTTTTGGCTTGGCCGGGTATTAGATTTTTTGACGTTTTTAGGTTTTGCGAAAAATCACTTAATTCTCCTACATCTAGAGGGTTAAAACTATGTTGGAAAGCATCCCAAAAGAGTTCCCAAAGAGGGGGTATAGTGCGTGTTTGATTTGTGGAAAAAAAACATTTTGGCTGAAAATCAGCCATTTTTGGCTTGGCCGGGTATTAGATTTTTTGACATTTTCAGGTTTTGCGAAAAATCACTTAATTCTCCTACTTCTACATCTAGAGGGTTAAAACTATGTTGGAAAGCATCCCAAAAGAGTTCCCAAAGAGGGGGTATAGTGCACGTTTGATTTGTGGAAAAAAAAATTTTGGCTGAAAATCAGCCATTTTTGGCTTGGCCGGGTATTAGATTTTTTGACGTTTTCAGGTTTTGCGAAAAATCACTTAATTCTCCTACTTCTACATCTAGAGGGTTAAAACTATGTTGGAAAGCATCCCAAAAGAGTTCCCAAAGAGGGGGTATAGTGCGTGTTTGATTTGTGGAAAAAAAACATTTTGGCTGAAAATCAGCCATTTTTGGCTTGGCCGGGTATTAGATTTTTTGACGTTTTCAGGTTTTGCGAAAAATCACTTAATTCTCCTACTTCTACATCTAGAGGGTTAAAACTATGTTGGAAAGCATCCCAAAAGAGTTCCCAAAGAGGGGGTATAGTGCACGTTTGATTTGTGGAAAAAAAATTTTTGGCTGAAAATCAGCCATTTTTGGCTTGGCCGGGTATTAGATTTTTTGACGTTTTCAGGTTTTGCGAAAAATCACTTAATTCTCCTACTTCTACATCTAGAGGGTTAAAACTATGTTGGAAAGCATCCCAAAAGAGTTCCCAAAGAGGGGGTATAGTGCACGTTTGATTTGTGGAAAAAAAAATTTTGGCTGAAAATCAGCCATTTTTGGCTTGGCCGGGTATTAGATTTTTTGACGTTTTCAGGTTTTGCAAAAAATCACTTAATTCTCCTACTTCTACATCTAGAGGGTTAAAACTATGTTGGAAAGCATCCCAAAAGAGTTCCCAAAGAGGGGGCATAGTGCACGTTTAATTTGTGGAAATAAAATTTTTGGCTGAAAATCAGCCATTTTTGGCTTGGCCGGGTATTAGATTTTTTGACGTTTTCAGGTTTTGCGAAAAATCACTTAATTCTCCTACTTCAACATCTAGAGGGTTAAAACCCTGTTGGAAAACATCCCAAAAGAGTTCCCAAAGAAAGGGTATAGTGCGTGTTTGAATTGTGGAAAAAAAAATTTTGGCTGAAAATCAGCCATTTTTGGCTTGGCCGGGTATTAGATTTTTTGACGTTTTCAGGTTTTGCGAAAAATCACTTAATTCTCCTACTTCTACATCTAGAGGGTTAAAACTATGTTGGAAAGCATCCCAAAAGAGTTCCCAATGAGGGGGTATAGTGCGTGTTTGATTTGTGGGAAAAAAAGTTTTGGCTGAAAATCAGCCATTTTTGGCTTGGCCGGGTATTATATTTTTTGACGTTTTCAGGTTTTGCGAAAAATCACTTAATTCTCCTACTTCTACATCTAGAGGGTTAAAACTATCTTGGAAAGCATCCCAAAAGAGTCTCAATGAGGGGGTATAGTGCGTGTTTCATTTGTGGAAAAAAAATTTTTGGATGAAAATCAGCCATTTTTGGCTTGGCCGGGTATTAGATTTTTTGACGTTTTCAGGTTTTGTGAAAAATCACTTAATTCTCCTACTTCTACATCTAGAGGGTTAAAACTATGTTGGAAAGCATCCCAAAAGAGTTCCCAAAGAGGGGGTATAGTGCGTGTTTGATTTGTGTAAAAAAAAATTTTAGCTGAAAATCAGCCATTTTTGGCTTGGCCGGGTATTAGATTTTTTGACGTTTTTAGGTTATGCGAGAAATCACTTAATTCTCCTACTTCTACATCTAGAGGGTTAAAACTATGTTGGAAAGCATCCCAAAAGAGTTCCCAAAGAGGGGGTATAGTGCACGTTTGATTTGTGGAAAAAAAAATTTTGGCTGAAAATCAGCCATTTTTGGCTTGGCCGGGTATTAGATTTTTTCACGTTTTCAGGTTTTGCGAAAAATCACTTAATTCTCCTACTTCTACATCTAGAGGGTTAAAACTATGTTGGAAAGCATCCCAAAAGAGTTCCCTAAGAGGGGGCATAGTGCACGTTTGATTTGTGGAAAAAAAAATTTTGGCTGAAAATCAGCCATTTTTGGCTTGGCCGGGTATTAGATTTTTTGACGTTTTCAGGTTTTGCGAAAAATCACTTTATTCTCCTACTTCTACATCTAGAGGATTAAAACTATGTTGGAAAGTATCTCAAAAGAGTTCCCAAAGAGGGGGTATAGCGTGTGTTTGATTTGTGGGAAAAAAAATTTTTGGCTGAAAATCAGCCATTTTTGGCTTGGCCGGGTATTAGATTTTTTGACGTTTTCAGGTTTTGCAAAAAATCACTTAATTCTCCTACTTCTACATCTAGAGGGTTAAAACTATGTTGGAAAGCATCCCAAGAGAGTTCCCAAAGAGGGGGTTTAGTGCGTGTTTGATTTCTGGAAAAAAAAAATTGGGGCTGAAAATAAGCCATTTTTGGCTTGGCCGGGTATTAGATTTGTTGACGTTTTCAGGTTTTGCGAAAAGTCACTTAATTCTCCTACTTCTACATCTAGAGGGTTAAAACTATGTTGGAAAGCATCCCAAAAGAGTTCCCAAAGAGGGGGTATAGTGCGTGTTTGATTTGTGGAAAAATAAATTTTGGCTGAAAATCAGCCATTTTTGGCTTGGCCGGGTATTAGATTTTTTGACGTTTTTAGGTTTTGCAAAAAATCACTTAATTCTCCTACTTCTACATCTAGAGGGTTAAAACTATGTTGGAAAGCATCCCAAAAGAGTTCCCAAAGAGGGGGTATAGTGCGTGTTTGATTTGTGGAAAAAAAACATTTTGGCTGAAAATCAGCCATTTTTGGCTTGGCCGGGTATTAGATTTTTTGACGTTTTCAGGTTTTGCGAAAAATCACTTAATTCTCCTACTTCTACATCTAGAGGGTTAAAACTATGTTGGAAAGCATCCCAAAAGAGTTCCCAAAGAGGGGGTATAGTGCACGTTTGATTTGTGGAAAAAAAAATTTTGGCTGAAAATCAGCCATTTTTGGCTTGGCCGGGTATTAGATTTTTTGACGTTTTCAGGTTTTGCGAAAAATCACTTTATTCTCCTACTTCTACATCTAGAGGGTTAAAACTATGTTGGAAAGTATCTCAAAAGAGTTCCCAAAGAGGGGGTATAGCGTGTGTTTGATTTGTGGGAAAAAAAAATTGGGGCTGAAAATAAGCCATTTTTGGCTTGGCCGGGTATTAGATTTGTTGACGTTTTCAGGTTTTGCGAAAAGTCACTTAATTCTCCTACTTCTACATCTAGAGGGTTAAAACTATGTTGGAAAGCATCCCAAAAGAGTTCCCAAAGAGGGGGTATAGTGCGTGTTTGATTTGTGGAAAAATAAATTTTGGCTGAAAATCAGCCATTTTTGGCTTGGCCGGGTATTAGATTTTTTGACGTTTTTAGGTTTTGCAAAAAATCACTTAATTCTCCTACTTCTACATCTAGAGGGTTAAAACTATGTTGGAAAGCATCCCAAAAGAGTTCCCAAAGAGGGGGTATAGTGCGTGTTTGATTTGTGGAAAAAAAACATTTTGGCTGAAAATCAGCCATTTTTGGCTTGGCCGGGTATTAGATTTTTTGACGTTTTCAGGTTTTGCGAAAAATCACTTAATTCTCCTACTTCTACATCTAGAGGGTTAAAACTATGTTGGAAAGCATCCCAAAAGAGTTCCCAAAGAGGGGGTATAGTGCACGTTTGATTTGTGGAAAAAAAAATTTTGGCTGAAAATCAGCCATTTTTGGCTTGGCCGGGTATTAGATTTTTTGACGTTTTCAGGTTTTGCGAAAAATCACTTTATTCTCCTACTTCTACATCTAGAGGGTTAAAACTATGTTGGAAAGTATCTCAAAAGAGTTCCCAAAGAGGGGGT
Source organism: Ranitomeya variabilis (assembly GCF_051348905.1). Taxonomy (NCBI): domain Eukaryota; kingdom Metazoa; phylum Chordata; class Amphibia; order Anura; family Dendrobatidae; genus Ranitomeya; species Ranitomeya variabilis. The sequence goes on along the minus strand of NC_135233.1, from coordinate 708,699,792 downwards.
ATAGCGTGTGTTTGATTTGTGGGAAAAAAAAATTTTGGCTGAAAATCAGCCATTTTTGGCTTGGCCGGGTATTAGATTTTTTGACGTTTTCAGGTTTTGCAAAAAATCACTTAATTCTCCTACTTCTACATCTAGAGGGTTAAAACTATGTTGGAAAGCATCCCAAGAGAGTTCCCAAAGAGGGGGTTTGGTGCGTGTTTGATTTCTGGAAAAAAAAAATTGGGGCTGAAAATAAGCCATTTTTGGCTTGGCCGGGTATTAGATTTGTTGACGTTTTCAGGTTTTGCGAAAAGTCACTTAATTCTCCTACTTCTACATCTAGAGGGTTAAAACTATGTTGGAAAGCATCCCAAAAGAGTTCCCAAAGAGGGGGTATAGTGCGTGTTTGATTTGTGGAAAAATAAATTTTGGCTGAAAATCAGCCATTTTTGGCTTGGCCGGGTATTAGATTTTTTGACGTTTTTAGGTTTTGCGAAAAATCACTTAATTCTCCTACTTCTACATCTAGAGGGTTAAAACTATGTTGGAAAGCATCCCAAAAGAGTTCCCAAAGAGGGGGTATAGTGCGTGTTTGATTTGTGGAAAAAAAACATTTTGGCTGAAAATCAGCCATTTTTGGCTTGGCCGGGTATTAGATTTTTTGACGTTTTCAGGTTTTGCGAAAAATCACTTAATTCTCCTACTTCTACATCTAGAGGGTTAAAACTATGTTGGAAAGCATCCCAAAAGAGTTCCCAAAGAGGGGGTATAGTGCACGTTTGATTTGTGGAAAAAAAACATTTTGGCTGAAAATCAGCCATTTTTGGCTTGGCCGGGTATTAGATTTTTTGACGTTTTCAGGTTTTGCGAAAAATCACTTAATTCTCCTACTTCTACATCTAGAGGGTTAAAACTATGTTGGAAAGCATCCCAAAAGAGTTCCCAAAGAGGGGGTATAGTGCACGTTTGATTTGTGGAAAAAAAATTTTTGGCTGAAAATCAGCCATTTTTGGCTTGGCCGGGTATTAGATTTTTTGACGTTTTCAGGTTTTGCGAAAAATCACTTAATTCTCCTACTTCTACATCTAGAGGGTTAAAACTATGTTGGAAAGCATCCCAAAAGAGTTCCCAAAGAGGGGGTATAGTGCGTGTTTGATTTGTGGAAAAAAAACATTTTGGCTGAAAATCAGCCATTTTTGGCTTGGCCGGGTATTAGATTTTTTGACGTTTTCATGTTTTGCGAAAAATCACTTAATTCTCCTACTTCTACATCTAGAGGGTTAAAACTATGTTGGAAAGCATCCCAAAAGAGTTCCCAAAGAGGGGGTATAGTGCACGTTTGATTTGTGGAAAAAAAAATTTTGGCTGAAAATCAGCCATTTTTGGCTTGGCCGGGTATTAGATTTTTTGACATTTTCAGGTTTTGCGAAAAATCACTTAATTCTCCTACTTCTACATCTAGAGGGTTAAAACTATGTTGGAAAGCATCCCAAAAGAGTTCCCAAAGAGGGGGTATAGTGCACGTTTGATTTGTGGAAAAAAAAATTTTGGCTGAAAATCAGCCATTTTTGGCTTGGCCGGGTATTAGATTTTTTGACGTTTTTAGGTTTTGCGAAAAATCACTTAATTCTCCTACTTCTACATCTAGAGGGTTAAAACTATGTTGGAAAGCATCCCAAAAGAGTTCCCAAAGAGGGGGTATAGTGCGTGTTTGATTTGTGGAAAAAAAACATTTTGTCTGAAAATCAGCCATTTTTGGCTTGGCCGGGTATTAGATTTTTTGACGTTTTCAGGTTTTGCGAAAAATCACTTAATTCTCCTACTTCTACATCTAGAGGGTTAAAACTATGTTGGAAAGCATCCCAAAAGAGTTCCCAAAGAGGGGGTATAGTGCACGTTTGATTTGTGGAAAAAACAATTTTGGCTGAAAATCAGCCATTTTTGGCTTGGCCGGGTATTAGATTTTTTGACGTTTTCAGGTTTTGCGAAAAATCACTTAATTCTCCTACTTCTACATCTAGAGGGTTAAAACTATGTTGGAAAGCATCCCAAAAGAGTTCCCAAAGAGGGGGTATAGTGCACGTTTGATTTGTGGAAAAAAAAATTTTGGCTGAAAATCAGCCATTTTTGGCTTGGCCGGGTATTAGATTTTTTGACGTTTTCAGGTTTTGCGAAAAATCACTTAATTCTCCTACTTCTACATCTAGAGGGTTAAAACTATGTTGGAAAGCATCCCAAAAGAGTTCCCAAAGAGGGGGTATAGTGCGTGTTTGATTTGTGGAAAAATAAATTTTGGCTGAAAATCAGCCATTTTTGGCTTGGCCGGGTATTAGATTTTTTGACGTTTTTAGGTTTTGCGAAAAATCACTTAATTCTCCTACTTCTACATCTAGAGGGTTAAAACTATGTTGGAAAGCATCCCAAAAGAGTTCCCAAAGAGGGGGTATAGTGCGTGTTTGATTTGTGGAAAAAAAACATTTTGTCTGAAAATCAGCCATTTTTGGCTTGGCCGGGTATTAGATTTTTTGACGTTTTCAGGTTTTGCGAAAAATCACTTAATTCTCCTACTTCTACATCTAGAGGGTTAAAACTATGTTGGAAAGCATCCCAAAAGAGTTCCCAAAGAGGGGGTATAGTGCACGTTTGATTTGTGGAAAAAAAAATTTTGGCTGAAAATCAGCCATTTTTGGCTTGGCCGGGTATTAGATTTTTTGACGTTTTCAGGTTTTGCGAAAAATCACTTAATTCTCCTACTTCTACATCTAGAGGGTTAAAACTATGTTGGAAAGCATCCCAAAAGAGTTCCCAAAGAGGGGGTATAGTGCACGTTTGATTTGTGGAAAAAAAAATTTTGGCTGAAAATCAGCCATTTTTGGCTTGGCCGGGTATTAGATTTTTTGACGTTTTCAGGTTTTGCAAAAAATCACTTAATTCTCCTACTTCTACATCTAGAGGGTTAAAACTATGTTGGAAAGCATCCCAAAAGAGTTCCCAAAGAGGGGGTATAGTGCGTGTTTGATTTGTGTAAAAAAAAATTTTAGCTGAAAATCAGCCATTTTTGGCTTGGCCGGGTATTAGATTTTTTGATGTTTTTAGGTTATGCGAGAAATCACTTAATTCTCCTACTTCTACATCTAGAAGGTTAAAACTATGTTGGAAAGCATCCCAAAAGAGTTCCCAAAGAGGGGGTATAGTGCGTGTTTGATTTGTGGAAAAAAAATTTTTGGCTGAAAATCAGCCATTTTTGGCTTGGCCGGGTATTAGATTTTTTGACGTTTTCAGGTTTTGCGAAAAATCACTTAATTCTCCTACTTCTACATCTAGAGGGTTAAAACTATGTTGGAAAGCATCCCAAAAGAGTTCCCAAAGAGGGGGTATAGTGCACGTTTGATTTGTGTAAAAAAAAAATTTGGCTGAAAATCAGCCATTTTTGGCTTGGCCGGTTATTAGATTTTTTGACGTTTTCAGGTTTTGCGAAGTCACTTAATTCTCCTACTTCTACATCAAGGGGGTTAAAACCCTGTTGGAAAGCATCCCAAAAGAGTTCCCAAAGAGGGGGTATAGTGCGTGCTTGATTTCTGGGGAAAAAAAATTTTGGCTGAAAATCAGCCATTTTTGGCTTGGCCGGGTATTAGATTTTTTGACGTTTTCAGGTTTTGCGAAAAATCACTTAATTCTCCTACTTCTACATCTAGAGGGTTAAAACTATGTTGGAAAGCATCCCAAAAGAGTTCCCAAAGAGGGGGTATAGTGCGCGTTTGATTTGTGGAAAAATAATTTTGGCTGAAAATCAGCCATTTTTGGCTTGGCCGGGTATTAGACTTTTTGACGTTTTCAGGTTTTGCGAAAAATCACTTAATTCTCCTACTTCTACATCTAGAGGGTTAAAACTATGTTGGAAAGCATCCCAAAAGAGTTCCCAAAGAGGAAGTATGGTGTACGTTTGATTTGTGGAAAAAAAATTTTGGCTGAAAATCAGCCATTTTTTGCTTGGCTGGGTATTAGATTTTTTGACGTTTTTATTTTCTGCGAAAAATCACTTAATTCTCCTACTTCTACATCTAGAGGGTTAAAACTATGTTGGAAAGCATCCCAAAAGAGTTCCCAAAGAGGGGGTATAGTGCGTGATTGATTTGTGGAAAAAAATGTTTTAGCTGAAAATCAGCCATTTTTAGCTTGGCCGGGTATTAGATTTTTTGACGTTTTCAGGTTTTGTGAAAAATCACTTAATTCTCCTACTTCTACATCTAGAGGGTTAAAACTATGTTGGAAAGCATCCCAAAAGAGTTCCCAAAGAGGGGGTATAGTGCGTGTTTGATTTGTGTAAAAAAAATTTTTAGCTGAAAATCAGCCATTTTTGGCTTGGCCGGGTATTAGATTTTTTGACGTTTTTAGGTTATGCGAGAAATCACTTAATTCTCCTACTTCTACATCTAGAGGGTTAAAACTATGTTGGAAAGCATCCCAAAAGAGTTCCAAAGAGGGGGTATAGTGCGTGTTTGATTTGTGGAAAAAAAAATTTTGGCTGAAAATCAGCCATTTTTGGCTTGGCCGGGTATTAGATTTTTTGACGTTTTCAGGTTTTGCAAAAAATCACTTAATTCTCCTACTTCTACATCTAGAGGGTTAAAACTATGTTGGAAAGCATCCCAAAAGAGTTCCCAAAGAGGGGGCATAGTGCACGTTTGATTTGTGGAAAAAAAAATTTTGGCTGAAAATCAGCCATTTTTGGCTTGGCCGGGTATTAGATTTTTTGACGTTTTCAGGTTTTGCAAAAAATCACTTAATTCTCCTACTTCTACATCTAGAGGGTTAAAACTATGTTGGAAAGTATCTCAAAAGAGTTCCCAAAGAGGGGGTATAGCGTGTGTTTGATTTGTGGAAAAAAAAAATTTTGGCTGAAAATCAGCCAATTTTGGCTTGGCCGGGTATTAGATTTTTTGACGTTTTCAGGTTTTGCAAAAAATCACTTAATTCTCCTACTTCTACATCTAGAGGGTTAAAAATATGTTGGAAAGCATCCCAAGAGAGTTCCCAAAGAGAGGGTTTAGTGCGTGTTTGATTTCTGGAAAAAAAAAATTGGGGCTGAAAATAAGCCATTTTTGGCTTAGCCGGGTATTAGATTTGTTGACGTTTTCAGGTTTTGCGAAAAGTCACTTAATTCTCCTACTTCTACATCTAGAGGGTTAAAACTATGTTGGAAAGCATCCCAAAAGAGTTCCCAAAGAGGGGGTATAGTGCACGTTTGATTTGTGGGAAAATAAATTTTGGCTGAAAATCAGCCATTTTTGGCTTGGCCGGGTATTAGATTTTTTGACGTTTTTAGGTTTTGCGAAAAATCACTTAATTCTCCTACTTCTACATCTAGAGGGTTAAAACTATGTTGGAAAGCATCCCAAAAGAGTTCCGAAAGAGGGGGTATAGTGCGTGTTTGATTTCTGGAAAAAAAAATTTGGGCTGAAAATAAGCCATTTTTGGCATGGCCAGGTATTAGATTTTTTGACGTTTTCAGGTGTTGCGAAAAATCACTTAATTCTCCTACTTCTACATCTAGAGGGTTAAAACTGTGTTGGAAAGCATCCCAAAAGAGTTCCCAAAGAGGGGGTATAGTGCACGTTTGATTTGTGGAAAAAAAATTTTGGCTGAAAATCAGCCATTTTTGGCTTGGCCGGGTATTAGACTTTTTGACGTTTTCAGGTTTTGCGAAAAATCACTTAATTCTCCTACTTCTACATCTAGAGGGTTAAAACTATGTTGGAAAGCATCCCAAAAGAGTTCCCAAAGAGGAAGTATAGTGTACGTTTGATTTGTGGAAAAAAAATTTTGGCTGAAAATCAGCCATTTTTTGCTTGGCCGGGTATTAGATTTTTTGACGTTTTTATTTTTTGCGAAAAATCACTTAATTCTCCTACTTCTACATCTAGAGGGTTAAAACTATGTTGGAAAGCATCCCAAAAGAGTTCCCAAAGAGGGGGTATAGTGCGTGATTGATTTGTGGAAAAAAAATTTTTAGCTGAAAATCAGCCATTTTTGGCTTGGCCGGGTATTAGATTTTTTGACGTTTTCAGGTTTTGCGAAAAATCACTTAATTCTCCTACTTCTACATCTAGAGGGTTAAAACTATGTTGGAAAGCATCCCAAAAGAGTTCCCAAAGAGGGGGTATAGTGCGTGTTTGATTTTTGGGAAAAAAAAATTTGGCTGAAAATCAGCCATTTTTGGCTTGGCCGGGTATTAGATTTTTTGACGTTTTCAGGTTTTGCAAAAAATCACTTAATTCTCCTACTTCTACATCTAGAGGGTTAAAACTATGTTGGAAAGCATCCCAAGAGAGTTCCCAAAGAGGGGGTTTAGTGCGTGTTTGATTTCTGGAAAAAAAAAATTTGGGCTGAAAATCAGCCATTTTTGGCTTGGCCGGGTATTAGATTTTTTGACGTTTTCAAGTTTTGCGAAAAATCACTTAATTCTCCTACTTCTACATCTAGAGGGTTAAAACTATGTTGGAAAGCATCCCAAAAGAGTTCCCAAAGAGGGGGTATACTGCACGTTTGATTTGTGTAAAAAAAAATTTTGGCTGAAAATCAGCCATTTTTGGCTTGGCCGGGTATTAGATTTTTTGACGCTTTCAGGTTTTGCGAAAAATCACTTAATTCTCCTACTTCTACATCTAGAGGGTTAAAACTATGTTGGAAAGCATCCCAAAAGAGTTCCCAAAGAGGGGGTATAGTGCACGTTTGATTTGTGGAAAAAAAAATTTGGGCTGAAAATCAGCCATTTTTGGCTTGGCCGGGTATTAGATTTTTTGACGTTTTCAGGTTTTGCGAAAAATCACTTAATTCTCCTACTTCTACATCTAGAGGGTTAAAACTATGTTGGAAAGCATCCCAAAAGAGTTCCCAAAGAGGGGGTATAGTGCGTGTTTGATTTGTGGAAAAAAAATTTTTTGGCTGAAAATCAGCCATTTTTGGCTTGGCCGGGTATTAGATTTTTTGACGTTTTCAGGTTTTGCGAAAAATCATTTAATTCTCCTACTTCTACATCTAGAGGGTTAAAACTATGTTGGAAAGCATCCCAAAAGAGTTCCCAAAGAGGGGGTATAGTGCGTGTTTGATTTGTGGAAAAAAAAATTTTTGGCTGAAAATCAGCCATTTTTGGCTTGGCCGGGTATTAGATTTTTTGACGTTTTCAGGTTTTGCGAAAAATCACTTAATTCTCCTACTTCTACATCTAGAGGGTTAAAACTATGTTGGAAAGCATCCCAAAAGAGTTCCTAAAGAGGGGTTATAGTGCACGTTTGATTTGTGGAAAAAAAACATTTTGGCTGAAAATCAGCCATTTTTGGCTTGGCCGGGTATTAGATTTTTTGACGTTTTCAGGTTTTGCAAAAAATCACTTAATTCTCCTACTTCTACATCTAGAGGGTTAAAACTATGTTGGAAAGCATCCCAAAAGAGTTCCCAAAGAGGGGGTATAGTGCGTGTTTGATTTGTGGAAAAAAAATTTTTGGCTGAAAATCAGCCATTTTTGGCTTGGCCGGGTATTAGATTTTTTGACGTTTTCAGGTTTTGCGAAAAATCACTTAATTCTCCTACTTCTACATCTAGAGGGTTAAAACTATGTTGGAAAGCATCCCAAAAGAGTTCCTAAAGAGGGGTTATAGTGCACGTTTGATTTGTGGAAAAAAAACATTTTGGCTGAAAATCAGCCATTTTTGGCTTGGCCGGGTATTAGATTTGTTGACGTTTTCAGGTTTTGCGAAAAGTCACTTAATTCTCCTACTTCTACATCTAGAGGGTTAAAACTATGTTGGAAAGCATCCCAAAAGAGTTCCCAAAGAGGGGGTATAGTGCGTGTTTGATTTGTGGAAAAAAAATTTTTGGCTGAAAATCAGCCATTTTTGGCTTGGCCGGGTATTAGATTTTTTGACGTTTTTAGGTTTTGCGAAAAATCACTTAATTCTCCTACTTCTACATCTAGAGGGTTAAAACTATGTTGGAAAGCATCCCAAAAGAGTTCCCAAAGAGGGGGTATAGTGCGTGTTTGATTTGTGGAAAAAAAAATTTTGGCTGAAAATCAGCCATTTTTGGCTTGGCCGGGTATTAGATTTTTTGACGTTTTCAGGTTTTGCGAAAAATCACTTAATTCTCCTACTTCTACATCTAGAGGGTTAAAACTATGTTGGAAAGCATCCCAAAAGAGTTCCCAAAGAGGGGGTATAGTGCGTGTTTGATTTGTGGAAAAAAAAATTTTGGCTGAAAATCAGCCATTTTTGGCTTGGCCGGGTATTAGATTTTTTGACGTTTTCAAGTTTTGCGAAAAATCACTTAATTCTCCTACTTCTACATCTAGAGGGTTAAAACTATGTTGGAAAGCATCCCAAAAGAGTTCCCAAAGAGGGGGTATAGTGCACGTTTGATTTGTGGAAAAAAATTTTTTGGCTGAAAATCAGCCATTTTTGGCTTGGCCGGGTATTAGATTTTTTGACGCTTTCAGGTTTTGCGAAAAATCACTTAATTCTCCTACTTCTACATCTAGAGGGTTAAAACTATGTCGGAAAGCATCCCAAAAGAGTTCCCAAAGAGGGGGTATAGTGCACGTTTGATTTGTGGAAAAAAAAATTTTGGCTGAAAATCAGCCATTTTTGGCTTGGCCGGGTATTAGATTTTTTGACGTTTTCAGGTTTTGCGAAAAATCACTTAATTCTCCTACTTCTACATCTAGAGGGTTAAAACTATGTTGGAAAGCATCCCAAAAGAGTTCCCAAAGAGGGGGTATAGTGCGTGTTTGATTTGTGGAAAAATAAATTTTGGCTGAAAATCAGCCATTTTTGGCTTGGCCGGGTATTAGATTTTTTGACGTTTTTAGGTTTTGCAAAAAATCACTTAATTCTCCTACTTCTACATCTAGAGGGTTAAAACTATGTTGGAAAGCATCCCAAAAGAGTTCCCAAAGAGGGGGTATAGTGCGTGTTTGATTTGTGGAAAAAAAACATTTTGGCTGAAAATCAGCCATTTTTGGCTTGGCCGGGTATTAGATTTTTTGACGTTTTCAGGTTTTGCGAAAAATCACTTAATTCTCCTACTTCTACATCTAGAGGGTTAAAACTATGTTGGAAAGCATCCCAAAAGAGTTCCCAAAGAGGGGGTATAGTGCACGTTTGATTTGTGGAAAAAAAAATTTTTGGCTGAAAATCAGCCATTTTTGGCTTGGCCGGGTATTAGATTTTTTGACGTTTTCAGGTTTTGCGAAAAATCATTTAATTCTCCTACTTCTACATCTAGAGGGTTAAAACTATGTTGGAAAGCATCCCAAAAGAGTTCCCAAAGAGGGGGTATAGTGCGTGTTTGATTTGTGGAAAAAAAAATTTTTGGCTGAAAATCAGCCATTTTTGGCTTGGCCGGGTATTAGATTTTTTGACGTTTTCAGGTTTTGCGAAAAATCACTTAATTCTCCTACTTCTACATCTAGAGGGTTAAAACTATGTTGGAAAGCATCCCAAAAGAGTTCCTAAAGAGGGGTTATAGTGCACGTTTGATTTGTGGGAAAAAAACATTTTGGCTGAAAATCAGCCATTTTTGGCTTGGCCGGGTATTAGATTTTTTGACGTTTTCAGGTTTTGCAAAAAATCACTTAATTCTCCTACTTCTACATCTAGAGGGTTAAAACTATGTTGGAAAGCATCCCAAAAGAGTTCCCAAAGAGGGGGTACAGTGCGTGTTTGATTTGTGGAAAAAAAATTTTTGGCTGAAAATCAGCCATTTTTGGCTTGGCCGGGTATTAGATTTTTTGACGTTTTTAGGTTTTGCGAAAAATCACTTAATTCTCCTACTTCTACATCTAGAGGGTTAAAACTATGTTGGAAAGCATCCCAAAAGAGTTCCCAAAGAGGGGGTATAGTGCGTGTTTGATTTGTGGAAAAAAAAATTTTGGCTGAAAATCAGCCATTTTTGGCTTGGCCGGGTATTAGATTTTTTGACGTTTTCAGGTTTTGCGAAAAATCACTTAATTCTCCTACTTCTACATCTAGAGGGTTAAAACTATGTTGGAAAGCATCCCAAAAGAGTTCCTAAAGAGGGGTTATAGTGCACGTTTGATTTGTGGAAAAAAAAATTTTGGCTGAAAATCAGCCATTTTTGGCTTGGCCGGGTATTAGATTTGTTGACGTTTTCAGGTTTTGCGAAAAGTCACTTAATTCTCCTACTTCTACATCTAGAGGGTTAAAACTATGTTGGAAAGCATCCCAAAAGAGTTCCCAAAGAGGGGGTATAGTGCGTGTTTGATTTGTGGAAAAAAATTTTTTGGCTGAAAATCAGCCATTTTTGGCTTGGCCGGGTATTAGATTTTTTGACGTTTTTAGGTTTTGCGAAAAATCACTTAATTCTCCTACTTCTACATCTAGAGGGTTAAAACTATGTTGGAAAGCATCCCAAAAGAGTTCCCAAAGAGGGGGTATAGTGCGTGTTTGATTTGTGGAAAAAAAAATTTTGGCTGAAAATCAGCCATTTTTGGCTTGGCCGGGTATTAGATTTTTTGACGTTTTCAGGTTTTGCGAAAAATCACTTAATTCTCCTACTTCTACATCTAGAGGGTTAAAACTATGTTGGAAAGCATCCCAAAAGAGTTCCCAAAGAGGGGGTATAGTGCGTGTTTGATTTGTGGAAAAAAAAATTTTGGCTGAAAATCAGCCATTTTTGGCTTGGCCGGGTATTAGATTTTTTGACGTTTTCAAGTTTTGCGAAAAATCACTTAATTCTCCTACTTCTACATCTAGAGGGTTAAAACTATGTTGGAAAGCATCCCAAAAGAGTTCCCAAAGAGGGGGTATAGTGCACGTTTGATTTGTGGAAAAAAAATTTTTGGCTGAAAATCAGCCATTTTTGGCTTGGCCGGGTATTAGATTTTTTGACGCTTTCAGGTTTTGCGAAAAATCACTTAATTCTCCTACTTCTACATCTAGAGGGTTAAAACTATGTTGGAAAGCATCCCAAAAGAGTTCCCAAAGAGGGGGTATAGTGCACGTTTGATTTGTGGAAAAAAAAATTTTGGCTGAAAATCAGCCATTTTTGGCTTGGCCGGGTATTAGATTTTTTGACGTTTTCAGGTTTTGCGAAAAATCACTTAATTCTCCTACTTCTACATCTAGAGGGTTAAAACTATGTTGGAAAGCATCCCAAAAGAGTTCCCAAAGAGGGGGTATAGTGCGTGTTTGATTTGTGGAAAAATAAATTTTGGCTGAAAATCAGCCATTTTTGGCTTGGCCGGGTATTAGATTTTTTGACGTTTTTAGGTTTTGCAAAAAATCACTTAATTCTCCTACTTCTACATCTAGAGGGTTAAAACTATGTTGGAAAGCATCCCAAAAGAGTTCCCAAAGAGGGGGTATAGTGCGTGTTTGATTTGTGGAAAAAAAACATTTTGGCTGAAAATCAGCCATTTTTGGCTTGGCCGGGTATTAGATTTTTTGACGTTTTCAGGTTTTGCGAAAAATCACTTAATTCTCCTACTTCTACATCTAGAGGGTTAAAACTATGTTGGAAAGCATCCCAAAAGAGTTCCCAAAGAGGGGGTATAGTGCACGTTTGATTTGTGGAAAAAAAAATTTTGGCTGAAAATCAGCCATTTTTGGCTTGGCCGGGTATTAGATTTTTTGACGTTTTCAGGTTTTGCGAAAAATCACTTTATTCTCCTACTTCTACATCTAGAGGGTTAAAACTATGTTGGAAAGTATCTCAAAAGAGTTCCCAAAGAGGGGGTATAGCGTGTGTTTGATTTGTGGGAAAAAAAAATTGGGGCTGAAAATAAGCCATTTTTGGCTTGGCCGGGTATTAGATTTGTTGACGTTTTCAGGTTTTGCGAAAAGTCACTTAATTCTCCTACTTCTACATCTAGAGGGTTAAAACTATGTTGGAAAGCATCCCAAAAGAGTTCCCAAAGAGGGGGTATAGTGCGTGTTTGATTTGTGGAAAAATAAATTTTGGCTGAAAATCAGCCATTTTTGGCTTGGCCGGGTATTAGATTTTTTGACGTTTTTAGGTTTTGCAAAAAATCACTTAATTCTCCTACTTCTACATCTAGAGGGTTAAAACTATGTTGGAAAGCATCCCAAAAGAGTTCCCAAAGAGGGGGTATAGTGCGTGTTTGATTTGTGGAAAAAAAACATTTTGGCTGAAAATCAGCCATTTTTGGCTTGGCCGGGTATTAGATTTTTTGACGTTTTCAGGTTTTGCGAAAAATCACTTAATTCTCCTACTTCTACATCTAGAGGGTTAAAACTATGTTGGAAAGCATCCCAAAAGAGTTCCCAAAGAGGGGGTATAGTGCACGTTTGATTTGTGGAAAAAAAAATTTTGGCTGAAAATCAGCCATTTTTGGCTTGGCCGGGTATTAGATTTTTTGACGTTTTCAGGTTTTGCGAAAAATCACTTTATTCTCCTACTTCTACATCTAGAGGGTTAAAACTATGTTGGAAAGTATCTCAAAAGAGTTCCCAAAGAGGGGGTATAGCGTGTGTTTGATTTGTGGGAAAAAAAAATTTTGGCTGAAAATCAGCCATTTTTGGCTTGGCCGGGTATTAGATTTTTTGACGTTTTCAGGTTTTGCAAAAAATCACTTAATTCTCCTACTTCTACATCTAGAGGGTTAAAACTATGTTGGAAAGCATCCCAAGAGAGTTCCCAAAGAGGGGGTTTGGTGCGTGTTTGATTTCTGGAAAAAAAAAATTGGGGCTGAAAATAAGCCATTTTTGGCTTGGCCGGGTATTAGATTTGTTGACGTTTTCAGGTTTTGCGAAAAGTCACTTAATTCTCCTACTTCTACATCTAGAGGGTTAAAACTATGTTGGAAAGCATCCCAAAAGAGTTCCCAAAGAGGGGGTATAGTGCGTGTTTGATTTGTGGAAAAATAAATTTTGGCTGAAAATCAGCCATTTTTGGCTTGGCCGGGTATTAGATTTTTTGACGTTTTTAGGTTTTGCGAAAAATCACTTAATTCTCCTACTTCTACATCTAGAGGGTTAAAACTATGTTGGAAAGCATCCCAAAAGAGTTCCCAAAGAGGGGGTATAGTGCGTGTTTGATTTGTGGAAAAAAAACATTTTGGCTGAAAATCAGCCATTTTTGGCTTGGCCGGGTATTAGATTTTTTGACGTTTTCAGGTTTTGCGAAAAATCACTTAATTCTCCTACTTCTACATCTAGAGGGTTAAAACTATGTTGGAAAGCATCCCAAAAGAGTTCCCAAAGAGGGGGTATAGTGCACGTTTGATTTGTGGAAAAAAAAATTTTGGCTGAAAATCAGCCATTTTTGGCTTGGCCGGGTATTAGATTTTTTGACGTTTTCAGGTTTTGCGAAAAATCACTTAATTCTCCTACTTCTACATCTAGAGGGTTAAAACTATGTTGGAAAGCATCCCAAAAGAGTTCCCAAAGAGGGGGTATAGTGCGTGTTTGATTTGTGGAAAAAAAACATTTTGGCTGAAAATCAGCCATTTTTGGCTTGGCCGGGTATTAGATTTTTTGACGTTTTCAGGTTTTGCGAAAAATCACTTAATTCTCCTACTTCTACATCTAGAGGGTTAAAACTATGTTGGAAAGCATCCCAAAAGAGTTCCCAAAGAGGGGGTATAGTGCACGTTTGATTTGTGGAAAAAAAAATTTTGGCTGAAAATCAGCCATTTTTGGCTTGGCCGGGTATTAGATTTTTTGACGTTTTCAGGTTTTGCGAAAAATCACTTAATTCTCCTACTTCTACATCTAGAGGGTTAAAACTATGTTGGAAAGCATCCCAAAAGAGTTCCCAAAGAGGGGGTATAGTGCACGTTTGATTTGTGGAAAAAAAAAATTTTGGCTGAAAATCAGCCATTTTTGGCTTGGCCGGGTATTAGATTTTTTGACGTTTTTAGGTTTTGCGAAAAATCACTTAATTCTCCTACTTCTACATCTAGAGGGATAAAACTATGTTGGAAAGCATCCCAAAAGAGTTCCCAAAGAGGGGGTATAGTGCGTGTTTGATTTGTGGAAAAATAAATTTTGGCTGAAAATCAGCCATTTTTGGCTTGGCCGGGTATTAGATTTTTTGACGTTTTTAGGTTTTGCAAAAAATCACTTAATTCTCCTACTTCTACATCTAGAGGGTTAAAACTATGTTGGAAAGCATCCCAAAAGAGTTCCCAAAGAGGGGGTATAGTGCGTGTTTGATTTGTGGAAAAAAAACATTTTGGCTGAAAATCAGCCATTTTTGGCTTGGCCGGGTATTAGATTTTTTGACGTTTTCAGGTTTTGCGAAAAATCACTTAATTCTCCTACTTCTACATCTAGAGGGTTAAAACTATGTTGGAAAGCATCCCAAAAGAGTTCCCAAAGAGGGGGTATAGTGCACGTTTGATTTGTGGAAAAAAAAATTTTGGCTGAAAATCAGCCATTTTTGGCTTGGCCGGGTATTAGATTTTTTGACGTTTTCAGGTTTTGCGAAAAATCACTTTATTCTCCTACTTCTACATCTAGAGGGTTAAAACTATGTTGGAAAGTATCTCAAAAGAGTTCCCAAAGAGGGGGTATAGCGTGTGTTTGATTTGTGGGAAAAAAAAATTGGGGCTGAAAATAAGCCATTTTTGGCTTGGCCGGGTATTAGATTTGTTGACGTTTTCAGGTTTTGCGAAAAGTCACTTAATTCTCCTACTTCTACATCTAGAGGGTTAAAACTATGTTGGAAAGCATCCCAAAAGAGTTCCCAAAGAGGGGGTATAGTGCGTGTTTGATTTGTGGAAAAATAAATTTTGGCTGAAAATCAGCCATTTTTGGCTTGGCCGGGTATTAGATTTTTTGACGTTTTTAGGTTTTGCAAAAAATCACTTAATTCTCCTACTTCTACATCTAGAGGGTTAAAACTATGTTGGAAAGCATCCCAAAAGAGTTCCCAAAGAGGGGGTATAGTGCGTGTTTGATTTGTGGAAAAAAAACATTTTGGCTGAAAATCAGCCATTTTTGGCTTGGCCGGGTATTAGATTTTTTGACGTTTTCAGGTTTTGCGAAAAATCACTTAATTCTCCTACTTCTACATCTAGAGGGTTAAAACTATGTTGGAAAGCATCCCAAAAGAGTTCCCAAAGAGGGGGTATAGTGCACGTTTGATTTGTGGAAAAAAAAATTTTGGCTGAAAATCAGCCATTTTTGGCTTGGCCGGGTATTAGATTTTTTGACGTTTTCAGGTTTTGCGAAAAATCACTTTATTCTCCTACTTCTACATCTAGAGGGTTAAAACTATGTTGGAAAGTATCTCAAAAGAGTTCCCAAAGAGGGGGTATAGCGTGTGTTTGATTTGTGGGAAAAAAAAATTTTGGCTGAAAATCAGCCATTTTTGGCTTGGCCGGGTATTAGATTTTTTGACGTTTTCAGGTTTTGCAAAAAATCACTTAATTCTCCTACTTCTACATCTAGAGGGTTAAAACTATGTTGGAAAGCATCCCAAGAGAGTTCCCAAAGAGGGGGTTTGGTGCGTGTTTGATTTCTGGAAAAAAAAAATTGGGGCTGAAAATAAGCCATTTTTGGCTTGGCCGGGTATTAGATTTGTTGACGTTTTCAGGTTTTGCGAAAAGTCACTTAATTCTCCTACTTCTACATCTAGAGGGTTAAAACTATGTTGGAAAGCATCCCAAAAGAGTTCCCAAAGAGGGGGTATAGTGCGTGTTTGATTTGTGGAAAAATAAATTTTGGCTGAAAATCAGCCATTTTTGGCTTGGCCGGGTATTAGATTTTTTGACGTTTTTAGGTTTTGCGAAAAATCACTTAATTCTCCTACTTCTACATCTAGAGGGTTAAAACTATGTTGGAAAGCATCCCAAAAGAGTTCCCAAAGAGGGGGTATAGTGCGTGTTTGATTTGTGGAAAAAAAACATTTTGGCTGAAAATCAGCCATTTTTGGCTTGGCCGGGTATTAGATTTTTTGACGTTTTCAGGTTTTGCGAAAAATCACTTAATTCTCCTACTTCTACATCTAGAGGGTTAAAACTATGTTGGAAAGCATCCCAAAAGAGTTCCCAAAGAGGGGGTATAGTGCACGTTTGATTTGTGGAAAAAAAAATTTTGGCTGAAAATCAGCCATTTTTGGCTTGGCCGGGTATTAGATTTTTTGACGTTTTCAGGTTTTGCGAAAAATCACTTAATTCTCCTACTTCTACATCTAGAGGGTTAAAACTATGTTGGAAAGCATCCCAAAAGAGTTCCCAAAGAGGGGGTATAGTGCGTGTTTGATTTGTGGAAAAAAAACATTTTGGCTGAAAATCAGCCATTTTTGGCTTGGCCGGGTATTAGATTTTTTGACGTTTTCAGGTTTTGCGAAAAATCACTTAATTCTCCTACTTCTACATCTAGAGGGTTAAAACTATGTTGGAAAGCATCCCAAAAGAGTTCCCAAAGAGGGGGTATAGTGCACGTTTGATTTGTGGAAAAAAAAATTTTGGCTGAAAATCAGCCATTTTTGGCTTGGCCGGGTATTAGATTTTTTGACGTTTTCAGGTTTTGCGAAAAATCACTTAATTCTCCTACTTCTACATCTAGAGGGTTAAAACTATGTTGGAAAGCATCCCAAAAGAGTTCCCAAAGAGGGGGTATAGTGCACGTTTGATTTGTGGAAAAAAAAATTTTGGCTGAAAATCAGCCATTTTTGGCTTGGCCGGGTATTAGATTTTTTGACGTTTTTAGGTTTTGCGAAAAATCACTTAATTCTCCTACTTCTACATCTAGAGGGATAAAACTATGTTGGAAAGCATCCCAAAAGAGTTCCCAAAGAGGGGGTATAGTGCACGTTTGATTTGTGGAAAAAAAATTTTTGGCTGAAAATCAGCCATTTTTGGCTTGGCCGGGTATTAGATTTTTTGACGTTTTCAGGTTTTGCGAAAAATCACTTAATTCTCCTACTTCTACATCTAGAGGGTTAAAACTATGTTGGAAAGCATCCCAAAAGAGTTCCCAAAGAGGGGGTATAGTGCACGTTTGATTTGTGGAAAAAAAAATTTTGGCTGAAAATCAGCCATTTTTGGCTTGGCCGGGTATTAGATTTTTTGACGTTTTCAGGTTTTGCGAAAAATCACTTAATTCTCCTACTTCTACATCTAGAGGGTTAAAACTATGTTGGAAAGCATCCCAAAAGAGTTCCCAAAGAGGGGGTATAGTGCGTGTTTGATTTGTGGAAAAATAAATTTTGGCTGAAAATCAGCCATTTTTGGCTTGGCCGGGTATTAGATTTTTTGACGTTTTTAGGTTTTGCGAAAAATCACTTAATTCTCCTACTTCTACATCTAGAGGGTTAAAACTATGTTGGAAAGCATCCCAAAAGAGTTCCCAAAGAGGGGGTATAGTGCGTGTTTGATTTGTGGAAAAAAAACATTTTGTCTGAAAATCAGCCATTTTTGGCTTGGCCGGGTATTAGATTTTTTGACGTTTTCAGGTTTTGCGAAAAATCACTTAATTCTCCTACTTCTACATCTAGAGGGTTAAAACTATGTTGGAAAGCATCCCAAAAGAGTTCCCAAAGAGGGGGTATAGTGCACGTTTGATTTGTGGAAAAAAAAATTTTGGCTGAAAATCAGCCATTTTTGGCTTGGCCGGGTATTAGATTTTTTGACGTTTTCAGGTTTTGCGAAAATTCACTTAATTCTCCTACTTCTACATCTAGAGGGTTAAAACTATGTTGGAAAGCATCCCAAAAGAGTTCCCAAAGAGGGGGTATAGTGCACGTTTGATTTGTGGAAAAAAAAATTTTGGCTGAAAATCAGCCATTTTTGGCTTGGCCGGGTATTAGATTTTTTGACGTTTTCAGGTTTTGCAAAAAATCACTTAATTCTCCTACTTCTACATCTAGAGGGTTAAAACTATGTTGGAAAGCATCCCAAAAGAGTTCCCAAAGAGGGGGTATAGTGCGTGTTTGATTTGTGTAAAAAAAAATTTTAGCTGAAAATCAGCCATTTTTGGCTTGGCCGGGTATTAGATTTTTTGATGTTTTTAGGTTATGCGAGAAATCACTTAATTCTCCTACTTCTACATCTAGAAGGTTAAAACTATGTTGGAAAGCATCCCAAAAGAGTTCCCAAAGAGGGGGTATAGTGCGTGTTTGATTTGTGGAAAAAAAAATTTTGGCTGAAAATCAGCCATTTTTGGCTTGGCCGGGTATTAGATTTTTTGACGTTTTCAGGTTTTGCGAAAAATCACTTAATTCTCCTACTTCTACATCTAGAGGGTTAAAACTATGTTGGAAAGCATCCCAAAAGAGTTCCCAAAGAGGGGGTATAGTGCACGTTTGATTTGTGTAAAAAAAAAATTTGGCTGAAAATCAGCCATTTTTGGCTTGGCCGGTTATTAGATTTTTTGACGTTTTCAGGTTTTGCGAAGTCACTTAATTCTCCTACTTCTACATCAAGGGGGTTAAAACCCTGTTGGAAAGCATCCCAAAAGAGTTCCCAAAGAGGGGGTATAGTGCGTGCTTGATTTCTGGGAAAAAAAAATTTTGGCTGAAAATCAGCCATTTTTGGCTTGGCCGGGTATTAGATTTTTTGACGTTTTCAGGTTTTGCGAAAAATCACTTAATTCTCCTACTTCTACATCTAGAGGGTTAAAACTATGTTGGAAAGCATCCCAAAAGAGTTCCGAAAGAGGGGGTATAGTGCGTGTTTGATTTCTGGAAAAAAAATTTTGGGCTGAAAATAAGCCATTTTTGGCTTGGCCGGGTATTAGATTTTTTGACGTTTTCAGGTTTTGCGAAAAATCACTTAATTCTCCTACTTCTACATCTAGAGGGTTAAAACTGTGTTGGAAAGCATCCCAAAAGAGTTCCCAAAGAGGGGGTATAGTGCGCGTTTGATTTGTGGAAAAATAATTTTGGCTGAAAATCAGCCATTTTTGGCTTGGCCGGGTATTAGACTTTTTGACGTTTTCAGGTTTTGCGAAAAATCACTTAATTCTCCTACTTCTACATCTAGAGGGTTAAAACTATGTTGGAAAGCATCCCAAAAGAGTTCCCAAAGAGGAAGTATGGTGTACGTTTGATTTGTGGAAAAAAAATTTTGGCTGAAAATCAGCCATTTTTTGCTTGGCCGGGTATTAGATTTTTTGACGTTTTTATTTTCTGCGAAAAATCACTTAATTCTCCTACTTCTACATCTAGAGGGTTAAAACTATGTTGGAAAGCATCCCAAAAGAGTTCCCAAAGAGGGGGTATAGTGTGTGATTGATTTGTGGAAAAAAATGTTTTAGCTGAAAATCAGCCATTTTTAGCTTGGCCGGGTATTAGATTTTTTGACGTTTTCAGGTTTTGTGAAAAATCACTTAATTCTCCTACTTCTACATCTAGAGGGTTAAAACTATGTTGGAAAGCATCCCAAAAGAGTTCCCAAAGAGGGGGTATAGTGCGTGTTTGATTTGTGTAAAAAAAAATTTTAGCTGAAAATCAGCCATTTTTGGCTTGGCCGGGTATTAGATTTTTTGACGTTTTTAGGTTATGCGAGAAATCACTTAATTCTCCTACTTCTACATCTAGAGGGTTAAAACTATGTTGGAAAGCATCCCAAAAGAGTTCCAAAGAGGGGGTATAGTGCGTGTTTGATTTGTGGAAAAAAAAATTTTGGCTGAAAATCAGCCATTTTTGGCTTGGCCGGGTATTAGATTTTTTGACGTTTTCAGGTTTTGCAAAAAATCACTTAATTCTCCTACTTCTACATCTAGAGGGTTAAAACTATGTTGGAAAGCATCCCAAAAGAGTTCCCAAAGAGGGGGCATAGTGCACGTTTGATTTGTGGAAAAAAAAATTTTGGCTGAAAATCAGCCATTTTTGGCTTGGCCGGGTATTAGATTTTTTGACGTTTTCAGGTTTTGCAAAAAATCACTTAATTCTCCTACTTCTACATCTAGAGGGTTAAAACTATGTTGGAAAGTATCTCAAAAGAGTTCCCAAAGAGGGGGTATAGCGTGTGTTTGATTTGTGGAAAAAAAAATTTTTGGCTGAAAATCAGCCAATTTTGGCTTGGCCGGGTATTAGATTTTTTGACGTTTTCAGGTTTTGCAAAAAATCACTTAATTCTCCTACTTCTACATCTAGAGGGTTAAAAATATGTTGGAAAGCATCCCAAGAGAGTTCCCAAAGAGAGGGTTTAGTGCGTGTTTGATTTCTGGAAAAAAAAAATTGGGGCTGAAAATAAGCCATTTTTGGCTTGGCCGGGTATTAGATTTGTTGACGTTTTCAGGTTTTGCGAAAAGTCACTTAATTCTCCTACTTCTACATCTAGAGGGTTAAAACTATGTTGGAAAGCATCCCAAAAGAGTTCCCAAAGAGGGGGTATAGTGCACGTTTGATTTGTGGGAAAATAAATTTTGGCTGAAAATCAGCCATTTTTGGCTTGGCCGGGTATTAGATTTTTTGACGTTTTTAGGTTTTGCGAAAAATCACTTAATTCTCCTACTTCTACATCTAGAGGGTTAAAACTATGTTGGAAAGCATCCCAAAAGAGTTCCGAAAGAGGGGGTATAGTGCGTGTTTGACTTCTGGAAAAAAAAATTTGGGCTGAAAATAAGCCATTTTTGGCATGGCCAGGTATTAGATTTTTTGACGTTTTCAGGTTTTGCGAAAAATCACTTAATTCTCCTACTTCTACATCTAGAGGGTTAAAACTGTGTTGGAAAGCATCCCAAAAGAGTTCCCAAAGAGGGGGTATAGTGCACGTTTGATTTGTGGAAAAAAAATTTTGGCTGAAAATCAGCCATTTTTGGCTTGGCCGGGTATTAGACTTTTTGACGTTTTCAGGTTTTGCGAAAAATCACTTAATTCTCCTACTTCTACATCTAGAGGGTTAAAACTATGTTGGAAAGCATCCCAAAAGAGTTCCCAAAGAGGGGGTATAGTGCGTGTTTGATTTGTGTAAAAAAAAATTTTAGCTGAAAATCAGCCATTTTTGGCTTGGCCGGGTATTAGATTTTTTGACGTTTTTAGGTTATGCGAGAAATCACTTAATTCTCCTACTTCTACATCTAGAGGGTTAAAACTATGTTGGAAAGCATCCCAAAAGAGTTCCAAAGAGGGGGTATAGTGCGTGTTTGATTTGTGGAAAAAAAAATTTTGGCTGAAAATCAGCCATTTTTGGCTTGGCCGGGTATTAGATTTTTTGACGTTTTCAGGTTTTGCAAAAAATCACTTAATTCTCCTACTTCTACATCTAGAGGGTTAAAACTATGTTGGAAAGCATCCCAAAAGAGTTCCCAAAGAGGGGGCATAGTGCACGTTTGATTTGTGGAAAAAAAATTTTTGGCTGAAAATCAGCCATTTTTGGCTTGGCCGGGTATTAGATTTTTTGACGTTTTCAGGTTTTGCAAAAAATCACTTAATTCTCCTACTTCTACATCTAGAGGGTTAAAACTATGTTGGAAAGTATCTCAAAAGAGTTCCCAAAGAGGGGGTATAGCGTGTGTTTGATTTGTGGAAAAAAAAATTTTTGGCTGAAAATCAGCCAATTTTGGCTTGGCCGGGTATTAGATTTTTTGACGTTTTCAGGTTTTGCAAAAAATCACTTAATTCTCCTACTTCTACATCTAGAGGGTTAAAAATATGTTGGAAAGCATCCCAAGAGAGTTCCCAAAGAGAGGGTTTAGTGCGTGTTTGATTTCTGGAAAAAAAAAATTGGGGCTGAAAATAAGCCATTTTTGGCTTGGCCGGGTATTAGATTTGTTGACGTTTTCAGGTTTTGCGAAAAGTCACTTAATTCTCCTACTTCTACATCTAGAGGGTTAAAACTATGTTGGAAAGCATCCCAAAAGAGTTCCCAAAGAGGGGGTATAGTGCACGTTTGATTTGCGGGAAAATAAATTTTGGCTGAAAATCAGCCATTTTTGGCTTGGCCGGGTATTAGATTTTTTGACGTTTTTAGGTTTTGCGAAAAATCACTTAATTCTCCTACTTCTACATCTAGAGGGTTAAAACTATGTTGGAAAGCATCCCAAAAGAGTTCCGAAAGAGGGGGTATAGTGCGTGTTTGATTTCTGGAAAAAAAATTTGGGCTGAAAATAAGCCATTTTTGGCATGGCCAGGTATTAGATTTTTTGACGTTTTCAGGTTTTGCGAAAAATCACTTAATTCTCCTACTTCTACATCTAGAGGGTTAAAACTGTGTTGGAAAGCATCCCAAAAGAGTTCCCAAAGAGGGGGTATAGTGCACGTTTGATTTGTGGAAAAAAAATTTTGGCTGAAAATCAGCCATTTTTGGCTTGGCCGGGTATTAGACTTTTTGACGTTTTCAGGTTTTGCGAAAAATCACTTAATTCTCCTACTTCTACATCTAGAGGGTTAAAACTATGTTGGAAAGCATCCCAAAAGAGTTCCGAAAGAGGGGGTATAGTGCGTGTTTGATTTCTGGAAAAAAAATTTTGGGCTGAAAATAAGCCATTTTTGGCTTGGCCGGGTATTAGATTTTTTGACGTTTTCAGGTTTTGCGAAAAATCACTTAATTCTCCTACTTCTACATCTAGAGGGTTAAAACTGTGTTGGAAAGCATCCCAAAAGAGTTCCCAAAGAGGGGGTATAGTGCGCGTTTGATTTGTGGAAAAATAATTTTGGCTGAAAATCAGCCATTTTTGGCTTGGCCGGGTATTAGACTTTTTGACGTTTTCAGGTTTTGCGAAAAATCACTTAATTCTCCTACTTCTACATCTAGAGGGTTAAAACTATGTTGGAAAGCATCCCAAAAGAGTTCCCAAAGAGGAATTATGGTGTACGTTTGATTTGTGGAAAAAAAATTTTGGCTGAAAATCAGCCATTTTTTGCTTGGCCGGGTATTAGATTTTTTGACGTTTTTATTTTCTGCGAAAAATCACTTAATTCTCCTACTTCTACATCTAGAGGGTTAAAACTATGTTGGAAAGCATCCCAAAAGAGTTCCCAAAGAGGGGGTATAGTGCGTGATTGATTTGTGGAAAAAAATGTTTTAGCTGAAAATCAGCCATTTTTAGCTTGGCCGGGTATTAGATTTTTTGACGTTTTCAGGTTTTGTGAAAAATCACTTAATTCTCCTACTTCTACATCTAGAGGGTTAAAACTATGTTGGAAAGCATCCCAAAAGAGTTCCCAAAGAGGGGGTATAGTGCGTGTTTGATTTGTGTAAAAAAAAATTTTAGCTGAAAATCAGCCATTTTTGGCTTGGCCGGGTATTAGATTTTTTGACGTTTTTAGGTTATGCGAGAAATCACTTAATTCTCCTACTTCTACATCTAGAGGGTTAAAACTATGTTGGAAAGCATCCCAAAAGAGTTCCAAAGAGGGGGTATAGTGCGTGTTTGATTTGTGGAAAAAAAAATTTTGGCTGAAAATCAGCCATTTTTGGCTTGGCCGGGTATTAGATTTTTTGACGTTTTCAGGTTTTGCAAAAAATCACTTAATTCTCCTACTTCTACATCTAGAGGGTTAAAACTATGTTGGAAAGCATCCCAAAAGAGTTCCCAAAGAGGGGGCATAGTGCACGTTTGATTTGTGGAAAAAAAAATTTTGGGTGAAAATCAGCCATTTTTGGCTTGGCCGGGTATTAGATTTTTTGACGTTTTCAGGTTTTGCAAAAAATCACTTAATTCTCCTACTTCTACATCTAGAGGGTTAAAACTATGTTGGAAAGTATCTCAAAAGAGTTCCCAAAGAGGGGGTATAGCGTGTGTTTGATTTGTGGAAAAAAAAATTTTTGGCTGAAAATCAGCCAATTTTGGCTTGGCCGGGTATTAGATTTTTTGACGTTTTCAGGTTTTGCAAAAAATCACTTAATTCTCCTACTTCTACATCTAGAGGGTTAAAAATATGTTGGAAAGCATCCCAAGAGAGTTCCCAAAGAGAGGGTTTAGTGCGTGTTTGATTTCTGGAAAAAAAAAATGGGGCTGAAAATAAGCCATTTTTGGCTTGGCCGGGTATTAGATTTGTTGACGTTTTCAGGTTTTGCGAAAAGTCACTTAATTCTCCTACTTCTACATCTAGAGGGTTAAAACTATGTTGGAAAGCATCCCAAAAGAGTTCCCAAAGAGGGGGTATAGTGCACGTTTGATTTGTGGGAAAATAAATTTTGGCTGAAAATCAGCCATTTTTGGCTTGGCCGGGTATTAGATTTTTTGACGTTTTTAGGTTTTGCGAAAAATCACTTAATTCTCCTACTTCTACATCTAGAGGGTTAAAACTATGTTGGAAAGCATCCCAAAAGAGTTCCGAAAGAGGGGGTATAGTGCGTGTTTGATTTCTGGAAAAAAAAATTTGGGCTGAAAATAAGCCATTTTTGGCATGGCCAGGTATTAGATTTTTTGACGTTTTCAGGTTTTGCGAAAAATCACTTAATTCTCCTACTTCTACATCTAGAGGGTTAAAACTGTGTTGGAAAGCATCCCAAAAGAGTTCCCAAAGAGGGGGTATAGTGCACGTTTGATTTGTGGAAAAAAAATTTTGGCTGAAAATCAGCCATTTTTGGCTTGGCCGGGTATTAGACTTTTTGACGTTTTCAGGTTTTGCGAAAAATCACTTAATTCTCCTACTTCTACATCTAGAGGGTTAAAACTATGTTGGAAAGCATCCCAAAAGAGTTCCCAAAGAGGAAGTATAGTGTACGTTTGATTTGTGGAAAAAAAATTTTGGCTGAAAATCAGCCATTTTTTGCTTGGCCGGGTATTAGATTTTTTGACGTTTTTATTTTTTGCGAAAAATCACTTAATTCTCCTACTTCTACATCTAGAGGGTTAAAACTATGTTGGAAAGCATCCCAAAAGAGTTCCCAAAGAGGGGGTATAGTGCGTGATTGATTTGTGGAAAAAAAATTTTTAGCTGAAAATCAGCCATTTTTGGCTTGGCCGGGTATTAGATTTTTTGACGTTTTCAGGTTTTGCGAAAAATCACTTAATTCTCCTACTTCTACATCTAGAGGGTTAAAACTATGTTGGAAAGCATCCCAAAAGAGTTCCCAAAGAGGGGGTATAGTGCGTGTTTGATTTTTGGGAAAAAAAATTTTGGCTGAAAATCAGCCATTTTTGGCTTGGCCGGGTATTAGATTTTTTGACGTTTTCAGGTTTTGCAAAAAATCACTTAATTCTCCTACTTCTACATCTAGAGGGTTAAAACTATGTTGGAAAGCATCCCAAGAGAGTTCCCAAAGAGGGGGTTTAGTGCATGTTTGATTTCTGGAAAAAAAAAATTTGGGCTGAAAATCAGCCATTTTTGGCTTGGCCGGGTATTAGATTTTTTGACGTTTTCAAGTTTTGCGAAAAATCACTTAATTCTCCTACTTCTACATCTAGAGGGTTAAAACTATGTTGGAAAGCATCCCAAAAGAGTTCCCAAAGAGGGGGTATACTGCACGTTTGATTTGTGTAAAAAAAAATTTTGGCTGAAAATCAGCCATTTTTGGCTTGGCCGGGTATTAGATTTTTTGACGCTTTCAGGTTTTGCGAAAAATCACTTAATTCTCCTACTTCTACATCTAGAGGGTTAAAACTATGTTGGAAAGCATCCCAAAAGAGTTCCCAAAGAGGGGGTATAGTGCACGTTTGATTTGTGGAAAAAAAAATTTGGGCTGAAAATCAGCCATTTTTGGCTTGGCCGGGTATTAGATTTTTTGACGTTTTCAGGTTTTGCGAAAAATCACTTAATTCTCCTACTTCTACATCTAGAGGGTTAAAACTATGTTGGAAAGCATCCCAAAAGAGTTCCCAAAGAGGGGGTATAGTGCGTGTTTGATTTGTGGAAAAAAAAATTTTTGGCTGAAAATCAGCCATTTTTGGCTTGGCCGGGTATTAGATTTTTTGACGTTTTCAGGTTTTGCGAAAAATCATTTAATTCTCCTACTTCTACATCTAGAGGGTTAAAACTATGTTGGAAAGCATCCCAAAAGAGTTCCCAAAGAGGGGGTATAGTGCGTGTTTGATTTGTGGAAAAAAAAATTTTTGGCTGAAAATCAGCCATTTTTGGCTTGGCCGGGTATTAGATTTTTTGACGTTTTCAGGTTTTGCGAAAAATCACTTAATTCTCCTACTTCTACATCTAGAGGGTTAAAACTATGTTGGAAAGCATCCCAAAAGAGTTCCTAAAGAGGGGTTATAGTGCACGTTTGATTTGTGGAAAAAAAACATTTTGGCTTAAAATCAGCCATTTTTGGCTTGGCCGGGTATTAGATTTTTTGACGTTTTCAGGTTTTGCAAAAAATCACTTAATTCTCCTACTTCTACATCTAGAGGGTTAAAACTATGTTGGAAAGCATCCCAAAAGAGTTCCCAAAGAGGGGGTATAGTGCGTGTTTGATTTGTGGAAAAAAAATTTTTGGCTGAAAATCAGCCATTTTTGGCTTGGCCGGGTATTAGATTTTTTGACGTTTTTAGGTTTTGCGAAAAATCACTTAATTCTCCTACTTCTACATCTAGAGGGTTAAAACTATGTTGGAAAGCATCCCAAAAGAGTTCCCAAAGAGGGGGTATAGTGCGTGTTTGATTTGTGGAAAAAAAAATTTTGGCTGAAAATCAGCCATTTTTGGCTTGGCCGGGTATTAGATTTTTTGACGTTTTCAGGTTTTGCGAAAAATCACTTAATTCTCCTACTTCTACATCTAGAGGGTTAAAACTATGTTGGAAAGCATCCCAAAAGAGTTCCTAAAGAGGGGTTATAGTGCACGTTTGATTTGTGGAAAAAAAAATTTTGGCTGAAAATCAGCCATTTTTGGCTTGGCCGGGTATTAGATTTGTTGACGTTTTCAGGTTTTGCGAAAAGTCACTTAATTCTCCTACTTCTACATCTAGAGGGTTAAAACTATGTTGGAAAGCATCCCAAAAGAGTTCCCAAAGAGGGGGTATAGTGCGTGTTTGATTTGTGGAAAAAAAATTTTTGGCTGAAAATCAGCCATTTTTGGCTTGGCCGGGTATTAGATTTTTTGACAATTTTAGGTTTTGCGAAAAATCACTTAATTCTCCTACTTCTACATCTAGAGGGTTAAAACTATGTTGGAAAGCATCCCAAAAGAGTTCCCAAAGAGGGGGTATAGTGCGTGTTTGATTTGTGGAAAAAAAAATTTTGGCTGAAAATCAGCCATTTTTGGCTTGGCCGGGTATTAGATTTTTTGACGTTTTCAGGTTTTGCGAAAAATCACTTAATTCTCCTACTTCTACATCTAGAGGGTTAAAACTATGTTGGAAAGCATCCCAAAAGAGTTCCCAAAGAGGGGGTATAGTGCGTGTTTGATTTGTGGAAAAAAAAATTTTGGCTGAAAATCAGCCATTTTTGGCTTGGCCGGGTATTAGATTTTTTGACGTTTTCAAGTTTTGCGAAAAATCACTTAATTCTCCTACTTCTACATCTAGAGGGTTAAAACTATGTTGGAAAGCATCCCAAAAGAGTTCCCAAAGAGGGGGTATAGTGCACGTTTGATTTGTGGAAAAAAAATTTTTGGCTGAAAATCAGCCATTTTTGGCTTGGCCGGGTATTAGATTTTTTGACGCTTTCAGGTTTTGCGAAAAATCACTTAATTCTCCTACTTCTACATCTAGAGGGTTAAAACTATGTTGGAAAGCATCCCAAAAGAGTTCCCAAAGAGGGGGTATAGTGCACGTTTGATTTGTGGAAAAAAAAATTTTGGCTGAAAATCAGCCATTTTTGGCTTGGCCGGGTATTAGATTTTTTGACGTTTTCAGGTTTTGCGAAAAATCACTTAATTCTCCTACTTCTACATCTAGAGGGTTAAAACTATGTTGGAAAGCATCCCAAAAGAGTTCCCAAAGAGGGGGTATAGTGCGTGTTTGATTTGTGGAAAAAAAAATTTTTGGCTGAAAATCAGCCATTTTTGGCTTGGCCGGGTATTACATTTTTTGACGTTTTCAGGTTTTGCAAAAAATCACTTAATTCTCCTACTTCTACATCTAGAGGGTTAAAACTATGTTGGAAAGCATCCCAAAAGAGTTCCCAAAGAGGGGGTATAGTGCGTGTTTGATTTGTGGAAAAAAAACATTTTGGCTGAAAATCAGCCATTTTTGGCTTGGCCGGGTATTAGATTTTTTGACGTTTTCAGGTTTTGCAAAAAATCACTTAATTCTCCTACTTCTACATCTAGAGGGTTAAAACTATGTTGGAAAGCATCCCAAAAGAGTTCCCAAAGAGGGGGTATAGTGCGTGTTTGATTTGTGGAAAAAAAAATTTTGGCTGAAAATCAGCCATTTTTGGCTTGGCCGGGTATTAGATTTGTTGACGTTTTCAGGTTTTGCGAAAAGTCACTTAATTCTCCTACTTCTACATCTAGAGGGTTAAAACTATGTTGGAAAGCATCCCAAAAGAGTTCCCAAAGAGGGGGTATAGTGCGTGTTTGATTTGTGGAAAAAAAAATTTTGGCTGAAAATCAGCCATTTTTGGCTTGGCCGGGTATTAGATTTTTTGACGTTTTTAGGTTTTGCGAAAAATCACTTAATTCTCCTACTTCTACATCTAGAGGGTTAAAGCTATGTTGGAAAGCATCCCAAAAGAGTTCCCAAAGAGGGGGTATAGTGCGTGTTTGATTTGTGGAAAAAAAAATTTTGGCTGAAAATCAGCCATTTTTGGCTTGGCCGGGTATTAGATTTTTTGACGTTTTCAGGTTTTGCGAAAAATCACTTAATTCTCCTACTTCTACATCTAGAGGGTTAAAACTATGTTGGAAAGCATCCCAAAAGAGTTCCCAAAGAGGGGGTATAGTGCGTGTTTGATTTGTGGAAAAAAAAATTTTGGCTGAAAATCAGCCATTTTTGGCTTGGCCGGGTATTAGATTTTTTGACGTTTTCAAGTTTTGCGAAAAATCACTTAATTCTCCTACTTCTACATCTAGAGGGTTAAAACTATGTTGGAAAGCATCCCAAAAGAGTTCCCAAAGAGGGGGTATAGTGCACGTTTGATTTGTGGAAAAAAAAATTTTGGCTGAAAATCAGCCATTTTTGGCTTGGCCGGGTATTAGATTTTTTGACGCTTTCAGGTATTGCGAAAAATCACTTAATTCTCCTACTTCTACATCTAGAGGGTTAAAACTATGTTGGAAAGCATCCCAAAAGAGTTCCCAAAGAGGGGGTATAGTGCACGTTTGATTTGTGGAAAAAAAAATTTTGGCTGAAAATCAGCCATTTTTGGCTTGGCCGGGTATTAGATTTTTTGACGTTTTCAGGTTTTGCGAA
This sequence comes from Ranitomeya variabilis, assembly GCF_051348905.1. Taxonomy (NCBI): domain Eukaryota; kingdom Metazoa; phylum Chordata; class Amphibia; order Anura; family Dendrobatidae; genus Ranitomeya; species Ranitomeya variabilis. Next base: position 708,670,648 of record NC_135233.1, on the reverse strand, counting down.
AAATCACTTAATTCTCCTAGTTCTACATCTAGAGGGTTAAAACTATGTTGGAAAGCATCCCAAAAGAGTTCCCAAAGAGGGGGTATAGTGCGTGTTTGATTTGTGGAAAAAAAAATTTTGGCTGAAAATCAGCCATTTTTGGCTTGGCCGGGTATTAGATTTTTTGACGTTTTCAGGTTTTGCGAAAAATCACTTAATTCTCCTACTTCTACATCTAGAGGGTTAAAACTATGTTGGAAAGCATCCCAAAAGAGTTCCCAAAGAGGGGGTATAGTGCGTGTTTGATTTGTGGAAAAAAATTTTTTGGCTGAAAATCAGCCATTTTTGGCTTGGCCGGGCATTAGATTTTTTGACGTTTTCAGGTTTTGCAAAAAATCACTTAATTCTCCTACTTCTACATCTAGAGGGTTAAAACTATGTTGGAAAACATCCCAAAAGAGTTCCCAAAGAGGGGGTATAGTGCGTGTTTGATTTGTGTAAAAAAAAATTTTAGCTGAAAATCAGCCATTTTTGGCTTGGCCGGGTATTAGATTTTTTGACGTTTTTAGGTTATGCGAGAAATCACTTAATTCTCCTACTTCTACATCTAGAGGGTTAAAACTATGTTGGAAAGCATCCCAAAAGAGTTCCCAAAGAGGGGGTATAGTGCACGTTTGATTTGTGGAAAAAAAAATTTTGGCTGAAAACACAGGCCAACAAAAAACAACTTTTTTTATGTTTCTTTGATGAAAATAGGCAAATATTACTAATTTTGGGTCGAGAAACTCAAATATACCCACAGAATTGTTTAATTAGCTCTCGTTTTTTAGATACACGCCATGGAAGTATGTGCTGTAGGTAGCGAGAAGAATTCATTACAAGAGTATAAATTGCACAGTACAGTACACATATTTAGTATCGCCGCGTCCGTAACGACCCAACCTATAAAACTGTCCCACTAGTTAACCCCTTCAGTAAACACCGTAAGAAAAAAAAAAAAAAAACGAGGCAAAAAACAACGCTTTATTACCATACCGCCGAACAAAAAGTGGAATAACACGCGATCAAAAAGATGGATATAAATAACCATGGTACCGCTGAAAACGTCATCTTGTCCCGCAAAAAACAAGCCGCCATACAGCATCATCAGCAAAAAAATAAAAAAGTTATAGTCCTCAGAATAAAGCGATGCCAAAATAATTATTTTTTCTATAAAATAGTTTTTATCGTATAAAAGCGCCAAAACATTAAAAAATGATATAAATGAGGTATCGCTGTAATCGTACTGACCCGACGAATAAAACTGCTTTATCAATTTTACCAAACGCAGAACGGTATAAAGAAATTCATGAATAGCTGGTTTTTGGTTATTCTGCCTCACAAAAAACGGAATAAAAAGTGATAAAAAATGGTCACGTGTCCGAAAATGTTACCAATAAAAACGTCAACTCGTCCCGCAAAAAACAAGACCTCACATGACTCTGTGGACCAAAATGTGGAAAAATTATAGGTCTCAAAATGCCACGTATATAAGTGCCACGTATTTAAGTGCCACGTATAAGTGCCACGTATTTAAGTGCCACGTATAAGCAAAGTAATGATGGTAAGCAGTCTTCACAAGTGGAGTAATTGGTCTTCTTTGGTTGGCAAATGTCACATAACCACACACGTAACAAAAATTGTTAACAATATTTGCACATTTACGAGGCATTTTCAAAGTGTAAATTCTCTCCACAAAATTACTGCAACAAGAGAAAGAGACTTCAATTAGTACAAACTATGCAGACACGATTTATAAAATGGCTGACATTGGTTCAACAGGTCTGTAATCAGGTTTACCAATACACATTTGTTGAAAATTCAAAATTTCCCTATTTTCCTGCATAATAATCTTAAATGACCTGTATCTCAGCAACAAGAGCTAATAATGATTTTTAAGTAACATATTCGTTTTTAGGATGCTAAAATTATTACAAACCAGCTATTTTCATTTCAGAAACATTTTCACTGTTGGCCAGTGAAATCAGCCATTTTTGGCTTGGCCGGGTATTAGATTTTTTCACGTTTTCAGGTTTTGCGAAAAATCACTTAATTCTCCTACTTCTACAGCTAGAGGGTTAAAACTATGTTGGAAAGCATCCCAAAAGAGTTCCCAAAGAGGGGGTATAGTGCGTGTTTGATTTGTGGAAAAAAAATTTTTGACTGAAAATCAGCCATTTTTGGCTTGGCCGGGTATTAGATTTTTTGACGTTTTCAGGTTTTGCGAAAAATCACTTAATTCTCCTACTTCTACATCTAGAGGGTTAAAACTATGTTGGAAAGCATCCCAAAAGAGTTCCCAAAGAGGGGGTATAGTGCACGTTTGATTTGTGGAAAAAAAATTTTTGGCTGAAAATCAGCCATTTTTGGCTTGGCCGGGTATTAGATTTTTTCACGTTTTCAGGTTTTGCGAAAAATCACTTAATTCTCCTACTTCTACATCTAGAGGGTTAAAACTATGTTGGAAAGCATCCCAAAAGAGTTCCCAAAGAGGGGGTATACTGCGTGTTTGATTTGTGGAAAAAAAAATTTTGGCTGAAAATCAGCCATTTTTGGCTTGGCCGTCTATTAGATTTTTTGACGTTTTCAGGTTTTGCGAAAAATCACTTAATTCTTCTACTTCTACATCTAGAGGGTTAAAACTATGTTGGAAAGCATCCCAAAAGAGTTCCCAAAGAGGGGGTATAGTGCACGTTTGATTTGTGGAAAAAAAAATTTTTGGCTGAAAATCAGCCATTTTTGGCTTGGCCGGGTATTAGATTTTTTGACGTTTTCAGGTTTTGCAAAAAATCACTTAATTCTCCTACTTCTACATCTAGAGGGTTAAAACTATGTTGGAAAGCATCCCAAGAGAGTTCCCAAAGAGGGGGTTTAGTGCGTGTTTGATTTCTGGAAAAAAAAATTTGGGCTGAAAATAAGCCATTTTTGGCTTGGCCGGGTATTAGATTTGTTGACGTTTTCAGGTTTTGCGAAAAATCACTTAATTCTTCTACTTCTACATCTAGAGGGTTAAAACTATGTTGGAAAGCATCCCAAAAGAGTTCCTAAAGAGGGGTTATAGTGCACGTTTGATTTGTGGAAAAAAAACATTTTGGCTTAAAATCAGCCATTTTTGGCTTGGCCGGGTATTAGATTTTTTGACGTTTTCAGGTTTTGCAAAAAATCACTTAATTCTACTTCTACATCTAGAGGGTTAAAACTATGTTGGAAAGCATCCCAAAAGAGTTCCCAAAGAGGGGGTATAGTGCGTGTTTGATTTGTGGAAAAAAAATTTTTGGCTGAAAATCAGCCATTTTTGGCTTGGCCGGGTATTAGATTTTTTGACGTTTTTAGGTTTTGCGAAAAATCACTTAATTCTCCTACTTCTACATCTAGAGGGTTAAAACTATGTTGGAAAGCATCCCAAAAGAGTTCCCAAAGAGGGGGTATAGTGCGTGTTTGATTTGTGGAAAAAAAAATTTTGGCTGAAAATCAGCCATTTTTGGCTTGGCCGGGTATTAGATTTTTTGACGTTTTCAGGTTTTGCGAAAAATCACTTAATTCTCCTACTTCTACATCTAGAGGGTTAAAACTATGTTGGAAAGCATCCCAAAAGAGTTCCTAAAGAGGGGTTATAGTGCACGTTTGATTTGTGGAAAAAAAAATTTTGGCTGAAAATCAGCCATTTTTGGCTTGGCCGGGTATTAGATTTGTTGACGTTTTCAGGTTTTGCGAAAAGTCACTTAATTCTCCTACTTCTACATCTAGAGGGTTAAAACTATGTTGGAAAGCATCCCAAAAGAGTTCCCAAAGAGGGGGTATAGTGCGTGTTTGATTTGTGGAAAAAAATTTTTTGGCTGAAAATCAGCCATTTTTGGCTTGGCCGGGTATTAGATTTTTTGACAATTTTAGGTTTTGCGAAAAATCACTTAATTCTCCTACTTCTACATCTAGAGGGTTAAAACTATGTTGGAAAGCATCCCAAAAGAGTTCCCAAAGAGGGGGTATAGTGCGTGTTTGATTTGTGGAAAAAAAAATTTTGGCTGAAAATCAGCCATTTTTGGCTTGGCCGGGTATTAGATTTTTTGACGTTTTCAAGTTTTGCGAAAAATCACTTAATTCTCCTACTTCTACATCTAGAGGGTTAAAACTATGTTGGAAAGCATCCCAAAAGAGTTCCCAAAGAGGGGGTATAGTGCACGTTTGATTTGTGGAAAAAAAATTTTTGGCTGAAAATCAGCCATTTTTGGCTTGGCCGGGTATTAGATTTTTTGACGCTTTCAGGTTTTGCGAAAAATCACTTAATTCTCCTACTTCTACATCTAGAGGGTTAAAACTATGTTGGAAAGCATCCCAAAAGAGTTCCCAAAGAGGGGGTATAGTGCACGTTTGATTTGTGGAAAAAAAAATTTTGGCTGAAAATCAGCCATTTTTGGCTTGGCCGGGTATTAGATTTTTTGACGTTTTCAGGTTTTGCGAAAAATCACTTAATTCTCCTACTTCTACATCTAGAGGGTTAAAACTATGTTGGAAAGCATCCCAAAAGAGTTCCCAAAGAGGGGGTATAGTGCGTGTTTGATTTGTGGAAAAAAAAATTTTTGGCTGAAAATCAGCCATTTTTGGCTTGGCCGGGTATTAGATTTTTTGACGTTTTCAGGTTTTGCAAAAAATCACTTAATTCTCCTACTTCTACATCTAGAGGGTTAAAACTATGTTGGAAAGCATCCCAAAAGAGTTCCCAAAGAGGGGGTATAGTGCGTGTTTGATTTGTGGAAAAAAAACATTTTGGCTGAAAATCAGCCATTTTTGGCTTGGCCGGGTATTAGATTTTTTGACGTTTTCAGGTTTTGCAAAAAATCACTTAATTCTCCTACTTCTACATCTAGAGGGTTAAAACTATGTTGGAAAGCATCCCAAAAGAGTTCCCAAAGAGGGGGTATAGTGCGTGTTTGATTTGTGGAAAAAAAAATTTTGGCTGAAAATCAGCCATTTTTGGCTTGGCCGGGTATTAGATTTGTTGACGTTTTCAGGTTTTGCGAAAAGTCACTTAATTCTCCTACTTCTACATCTAGAGGGTTAAAACTATGTTGGAAAGCATCCCAAAAGAGTTCCCAAAGAGGGGGTATAGTGCGTGTTTGATTTGTGGAAAAAAAAATTTTGGCTGAAAATCAGCCATTTTTGGCTTGGCCGGGTATTAGATTTTTTGACGTTTTTAGGTTTTGCGAAAAATCACTTAATTCTCCTACTTCTACATCTAGAGGGTTAAAGCTATGTTGGAAAGCATCCCAAAAGAGTTCCCAAAGAGGGGGTATAGTGCGTGTTTGATTTGTGGAAAAAAAAATTTTGGCTGAAAATCAGCCATTTTTGGCTTGGCCGGGTATTAGATTTTTTGACGTTTTCAGGTTTTGCGAAAAATCACTTAATTCTCCTACTTCTACATCTAGAGGGTTAAAACTATGTTGGAAAGCATCCCAAAAGAGTTCCCAAAGAGGGGGTATAGTGCGTGTTTGATTTGTGGAAAAAAAAATTTTGGCTGAAAATCAGCCATTTTTGGCTTGGCCGGGTATTAGATTTTTTGACGTTTTCAAGTTTTGCGAAAAATCACTTAATTCTCCTACTTCTACATCTAGAGGGTTAAAACTATGTTGGAAAGCATCCCAAAAGAGTTCCCAAAGAGGGGGTATAGTGCACGTTTGATTTGTGGAAAAAAAAATTTTGGCTGAAAATCAGCCATTTTTGGCTTGGCCGGGTATTAGATTTTTTGACGCTTTCAGGTATTGCGAAAAATCACTTAATTCTCCTACTTCTACATCTAGAGGGTTAAAACTATGTTGGAAAGCATCCCAAAAGAGTTCCCAAAGAGGGGGTATAGTGCACGTTTGATTTGTGGAAAAAAAAATTTTGGCTGAAAATCAGCCATTTTTGGCTTGGCCGGGTATTAGATTTTTTGACGTTTTCAGGTTTTGCGAAAAATCACTTAATTCTCCTAGTTCTACATCTAGAGGGTTAAAACTATGTTGGAAAGCATCCCAAAAGAGTTCCCAAAGAGGGGGTATAGTGCGTGTTTGATTTGTGGAAAAAAAAATTTTGGCTGAAAATCAGCCATTTTTGGCTTGGCCGGGTATTAGATTTTTTGACGTTTTCAGGTTTTGCGAAAAATCACTTAATTCTCCTACTTCTACATCTAGAGGGTTAAAACTATGTTGGAAAGCATCCCAAAAGAGTTCCCAAAGAGGGGGTATAGTGCGTGTTTGATTTGTGGAAAAAAAATTTTTGGCTGAAAATCAGCCATTTTTGGCTTGGCCGGGCATTAGATTTTTTGACGTTTTCAGGTTTTGCAAAAAATCACTTAATTCTCCTACTTCTACATCTAGAGGGTTAAAACTATGTTGGAAAACATCCCAAAAGAGTTCCCAAAGAGGGGGTATAGTGCGTGTTTGATTTGTGTAAAAAAAAATTTTAGCTGAAAATCAGCCATTTTTGGCTTGGCCGGGTATTAGATTTTTTGACGTTTTTAGGTTATGCGAGAAATCACTTAATTCTCCTACTTCTACATCTAGAGGGTTAAAACTATGTTGGAAAGCATCCCAAAAGAGTTCCCAAAGAGGGGGTATAGTGCACGTTTGATTTGTGGAAAAAAAAATTTTGGCTGAAAATCAGCCATTTTTGGCTTGGCCGGGTATTAGATTTTTTCACGTTTTCAGGTTTTGCGAAAAATCACTTAATTCTCCTACTTCTACAGCTAGAGGGTTAAAACTATGTTGGAAAGCATCCCAAAAGAGTTCCCAAAGAGGGGGTATAGTGCGTGTTTGATTTGTGGAAAAAAAAATTTTGACTGAAAATCAGCCATTTTTGGCTTGGCCGGGTATTAGATTTTTTGACGTTTTCAGGTTTTGCGAAAAATCACTTAATTCTCCTACTTCTACATCTAGAGGGTTAAAACTATGTTGGAAAGCATCCCAAAAGAGTTCCCAAAGAGGGGGTATAGTGCACGTTTGATTTGTGGAAAAAAAATTTTTGGCTGAAAATCAGCCATTTTTGGCTTGGCCGGGTATTAGATTTTTTCACGTTTTCAGGTTTTGCGAAAAATCACTTAATTCTCCTACTTCTACATCTAGAGGGTTAAAACTATGTTGGAAAGCATCCCAAAAGAGTTCCCAAAGAGGGGGTATACTGCGTGTTTGATTTGTGGAAAAAAAAATTTTGGCTGAAAATCAGCCATTTTTGGCTTGGCCGTCTATTAGATTTTTTGACGTTTTCAGGTTTTGCGAAAAATCACTTAATTCTTCTACTTCTACATCTAGAGGGTTAAAACTATGTTGGAAAGCATCCCAAAAGAGTTCCCAAAGAGGGGGTATAGTGCACGTTTGATTTGTGGAAAAAAAAATTTTTGGCTGAAAATCAGCCATTTTTGGCTTGGCCGGGTATTAGATTTTTTGACGTTTTCAGGTTTTGCAAAAAATCACTTAATTCTCCTACTTCTACATCTAGAGGGTTAAAACTATGTTGGAAAGCATCCCAAGAGAGTTCCCAAAGAGGGGGTTTAGTGCGTGTTTGATTTCTGGAAAAAAAAATTTGGGCTGAAAATAAGCCATTTTTGGCTTGGCCGGGTATTAGATTTGTTGACGTTTTCAGGTTTTGCGAAAAGTCACTTAATTCTCCTACTTCTACATCTAGAGGGTTAAAACTATGTTGGAAAGCATCCCAAAAGAGTTCCCAAAGAGGGGGTATAGTGCGTGTTTGATTTGTGGAAAAAAAAATTTTGGCTGAAAATCAGCCATTTTTGGCTTGGCCGGGTATTAGATTTTTTGACGTTTTTAGGTTTTGCGAAAAATCACTTAATTCTCCTACTTCTACATCTAGAGGGTTAAAACTATGTTGGAAAGCATCCCAAAAGAGTTCCCAAAGAGGGGGTATAGTGCGTGTTTGATTTGTGGAAAAAAAAAATTTGGCTGAAAATCAGCCATTTTTGGCTTGGCCGGGTATTAGATTTTTTGACGTTTTCAGGTTTTGCAAAAAATCACTTAATTCTCCTACTTCTACATCTAGAGGGTTAAAACTATATTGGAAAGCATCCCAAAAGAGTTCCCAAAGAGGGGGTATAGTGCGTGTTTGATTTGTGTAAAAAAATTTTTTAACTGAAAATCAGCCATTTTTTGCTTGGCCGGGTATTAGATTTTTTGATGTTTTTAGGTTATGCGAGAAATCACTTAATTCTCCTACTTCTACATCTAGAAGGTTAAAACTATGTTGGAAAGCATCCCAAAAGAGTTCCCAAAGAGGGGGTATAGTGCACGTTTGATTTGTGGAAAAAAAAATTTTGGCTGAAAATAAGCCATTTTTGGCTTGGCCGGGTATTAGATTTTTTGACGTTTTCAGGTTTTGCGAAAAATCAATTTATTCTCCTACTTCTACATCTAGAGGGTTAAAACTATGTTGGAAAGTATCTCAAAAGAGTTCCCAAAGAGGGGGTATAGCGTGTGTTTGATTTGTGGAAAAAAAAATTTTTGGCTGAAAATCAGCCATTTTTGGCTTGGCCGGGTATTAGATTTTTTGACGTTTTCAGGTTTTGCAAAAAATCACTTAATTCTCCTACTTCTACATCTAGAGGGTTAAAACTATGTTGGAAAGCATCCCAAGAGAGTTCCCAAAGAGGGGGTTTAGTGCGTGTTTGATTTCTGGAAAAAAAAAATTTGGGCTGAAAATAAGCCATTTTTGGCTTGGCCGGGTATTAGATTTGTTGACGTTTTCAGGTTTTGCGAAAAGTCACTTAATTCTCCTACTTCTACATCTAGAGGGTTAAAACTATGTTGGAAAGCATCCCAAAAGAGTTCCCAAAGAGGGGGTATAGTGCGTGTTTGATTGGTGGAAAAAAATTTTTTGGCTGAAAATCAGCCATTTTTGGCTTGGCCGGGTATTAGATTTTTTGACGTTTTTAGGTTTTGCGAAAAATCACTTAATTCTCCTACTTCTACATCTAGAGGGTTAAAACTATGTTGGAAAGCATCCCAAAAGAGTTCCCAAAGAGGGGGTATAGTGCGTGTTTGATTTGTGGAAAAAAAAAATTTGGCTGAAAATCAGCCATTTTTGGCTTGGCCGGGTATTAGATTTTTTGACGTTTTCAGGTTTTGCGAAAAATCACTTAATTCTCCTACTTCTACATCTAGAGGGTTAAAACTATGTTGGAAAGCATCCCAAAAGAGTTCCCAAAGAGGGGGTATAGTGCACGTTTGATTTGTGGAAAAAAAAATTTTGGCTGAAAATCAGCCATTTTTGGCTTGGCCGGGTATTAGATTTTTTGACGTTTTCAGGTTTTGCGAAAAATCACTTAATTCTCCTACTTCTACATCTAGAGGGTTAAAACTATGTTGGAAAGCATCCCAAAAGAGTTCCTAAAGAGGGGTTATAGTGCACGTTTGATTTGTGGAAAAAAAAATTTTGGCTGAAAATCAGCCATTTTTGGCTTGGCCGGGTATTAGATTTGTTGACGTTTTCAGGTTTTGCGAAAAGTCACTTAATTCTCCTACTTCTACATCTAGAGGGTTAAAACTATGTTGGAAAGCATCCCAAAAGAGTTCCCAAAGAGGGGGTATAGTGCGTGTTTGATTTGTGGAAAAAAATTTTTTGGCTGAAAATCAGCCATTTTTGGCTTGGCCGGGTATTAGATTTTTTGACGTTTTCAGGTTTTGCGAAAAATCACTTAATTCTCCTACTTCTACATCTAGAGGGTTAAAACTATGTTGGAAAGCATCCCAAAAGAGTTCCCAAAGAGGGGGTATAGTGCACGTTTGATTTGTGGAAAAAAAAATTTTGGCTGAAAATCAGCCATTTTTGGCTTGGCCGGGTATTAGATTTTTTGACGTTTTCAGGTTTTGCGAAAAATCACTTAATTCTCCTACTTCTACATCTAGAGGGTTAAAACTATGTTGGAAAGCATCCCAAAAGAGTTCCTAAAGAGGGGTTATAGTGCACGTTTGATTTGTGGAAAAAAAAATTTTGGCTGAAAATCAGCCATTTTTGGCTTGGCCGGGTATTAGATTTTTTGACGTTTTCAGGTTTTGCGAAAAATCACTTAATTCTCCTACTTCTACATCTAGAGGGTTAAAACTATGTTGGAAAGCATCCCAAAAGAGTTCCCAAAGAGGGGGTATAGTGCACGTTTGATTTGTGGAAAAAAAAATTTTGGCTGAAAATCAGCCATTTTTGGCTTGGCCGGGTATTAGATTTTTTGACGTTTTCAGGTTTTGCGAAAAATCACTTAATTCTCCTACTTCTACATCTAGAGGGTTAAAACTATGTTGGAAAGCATCCCAAAAGAGTTCCTAAAGAGGGGTTATAGTGCACGTTTGATTTGTGGAAAAAAAAATTTTGGCTGAAAATCAGCCATTTTTGGCTTGGCCGGGTATTAGATTTGTTGACGTTTTCAGGTTTTGCGAAAAGTCACTTAATTCTCCTACTTCTACATCTAGAGGGTTAAAACTATGTTGGAAAGCATCCCAAAAGAGTTCCCAAAGAGGGGGTATAGTGCGTGTTTGATTTGTGGAAAAAAAAATTTTGGCTGAAAATCAGCCATTTTTGGCTTGGCCGGGTATTAGATTTTTTGACGTTTTCAGGTTTTGCGAAAAATCACTTAATTCTCCTACTTCTACATCTAGAGGGTTAAAACTATGTTGGAAAGCATCCCAAAAGAGTTCCCAAAGAGGGGGTATAGTGCGTGTTTGATTTGTGGAAAAAAAAATTTTGGCTGAAAATCAGCCATTTTTGGCTTGGCCGGGTATTAGATTTTTTGACGTTTTCAAGTTTTGCGAAAAATCACTTAATTCTCCTACTTCTACATCTAGAGGGTTAAAACTATGTTGGAAAGCATCCCAAAAGAGTTCCCAAAGAGGGGGTATAGTGCACGTTTGATTTGTGGAAAAAAAATTTTTGGCTGAAAATCAGCCATTTTTGGCTTGGCCGGGTATTAGATTTTTTGACGCTTTCAGGTTTTGCGAAAAATCACTTAATTCTCCTACTTCTACATCTAGAGGGTTAAAACTATGTTGGAAAGCATCCCAAAAGAGTTCCCAAAGAGGGGGTATAGTGCACGTTTGATTTGTGGAAAAAAAAATTTTTGGCTGAAAATCAGCCATTTTTGGCTTGGCCGGGTATTAGATTTTTTGACGTTTTCAGGTTTTGCAAAAAATCACTTAATTCTCCTACTTCTACATCTAGAGGGTTAAAACTATGTTGGAAAGCATCCCAAGAGAGTTCCCAAAGAGGGGGTTTAGTGCGTGTTTGATTTCTGGAAAAAAAAAATTTGGGCTGAAAATAAGCCATTTTTGGCTTGGCCGGGTATTAGATTTGTTGACGTTTTCAGGTTTTGCGAAAAGTCACTTAATTCTCCTACTTCTACATCTAGAGGGTTAAAACTATGTTGGAAAGCATCCCAAAAGAGTTCCCAAAGAGGGGGTATAGTGCGTGTTTGATTGGTGGAAAAAAAATTTTTGGCTGAAAATCAGCCATTTTTGGCTTGGCCGGGTATTAGATTTTTTGACGTTTTTAGGTTTTGCGAAAAATCACTTAATTCTCCTACTTCTACATCTAGAGGGTTAAAACTATGTTGGAAAGCATCCCAAAAGAGTTCCCAAAGAGGGGGTATAGTGCGTGTTTGATTTGTGGAAAAAAAAAATTTGGCTGAAAATCAGCCATTTTTGGCTTGGCCGGGTATTAGATTTTTTGACGTTTTCAGGTTTTGCGAAAAATCACTTAATTCTCCTACTTCTACATCTAGAGGGTTAAAACTATGTTGGAAAGCATCCCAAAAGAGTTCCCAAAGAGGGGGTATAGTGCACGTTTGATTTGTGGAAAAAAAAATTTTGGCTGAAAATCAGCCATTTTTGGCTTGGCCGGGTATTAGATTTTTTGACGTTTTCAGGTTTTGCGAAAAATCACTTAATTCTCCTACTTCTACATCTAGAGGGTTAAAACTATGTTGGAAAGCATCCCAAAAGAGTTCCTAAAGAGGGGTTATAGTGCACGTTTGATTTGTGGAAAAAAAAATTTTGGCTGAAAATCAGCCATTTTTGGCTTGGCCGGGTATTAGATTTGTTGACGTTTTCAGGTTTTGCGAAAAGTCACTTAATTCTCCTACTTCTACATCTAGAGGGTTAAAACTATGTTGGAAAGCATCCCAAAAGAGTTCCCAAAGAGGGGGTATAGTGCGTGTTTGATTTGTGGAAAAAAATTTTTTGGCTGAAAATCAGCCATTTTTGGCTTGGCCGGGTATTAGATTTTTTGACGTTTTTAGGTTTTCCGAAAAATCACTTAATTCTCCTACTTCTACATCTAGAGGGTTAAAACTATGTTGGAAAGCATCCCAAAAGAGTTCCCAAAGAGGGGGTATAGTGCGTGTTTGATTTGTGGAAAAAAAAATTTTGGCTGAAAATCAGCCATTTTTGGCTTGGCCGGGTATTAGATTTTTTGACGTTTTCAGGTTTTGCGAAAAATCACTTAATTCTCCTACTTCTACATCTAGAGGGTTAAAACTATGTTGGAAAGCATCCCAAAAGAGTTCCCAAAGAGGGGGTATAGTGCGTGTTTGATTTGTGGAAAAAAATTTTTTGGCTGAAAATCAGCCATTTTTGGCTTGGCCGGGTATTAGATTTTTTGACGTTTTCAAGTTTTGCGAAAAATCACTTAATTCTCCTACTTCTACATCTAGAGGGTTAAAACTATGTTGGAAAGCATCCCAAAAGAGTTCCCAAAGAGGGGGTATAGTGCACGTTTGATTTGTGGAAAAAAATTTTTTGGCTGAAAATCAGCCATTTTTGGCTTGGCCGGGTATTAGATTTTTTGACGCTTTCAGGTTTTGCGAAAAATCACTTAATTCTCCTACTTCTACATCTAGAGGGTTAAAACTATGTTGGAAAGCATCCCAAAAGAGTTCCCAAAGAGGGGGTATAGTGCACGTTTGATTTGTGGAAAAAAAAATTTTGGCTGAAAATCAGCCATTTTTGGCTTGGCCGGGTATTAGATTTTTTGACGTTTTCAGGTTTTGCGAAAAATCACTTAATTCTCCTACTTCTACATCTAGAGGGTTAAAACTATGTTGGAAAGCATCCCAAAAGAGTTCCCAAAGAGGGGGTATAGTGCGTGTTTGATTTGTGGAAAAAAAATTTTTTGGCTGAAAATCAGCCATTTTTGGCTTGGCCGGGTATTAGATTTGTTGACGTTTTCAGGTTTTGCGAAAAGTCACTTAATTCTCCTACTTCTACATCTAGAGGGTTAAAACTATGTTGGAAAGCATCCCAAAAGAGTTCCCAAAGAGGGGGTATAGTGCGTGTTTGATTTGTGGAAAAAAAAATTTTGGCTGAAAATCAGCCATTTTTGGCTTGGCCGGGTATTAGATTTTTTGACGTTTTTAGGTTTTGCGAAAAATCACTTAATTCTCCTACTTCTACATCTAGAGGGTTAAAGCTATGTTGGAAAGCATCCCAAAAGAGTTCCCAAAGAGGGGGTATAGTGCGTGTTTGATTTGTGGAAAAAAAAATTTTGGCTGAAAATCAGCCATTTTTGGCTTGGCCGGGTATTAGATTTTTTGACGTTTTCAGGTTTTGCGAAAAATCACTTAATTCTCCTACTTCTACATCTAGAGGGTTAAAACTATGTTGGAAAGCATCCCAAAAGAGTTCCCAAAGAGGGGGTATAGTGCGTGTTTGATTTGTGGAAAAAAAAATTTTGGCTGAAAATCAGCCATTTTTGGCTTGGCCGGGTATTAGATTTTTTGACGTTTTCAAGTTTTGCGAAAAATCACTTAATTCTCCTACTTCTACATCTAGAGGGTTAAAACTATGTTGGAAAGCATCCCAAAAGAGTTCCCAAAGAGGGGGTATAGTGCACGTTTGATTTGTGGAAAAAAATTTTTTGGCTGAAAATCAGCCATTTTTGGCTTGGCCGGGTATTAGATTTTTTGACGTTTTCAGGTTTTGCGAAAAATCACTTAATTCTCCTAGTTCTACATCTAGAGGGTTAAAACTATGTTGGAAAGCATCCCAAAAGAGTTCCCAAAGAGGGGGTATAGTGCGTGTTTGATTTGTGGAAAAAAAAATTTTGGCTGAAAATCAGCCATTTTTGGCTTGGCCGGGTATTAGATTTTTTGACGTTTTCAGGTTTTGCGAAAAATCACTTAATTCTCCTACTTCTACATCTAGAGGGTTAAAACTATGTTGGAAAGCATCCCAAAAGAGTTCCCAAAGAGGGGGTATAGTGCGTGTTTGATTTGTGGAAAAAAAATTTTTGGCTGAAAATCAGCCATTTTTGGCTTGGCCGGGTATTAGATTTTTTGACGTTTTCAGGTTTTGCGAAAAATCACTTAATTCTTCTACTTCTACATCTAGAGGGTTAAAACTATGTTGGAAAGCATCCCAAAAGAGTTCCCAAAGAGGGGGTATAGTGCACGTTTGATTTGTGGAAAAAAAAATTTTTGGCTGAAAATCAGCCATTTTTGGCTTGGCCGGGTATTAGATTTTTTGACGTTTTCAGGTTTTGCAAAAAATCACTTAATTCTCCTACTTCTACATCTAGAGGGTTAAAACTATGTTGGAAAGCATCCCAAAAGAGTTCCCAAAGAGGGGGTATAGTGCGTGTTTGATTTGTGGAAAAAAAAATTTTGGCTGAAAATCAGCCATTTTTGGCTTGGCCGGGTATTAGATTTTTTGACGTTTTTAGGTTTTGCGAAAAATCACTTAATTCTCCTACTTCTACATCTAGAGGGTTAAAGCTATGTTGGAAAGCATCCCAAAAGAGTTCCCAAAGAGGGGGTATAGTGCACGTTTGATTTGTGGAAAAAAAAATTTTGGCTGAAAATCAGCCATTTTTGGCTTGGCCGGGTATTAGATTTTTTGACGTTTTCAGGTTTTGCGAAAAATCACTTAATTCTCCTACTTCTACATCTAGAGGGTTAAAACTATGTTGGAAAGCATCCCAAAAGAGTTCCCAAAGAGGGGGTATAGTGCGTGTTTGATTGGTGGAAAAAAAATTTTTGGCTGAAAATCAGCCATTTTTGGCTTGGCCGGGTATTAGATTTTTTGACGTTTTTAGGTTTTGCGAAAAATCACTTAATTCTCCTACTTCTACATCTAGAGGGTTAAAACTATGTTGGAAAGCATCCCAAAAGAGTTCCCAAAGAGGGGGTATAGTGCGTGTTTGATTTGTGGAAAAAAAAAATTTGGCTGAAAATCAGCCATTTTTGGCTTGGCCGGGTATTAGATTTTTTGACGTTTTCAGGTTTTGCGAAAAATCACTTAATTCTCCTACTTCTACATCTAGAGGGTTAAAACTATGTTGGAAAGCATCCCAAAAGAGTTCCCAAAGAGGGGGTATAGTGCACGTTTGATTTGTGGAAAAAAAAATTTTGGCTGAAAATCAGCCATTTTTGGCTTGGCCGGGTATTAGATTTTTTGACGTTTTCAGGTTTTGCGAAAAATCACTTAATTCTCCTACTTCTACATCTAGAGGGTTAAAACTATGTTGGAAAGCATCCCAAAAGAGTTCCTAAAGAGGGGTTATAGTGCACGTTTGATTTGTGGAAAAAAAAATTTTGGCTGAAAATCAGCCATTTTTGGCTTGGCCGGGTATTAGATTTGTTGACGTTTTCAGGTTTTGCGAAAAGTCACTTAATTCTCCTACTTCTACATCTAGAGGGTTAAAACTATGTTGGAAAGCATCCCAAAAGAGTTCCCAAAGAGGGGGTATAGTGCGTGTTTGATTTGTGGAAAAAAATTTTTTGGCTGAAAATCAGCCATTTTTGGCTTGGCCGGGTATTAGATTTTTTGACGTTTTCAGGTTTTGCGAAAAATCACTTAATTCTCCTACTTCTACATCTAGAGGGTTAAAACTATGTTGGAAAGCATCCCAAAAGAGTTCCCAAAGAGGGGGTATAGTGCACGTTTGATTTGTGGAAAAAAAAATTTTGGCTGAAAATCAGCCATTTTTGGCTTGGCCGGGTATTAGATTTTTTGACGTTTTCAGGTTTTGCGAAAAATCACTTAATTCTCCTACTTCTACATCTAGAGGGTTAAAACTATGTTGGAAAGCATCCCAAAAGAGTTCCTAAAGAGGGGTTATAGTGCACGTTTGATTTGTGGAAAAAAAAATTTTGGCTGAAAATCAGCCATTTTTGGCTTGGCCGGGTATTAGATTTGTTGACGTTTTCAGGTTTTGCGAAAAGTCACTTAATTCTCCTACTTCTACATCTAGAGGGTTAAAACTATGTTGGAAAGCATCCCAAAAGAGTTCCCAAAGAGGGGGTATAGTGCGTGTTTGATTTGTGGAAAAAAAAATTTTGGCTGAAAATCAGCCATTTTTGGCTTGGCCGGGTATTAGATTTTTTGACGTTTTCAGGTTTTGCGAAAAATCACTTAATTCTCCTACTTCTACATCTAGAGGGTTAAAACTATGTTGGAAAGCATCCCAAAAGAGTTCCCAAAGAGGGGGTATAGTGCGTGTTTGATTTGTGGAAAAAAAAATTTTGGCTGAAAATCAGCCATTTTTGGCTTGGCCGGGTATTAGATTTTTTGACGTTTTCAAGTTTTGCGAAAAATCACTTAATTCTCCTACTTCTACATCTAGAGGGTTAAAACTATGTTGGAAAGCATCCCAAAAGAGTTCCCAAAGAGGGGGTATAGTGCACGTTTGATTTGTGGAAAAAAATTTTTTGGCTGAAAATCAGCCATTTTTGGCTTGGCCGGGTATTAGATTTTTTGACGTTTTCAGGTTTTGCGAAAAATCACTTAATTCTCCTAGTTCTACATCTAGAGGGTTAAAACTATGTTGGAAAGCATCCCAAAAGAGTTCCCAAAGAGGGGGTATAGTGCGTGTTTGATTTGTGGAAAAAAAAATTTTGGCTGAAAATCAGCCATTTTTGGCTTGGCCGGGTATTAGATTTTTTGACGTTTTCAGGTTTTGCGAAAAATCACTTAATTCTCCTACTTCTACATCTAGAGGGTTAAAACTATGTTGGAAAGCATCCCAAAAGAGTTCCCAAAGAGGGGGTATAGTGCGTGTTTGATTTGTGGAAAAAAAATTTTTGGCTGAAAATCAGCCATTTTTGGCTTGGCCGGGTATTAGATTTTTTGACGTTTTCAGGTTTTGCGAAAAATCACTTAATTCTTCTACTTCTACATCTAGAGGGTTAAAACTATGTTGGAAAGCATCCCAAAAGAGTTCCCAAAGAGGGGGTATAGTGCACGTTTGATTTGTGGAAAAAAAAAATTTTGGCTGAAAATCAGCCATTTTTGGCTTGGCCGGGTATTAGATTTTTTGACGTTTTCAGGTTTTGCAAAAAATCACTTAATTCTCCTACTTCTACATCTAGAGGGTTAAAACTATGTTGGAAAGCATCCCAAAAGAGTTCCCAAAGAGGGGGTATAGTGCGTGTTTGATTTGTGGAAAAAAAAATTTTGGCTGAAAATCAGCCATTTTTGGCTTGGCCGGGTATTAGATTTTTTGACGTTTTTAGGTTTTGCGAAAAATCACTTAATTCTCCTACTTCTACATCTAGAGGGTTAAAGCTATGTTGGAAAGCATCCCAAAAGAGTTCCCAAAGAGGGGGTATAGTGCACGTTTGATTTGTGGAAAAAAAAATTTTGGCTGAAAATCAGCCATTTTTGGCTTGGCCGGGTATTAGATTTTTTGACGTTTTCAGGTTTTGCGAAAAATCACTTAATTCTCCTACTTCTACATCTAGAGGGTTAAAACTATGTTGGAAAGCATCCCAAAAGAGTTCCCAAAGAGGGGGTATAGTGCGTGTTTGATTTGTGGAAAAAAAAATTTTTGGCTGAAAATCAGCCATTTTTGGCTTGGCCGGGTATTAGATTTGTTGACGTTTTCAGGTTTTGCGAAAAGTCACTTAATTCTCCTACTTCTACATCTAGAGGGTTAAAACTATGTTGGAAAGCATCCCAAAAGAGTTCCCAAAGAGGGGGTATAGTGCGTGTTTGATTTGTGGAAAAAAAATTTTTGGCTGAAAATCAGCCATTTTTGGCTTGGCCGGGTATTAGATTTTTTGACGTTTTCAGGTTTTGCAAAAAATCACTTAATTCTCCTACTTCTACATCTAGAGGGTTAAAACTATGTTGGAAAACATCCCAAAAGAGTTCCCAAAGAGGGGGTATAGTGCGTGTTTGATTTGTGTAAAAAAAAATTTTAGCTGAAAATCAGCCATTTTTGGCTTGGCCGGGTATTAGATTTTTTGACGTTTTTAGGTTATGCGAGAAATCACTTAATTCTCCTACTTCTACATCTAGAGGGTTAAAACTATGTTGGAAAGCATCCCAAAAGAGTTCCCAAAGAGGGGGTATAGTGCACGTTTGATTTGTGGAAAAAAAATTTTTGGCTGAAAATCAGCCATTTTTGGCTTGGCCGGGTATTAGATTTTTTTCACGTTTTCAGGTTTTGCGAAAAATCACTTAATTCTCCTACTTCTACATCTAGAGGGTTAAAACTATGTTGGAAAGCATCCCAAAAGAGTTCCCAAAGAGGGGGTATAGTGCGTGTTTGATTTGTGGAAAAAAAAATTTTGGCTGAAAATCAGCCATTTTTGGCTTGGCCGGGTATTAGATTTTTTGACGTTTTCAGGTTTTGCGAAAAATCACTTAATTCTCCTACTTCTACATCTAGAGGGTTAAAACTATGTTGGAAAGCATCCCAAAAGAGTTCCCAAAGAGGGGGTATAGTGCACGTTTGATTTGTGGAAAAAAAATTTTTGGCTGAAAATCAGCCATTTTTGGCTTGGCCGGGTATTAGATTTTTTCACGTTTTCAGGTTTTGCGAAAAATCACTTAATTCTCCTACTTCTACATCTAGAGGGTTAAAACTATGTTGGAAAGCATCCCAAAAGAGTTCCCAAAGAGGGGGTATACTGCGTGTTTGATTTGTGGAAAAAAAAATTTTGGCTGAAAATCACCCATTTTTGGCTTGGCCGTCTATTAGATTTTTTGACGTTTTCAGGTTTTGCGAAAAATCACTTAATTCTTCTACTTCTACATCTAGAGGGTTAAAACTATGTTGGAAAGCATCCCAAAAGAGTTCCCAAAGAGGGGGTATAGTGCACGTTTGATTTGTGGAAAAAAAAATTTTTGGCTGAAAATCAGCCATTTTTGGCTTGGCCGGGTATTAGATTTTTTGACGTTTTCAGGTTTTGCAAAAAATCACTTAATTCTCCTACTTCTACATCTAGAGGGTTAAAACTATGTTGGAAAGCATCCCAAGAGAGTTCCCAAAGAGGGGGTTTAGTGCGTGTTTGATTTCTGGAAAAAAAAAATTTGGGCTGAAAATAAGCCATTTTTGGCTTGGCCGGGTATTAGATTTGTTGACGTTTTCAGGTTTTGCGAAAAGTCACTTAATTCTCCTACTTCTACATCTAGAGGGTTAAAACTATGTTGGAAAGCATCCCAAAAGAGTTCCCAAAGAGGGGGTATAGTGCGTGTTTGATTGGTGGAAAAAAATTTTTTGGCTGAAAATCAGCCATTTTTGGCTTGGCCGGGTATTAGATTTTTTGACGTTTTTAGGTTTTGCGAAAAATCACTTAATTCTCCTACTTCTACATCTAGAGGGTTAAAACTATGTTGGAAAGCATCCCAAAAGAGTTCCCAAAGAGGGGGTATAGTGCGTGTTTGATTTGTGGAAAAAAAAAATTTGGCTGAAAATCAGCCATTTTTGGCTTGGCCGGGTATTAGATTTTTTGACGTTTTCAGGTTTTGCGAAAAATCACTTAATTCTCCTACTTCTACATCTAGAGGGTTAAAACTATGTTGGAAAGCATCCCAAAAGAGTTCCCAAAGAGGGGGTATAGTGCACGTTTGATTTGTGGAAAAAAAAATTTTGGCTGAAAATCAGCCATTTTTGGCTTGGCCGGGTATTAGATTTTTTGACGTTTTCAGGTTTTGCGAAAAATCACTTAATTCTCCTACTTCTACATCTAGAGGGTTAAAACTATGTTGGAAAGCAACCCAAAAGAGTTCCCAAAGAGGGGGTATAGTGCACGTTTGATTTGTGGAAAAAAAAATTTTGGCTGAAAATCAGCCATTTTTGGCTTGGCCGGGTATTAGATTTTTTGACGTTTTCAGGTTTTGCAAAAAATCACTTAATTCTCCTACTTCTACATCTAGAGGGTTAAAACTATGTTGGAAAGCATCCCAAAAGAGTTCCCAAAGAGGGGGTATAGTGCGTGTTTGATTTGTGTAAAAAAAATTTTTAACTGAAAATCAGCCATTTTTGGCTTGACCGGGTATTAGATTTTTTGATGTTTTTAGGTTATGCGAGAAATCACTTAATTCTCCTACTTCTATATCTAGAGGGTTAAAACTATGTTGGAAAGCATCCCAAAAGAGTTCCCAAAGAGGGGGTATAGTGCGTGTTTGATTTGTGGAAAAAAAAATTTTGGCTGAAAATCAGCCATTTTTGGCTTGGCCGGGTATTAGATTTTTTGACGTTTTCAGGTTTTGCGAAAAATCACTTAATTCTCCTACTTCTACATCTAGAGGGTTAAAACTATGTTGGAAAGCATCCCAAAAGAGTTCCCAAAGAGGGGGTATAGTGCACGTTTGATTTGTGGAAAAAAAAATTTTGGCTGACAATCAGCCATTTTTGGCTTGGCCGGGTATTAGATTTTTTGACGTTTTCAGGTTTTGCAAAAAATCACTTAATTCTCCTACTTCTACATCTAGAGGGTTAAAACTATGTTGGAAAGCAACCCAAAAGAGTTCCCAAAGAGGGGGTATAGTGCACGTTTGATTTGTGGAAAAAAAAATTTTGGCTGAAAATCAGCCATTTTTGGCTTGGCCGGGTATTAGATTTTTTGACGTTTTCAGGTTTTGCAAAAAATCACTTAATTCTCCTACTTCTACATCTAGAGGGTTAAAACTATGTTGGAAAGCATCCCAAAAGAGTTCCCAAAGAGGGGGTATAGTGCGTGTTTGATTTGTGTAAAAAAAAATTTTAACTGAAAATCAGCCATTTTTGGCTTGACCGGGTATTAGATTTTTTGATGTTTTTAGGTTATGCGAGAAATCACTTAATTCTCCTACTTCTACATCAAGGGGGTTAAAACTATGTTGGAAAGCTTCCCAAAAGAGTTCCCAAAGAGGGGGTATAGTGCGTGTTTGATTTGTGGAAAAAAAAATTTTGGCTGAAAATCAGCCATTTTTGGCTTAGCCGGTTATTAGATTTTTTGACCTTTTTAGGTTTTGCGAAAAATCACTTAATTCTCCTACTTCTACATCTAAAGGGTTAAAACTATGTTGGAAAGCAGCCCAAAAGAGTTCCCAAAGAGGGGGTATAGTGCATGTTTGAATTGTGGAAAAAAAAAATTGGCTGGAAATCAGCCATTTTTGGCTTGGCCGGGTATTAGATTTTTTGACGTTTTCAGGTTTTGCTAAAAATCACTTAATTCTCCTACTTCTACATCAAGGGGGTTAAAACTATGTTGGAAAGCATCCCAAAAGAGTTCCCAAAGAGGGGGAATAGTGCACGTTTGATTTTAGGAAAAAAAAATTTTGGCTGAAAATCAGCCATTTTTGGCTTGGCCGGGTATTAGATTTTTTGACGTTTTCAGGTTTTGCGAAAAATCACTTAATTCTCCTACTTCTACATCTAGAGGGTTAATACTATGTTGGAAAGCAACCCAAAAGAGTTCCCAAAGAGGGGGTATAGTGCACGTTTGATTTGTGGAAAAAAAAATTTTGGCTGAAAATCAGCCATTTTTGGCTTGGCCGGGTATTAGATTTTTTGACGTTTTCAGGTTTTGCAAAAAATCACTTAATTCTCCTACTTCTACATCTAGAGGGTTAAAACTATGTTGGAAAGCATCCCAAAAGAGTTCCCAAAGAGGGGGTATAGTGCGTGTTTGATTTGTGTAAAAAAAAATTTTAACTGAAAATCAGCCATTTTTGGCTTGGCCGGGTATTAGATTTTTTGATGTTTTTAGGTTATGCGAGAAATCACTTAATTCTCCTACTTCTACATCTAGAAGGTTAAAACTATGTTGGAAAGCATCCCAAAAGAGTTCCCAAAGAGGGGGTATAGTGCGTGTTTGATTTGTGTAAAAAAAAAAATTTTGGCTGAAAATCAGCCATTTTTGGCTTGGCCGGGTATTAGATTTTTTGACGTTTTCAGGTTTTGCGAAAAATCACTTAATTCTCCTACTTCTACATCTATAGGGTTAAAACTATGTTGGAAAGCATCCCAAAAGAGTTCCCAAAGAGGGGGTATAGTGCACGTTTGATTTGTGTAAAAAAAAAATTGGGCTGAAAATCAGCCATTTTTGGCTTGGCCGGTTATTAGATTTTTTGACGTTTTCAGGTTTTGCGAAGTCACTTAATTCTCCTACTTCTACATCAAGGGGGTTAAAACTATGTTGGAAAGCTTCCCAAAAGAGTTCCCAAAGAGGGGGTATAGTGCGTGTTTGATTTGTGGAAAAAAAAATTTTGGCTGAAAATCAGCCATTTTTGGCTTGGCCGGGTATTAGATTTTTTGACGTTTTCAGGTTTTGCGAAAAATCACTTAATTCTCCTACTTCTACATCTAGAGGGTTAAAACTATGTTGGAAAGCATCCCAAAAGAGTTCCCAAAGAGGGGGTATAGTGCGTGTTTGATTTGTGGAAAAAAAAATTTGGCTGAAAATCAGCCATTTTTGGCTTTGCCGGGTATTAGATTTTTTGACGTTTTCAGGTTTTGCAAAAAATCACTTAATTCTCCTACTTCTACATCTAGAGGGTTAAAACTATGTTGGAAAGCATCCCAAAAGAGTTCCCAAAGAGGGGGTATAGTGCGTGTTTGATTTGTGGAAAAAAAACATTTTGGCTGAAAATCAGCCATTTTTGGCTTGGCCGGGTATTAGATTTTTTGACGTTTTCAGGTTTTGCGAAAAATCACTTAATTCTCCTACTTCTACATCTAGAGGGTTAAAACTATGTTGGAAAGCATCCCAAAAGAGTTCCCAAAGAGGGGGTATAGTGCACGTTTGATTTGTGGGAAAAAAAATTTTTGGCTGAAAATCAGCCATTTTTGGCTTGGCCGGGTATTAGATTTTTTGACGTTTTTAGGTTATGCGAGAAATCACTTAATTCTCCTACTTCTACATCTAGAGGGTTAAAACTATGTTGGAAAGCATCCCAAAAGAGTTCCCAAAGAGGGGGTATAGTGCACGTTTGATTTGTGGGAAAAAAAATTTTTGGCTGAAAATCAGCCATTTTTGGCTTGGCCGGGTATTAGATTTTTTGACGTTTTCAGGTTTTGCGAGAAATCACTTAATTCTCCTACTTCTACATCTAGAGGGTTAAAACTATGTTGGAAAGCAACCCAAAAGAGTTCCCAAAGAGGGGGTATAGTGCACGTTTGATTTGTGGAAAAAAAAATTTTGGCTGAAAATCAGCCATTTTTGGCTTGGCCGGGTATTAGATTTTTTGACCTTTTTAGGTTTTGCAAAAAATCACTTAATTCTCCTACTTCTACATCTAAAGGGTTAAAACTATGTTGGAAAGCAGCCCAAAAGAGTTCCCAAAGAGGGGGTATAGTGCATGTTTGAATTATGGAAAAAAAAAATTGGCTGGAAATCAGCCATTTTTGGCTTGGCCGGGTATTAGATTTTTTGACGTTTTCAGGTTTTGCTAAAAATCACTTAATTCTCCTACTTCTACATCTAGAGGGTTAAAACTATGTTGGAAAGCATCCCAAAAGAGTTCCCAAAGAGGGGGTATAGTGCACGTTTGATTTGTGGGAAAAAAAATTTTTGGCTGAAAATCAGCCATTTTTGGCTTGGCCGGGTATTAGATTTTTTGACGTTTTCAGGTTTTGCGAAAAATCACTTAATTCTCCTACTTCTACATCTAGAGGGTTAAAACTATGTTGGAAAGCAACCCAAAAGAGTTCCCAAAGAGGGGGTATAGTGCACGTTTGATTTGTGGAAAAAAAAATTTTGGCTGAAAATCAGCCATTTTTGGCTTGGCCGGGTATTAGATTTTTTGACGTTTTCAGGTTTTGCAAAAAATCACTTAATTCTCCTACTTCTACATCTAGAGGGTTAAAACTATGTTGGAAAGCATCCCAAAAGAGTTCCCAAAGAGGGGGTATAGTGCGTGTTTGATTTGTGTAAAAAAAATTTTTAACTGAAAATCAGCCATTTTTGGCTTGGCCGGGTATTAGATTTTTTGATGTTTTTAGGTTATGCGAGAGATCACTTAATTCTCCTACTTCTACATCTAGAAGGTTAAAACTATGTTGGAAAGCATCCCAAAAGAGTTCCCAAAGAGGGGGTATAGTGCGTGTTTGATTTGTGTAAAAAAAAAAATTTTGTCTGAAAATCAGCCATTTTTGGCTTGGCCGGGTATTAGATTTTTTGACGTTTTCAGGTTTTGCGAAGTCACTTAATTCTCCTACTTCTACATCAAAGGGGTTAAAACTATGTTGGAAAGCTTCCCAAAAGAGTTCCCAAAGAGGGGGTATAGTGCGTGTTTGATTTGTGGAAAAAAAAATTTTGGCTGAAAATCAGCCATTTTTGGCTTAGCCGGTTATTAGATTTTTTGACCTTTTTAGGTTTTGCGAAAAATCACTTAATTCTCCTACTTCTACATCTAAAGGGTTAAAACTATGTTGGAAAGCAGCCCAAAAGAGTTCCCAAAGAGGGGGTATAGTGCATGTTTGAATTATGGAAAAAAAAAATTGGCTGGAAATCAGCCATTTTTGGCTTGGCCGGGTATTAGATTTTTTGACGTTTTCAGGTTTTGCTAAAAATCACTTAATTCTCCTACTTCTACATCAAGGGGGTTAAAACTATGTTGGAAAGCATCCTAAAAGAGTTCCCAAAGAGGGGGTATAGTGCACGTTTGATTTGTGGAAAAAAAAATTTTGGCTGAAAATAAGCCATTTTTGGCTTGGCCGGGTATTAGATTTTTTGACGTTTTCAGGTTTTGCGAAAAATCACTTAATTCTCCTACTTCTACATCTAGAGGGTTAAAACTATGTTGGAAAGCATCCCAAAATAGTTCCCAAAGAGGGGGTATAGTGCGTGTTTGATTTGTGGAAAAAAAAATTTTGGCTGAAAATCAGCCATTTTTGGCTTGGCCGGGTATTAGATTTTTTGACGTTTTCAGGTTTTGCAAAAAATCACTTAATTCTCCTACTTCTACATCTAGAGGGTTAAATCTATGTTGGAAAGCATCCCAAAAGAGTTCCCAAAGAGGGGGTATAGTGCGTGTTTGATTTGTGTAAAAAAATATTTTAGCTGAAAATCAGCCATTTTTGGCTTGGCCGGGTATTAGATTTTTTGACGTTTTTAGGTTATGCGAGAAATCACTTAATTCTCCTACTTCTACATCTAGAGGGTTAAAACTATGTTGGAAAGCATCCCAAAAGAGTTCCCAAAGAGGGGGTATAGTGCACGTTTGATTTGTGGAAAAAAAAATTTTTGGCTGAAAATCAGCCATTTTTGGCTTGGCCGGGTATTAGATTTTTTGACGTTTTTAGGTTATGCGAGAAATCACTTAATTCTCCTACTTCTACATCTATAGGGTTAAAACTATGTTGGAAAGCATCCCAAAAGAGTTCCCAAAGAGGGGGTATAGTGCACGTTTGATTTGTGTAAAAAAAAAATTGGGCTGAAAATCAGCCATTTTTGGCTTGGCCGGTTATTAGATTTTTTGACGTTTTCAGGTTTTGCGAAGTCACTTAATTCTCCTACTTCTACATCTAGAGGGTTAAAACTATGTTGGAAAACATCCCAAAAGAGTTCCCAAAGAGGGGGTATAGTGCGTGTTTGATTTGTGGAAAAAAAAATTTTGGCTGAAAATCAGCCATTTTTGGCTTTGCCGGGTATTAGATTTTTTGACGTTTTCAGGTTTTGCAAAAAATCACTTAAGGCTATGTTCACACGATGCGGTTTTTGCTGCGGATCCGCAGCGGAATTGCAGCTGCGGATCCGCAGCAGTTTTCCATGCAGGGTACAGTACAATGTTACCCTATGGAAAACAAAATCCGCTGTGCCGACGATCCTTTTTTTCGCCGGCAAATCCGCGCAGATTTGCCTGCAGAAAAAAGAAGTACCATGTCAATTCTTTCTGCGGATTCCGCTGCGGGTTTCCAACAGCACCAATAGGAGAACTGCAGTTGGAAACCCGCAGTGGAATCCGCAGTAGAAAAAGGACACAAAACCGCAGAGAGAAGCACCGCCGTTTTTCACTGCGGATTTTCCCGAAAAAGGACCGGAAAAATCCGCAGTGAAAAAAGGATCGTGTGAACGTAGCCTAATTCTCCTACTTCTACATCTAGAGGGTTAAAACTATGTTGGAAAGCATCCCAAAAGAGTTCCCAAAGAGGGGGTATAGTGCGTGTTTGATTTGTGTAAAAAAAAATTTAGCTGAAAATCAGCCATTTTTGGCTTGGCCGGGTATTAGATTTTTTGACGTTTTTAGGTTATGCGAGAAATCACTTAATTCTCCTACTTCTACATCTAGAGGGTTAAAACTATGTTGGAAAGCATCCCAAAAGAGTTCCCAAAGAGGGGGTATAGTGCACGTTTGATTTGTGGGAAAAAAAATTTTTGGCTGAAAATCAGCCATTTTTGGCTTGGCCGGGTATTAGATTTTTTGACGTTTTCAGGTTTTGCGAAAAATCACTTAATTCTCCTACTTCTACATCTAGAGTTGGAAAGCAACCCAAAAGAGTTCCCAAAGAGGGGGTATAGTGCACGTTTGATTTGTGGAAAAAAAAATTTTGGCTGAAAATCAGCCATTTTTGGCTTGGCCGGGTATTAGATTTTTTGACGTTTTCAGGTTTTGCAAAAAATCACTTAATTCTCCTACTTCTACATCTAGAGGGTTAAAACTATGTTGGAAAGCATCCCAAAAGAGTTCCCAAAGAGGGGGTATAGTGCGTGTTTGATTTGTGTAAAAAAAAAATTTTGGGCTGAAAATCAGCCATTTTTGGCTTGGCCGGGTATTAGATTTTTTGATGTTTTTAGGTTATGCGAGAGATCACTTAATTCTCCTACTTCTACATCTAGAAGGTTAAAACTATGTTGGAAAGCATCCCAAAAGAGTTCCCAAAGAGGGGGTATAGTGCGTGTTTGATTTGTGTAAAAAAAAAATTTTTGGCTGAAAATCAGCCATTTTTGGCTTGGCCGGGTATTAGATTTTTTGACGTTTTCAGGTTTTGCGAAGTCACTTAATTCTCCTACTTCTACATCAAGGGGGTTAAAACTATGTTGGAAAGCTTCCCAAAAGAGTTCCCAAAGAGGGGGTATAGTGCGTGTTTGATTTGTGGAAAAAAAAATTTTGGCTGAAAATCAGCCATTTTTGGCTTAGCCGGTTATTAGATTTTTTGACCTTTTTAGGTTTTGCGAAAAATCACTTAATTCTCCTACTTCTACATCTAAAGGGTTAAAACTATGTTGGAAAGCAGCCCAAAAGAGTTCCCAAAGAGGGGGTATAGTGCATGTTTGAATTGTGGAAAAAAAAATTGGCTGGAAATCAGCCATTTTTGGCTTGGCCGGGTATTAGATTTTTTGACGTTTTCAGGTTTTGCTAAAAATCACTTAATTCTCCTACTTCTACATCAAGGGGGTTAAAACTGTGTTGGAAAGCTTCCCAAAAGAGTTCCCAAAGAGGGGGTATAGTGCACGTTTGATTTGTGGAAAAAAAAATTTTGGCTGAAAATAAGCCATTTTTGGCTTGGCCGGGTATTAGATTTTTTGACGTTTTCAGGTTTTGCGAAAAATCACTTAATTCTCCTACTTCTACATCTAGAGGGTTAAAACTATGTTGGAAAGCATCCCAAAAGAGTTCCCAAAGAGGGGGTATAGTGCGTGTTTGATTTGTGGAAAAAAAAATTTTGGCTGCAAATCAGCCATTTTTGGCTTGGCCGGGTATTCGATTTTTTGACGTTTTCAGGTTTTGCAAAAAATCACTTAATTCTCCTACTTCTACATCTAGAGGGTTAAATCTATGTTGGAAAGCATCCCAAAAGAGTTCCCAAAGAGGGGGTATAGTGCGTGTTTGATTTGTGTAAAAAAAAATTTTAGCTGAAAATCAGCCATTTTTGCTTGGCCGGGTATTAGATTTTTTGACGTTTTTAGGTTATGCGAGAAATCACTTAATTCTCCTACTTCTACATCTAGAGGGTTAAAACTATGTTGGAAAGCATCCCAAAAGAGTTCCCAAAGAGGGGGTATAGTGCACGTTTGATTTGTGGAAAAAAAAATTTTTGGCTGAAAATCAGCCATTTTTGGCTTGGCCGGGTATTAGATTTTTTGACGTTTTCAGGTTTTGCAAAAAATCACTTAATTCTCCTACTTCTACATCTAGAGGGTTAAAACTATGTTGGAAAGCATCCCAAAAGAGTTCCCAAAGAGGGGGTATAGTGCGTGTTTGATTTGTGTAAAAAAAATTTTTAACTGAAAATCAGCCATTTTTGGCTTGGCCGGGTATTAGATTTTTTGATGTTTTTAGGTTATGCGAGAGATCACTTAATTCTCCTACTTCTACATCTAGAAGGTTAAAACTATGTTGGAAAGCATCCCAAAAGAGTTCCCAAAGAGGGGGTATAGTGCGTGTTTGATTTGTGTAAAAAAAAAATTTTTGGCTGAAAATCAGCCATTTTTGGCTTGGCCGGGTATTAGATTTTTTGACGTTTTCAGGTTTTGCGAAGTCACTTAATTCTCCTACTTCTACATCAAGGGGGTTAAAACTATGTTGGAAAGCTTCCCAAAAGAGTTCCCAAAGAGGGGGTATAGTGCGTGTTTGATTTGTGGAAAAAAAAATTTTGGCTGAAAATCAGCCATTTTTGGCTTAGCCGGTTATTAGATTTTTTGACCTTTTTAGGTTTTGCGAAAAATCACTTAATTCTCCTACTTCTACATCTAAAGGGTTAAAACTATGTTGGAAAGCAGCCCAAAAGAGTTCCCAAAGAGGGGGTATAGTGCATGTTTGAATTGTGGAAAAAAAAATTGGCTGGAAATCAGCCATTTTTGGCTTGGCCGGGTATTAGATTTTTTGACGTTTTCAGGTTTTGCTAAAAATCACTTAATTCTCCTACTTCTACATCAAGGGGGTTAAAACTATGTTGGAAAGCTTCCCAAAAGAGTTCCCAAAGAGGGGGTATAGTGCACGTTTGATTTGTGGAAAAAAAAATTTTGGCTGAAAATAAGCCATTTTTGGCTTGGCCGGGTATTAGATTTTTTGACGTTTTCAGGTTTTGCGAAAAATCACTTAATTCTCCTACTTCTACATCTAGAGGGTTAAAACTATGTTGGAAAGCATCCCAAAAGAGTTCCCAAAGAGGCGGTATAGTGCGTGTTTGATTTGTGGAAAAAAAAATTTTGGCTGAAAATCAGCCATTTTTGGCTTGGCCGGGTATTAGATTTTTTGACGTTTTCAGGTTTTGCAAAAAATCACTTAATTCTCCTACTTCTACATCTAGAGGGTTAAATCTATGTTGGAAAGCATCCCAAAAGAGTTCCCAAAGAGGGGGTATAGTGCGTGTTTGATTTGTGTAAAAAAAAATTTTAGCTGAAAATCAGCCATTTTTGGCTTGGCCGGGTATTAGATTTTTTGACGATTTTAGGTTATGCGAGAAATCACTTAATTCTCCTACTTCTACATCTAGAGGGTTAAAACTATGTTGGAAAGCATCCCAAAAGAGTTCCCAAAGAGGGGGTATAGTGCACGTTTGATTTGTGGAAAAAAAAAATTTTGGCTGAAAATCAGCCATTTTTGGCTTGGCCGGGTATTAGATTTTTTGACGTTTTCAGGTTTTGCGAAAAATCACTTAATTCTCCTACTTCTACATCTAGAGGGTTAAAACTATGTTGGAAAGCATCCCAAAAGAGTTCCCAAAGAGGGGGTATAGAGCATGTTTGAATTGTGGAAAAAAAAAATTTGTCTGGAAATCAGCCATTTTTGGCTTGGCCGGGTATTAGATTTTTTGACGTTTTCAGGTTTTGCGAAAAATCACTTAATTCTCCTACTTCTACATCTAGAGGGTTAAAACTATGTTGGAAAGCATCTCAAAAGAGTTCCCAAAGAGTGGGTATAGTGCGTGTTTGATTTGTGGAAAAAAAAATTTTTGGCTGAAAGTCAGCCATTTTTGGCTTGGCCGGGTATTAGATTTTTTGACGTTTTCAGGTTTTGCAAAAAATCACTTAATTCTCCTACTTCTACATCTAGAGGGTTAAATCTATGTTGGAAAGCATCCCAAAAGAGTTCCCAAAGAGGGGGTATAGTGCGTGTTTGATTTGTGGAAAAAAAAAATTTTGGCTGAAAATCAGCCATTTTTGGCTTGGCCGGGTATTAGATTTTTTGACGTTTTCAGGTTTTGCAAAAAATCACTTAATTCTCCTACTTCTACATCTAGAGGGTTAAATCTATGTTGGAAAGCATCCCAAAAGAGTTCCCAAAGAGGGGGTATAGTGCGTGTTTGATTTGTGTAAAAAAAAATTTTAGCTGAAAATCAGCCATTTTTGGCTTGGCCGGGTATTAGATTTTTTGACGTTTTTAGGTTATGCGAGAAATCACTTAATTCTCCTACTTCTACATCTAGAGGGTTAAAACTATGTTGGAAAGCATCCGAAAAGAGTTCCCAAAGAGGGGGTATAGTGCACGTTTGATTTGTGGAAAAAACAAATTTTGGCTGAAAATCAGCCATTTTTGGCTTGGCCGGGTATTAGATTTTTTAACGTTTTCAGGTTTTGCAAAAAATCACTTAATTCTCCTACTTCTACATCTAGAGGGTTAAAACTATGTTGGAAAGCATCCCAAAAGAGTTCCCAAAGAGGGGGTATAGTGCGTGTTTGATTTGTGGAAAAAAAAATTTTGGCTGAAAATCAGCCATTTTTGGCTTGGCCGGGTATTAGATTTTTTGACGTTTTCAGGTTTTGCGAAAAGTCACTTAATTCTCCTACTTCTACATCTAGAGGGTTAAAACTATGTTGGAAAGCATCCCAAAAGAGTTCCCAAAGAGGGGGTATAGTGCGTGTTTGATTTGTGGAAAAAAAAATTTTGGCTGAAAATCAGCCATTTTTGGCTTGGCCGGGTATTAGATTTTTTGACGTTTTTAGGTTTTGCGAAAAATCACTTAATTCTCCTACTTCTACATCTAGAGGGTTAAAACTATGTTGGAAAGCATCCCAAAAGAGTTCCCAAAGAGGGGGTATAGTGCGTGTTTGATTTGTGGAAAAAAAAATTTTGGCTGAAAATCAGCCATTTTTGGCTTGGCCGGGTATTAGATTTTTTGACGTTTTCAAGTTTTGCGAAAAATCACTTAATTCTCCTACTTCTACATCTAGAGGGTTAAAACTATGTTGGAAAGCATCCCAAAAGAGTTCCCAAAGAGGGGGTATAGTGCACGTTTGATTTGTGGAAAAAAAAATTTTGGCTGAAAATCAGCCATAATTGGCTTGGCCGGGTATTAGATTTTTTGACGTTTTCAGGTTTTGCAAAAAATCACTTAATTCTCCTACTTCTACATCTAGAGGGTTAAAACTATGTTGGAAAGCATCCCAAAAGAGTTCCCAAAGAGGGGGTATAGTGCGTGTTTGATTTGTGTAAAAAAAATTTTTAGCTGAAAATCAGCCATTTTTGGCTTGGCCGGGTATTAGATTTTTTGACGTTTTCAGGTTTTGCGAAGTCACTTAATTCTCCTACTTCTACATCAAGGGGGTTAAAA
Organism: Ranitomeya variabilis; assembly: GCF_051348905.1. Lineage (NCBI taxonomy): Eukaryota > Metazoa > Chordata > Amphibia > Anura > Dendrobatidae > Ranitomeya > Ranitomeya variabilis. The sequence continues at coordinate 708,638,956 of NC_135233.1, read as the reverse complement.
CTATGTTGGAAAGCTTCCCAAAAGAGTTCCCAAAGAAGGGGTATAGTGCGTGTTTGATTTGTGGAAAAAAAAATTTTGGCTGAAAATCAGCCATTTTTGGCTTAGCCGGTTATTAGATTTTTTGACCTTTTTAGGTTTTGCGAAAAATCACTTAATTCTCCTACTTCTACATCTAAAGGGTTAAAACTATGTTGGAAAGCAGCCCAAAAGAGTTCCCAAAGAGGGGGTATAGTGCATGTTTGAATTGTGGAAAAAAAATTGGCTGGAAATCAGCCATTTTTGGCTTGGCCGGGTATTAGATTTTTTGACGTTTTCAGGTTTTGCTAAAAATCACTTAATTCTCCTACTTCTACATCAAGGGGGTTAAAACTATGTTGGAAAGCTTCCCAAAAGAGTTCCCAAAGAGGGGGTATAGTGCACGTTTGATTTGTGGAAAAAAAAATTTTGGCTGAAAATAAGCCATTTTTGGCTTGGCCGGGTATTAGATTTTTTGACGTTTTCAGGTTTTGCGAAAAATCACTTAATTCTCCTACTTCTACATCTAGAGGGTTAAAACTATGTTGGAAAGCATCCCAAAAGAGTTCCCAAAGAGGCGGTATAGTGCGTGTTTGATTTGTGGAAAAAAAAATTTTGGCTGAAAATCAGCCATTTTTGGCTTGGCCGGGTATTAGATTTTTTGACGTTTTCAGGTTTTGCAAAAAATCACTTAATTCTCCTACTTCTACATCTAGAGGGTTAAATCTATGTTGGAAAGCATCCCAGAAGAGTTCCCAAAGAGGGGGTATAGTGCGTGTTTGATTTGTGTAAAAAAAAATTTTAGCTGAAAATCAGCCATTTTTGGCTTGGCCGGGTATTAGATTTTTTGACGTTTTTAGGTTATGCGAGAAATCACTTAATTCTCCTACTTCTACATCTAGAGGGTTAAAACTATGTTGGAAAGCATCCCAAAAGAGTTCCCAAAGAGGGGGTATAGTGCACGTTTGATTTGTGGAAAAAAAAAATTTTGGCTGAAAATCAGCCATTTTTGGCTTGGCCGGGTATTAGATTTTTTGACATTTTCAGGTTTTGCGAAAAATCACTTAATTCTCCTACTTCTACATCTAGAGGGTTAAAACTATGTTGGAAAGCATCCCAAAAGAGTTCCCAAAGAGGGGGTATAGAGCATGTTTGAATTGTGGAAAAAAAAAATTTGTCTGGAAATCAGCCATTTTTGGCTTGGCCGGGTATTAGATTTTTTGACGTTTTCAGGTTTTGCGAAAAATCACTTAATTCTCCTACTTCTACATCTAGAGGGTTAAAACTATGTTGGAAAGGATCTCAAAAGAGTTCCCAAAGAGTGGGTATAGTGCGTGTTTGATTTGTGGAAAAAAAAATTTTTGGCTGAAAATCAGCCATTTTTGGCTTGGCCGGGTATTAGATTTTTTGACGTTTTCAGGTTTTGCAAAAAATCACTTAATTCTCCTACTTCTACATCTAGAGGGTTAAATCTATGTTGGAAAGCATCCCAAAAGAGTTCCCAAAGAGGGGGTATAGTGCGTGTTTGATTTGTGGAAAAAAAAATTTTTGGCTGAAAATCAGCCATTTTTGGCTTGGCCGGGTATTAGATTTTTTGACGTTTTCAGGTTTTGCAAAAAATCACTTAATTCTCCTACTTCTACATCTAGAGGGTTAAATCTATGTTGGAAAGCATCCCAAAAGAGTTCCCAAAGAGGGGGTATAGTGCGTGTTTGATTTGTGTAAAAAAAAATTTTAGCTGAAAATCAGCCATTTTTGGCTTGGCCGGGTATTAGATTTTTTGACGTTTTTAGGTTATGCGAGAAATCACTTAATTCTCCTACTTCTACATCTAGAGGGTTAAAACTATGTTGGAAAGCATCCGAAAAGAGTTCCCAAAGAGGGGGTATAGTGCACGTTTGATTTGTGGAAAAAAAAATTTTGGCTGAAAATCAGCCATTTTTGGCTTGGCCGGGTATTAGATTTTTTGACGTTTTCAGGTTTTGCAAAAAATCACTTAATTCTCCTACTTCTACATCTAGAGGGTTAAAACTATGTTGGAAAGCATCCCAAAAGAGTTCCCAAAGAGGGGGTATAGTGCGTGTTTGATTTGTGGAAAAAAAAATTTTGGCTGAAAATCAGCCATTTTTGGCTTGGCCGGGTATTAGATTTTTTGACGTTTTCAGGTTTTGCGAAAAGTCACTTAATTCTCCTACTTCTACATCTAGAGGGTTAAAACTATGTTGGAAAGCATCCCAAAAGAGTTCCCAAAGAGGGGGTATAGTGCGTGTTTGATTTGTGGAAAAAAAAATTTTGGCTGAAAATCAGCCATTTTTGGCTTGGCCGGGTATTAGATTTTTTGACGTTTTTAGGTTTTGCGAAAAATCACTTAATTCTCCTACTTCTACATCTAGAGGGTTAAAACTATGTTGGAAAGCATCCCAAAAGAGTTCCCAAAGAGGGGGTATAGTGCGTGTTTGATTTGTGGAAAAAAAAATTTTGGCTGAAAATCAGCCATTTTTGGCTTGGCCGGGTATTAGATTTTTTGACGTTTTCAAGTTTTGCGAAAAATCACTTAATTCTCCTACTTCTACATCTAGAGGGTTAAAACTATGTTGGAAAGCATCCCAAAAGAGTTCCCAAAGAGGGGGTATAGTGCACGTTTGATTTGTGGAAAAAAAAATTTTGGCTGAAAATCAGCCATTTTTGGCTTGGCCGGGTATTAGATTTTTTGATGCTTTCAGGTTTTGCGAAAAATCACTTAATTCTCCTACTTCTACATCTAGAGGGTTAAAACTATGTTGGAAAGCATCCCAAAAGAGTTCCCAAAGAGGGGGTATAGTGCACGTTTGATTTGTGGAAAAAAAAATTTTGGCTGAAAATCAGCCATAATTGGCTTGGCTGGGTATTAGATTTTTTGACGTTTTCAGGTTTTGCAAAAAATCACTTAATTCTCCTACTTCTACATCTAGAGGGTTAAAACTATGTTGGAAAGCATCCCAAAAGAGTTCCCAAAGAGGGGGTATAGTGCGTGTTTGATTTGTGTAAAAAAAAATTTTTAGCTGAAAATCAGCCATTTTTGGCTTGGCCGGGTATTAGATTTTTTGACGTTTTTAGGTTATGCGAGAAATCACTTAATTCTCCTACTTCTACATCTAGAGGGTTAAAACTATGTTGGAAAGCATCCCAAAAGAGTTCCCAAAGAGGGGGTATAGTGCGTGTTTGATTTGTGGAAAAAAAAATTTTGGCTGAAAATCAGCCATTTTTGGCTTGGCCGGGTATTAGATTTTTTGACGTTTTTAGGTTTTGCGAAAAATCACTTAATTCTCCTACTTCTACATCTAGAGGGTTAAAACTATGTTGGAAAGCATCCCAAAAGAGTTCCCAAAGAGGGGGTATAGGGCGTGTTTGATTTGTGTAAAAAAAAAATTTTGGCTGAACATCAGCCATTTTTGGCTTGGCCGGGTATTAGATTTTTTGACGTATTCAGGTTTTGCAAAAAATCACTTAATTCTCCTACTTCTACATCTAGAGGGTTAAAACTATGTTGGAAAGCATCCCAAAAGAGTTCCCAAAGAGGGGGTATAGTGCACGTTTGATTTGTGGGAAAAAAAATTTTGGCTGAAAATCAGCCATTTTTGGCTTGGCCGGGTATTAGATTTTTTGACGTTTTCAGGTTTTGCGAAAAATCACTTAATTCTCCTACTTCTACATCTAGAGGGTTAAAACTATGTTGGAAAGCATCCCAAAAGAGTTCCCAAAGAGGGGGTATAGTGCGTGTTTGATTTGTGGAAAAAAAAATTTTGGCTGAAAATCAGCCATTTTTGGCTTGGCCGGGTATTAGATTTTTTGACGTTTTCAAGTTTTGCGAAAAATCACTTAATTCTCCTACTTCTACATCTAGAGGGTTAAAACTATGTTGGAAAGCATCCCAAAAGAGTTCCCAAAGAGGGGGTATAGTGCGTGTTTGATTTGTGGAAAAAAAAATTTTGGCTGAAAATCAGCCATTTTTGGCTTGGCCGGGTATTAGATTTTTTGACGTTTTCAGGTTTTGCGAAAAATCACTTAATTCTCCTACTTCTACATCTAGAGGGTTAAAACTATGTTGGAAAGCATCCCAAGAGAGTTCCCAAAAAGGGGGTTTAGTGCGTGTTTGATTTCTGGAAAAAAAAAATTTGGGCTGAAAATAAGCCATTTTTGGCTTGGCCGGGTATTAGATTTTTTGACGTTTTCAGGTTTTGCGAAAAATCACTTAATTCTCCTACTTCTACATCTAGAGGGTTAAAACTATGTTGGAAAGCAACCCAAAAGAGTTCCCAAAGAGGGGGTATAGTGCACGTTTGATTTGTGGAAAAAAAAATTTTGGCTGAAAATCAGCCATTTTTGGCTTGGCCGGGTATTAGATTTTTTGACGTTTTCAGGTTTTGCAAAAAATCACTTAATTCTCCTACTTCTACATCTAGAGGGTTAAAACTATGTTGGAAAGCATCCCAAAAGAGTTCCCAAAGAGGGGGTATAGTGCGTGTTTGATTTGTGTAAAAAAATTTTTTAACTGAAAATCAGCCATTTTTGGCTTGGCCGGGTATTAGATTTTTTGATGTTTTTAGGTTATGCGAGAGATCACTTAATTCTCCTACTTCTACATCTAGAAGGTTAAAACTATGTTGGAAAGCATCCCAAAAGAGTTCCCAAAGAGGGAGTATAGTGCGTGTTTGATTTGTGTAAAAAAAAAATTTTTGGCTGAAAATCAGCCATTTTTGGCTTGGCCGGGTATTAGATTTTTTGACGTTTTCAGGTTTTGCGAAGTCACTTAATTCTCCTACTTCTACATCAAGGGGGTTAAAACTATGTTGGAAAGCTTCCCAAAAGAGTTCCCAAAGAGGGGGTATAGTGCGTGTTTGATTTGTGGAAAAAAAAATTTTGGCTGAAAATCAGCCATTTTTGGCTTAGCCGGTTATTAGATTTTTTGACCTATTTAGGTTTTGCGAAAAATCACTTAATTCTCCTACTTCTACATCTAAAGGGTTAAAACTATGTTGGAAAGCAGCCCAAAAGAGTTCCCAAAGAGGGGGTATAGTGCATGTTTGAATTGTGGAAAAAAAAATTGGCTGGAAATCAGCCATTTTTGGCTTGGCCGGGTATTAGATTTTTTGACGTTTTCAGGTTTTGCTAAAAATCACTTAATTCTCCTACTTCTACATCAAGGGGGTTAAAACTGTGTTGGAAAGCTTCCCAAAAGAGTTCCCAAAGAGGGGGTATAGTGCACGTTTGATTTGTGGAAAAAAAAATTTTGGCTGAAAATAAGCCATTTTTGGCTTGGCCGGGTATTAGATTTTTTGACGTTTTCAGGTTTTGCGAAAAATCACTTAATTCTCCTACTTCTACATCTAGAGGGTTAAAACTATGTTGGAAAGCATCCCAAAAGAGTTCCCAAAGAGGGGGTATAGTGCGTGTTTGATTTGTGGAAAAAAAAATTTTGGCTGAAAATCAGCCATTTTTGGCTTGGCCGGGTATTCGATTTTTTGACGTTTTCAGGTTTTGCAAAAAATCACTTAATTCTCCTACTTCTACATCTAGAGGGTTAAATCTATGTTGGAAAGCATCCCAAAAGAGTTCCCAAAGAGGGGGTATAGTGCGTGTTTGATTTGTGTAAAAAAAAATTTTAGCTGAAAATCAGCCATTTTTGCTTGGCCGGGTATTAGATTTTTTGACGTTTTTAGGTTATGCGAGAAATCACTTAATTCTCCTACTTCTACATCTAGAGGGTTAAAACTATGTTGGAAAGCATCGCAAAAGAGTTCCCAAAGAGGGGGTATAGTACGTGTTTGATTTGTGTAAAAAAATTTTTTAACTGAAAATCAGCCATTTTTGGCTTGGCCGGGTATTAGATTTTTTGATGTTTTTAGGTTATGCGAGAGATCACTTAATTCTCCTACTTCTACATCTAGAGGGTTAAAACTATGTTGGAAAGCATCCCAAAAGAGTTCCCAAAGAGGGGGTATAGTGCGTGTTTGATTTGTGGAAAAAAAAATTTTGGCTGAAAATCAGCCATTTTTGGCTTGGCCGGGTATTAGATTTTTTGACGTTTTCAAGTTTTGCGAAAAATCACTTAATTCTCCTACTTCTACATCTAGAGGGTTAAAACTATGTTGGAAAGCATCCCAAAAGAGTTCCCAAAGAGGGGGTATAGTGCACGTTTGATTTGTGGAAAAAAAAATTTTGGCTGAAAATCAGCCATTTTTGGCTTGGCCGGGTATTAGATTTTTTGATGCTTTCAGGTTTTGCGAAAAATCACTTAATTCTCCTACTTCTACATCTAGAGGGTTAAAACTATGTTGGAAAGCATCCCAAAAGAGTTCCCAAAGAGGGGGTATAGTGCACGTTTGATTTGTGGAAAAAAAAAATTTTGGCTGAAAATCAGCCATTTTTGGCTTGGCCGGGTATTAGATTTTTTGACGTTTTCAGGTTTTGCGAAAAATCACTTAATTCTCCTACTTCTACATCTAGAGGGTTAAAACTATGTTGGAAAGCATCCCAAAAGAGTTCCCAAAGAGGGGGTATAGTGCACGTTTGATTTGTGGAAAAAAATTTTGGCTGAAAATCAGCCATTTTTGGCTTGGCCGGGTATTAGATTTTTTGACGTTTTCAGGTTTTGCGAAGTCACTTAATTCTCCTACTTCTACATCAAGGGGGTTAAAACTATGTTGGAAAGCTTCCCAAAAGAGTTCCCAAAGAAGGGGTATAGTGCGTGTTTGATTTGTGGAAAAAAAAATTTTGGCTGAAAATCAGCCATTTTTGGCTTAGCCGGTTATTAGATTTTTTGACCTTTTTAGGTTTTGCGAAAAATCACTTAATTCTCCTACTTCTACATCTAAAGGGTTAAAACTATGTTGGAAAGCAGCCCAAAAGAGTTCCCAAAGAGGGGGTATAGTGCATGTTTGAATTGTGGAAAAAAAAATTGGCTGGAAATCAGCCATTTTTGGCTTGGCCGGGTATTAGATTTTTTGACGTTTTCAGGTTTTGCTAAAAATCACTTAATTCTCCTACTTCTACATCAAGGGGGTTAAAACTATGTTGGAAAGCTTCCCAAAAGAGTTCCCAAAGAGGGGGTATAGTGCACGTTTGATTTGTGGAAAAAAAAATTTTGGCTGAAAATAAGCCATTTTTGGCTTGGCCGGGTATTAGATTTTTTGACGTTTTCAGGTTTTGCGAAAAATCACTTAATTCTCCTACTTCTACATCTAGAGGGTTAAATCTATGTTGGAAAGCATCCCAAAAGAGTTCCCAAAGAGGGGGTATAGTGCGTGTTTGATTTGTGTAAAAAAAAATTTTAGCTGAAAATCAGCCATTTTTGGCTTGGCCGGGTATTAGATTTTTTGACGTTTTTAGGTTATGCGAGAAATCACTTAATTCTCCTACTTCTACATCTAGAGGGTTAAAACTATGTTGGAAAGCATCCCAAAAGAGTTCCCAAAGAGGGGGTATAGTGCACGTTTGATTTGTGGGAAAAAAAAATTTTGGCTGAAAATCAGCCATTTTTGGCTTGGCCGGGTATTAGATTTTTTGACGTTTTCAGGTTTTGCGAAAAATCACTTAATTCTCCTACTTCTACATCTAGAGGGTTAAAACTATGTTGGAAAGCATCCCAAAAGAGTTCCCAAAGAGGGGGTATAGAGCATGTTTGAATTGTGGAAAAAAAAAATTTGTCTGGAAATCAGCCATTTTTGGCTTGGCCGGGTATTAGATTTTTTGACGTTTTCAGGTTTTGCGAAAAATCACTTAATTCTCCTACTTCTACATCTAGAGGGTTAAAACTATGTTGGAAAGGATCTCAAAAGAGTTCCCAAAGAGTGGGTATAGTGCGTGTTTGATTTGTGGAAAAAAAAAATTTTGGCTGAAAATCAGCCATTTTTGGCTTGGCCGGGTATTAGATTTTTTGACGTTTTCAGGTTTTGCAAAAAATCACTTAATTCTCCTACTTCTACATCTAGAGGGTTAAATCTATGTTGGAAAGCATCCCAAAAGAGTTCCCAAAGAGGGGGTATAGTGCGTGTTTGATTTGTGGAAAAAAAAATTTTTGGCTGAAAATCAGCCATTTTTGGCTTGGCCGGGTATTAGATTTTTTGACGTTTTCAGGTTTTGCAAAAAATCACTTAATTCTCCTACTTCTACATCTAGAGGGTTAAATCTATGTTGGAAAGCATCCCAAAAGAGTTCCCAAAGAGGGGGTATAGTGCGTGTTTGATTTGTGTAAAAAAAAATTTTAGCTGAAAATCAGCCATTTTTGGCTTGGCCGGGTATTAGATTTTTTGACGTTTTTAGGTTATGCGAGAAATCACTTAATTCTCCTACTTCTACATCTAGAGGGTTAAAACTATGTTGGAAAGCATCCGAAAAGAGTTCCCAAAGAGGGGGTATAGTGCACGTTTGATTTGTGGAAAAAAAAATTTTGGCTGAAAATCAGCCATTTTTGGCTTGGCCGGGTATTAGATTTTTTGACGTTTTCAGGTTTTGCAAAAAATCACTTAATTCTCCTACTTCTACATCTAGAGGGTTAAAACTATGTTGGAAAGCATCCCAAAAGAGTTCCCAAAGAGGGGGTATAGTGCGTGTTTGATTTGTGGAAAAAAAAATTTTGGCTGAAAATCAGCCATTTTTGGCTTGGCCGGGTATTAGATTTTTTGACGTTTTCAGGTTTTGCGAAAAGTCACTTAATTCTCCTACTTCTACATCTAGAGGGTTAAAACTATGTTGGAAAGCATCCCAAAAGAGTTCCCAAAGAGGGGGTATAGTGCGTGTTTGATTTGTGGAAAAAAAAATTTTGGCTGAAAATCAGCCATTTTTGGCTTGGCCGGGTATTAGATTTTTTGACGTTTTTAGGTTTTGCGAAAAATCACTTAATTCTCCTACTTCTACATCTAGAGGGTTAAAACTATGTTGGAAAGCATCCCAAAAGAGTTCCCAAAGAGGGGGTATAGTGCGTGTTTGATTTGTGGAAAAAAAATTTTTGGCTGAAAATCAGCCATTTTTGGCTTGGCCGGGTATTAGATTTTTTGACGTTTTCAAGTTTTGCGAAAAATCACTTAATTCTCCTACTTCTACATCTAGAGGGTTAAAACTATGTTGGAAAGCATCCCAAAAGAGTTCCCAAAGAGGGGGTATAGTGCACGTTTGATTTGTGGAAAAAAAATTTTTGGCTGAAAATCAGCCATTTTTGGCTTGGCCGGGTATTAGATTTTTTGATGCTTTCAGGTTTTGCGAAAAATCACTTAATTCTCCTACTTCTACATCTAGAGGGTTAAAACTATGTTGGAAAGCATCCCAAAAGAGTTCCCAAAGAGGGGGTATAGTGCACGTTTGATTTGTGGAAAAAAAAATTTTGGCTGAAAATCAGCCATAATTGGCTTGGCCGGGTATTAGATTTTTTGACGTTTTCAGGTTTTGCAAAAAATCACTTAATTCTCCTACTTCTACATCTAGAGGGTTAAAACTATGTTGGAAAGCATCCCAAAAGAGTTCCCAAAGAGGGGGTATAGTGCGTGTTTGATTTGTGTAAAAAAAAATTTTTAGCTGAAAATCAGCCATTTTTGGCTTGGCCGGGTATTAGATTTTTTGACGTTTTTAGGTTATGCGAGAAATCACTTAATTCTCCTACTTCTACATCTAGAGGGTTAAAACTATGTTGGAAAGCATCCCAAAAGAGTTCCCAAAGAGGGGGTATAGTGCGTGTTTGATTTGTGGAAAAAAAAATTTTGGCTGAAAATCAGCCATTTTTGGCTTGGCCGGGTATTAGATTTTTTGACGTTTTCAGGTTTTGCGAAAAGTCACTTAATTCTCCTACTTCTACATCTAGAGGGTTAAAACTATGTTGGAAAGCATCCCAAAAGAGTTCCCAAAGAGGGGGTATAGTGCGTGTTTGATTTGTGGAAAAAAAAATTTTGGCTGAAAATCAGCCATTTTTGGCTTGGCCGGGTATTAGATTTTTTGACGTTTTTAGGTTTTGCGAAAAATCACTTAATTCTCCTACTTCTACATCTAGAGGGTTAAAACTATGTTGGAAAGCATCCCAAAAGAGTTCCCAAAGAGGGGGTATAGTGCGTGTTTGATTTGTGGAAAAAAAAATTTTGGCTGAAAATCAGCCATTTTTGGCTTGGCCGGGTATTAGATTTTTTGACGTTTTCAAGTTTTGCGAAAAATCACTTAATTCTCCTACTTCTACATCTAGAGGGTTAAAACTATGTTGGAAAGCATCCCAAAAGAGTTCCCAAAGAGGGGGTATAGTGCACGTTTGATTTGTGGAAAAAAAAATTTTGGCTGAAAATCAGCCATTTTTGGCTTGGCCGGGTATTAGATTTTTTGATGCTTTCAGGTTTTGCGAAAAATCACTTAATTCTCCTACTTCTACATCTAGAGGGTTAAAACTATGTTGGAAAGCATCCCAAAAGAGTTCCCAAAGAGGGGGTATAGTGCACGTTTGATTTGTGGAAAAAAAAATTTTGGCTGAAAATCAGCCATAATTGGCTTGGCCGGGTATTAGATTTTTTGACGTTTTCAGGTTTTGCAAAAAATCACTTAATTCTCCTACTTCTACATCTAGAGGGTTAAAACTATGTTGGAAAGCATCCCAAAAGAGTTCCCAAAGAGGGGGTATAGTGCGTGTTTGATTTGTGTAAAAAAAAAATTTTAGCTGAAAATCAGCCATTTTTGGCTTGGCCGGGTATTAGATTTTTTGACGTTTTCAGGTTTTGCGAAAAATCACTTAATTCTCCTACTTCTACATCTAGAGGGTTAAAACTATGTTGGAAAGCATCCCAAAAGAGTTCCCAAAGAGGGGGTATAGTGCGTGTTTGATTTGTGGAAAAAAAAATTTTGGCTGAAAATCAGCCATTTTTGGCTTGGCCGGGTATTAGATTTTTTGACGTTTTCAAGTTTTGCGAAAAATCACTTAATTCTCCTACTTCTACATCTAGAGGGTTAAAACTATGTTGGAAAGCATCCCAAAAGAGTTCCCAAAGAGGGGGTATAGTGCGTGTTTGATTTGTGGAAAAAAAAATTTTGGCTGAAAATCAGCCATTTTTGGCTTGGCCGGGTATTAGATTTTTTGACGTTTTCAGGTTTTGCGAAAAATCACTTAATTCTCCTACTTCTACATCTAGAGGGTTAAAACTATGTTGGAAAGCATCCCAAGAGAGTTCCCAAAAAGGGGGTTTAGTGCGTGTTTGATTTCTGGAAAAAAAAAATTTGGGCTGAAAATAAGCCATTTTTGGCTTGGCCGGGTATTAGATTTTTTGACGTTTTCAGGTTTTGCGAAAAATCACTTAATTCTCCTACTTCTACATCTAGAGGGTTAAAACTATGTTGGAAAGCAACCCAAAAGAGTTCCCAAAGAGGGGGTATAGTGCACGTTTGATTTGTGGAAAAAAAAATTTTGGCTGAAAATCAGCCATTTTTGGCTTGGCCGGGTATTAGATTTTTTGACGTTTTCAGGTTTTGCAAAAAATCACTTAATTCTCCTACTTCTACATCTAGAGGGTTAAAACTATGTTGGAAAGCATCCCAAAAGAGTTCCCAAAGAGGGGGTATAGTGCGTGTTTGATTTGTGTAAAAAAAATTTTTAACTGAAAATCAGCCATTTTTGGCTTGGCCGGGTATTAGATTTTTTGATGTTTTTAGGTTATGCGAGAGATCACTTAATTCTCCTACTTCTACATCTAGAAGGTTAAAACTATGTTGGAAAGCATCCCAAAAGAGTTCCCAAAGAGGGGGTATAGTGCGTGTTTGATTTGTGTAAAAAAAAAATTTTTGGCTGAAAATCAGCCATTTTTGGCTTGGTCGGGTATTAGATTTTTTGACGTTTTCAGGTTTTGCGAAGTAACTTAATTCTCCTACTTCTACATCAAGGGGGTTAAAACTATGTTGGAAAGCTTCCCAAAAGAGTTCCCAAAGAGGGGGTATAGTGCGTGTTTGATTTGTGGAAAAAAAAATTTTGGCTGAAAATCAGCCATTTTTGGCTTAGCCGGTTATTAGATTTTTTGACCTATTTAGGTTTTGCGAAAAATCACTTAATTCTCCTACTTCTACATCTAAAGGGTTAAAACTATGTTGGAAAGCAGCCCAAAAGAGTTCCCAAAGAGGGGGTATAGTGCATGTTTGAATTGTGGAAAAAAAAATTGGCTGGAAATCAGCCATTTTTGGCTTGGCCGGGTATTAGATTTTTTGACGTTTTCAGGTTTTGCTAAAAATCACTTAATTCTCCTACTTCTACATCAAGGGGGTTAAAACTGTGTTGGAAAGCTTCCCAAAAGAGTTCCCAAAGAGGGGGTATAGTGCACGTTTGATTTGTGGAAAAAAAAATTTTGGCTGAAAATAAGCCATTTTTGGCTTGGCCGGGTATTAGATTTTTTGACGTTTTCAGGTTTTGCGAAAAATCACTTAATTCTCCTACTTCTACATCTAGAGGGTTAAAACTATGTTGGAAAGCATCCCAAAAGAGTTCCCAAAGAGGGGGTATAGTGCGTGTTTGATTTGTGGAAAAAAAAATTTTGGCTGAAAATCAGCCATTTTTGCTTGGCCGGGTATTAGATTTTTTGACGTTTTTAGGTTATGCGAGAAATCACTTAATTCTCCTACTTCTACATCTAGAGGGTTAAAACTATGTTGGAAAGCATCCCAAAAGAGTTCCCAAAGAGGGGGTATAGTACGTGTTTGATTTGTGTAAAAAAAATTTTTAACTGAAAATCAGCCATTTTTGGCTTGGCCGGGTATTAGATTTTTTGATGTTTTTAGGTTATGCGAGAGATCACTTAATTCTCCTACTTCTACATCTAGAGGGTTAAAACTATGTTGGAAAGCATCCCAAAAGAGTTCCCAAAGAGGGGGTATAGTGCGTGTTTGATTTGTGGAAAAAAAAATTTTGGCTGAAAATCAGCCATTTTTGGCTTGGCCGGGTATTAGATTTTTTGACGTTTTCAAGTTTTGCGAAAAATCACTTAATTCTCCTACTTCTACATCTAGAGGGTTAAAACTATGTTGGAAAGCATCCCAAAAGAGTTCCCAAAGAGGGGGTATAGTGCACGTTTGATTTGTGGAAAAAAAAATTTTGGCTGAAAATCAGCCATTTTTGGCTTGGCCGGGTATTAGATTTTTTGATGCTTTCAGGTTTTGCGAAAAATCACTTAATTCTCCTACTTCTACATCTAGAGGGTTAAAACTATGTTGGAAAGCATCCCAAAAGAGTTCCCAAAGAGGGGGTATAGTGCACGTTTGATTTGTGGAAAAAAAAAATTTTGGCTGAAAATCAGCCATTTTTGGCTTGGCCGGGTATTAGATTTTTTGACGTTTTCAGGTTTTGCGAAAAATCACTTAATTCTCCTACTTCTACATCTAGAGGGTTAAAACTATGTTGGAAAGCATCCCAAAAGAGTTCCCAAAGAGGGGGTATAGTGCACGTTTGATTTGTGGAAAAAAATTTTGGCTGAAAATCAGCCATAATTGGCTTGGCCGGGTATTAGATTTTTTGACGTTTTCAGGTTTTGCAAAAAATCACTTAATTCTCCTACTTCTACATCTAGAGGGTTAAATCTATGTTGGAAAGCATCCCAAAAGAGTTCCCAAAGAGGGGGTATAGTGCGTGTTTGATTTGTGTAAAAAAAAGTTTAGCTGAAAATCAGCCATTTTTGGCTTGGCCGGGTATTAGATTTTTTGACGTTTTTAGGTTATGCGAGAAATCACTTAATTCTCCTACTTCTACATCTAGAGGGTTAAAACTATGTTGGAAAGCATCCCAAAAGAGTTCCCAAAGAGGGGGTATAGTGCACGTTTGATTTGTGGAAAAAAAAATTTTTGGCTGAAAATCAGCCATTTTTGGCTTGGCCGGGTATTAGATTTTTTGACGTTTTCAGGTTTTGCGAAAAATCACTTAATTCTCCTACTTCTACATCTAGAGGGTTAAAACTATGTTGGAAAGCATCCCAAAAGAGTTCCCAAAGAGGGGGTATAGAGCATGTTTGAATTGTGGAAAAAAAAAATTTGTCTGGAAATCAGCCATTTTTGGCTTGGCCGGGTATTAGATTTTTTGACGTTTTCAGGTTTTGCGAAAAATCACTTAATTCTCCTACTTCTACATCTAGAGGGTTAAAACTATGTTGGAAAGCATCCAAAAAGAGTTCCCAAAGAGTGGGTATAGTGCATGTTTGATTTGTGGAAAAAAAAATTTTGGCTGAAAATCAGCCATTTTTGGCTTGGCCGGGTATTAGATTTTTTGACGTTTTCAGGTTTTGCGAAAAATCACTTAATTCTCCTACTTCTACATCTAGAGGGTTAAAACTATGTTGGAAAGGATCTCAAAAGAGTTCCCAAAGAGTGGGTATAGTGCGTGTTTGATTTGTGGAAAAAAAAATTTTTGGCTGAAAATCAGCCATTTTTGGCTTGGCCGGGTATTAGATTTTTTGACGTTTTCAGGTTTTGCAAAAAATCACTTAATTCTCCTACTTCTACATCTAGAGGGTTAAATCTATGTTGGAAAGCATCCCAAAAGAGTTCCCAAAGAGGGGGTATAGTGCGTGTTTGATTTGTGTAAAAAAAAAATTTAGCTGAAAATCAGCCATTTTTGGCTTGGCCGGGTATTAGATTTTTTGACGTTTTTAGGTTATGCGAGAAATCACTTAATTCTCCTACTTCTACATCTAGAGGGTTAAAACTATGTTGGAAAGCATCCCAAAAGAGTTCCCAAAGAGGGGGTATAGTGCACGTTTGATTTGTGGAAAAAAAAATTTTGGCTGAAAATCAGCCATTTTTGGCTTGGCCGGGTATTAGATTTTTTGACGTTTTCAGGTTTTGCAAAAAATCACTTAATTCTCCTACTTCTACATCTAGAGGGTTAAAACTATGTTGGAAAGCATCCCAAAAGAGTTCCCAAAGAGGGGGTATAGTGCGTGTTTGATTTGTGGAAAAAAAAATTTTGGCTGAAAATCAGCCATTTTTGGCTTGGCCGGGTATTAGATTTTTTGACGTTTTCAGGTTTTGCGAAAAGTCACTTAATTCTCCTACTTCTACATCTAGAGGGTTAAAACTATGTTGGAAAGCATCCCAAAAGAGTTCCCAAAGAGGGGGTATAGTGCGTGTTTGATTTGTGGAAAAAAAAATTTTGGCTGAAAATCAGCCATTTTTGGCTTGGCCGGGTATTAGATTTTTTGACGTTTTTAGGTTTTGCGAAAAATCACTTAATTCTCCTACTTCTACATCTAGAGGGTTAAAACTATGTTGGAAAGCATCCCAAAAGAGTTCCCAAAGAGGGGGTATAGTGCGTGTTTGATTTGTGGAAAAAAAAATTTTGGCTGAAAATCAGCCATTTTTGGCTTGGCCGGGTATTAGATTTTTTGACGTTTTCAAGTTTTGCGAAAAATCACTTAATTCTCCTACTTCTACATCTAGAGGGTTAAAACTATGTTGGAAAGCATCCCAAAAGAGTTCCCAAAGAGGGGGTATAGTGCACGTTTGATTTGTGGAAAAAAAAATTTTGGCTGAAAATCAGCCATTTTTGGCTTGGCCGGGTATTAGATTTTTTGATGCTTTCAGGTTTTGCGAAAAATCACTTAATTCTCCTACTTCTACATCTAGAGGGTTAAAACTATGTTGGAAAGCATCCCAAAAGAGTTCCCAAAGAGGGGGTATAGTGCACGTTTGATTTGTGGAAAAAAAAATTTTGGCTGAAAATCAGCCATAATTGGCTTGGCCGGGTATTAGATTTTTTGACGTTTTCAGGTTTTGCAAAAAATCACTTAATTCTCCTACTTCTACATCTAGAGGGTTAAAACTATGTTGGAAAGCATCCCAAAAGAGTTCCCAAAGAGGGGGTATAGTGCGTGTTTGATTTGTGGAAAAAAAAATTTTGGCTGAAAATCAGCCATTTTTGGCTTGGCCGGGTATTAGATTTTTTGACGTTTTCAGGTTTTGCGAAAAGTCACTTAATTCTCCTACTTCTACATCTAGAGGGTTAAAACTATGTTGGAAAGCATCCCAAAAGAGTTCCCAAAGAGGGGGTATAGTGCGTGTTTGATTTGTGGAAAAAAAAATTTTGGCTGAAAATCAGCCATTTTTGGCTTGGCCGGGTATTAGATTTTTTGACGTTTTTAGGTTTTGCGAAAAATCACTTAATTCTCCTACTTCTACATCTAGAGGGTTAAAACTATGTTGGAAAGCATCCCAAAAGAGTTCCCAAAGAGGGGGTATAGTGCGTGTTTGATTTGTGGAAAAAAAAATTTTGGCTGAAAATCAGCCATTTTTGGCTTGGCCGGGTATTAGATTTTTTGACGTTTTCAAGTTTTGCGAAAAATCACTTAATTCTCCTACTTCTACATCTAGAGGGTTAAAACTATGTTGGAAAGCATCCCAAAAGAGTTCCCAAAGAGGGGGTATAGTGCACGTTTGATTTGTGGAAAAAAAAATTTTGGCTGAAAATCAGCCATTTTTGGCTTGGCCGGGTATTAGATTTTTTGATGCTTTCAGGTTTTGCGAAAAATCACTTAATTCTCCTACTTCTACATCTAGAGGGTTAAAACTATGTTGGAAAGCATCCCAAAAGAGTTCCCAAAGAGGGGGTATAGTGCACGTTTGATTTGTGGAAAAAAAAAATTTTGGCTGAAAATCAGCCATTTTTGGCTTGGCCGGGTATTAGATTTTTTGACGTTTTCAGGTTTTGCGAAAAATCACTTAATTCTCCTACTTCTACATCTAGAGGGTTAAAACTATGTTGGAAAGCATCCCAAAAGAGTTCCCAAAGAGGGGGTATAGTGCACGTTTGATTTGTGGAAAAAAAAAATTTGGCTGAAAATCAGCCATAATTGGCTTGGCCGGGTATTAGATTTTTTGACGTTTTCAGGTTTTGCAAAAAATCACTTAATTCTCCTACTTCTACATCTAGAGGGTTAAAACTATGTTGGAAAGCATCCCAAAAGAGTTCCCAAAGAGGGGGTATAGTGCGTGTTTGATTTGTGTAAAAAAAAATTTTAGCTGAAAATCAGCCATTTTTGGCTTGGCCGGGTATTAGATTTTTTGACGTTTTTAGGTTATGCGAGAAATCACTTAATTCTCCTACTTCTACATCTAGAGGGTTAAAACTATGTTGGAAAGCATCCCAAAAGAGTTCCCAAAGAGGGGGTATAGTGCACGTTTGATTTGTGGAAAAAAAAATTTTGGCTGAAAATCAGCCATTTTTGGCTTGGCCGGGTATTAGATTTTTTGACGTTTTCAGGTTTTGCGAAAAATCACTTAATTCTCCTACTTCTACATCTAGAGGGTTAAAACTATGTTGGAAAGCATCCCAAAAGAGTTCCCAAAGAGGGGGTATAGTGCGTGTTTGATTTGTGGAAAAAAAAATTTTGGCTGAAAATCAGCCATTTTTGGCTTGGCCGGGTATTAGATTTTTTGACGTTTTTAGGTTTTGCGAAAAATCACTTAATTCTCCTACTTCTACATCTAGAGGGTTAAAACTATGTTGGAAAGCATCCCAAAAGAGTTCCCAAAGAGGGGGTATAGGGCGTGTTTGATTTGTGTAAAAAAAAAATTTTGGCTGAACATCAGCCATTTTTGGCTTGGCCGGGTATTAGATTTTTTGACGTATTCAGGTTTTGCAAAAAATCACTTAATTCTCCTACTTCTACATCTAGAGGGTTAAAACTATGTTGGAAAGCATCCCAAAAGAGTTCCCAAAGAGGGGGTATAGTGCATGTTTAATTTGTGGGAAAAAAAATTTTGGCTGAAAATCAGCCATTTTTGGCTTGGCCGGGTATTAGATTTTTTGACGTTTTCAGGTTTTGCGAAAAATCACTTAATTCTCCTACTTCTACATCTAGAGGGTTAAAACTATGTTGGAAAGCATCCCAAAAGAGTTCCCAAAGAGGGGGTATAGTGCGTGTTTGATTTGTGGAAAAAAAAATTTTGGCTGAAAATCAGCCATTTTTGGCTTGGCCGGGTATTAGATTTTTTGACGTTTTCAAGTTTTGCGAAAAATCACTTAATTCTCCTACTTCTACATCTAGAGGGTTAAAACTATGTTGGAAAGCATCCCAAGAGAGTTCCCAAAAAGGGGGTTTAGTGCGTGTTTGATTTCTGGAAAAAAAAAATTTGCGCTGAAAATAAGCCATTTTTGGCTTGGCCGGGTATTAGATTTGTTGACGTTTTCAGGTTTTGCGAAAAGTCACTTAATTCTCCTACTTCTACATCTAGAGGGTTAAAACTATGTTGGAAAGCATCCCAAAAGAGTTCCCAAAGAGGGGGTATAGTGCACGTTTGATTTGTGGAAAAAAAATTTTTGGCTGAAAATCAGCCATTTTTGGCTTGGCCGGGTATTAGATTTTTTGACGTTTTCAGGTTTTGCGAAAAATCACTTAATTCTCCTACTTCTACATCTAGAGGGTTAAAACTATGTTGGAAAGCATCCCAAAAGAGTTCCCAAAGAGGGGGTATAGTGCACGTTTGATTTGTGGAAAAAAAAATTTTGGCTGAAAATCAGCCATTTTTGGCTTTGCCGGGTATTAGATTTTTTGACGTTTTCAGGTTTTGCAAAAAATCACTTAATTCTCCTACTTCTGCATCTAGAGGGTTAAAACTATGTTGGAAAGCATCCCAAAAGAGTTCCCAAAGAGGGGGTATAGTGCGTGTTTGATTTGTGTAAAAAAAAAATTTAGCTGAAAATCAGCCATTTTTGGCTTGGCCGGGTATTAGATTTTTTGACGTTTTTAGGTTATGCGAGAAATCACTTAATTCTCCTACTTCTACATCTAGAGGGTTAAAACTATGTTGGAAAGCATCCCAAAAGAGTTTCCAAAGAGGGGGTATAGTGCACGTTTGATTTGTGGGAAAAAAAAATTTTGGCTGAAAATCAGCCATTTTTGGCTTGGCCGGGTATTAGATTTTTTGACGTTTTCATGTTTTGCGAAAAATCACTTAATTCTCCTACTTCTACATCTAGAGGGTTAAAACTATGTTGGAAAGCATCCCAAAAGAGTTCCCAAAGAGGGGGTATAGTGCACGTTTGATTTGTGGAAAAAAAAATTTTGGCTGAAAATCAGCCATTTTTGGCTTGGCCGGGTATTAGATTTTTTGACGTTTTCAGGTTTTGCGAAAAATCACTTAATTCTCCTACTTCTACATCTAGAGGGTTAAAACTATGTTGGAAAGCAACCCAAAAGAGTTCCCAAAGAGGGGGTATAGTGCACGTTTGATTTGTGGAAAAAAAAATTTTGGCTGAAAATCAGCCATTTTTGGCTTGGCCGGGTATTAGATTTTTTGACGTTTTCAGGTTTTGCAAAAAATCACTTAATTCTCCTACTTCTACATCTAGAGGGTTAAAACTATGTTGGAAAGCATCCCAAAAGAGTTCCCAAAGAGGGGGTATAGTGCATGTTTGATTTGTGTAAAAAAATTTTTTAACTGAAAATCAGCCATTTTTGGCTTGGCCGGGTATTAGATTTTTTGATGTTTTTAGGTTATGCGAGAAATCAATTAATTCTCCTACTTCTACATCTAGAAGGTTAAAACTATGTTGGAAAGCATCCCAAAAGAGTTCCCAAAGAGGGGGTATAGTGCGTGTTTGATTTGTGTAAAAAAAAAATTTTTGGCTGAAAATCAGCCATTTTTGGCTTGGCCGGGTATTAGATTTTTTGACGTTTTCAGGTTTTGCGAAAAATCACTTAATTCTCCTACTTCTACATCTAGAGGGTTAAAACTATGTTGGAAAGCATCCCAAAAGAGTTCCCAAAGAGGGGGTATAGTGCGTGTTTGATTTGTGGAAAAAAAAATTTTGGCTGAAAATCAGCCATTTTTGGCTTGGCCGGGTATTAGATTTTTTGACGTTTTCAAGTTTTGCGAAAAATCACTTAATTCTCCTACTTCTACATCTAGAGGGTTAAAACTATGTTGGAAAGCATCCCAAAAGAGTTCCCAAAGAGGGGGTATAGTGCACGTTTGATTTGTGGAAAAAAAATTTTGGCTGAAAATCAGCCATTTTTGGCTTGGCCGGGTATTAGATTTTTTGACGCTTTCAGGTTTTGCGAAAAATCACTTAATTCTCCTACTTCTACATCTAGAGGGTTAAAACTATGTTGGAAAGCATCCCAAAAGAGTTCCCAAAGAGGGGGTATAGTGCACGTTTGATTTGTGGGAAAAAAAATTTTGGCTGAAAATCAGCCATTTTTGGCTTGGCCGGGTATTAGATTTTTTGACGTTTTTAGGTTTTGCGAAAAATCACTTAATTCTCCTACTTCTACATCTAGAGGGTTAAAACTATGTTGGAAAGCATCCCAAAAGAGTTCCCAAAGAGGGGGTATAGTGCGTGTTTGATTTGTGGAAAAAAATTTTTTAGCTGAAAATCAGCCATTTTTGGCTTGGCCGGGTATTAGATTTTTTGACGTTTTCAGGTTTTGCGAAAAATCACTTAATTCTCCTACTTCTACATCTAGAGGGTTAAAACTATGTTGGAAAGCATCCCAAGAGAGTTCCCAAAGAGGGGGTTTAGTGCGTGTTTGATTTCTGGAAAAAAAAAATTTGGGCTGAAAATAAGCCATTTTTGGCTTGGCCGGGTATTAGATTTGTTGACGTTTTCAGGTTTTGCGAAAAGTCACTTAATTCTCCTACTTCTACATCTAGAGGGTTAAAACTATGTTGGAAAGCATCCCAAAAGAGTTCCCAAAGAGGGGGTATAGTGCGTGTTTGATTTGTGGAAAAAAAAATTTTGGCTGAAAATCAGCCATTTTTGGCTTGGCCGGGTATTAGATTTTTTGACGTTTTCAGGTTTTGCGAAAAATCACTTTATTCTCCTACTTCTACATCTAGAGGGTTAAAACTATGTTGGAAAGCATCCCAAGAGAGTTCCCAAAAAGGGGGTTTAGTGCGTGTTTGATTTCTGGAAAAAAAAAATTTGGGCTGAAAATAAGCCATTTTTGGCTTGGCCGGGTATTAGATTTGTTGACGTTTTCAGGTTTTGCGAAAAGTCACTTAATTCTCCTACTTCTACATCTAGAGGGTTAAAACTATGTTGGAAAGCATCCCAAAAGAGTTCCCAAAGAGGGGTTATAGTGCACGTTTGATTTGTGTAAAAAAAAATTTTGGCTGAAAATCAGCCATTTTTGGCTTGGCCGGGTATTAGATTTTTTGACGTTTTCAGGTTTTGCGAAAAATCACTTAATTCTCCTACTTCTACATCTAGAGGGTTAAAACTATGTTGGAAAGCATCCCAAAAGAGTTCCCAAAGAGGGGGTATAGTGCGTGTTTGATTTGTGGAAAAAAAAATTTTGGCTGAAAATCAGCCATTTTTGGCTTGGCCGGGTATTAGATTTTTTGACGTTTTCAGGTTTTGCAAAAAATCACTTAATTCTCCTACTTCTACATCTAGAGGGTTAAAACTATGTTGGAAAGCATCCCAAAAGAGTTCCCAAAGAGGGGGTATAGTGCGTGTTTGATTTGTGTAAAAAAATTTTTTAGCTGAAAATCAGCCATTTTTGGCTTGGCCGGGTATTAGATTTTTTGACGTTTTTAGGTTATGCGAGAAATCACTTAATTCTCCTACTTCTACATCTAGAGGGTTAAAACTATGTTGGAAAGCATCCCAAAAGAGTTCCCAAAGAGGGGGTATAGTGCACGTTTGATTTGTGGAAAAAAAAAATTTTGGCTGAAAATCAGCCATTTTTGGCTTGGCCGGGTATTAGATTTTTTGACGTTTTCAGGTTTTGCTAAAAATCACTTAATTCTCCTACTTCTACATCTAGAGGGTTAAAACTATGTTGGAAAGCATCCCAAAAGAGTTCCCAAAGAGGGGGTATAGTGCGTGTTTGATTTGTGGAAAAAAAATTTTGGCTGAAAATCAGCCATTTTTGGCTTGGCCGGGTATTAGATTTTTTGACGTTTTCAGGTTTTGCGAAAAATCACTTAATTCTCCTACTTCTACATCTAGAGGGTTAAAACTATGTTGGAAAGCATCCCAAGAGTTCCCAAAGAGTGGGTATAGTGCATGTTTGATTTGTGGAAAAAAAATTTTTGGCTGAAAGTCAGCCATTTTTGGCTTGGCCGGGTATTAGATTTTTTGACGTTTTCAGGTTTTGCAAAAAATCACTTAATTCTCCTACTTCTACATCTAGAGGGTTAAATCTATGTTGGAAAGCATCCCAAAAGAGTTCCCAAAGAGGGGGTATAGTGCGTGTTTGATTTGTGTAAAAAAAAATTTTAGCTGAAAATCAGCCATTTTTGGCTTGGCCGGGTATTAGATTTTTTGACGTTTTTAGGTTATGCGAGAAATCACTTAATTCTCCTACTTCTACATCTAGAGGGTTAAAACTATGTTGGAAAGCATCCCAAAAGAGTTCCCAAAGAGGGGGTATAGTGCGTGTTTGATTTGTGGAAAAAAAAATTTTGGCTGAAAATCAGCCATTTTTGGCTTGGCCGGGTATTAGATTTTTTGACGTTTTCAGGTTTTGCGAAAAGTCACTTAATTCTCCTACTTCTACATCTAGAGGGTTAAAACTATGTTGGAAAGCATCCCAAAAGAGTTCCCAAAGAGGGGGTATAGTGCGTGTTTGATTTGTGGAAAAAAAAATTTTGGCTGAAAATCAGCCATTTTTGGCTTGGCCGGGTATTAGATTTTTTGACGTTTTTAGGTTTTGCGAAAAATCACTTAATTCTCCTACTTCTACATCTAGAGGGTTAAAACTATGTTGGAAAGCATCCCAAAAGAGTTCCCAAAGAGGGGGTATAGTGCGTGTTTGATTTGTGGAAAAAAAAATTTTGGCTGAAAATCAGCCATTTTTGGCTTGGCCGGGTATTAGATTTTTTGACGTTTTCAAGTTTTGCGAAAAATCACTTAATTCTCCTACTTCTACATCTAGAGGGTTAAAACTATGTTGGAAAGCATCCCAAAAGAGTTCCCAAAGAGGGGGTATAGTGCACGTTTGATTTGTGGAAAAAAAAATTTTGGCTGAAAATCAGCCATTTTTGGCTTGGCCGGGTATTAGATTTTTTGATGCTTTCAGGTTTTGCGAAAAATCACTTAATTCTCCTACTTCTACATCTAGAGGGTTAAAACTATGTTGGAAAGCATCCCAAAAGAGTTCCCAAAGAGGGGGTATAGTGCACGTTTGATTTGTGGAAAAAAAAAATTTTGGCTGAAAATCAGCCATTTTTGGCTTGGCCGGGTATTAGATTTTTTGACGTTTTCAGGTTTTGCGAAAAATCACTTAATTCTCCTACTTCTACATCTAGAGGGTTAAAACTATGTTGGAAAGCATCCCAAAAGAGTTCCCAAAGAGGGGGTATAGTGCACGTTTGATTTGTGGAAAAAAAAATTTTGGCTGAAAATCAGCCATAATTGGCTTGGCCGGGTATTAGATTTTTTGACGTTTTCAGGTTTTGCAAAAAATCACTTAATTCTCCTACTTCTACATCTAGAGGGTTAAAACTATGTTGGAAAGCATCCCAAAAGAGTTCCCAAAGAGGGGGTATAGTGCGTGTTTGATTTGTGGAAAAAAAAATTTTGGCTGAAAATCAGCCATTTTTGGCTTGGCCGGGTATTAGATTTTTTGACGTTTTCAGGTTTTGCGAAAAGTCACTTAATTCTCCTACTTCTACATCTAGAGGGTTAAAACTATGTTGGAAAGCATCCCAAAAGAGTTCCCAAAGAGGGGGTATAGTGCGTGTTTGATTTGTGGAAAAAAAAATTTTGGCTGAAAATCAGCCATTTTTGGCTTGGCCGGGTATTAGATTTTTTGACGTTTTCAAGTTTTGCGAAAAATCACTTAATTCTCCTACTTCTACATCTAGAGGGTTAAAACTATGTTGGAAAGCATCCCAAAAGAGTTCCCAAAGAGGGGGTATAGTGCACGTTTGATTTGTGGAAAAAAAAATTTTGGCTGAAAATCAGCCATTTTTGGCTTGGCCGGGTATTAGATTTTTTGATGCTTTCAGGTTTTGCGAAAAATCACTTAATTCTCCTACTTCTACATCTAGAGGGTTAAAACTATGTTGGAAAGCATCCCAAAAGAGTTCCCAAAGAGGGGGTATAGTGCACGTTTGATTTGTGGAAAAAAAAAATTTTGGCTGAAAATCAGCCATTTTTGGCTTGGCCGGGTATTAGATTTTTTGACGTTTTCAGGTTTTGCGAAAAATCACTTAATTCTCCTACTTCTACATCTAGAGGGTTAAAACTATGTTGGAAAGCATCCCAAAAGAGTTCCCAAAGAGGGGGTATAGTGCACGTTTGATTTGTGGAAAAAAAAATTTTGGCTGAAAATCAGCCATAATTGGCTTGGCCGGGTATTAGATTTTTTGACGTTTTCAGGTTTTGCAAAAAATCACTTAATTCTCCTACTTCTACATCTAGAGGGTTAAAACTATGTTGGAAAGCATCCCAAAAGAGTTCCCAAAGAGGGGGTATAGTGCGTGTTTGATTTGTGTAAAAAAAAATTTTAGCTGAAAATCAGCCATTTTTGGCTTGGCCGGGTATTAGATTTTTTGACGTTTTTAGGTTATGCGAGAAATCACTTAATTCTCCTACTTCTACATCTAGAGGGTTAAAACTATGTTGGAAAGCATCCCAAAAGAGTTCCCAAAGAGGGGGTATAGTGCACGTTTGATTTGTGGAAAAAAAAATTTTGGCTGAAAATCAGCCATTTTTGGCTTGGCCGGGTATTAGATTTTTTGACGTTTTCAGGTTTTGCGAAAAATCACTTAATTCTCCTACTTCTACATCTAGAGGGTTAAAACTATGTTGGAAAGCATCCCAAAAGAGTTCCCAAAGAGGGGGTATAGTGCGTGTTTGATTTGTGGAAAAAAAAATTTTGGCTGAAAATCAGCCATTTTTGGCTTGGCCGGGTATTAGATTTTTTGACGTTTTTAGGTTTTGCGAAAAATCACTTAATTCTCCTACTTCTACATCTAGAGGGTTAAAACTATGTTGGAAAGCATCCCAAAAGAGTTCCCAAAGAGGGGGTATAGGGCGTGTTTGATTTGTGTAAAAAAAAAATTTTGGCTGAACATCAGCCATTTTTGGCTTGGCCGGGTATTAGATTTTTTGACGTATTCAGGTTTTGCAAAAAATCACTTAATTCTCCTACTTCTACATCTAGAGGGTTAAAACTATGTTGGAAAGCATCCCAAAAGAGTTCCCAAAGAGGGGGTATAGTGCATGTTTGATTTGTGGGAAAAAAAATTTTGGCTGAAAATCAGCCATTTTTGGCTTGGCCGGGTATTAGATTTTTTGACGTTTTCAGGTTTTGCGAAAAATCACTTAATTCTCCTACTTCTACATCTAGAGGGTTAAAACTATGTTGGAAAGCATCCCAAAAGAGTTCCCAAAGAGGGGGTATAGTGCGTGTTTGATTTGTGGAAAAAAAAATTTTGGCTGAAAATCAGCCATTTTTGGCTTGGCCGGGTATTAGATTTTTTGACGTTTTTAGGTTTTGCGAAAAATCACTTAATTCTCCTACTTCTACATCTAGAGGGTTAAAACTATGTTGGAAAGCATCCCAAAAGAGTTCCCAAAGAGGGGGTATAGTGCGTGTTTGATTTGTGGAAAAAAAAATTTTGGCTGAAAATCAGCCATTTTTGGCTTGGCCGGGTATTAGATTTTTTGACGTTTTCAAGTTTTGCGAAAAATCACTTAATTCTCCTACTTCTACATCTAGAGGGTTAAAACTATGTTGGAAAGCATCCCAAAAGAGTTCCCAAAGAGGGGGTATAGTGCACGTTTGATTTGTGGAAAAAAAAATTTTGGCTGAAAATCAGCCATTTTTGGCTTGGCCGGGTATTAGATTTTTTGATGCTTTCAGGTTTTGTGAAAAATCACTTAATTCTCCTACTTCTACATCTAGAGGGTTAAAACTATGTTGGAAAGCATCCCAAAAGAGTTCCCAAAGAGGGGGTATAGTGCACGTTTGATTTGTGGAAAAAAAAAATTTTGGCTGAAAATCAGCCATTTTTGGCTTGGCCGGGTATTAGATTTTTTGACGTTTTCAGGTTTTGCGAAAAATCACTTAATTCTCCTACTTCTACATCTAGAGGGTTAAAACTATGTTGGAAAGCATCCCAAAAGAGTTCCCAAAGAGGGGGTATAGTGCACGTTTGATTTGTGGAAAAAAAAATTTTGGCTGAAAATCAGCCATAATTGGCTTGGCCGGGTATTAGATTTTTTGACGTTTTCAGGTTTTGCAAAAAATCACTTAATTCTCCTACTTCTACATCTAGAGGGTTAAAACTATGTTGGAAAGCATCCCAAAAGAGTTCCCAAAGAGGGGGTATAGTGCGTGTTTGATTTGTGTAAAAAAAAATTTTAGCTGAAAATCAGCCATTTTTGGCTTGGCCGGGTATTAGATTTTTTGACGTTTTTAGGTTATGCGAGAAATCACTTAATTCTCCTACTTCTACATCTAGAGGGTTAAAACTATGTTGGAAAGCATCCCAAAAGAGTTCCCAAAGAGGGGGTATAGTGCACGTTTGATTTGTGGAAAAAAAAATTTTGGCTGAAAATCAGCCATTTTTGGCTTGGCCGGGTATTAGATTTTTTGACGTTTTCAGGTTTTGCGAAAAATCACTTAATTCTCCTACTTCTACATCTAGAGGGTTAAAACTATGTTGGAAAGCATCCCAAAAGAGTTCCCAAAGAGGGGGTATAGTGCGTGTTTGATTTGTGGAAAAAAAAATTTTGGCTGAAAATCAGCCATTTTTGGCTTGGCCGGGTATTAGATTTTTTGACGTTTTTAGGTTTTGCGAAAAATCACTTAATTCTCCTACTTCTACATCTAGAGGGTTAAAACTATGTTGGAAAGCATCCCAAAAGAGTTCCCAAAGAGGGGGTATAGGGCGTGTTTGATTTGTGTAAAAAAAAAATTTTGGCTGAACATCAGCCATTTTTGGCTTGGCCGGGTATTAGATTTTTTGACGTATTCAGGTTTTGCAAAAAATCACTTAATTCTCCTACTTCTACATCTAGAGGGTTAAAACTATGTTGGAAAGCATCCCAAAAGAGTTCCCAAAGAGGGGGTATAGTGCATGTTTGATTTGTGGGAAAAAAAATTTTGGCTGAAAATCAGCCATTTTTGGCTTGGCCGGGTATTAGATTTTTTGACGTTTTCAGGTTTTGCGAAAAATCACTTAATTCTCCTACTTCTACATCTAGAGGGTTAAAACTATGTTGGAAAGCATCCCAAAAGAGTTCCCAAAGAGGGGGTATAGTGCGTGTTTGATTTGTGGAAAAAAAAATTTTGGCTGAAAATCAGCCATTTTTGGCTTGGCCGGGTATTAGATTTTTTGACGTTTTCAAGTATTGCGAAAAATCACTTAATTCTCCTACTTCTACATCTAGAGGGTTAAAACTATGTTGGAAAGCATCCCAAAAGAGTTCCCAAAGAGGGGGTATAGTGCACGTTTGATTTGTGGAAAAAAAAATTTTGGCTGAAAATCAGCCATTTTTGGCTTGGCCGGGTATTAGATTTTTTGACGTTTTCAGGTTTTGCGAAAAATCACTTTATTCTCCTACTTCTACATCTAGAGGGTTAAAACTATGTTGGAAAGTATCTCAAAAGAGTTCCCAAAGAGGGGGTATAGCGTGTGTTTGATTTGTGGAAAAAAAAATTTTTGGCTAAAAATCAGCCATTTTTGGCTTGCCCGGGTATTAGATTTTTTGACGTTTTCAGGTTTTGCAAAAAATCACTTAATTCTCCTACTTCTACATCTAGAGGGTTAAAACTATGTTGGAAAGCATCCCAAGAGAGTTCCCAAAAAGGGGGTTTAGTGCGTGTTTGATTTCTGGAAAAAAAAAATTTGGGCTGAAAATAAGCCATTTTTGGCTTGGCCGGGTATTAGATTTGTTGACGTTTTCAGGTTTTGCGAAAAGTCACTTAATTCTCCTACTTCTACATCTAGAGGGTTAAAACTATGTTGGAAAGCATCCCAAAAGAGTTCCCAAAGAGGGGGTATAGTGCACGATTGATTTGTGGAAAAAAAAATTTTGGCTGAAAATCAGCCATTTTTGGCTTGGCCGGGTATTAGATTTTTTGACGTTTTCAGGTTTTGCAAAAAATCACTTAATTCTCCTACTTCTACATCTAGAGGGTTAAAACTATGTTGGAAAGCATCCCAAAAGAGTTTCCAAAGAGGGGGTATAGTGCACGTTTGATTTGTGGGAAAAAAAAATTTTGGCTGAAAATCAGCCATTTTTGGCTTGGCCGGGTATTAGATTTTTTGACGTTTTCATGTTTTGCGAAAAATCACTTAATTCTCCTACTTCTACATCTAGAGGGTTAAAACTATGTTGGAAAGCATCCCAAAAGAGTTCCCAAAGAGGGGGTATAGTGCACGTTTGATTTGTGGAAAAAAAAATTTTGGCTGAAAATCAGCCATTTTTGGCTTGGCCGGGTATTAGATTTTTTGACGTTTTCAGGTTTTGCGAAAAATCACTTAATTCTCCTACTTCTACATCTAGAGGGTTAAAACTATGTTGGAAAGCAACCCAAAAGAGTTCCCAAAGAGGGGGTATAGTGCACGTTTGATTTGTGGAAAAAAAATTTTTGGCTGAAAATCAGCCATTTTTGGCTTGGCCGGGTATTAGATTTTTTGACGTTTTCAGGTTTTGCAAAAAATCACTTAATTCTCCTACTTCTACATCTAGAGGGTTAAAACTATGTTGGAAAGCATCCCAAAAGAGTTCCCAAAGAGGGGGTATAGTGCATGTTTGAGTTGTGTAAAAAAATTTTTTAACTGAAAATCAGCCATTTTTGGCTTGGCCGGGTATTAGATTTTTTGATGTTTTTAGGTTATGCGAGAAATCAATTAATTCTCCTACTTCTACATCTAGAAGGTTAAAACTATGTTGGAAAGCATCCCAAAAGAGTTCCCAAAGAGGGGGTATAGTGCGTGTTTGATTTGTGTAAAAAAAAAATTTTTGGCTGAAAATCAGCCATTTTTGGCTTGGCCGGGTATTAGATTTTTTGACGTTTTCAGGTTTTGCGAAAAATCACTTAATTCTCCTACTTCTACATCTAGAGGGTTAAAACTATGTTGGAAAGCATCCCAAAAGAGTTCCCAAAGAGGGGGTATAGTGCGTGTTTGATTTGTGGAAAAAAAAATTTTGGCTGAAAATCAGCCATTTTTGGCTTGGCCGGGTATTAGATTTTTTGACGTTTTCAAGTTTTGCGAAAAATCACTTAATTCTCCTACTTCTACATCTAGAGGGTTAAAACTATGTTGGAAAGCATCCCAAAAGAGTTCCCAAAGAGGGGGTATAGTGCACGTTTGATTTGTGGAAAAAAAATTTTGGCTGAAAATCAGCCATTTTTGGCTTGGCCGGGTATTAGATTTTTTGACGCTTTCAGGTTTTGCGAAAAATCACTTAATTCTCCTACTTCTACATCTAGAGGGTTAAAACTATGTTGGAAAGCATCCCAAAAGAGTTCCCAAAGAGGGGGTATAGTGCACGTTTGATTTGTGGGAAAAAAAATTTTGGCTGAAAATCAGCCATTTTTGGCTTGGCCGGGTATTAGATTTTTTGACGTTTTTAGGTTTTGCGAAAAATCACTTAATTCTCCTACTTCTACATCTAGAGGGTTAAAACTATGTTGGAAAGCATCCCAAAAGAGTTCCCAAAGAGGGGGTATAGTGCGTGTTTGATTTGTGGAAAAAAAAATTTTAGCTGAAAATCAGCCATTTTTGGCTTGGCCGGGTATTAGATTTTTTGACGTTTTCAGGTTTTGCGAAAAATCACTTAATTCTCCTACTTCTACATCTAGAGGGTTAAAACTATGTTGGAAAGCATCCCAAGAGAGTTCCCAAAGAGGGGGTTTAGTGCGTGTTTGATTTCTGGAAAAAAAAAATTTGGGCTGAAAATAAGCCATTTTTGGCTTGGCCGGGTATTAGATTTGTTGACGTTTTCAGGTTTTGCGAAAAGTCACTTAATTCTCCTACTTCTACATCTAGAGGGTTAAAACTATGTTGGAAAGCATCCCAAAAGAGTTCCCAAAGAGGGGGTATAGTGCGTGTTTGATTTGTGGAAAAAAAAATTTTGGCTGAAAATCAGCCATTTTTGGCTTGGCCGGGTATTAGATTTTTTGACGTTTTCAGGTTTTGCGAAAAATCACTTAATTCTCCTACTTCTACATCTAGAGGGTTAAAACTATGTTGGAAAGTATCTCAAAAGAGTTCCCAAAGAGGGGGTATAGCGTGTGTTTGATTTGTGGAAAAAAAAATTTTTGGCTGAAAATCAGCCATTTTTGGCTTGGCCGGGTATTAGATTTTTTGACGTTTTCAGGTTTTGCGAAAAATCACTTTATTCTCCTACTTCTACATCTAGAGGGTTAAAACTATGTTGGAAAGCATCCCAAGAGAGTTCCCAAAAAGGGGGTTTAGTGCGTGTTTGATTTCTGGAAAAAAAAAATTTGGGCTGAAAATAAGCCATTTTTGGCTTGGCCGGGTATTAGATTTGTTGACGTTTTCAGGTTTTGCGAAAAGTCACTTAATTCTCCTACTTCTACATCTAGAGGGTTAAAACTATGTTGGAAAGCATCCCAAAAGAGTTCCCAAAGAGGGGTTATAGTGCACGTTTGATTTGTGTAAAAAAAAATTTTGGCTGAAAATCAGCCATTTTTGGCTTGGCCGGGTATTAGATTTTTTGACGTTTTCAGGTTTTGCGAAAAATCACTTAATTCTCCTACTTCTACATCTAGAGGGTTAAAACTATGTTGGAAAGCATCCCAAAAGAGTTCCCAAAGAGGGGGTATAGTGCATGTTTGATTTGTGTAAAAAAATTTTTTAACTGAAAATCAGCCATTTTTGGCTTGGCCGGGTATTAGATTTGTTGACGTTTTCAGGTTTTGCGAAAAGTCACTTAATTCTCCTACTTCTACATCTAGAGGGTTAAAACTATGTTGGAAAGCATCCCAAAAGAGTTCCCAAAGAGGGGTTATAGTGCACGTTTGATTTGTGTAAAAAAAAATTTTGGCTGAAAATCAGCCATTTTTGGCTTGGCCGGGTATTAGATTTTTTGACGTTTTCAGGTTTTGCGAAAAATCACTTAATTCTCCTACTTCTACATCTAGAGGGTTAAAACTATGTTGGAAAGCATCCCAAAAGAGTTCCCAAAGAGGGGGTATAGTGCATGTTTGATTTGTGTAAAAAAATTTTTTAACTGAAAATCAGCCATTTTTGGCTTGGCCGGGTATTAGATTTTTTGATGTTTTTAGGTTATGCGAGAAATCAATTAATTCTCCTACTTCTACATCTAGAAGGTTAAAACTATGTTGGAAAGCATCCCAAAAGAGTTCCCAAAGAGGGGGTATAGTGCACGTTTGATTTGTGGGAAAAAAAATTTTGGCTGAAAATCAGCCATTTTTGGCTTGGCCGGGTATTAGATTTGTTGACGTTTTCAGGTTTTGCGAAAAGTCACTTAATTCTCCTACTTCTACATCTAGAGGGTTAAAACTATGTTGGAAAGCATCCCAAAAGAGTTCCCAAAGAGGGGGTATAGTGCGTGTTTGATTTGTGGAAAAAAAAATTTTGGCTGAAAATCAGCCATTTTTGGCTTGGCCGGGTATTAGATTTTTTGACGTTTTCAGGTTTTGCGAAAAATCACTTAATTCTCCTACTTCTACATCTAGAGGGTTAAAACTATGTTGGAAAGTATCTCAAAAGAGTTCCCAAAGAGGGGGTATAGCGTGTGTTTGATTTGTGGAAAAAAAAATTTTTGGCTGAAAATCAGCCATTTTTGGCTTGGCCGGGTATTAGATTTTTTGACGTTTTCAGGTTTTGCGAAAAATCACTTTATTCTCCTACTTCTACATCTAGAGGGTTAAAACTATGTTGGAAAGCATCCCAAGAGAGTTCCCAAAAAGGGGGTTTAGTGCGTGTTTGATTTCTGGAAAAAAAAAATTTGGGCTGAAAATAAGCCATTTTTGGCTTGGCCGGGTATTAGATTTGTTGACGTTTTCAGGTTTTGCGAAAAGTCACTTAATTCTCCTACTTCTACATCTAGAGGGTTAAAACTATGTTGGAAAGCATCCCAAAAGAGTTCCCAAAGAGGGGTTATAGTGCACGTTTGATTTGTGTAAAAAAAAATTTTGGCTGAAAATCAGCCATTTTTGGCTTGGCCGGGTATTAGATTTTTTGACGTTTTCAGGTTTTGCGAAAAATCACTTAATTCTCCTACTTCTACATCTAGAGGGTTAAAACTATGTTGGAAAGCATCCCAAAAGAGTTCCCAAAGAGGGGGTATAGTGCACGTTTGATTTGTGGAAAAAAAAATTTTGGCTGAAGATCAGCCATTTTTGGCTTGGCCGGGTATTAGATTTTTTTAACGTTTTCAGGTTTTGCGAAAAATCACTTAATTCTCCTACTTCTACATCTAGAGGGTTAAAACTATGTTGGAAAGCATCCCAAAAGAGTTCCCAAAGAGGGGGTATAGTGCGTGTTTGATTTGTGTAAAAAAAAATTTTAGCTGAAAATCAGCCATTTTTGGCTTGGCCGGGTATTAGATTTTTTGATGTTTTTAGGTTATGCGAGAAATCACTTAATTCTCCTACTTCTACATCTAGAAGATTAAAACTATGTTGGAAAGCATCCCAAAAGAGTTCCCAAAGAGGGGGTATAGTGCGTGTTTGATTTGTGTAAAAAAAAAATTTTTGGCTGAAAATCAGCCATTTTTGGCTTGGCCGGGTATTAGATTTTTTGACGTTTTCAGGTTTTGCGAAAAATCACTTAATTCTCCTACTTCTACATCTAGAGGGTTAAAACTATGTTGGAAAGCATCCCAAAAGAGTTCCCAAAGAGGGGGTATAGTGCACGTTTGATTTGTGGAAAAAAAAAATTTGGCTGAAAATCAGCCATTTTTGGCTTGGCCGGTTATTAGATTTTTTGACGTTTTCAGGTTTTGCGAAGTCACTTAATTCTCCTACTTCTACATCAAGGGGGTTAAAACTATGTTGGAAAGCTTCCCAAAAGAGTTCCCAAAGAGGGGGTATAGTGCGTGTTTGATTTGTGGGAAAAAAATTTTTGGCTGAAAATCAGCCATTTTTGGCTTAGCCGGTTATTAGATTTTTTGACCTTTTTAGGTTTTGCGAAAAATCACTTAATTCTCCTACTTCTACATCTAAAGGGTTAAAACTATGTTGGAAAGCAGCCCAAAAGAGTTCCCAAAGAGGGGGTATAGTGCATGTTTGAATTGTGGAAAAAAAAAATTGGCTGGAAATCAGCCATTTTTTAGCTTGGCCGGGTATTAGATTTTTTGACGTTTTCAGGTTTTGCTAAAAATCACTTAATTCTCCTACTTCTACATCAAGGGGGTTAAAACTATGTTGGAAAGCATCCCAAAAGAGTTCCCAAAGAGGGGGTATAGTGCACGTTTGATTTGTGGAAAAAAAAATTTGGCTGAAAATCAGCCATTTTTGGCTTGGCCGGGTATTAGATTTTTTGACGTTTTCAGGTTTTGCGAAAAATCACTTAATTCTCCTACTTCTACATCTAGAGGGTTAAAACTATGTTGGAAAGCATCCCAAAAGAGTTCCCAAAGAGGGGGTATAGTGCGTGTTTGATTTGTGGAAAAAAAAATTTTGGCTGAAAATCAGCCATTTTTGGCTTGGCCGGGTATTAGATTTTTTGACGTTTTCAGGTTTTGCAAAAAATCACTTAATTCTCCTACTTCTACATCTAGAGGGTTAAAACTATGTTGGAAAGCATCCCAAAAGAGTTCCCAAAGAGGGGGTATAGTGCGTGTTTGATTTGTGTAAAAAAAAATTTTAGCTGAAAATCAGCCATTTTTGGCTTGGCCGGGTATTAGATTTTTTGACGTTTTTAGGTTATGCGAGAAATCACTTAATTCTCCTACTTCTACATCTAGAGGGTTAAAACTATGTTGGAAAGCATCCCAAAAGAGTTCCCAAAGAGGGGGTATAGTGCACGTTTGATTTGTGGAAAAAAAAAATTTTGGCTGAAAATCAGCCATTTTTGGCTTGGCCGGGTATTAGATTTTTTGACGTTTTCAGGTTTTGCTAAAAATCACTTAATTCTCCTACTTCTACATCTAGAGGGTTAAAACTATGTTGGAAAGCATCCCAAAAGAGTTCCCAAAGAGGGGGTATAGTGCGTGTTTGATTTGTGGAAAAAAAATTTTGGCTGAAAATCAGCCATTTTTGGCTTGGCCGGGTATTAGATTTTTTGACGTTTTCAGGTTTTGCGAAAAATCACTTAATTCTCCTACTTCTACATCTAGAGGGTTAAAACTATGTTGGAAAGCATCCCAAGAGTTCCCAAAGAGGGGGTATAGTGCGTGTTTGATTTGTGGAAAAAAAAATTTTGGCTGAAAATCAGCCATTTTTGGCTTGGCCGGGTATTAGATTTTTTGACGTTTTCAGGTTTTGCGAAAAATCACTTAATTCTCCTACTTCTACATCTAGAGGGTTAAAACTATGTTGGAAAGTATCTCAAAAGAGTTCCCAAAGAGGGGGTATAGCGTGTGTTTGATTTGTGGAAAAAAAAATTTTTGGCTGAAAATCAGCCATTTTTGGCTTGGCCGGGTATTAGATTTTTTGACGTTTTCAGGTTTTGCGAAAAATCACTTTATTCTCCTACTTCTACATCTAGAGGGTTAAAACTATGTTGGAAAGCATCCCAAGAGAGTTCCCAAAAAGGGGGTTTAGTGCGTGTTTGATTTCTGGAAAAAAAAAATTTGGGCTGAAAATAAGCCATTTTTGGCTTGGCCGGGTATTAGATTTGTTGACGTTTTCAGGTTTTGCGAAAAGTCACTTAATTCTCCTACTTCTACATCTAGAGGGTTAAAACTATGTTGGAAAGCATCCCAAAAGAGTTCCCAAAGAGGGGTTATAGTGCACGTTTGATTTGTGTAAAAAAAAATTTTGGCTGAAAATCAGCCATTTTTGGCTTGGCCGGGTATTAGATTTTTTGACGTTTTCAGGTTTTGCGAAAAATCACTTAATTCTCCTACTTCTACATCTAGAGGGTTAAAACTATGTTGGAAAGCATCCCAAAAGAGTTCCCAAAGAGGGGGTATAGTGCACGTTTGATTTGTGGAAAAAAAAATTTTGGCTGAAGATCAGCCATTTTTGGCTTGGCCGGGTATTAGATTTTTTTAACGTTTTCAGGTTTTGCGAAAAATCACTTAATTCTCCTACTTCTACATCTAGAGGGTTAAAACTATGTTGGAAAGCATCCCAAAAGAGTTCCCAAAGAGGGGGTATAGTGCGTGTTTGATTTGTGTAAAAAAAAATTTTAGCTGAAAATCAGCCATTTTTGGCTTGGCCGGGTATTAGATTTTTTGATGTTTTTAGGTTATGCGAGAAATCACTTAATTCTCCTACTTCTACATCTAGAAGATTAAAACTATGTTGGAAAGCATCCCAAAAGAGTTCCCAAAGAGGGGGTATAGTGCGTGTTTGATTTGTGTAAAAAAAAAATTTTTGGCTGAAAATCAGCCATTTTTGGCTTGGCCGGGTATTAGATTTTTTGACGTTTTCAGGTTTTGCGAAAAATCACTTAATTCTCCTACTTCTACATCTAGAGGGTTAAAACTATGTTGGAAAGCATCCCAAAAGAGTTCCCAAAGAGGGGGTATAGTGCACGTTTGATTTGTGGAAAAAAAAAATTTGGCTGAAAATCAGCCATTTTTGGCTTGGCCGGTTATTAGATTTTTTGACGTTTTCAGGTTTTGCGAAGTCACTTAATTCTCCTACTTCTACATCAAGGGGGTTAAAACTATGTTGGAAAGCTTCCCAAAAGAGTTCCCAAAGAGGGGGTATAGTGCGTGTTTGATTTGTGGGAAAAAAAATTTTGGCTGAAAATCAGCCATTTTTGGCTTAGCCGGTTATTAGATTTTTTGACCTTTTTAGGTTTTGCGAAAAATCACTTAATTCTCCTACTTCTACATCTAAAGGGTTAAAACTATGTTGGAAAGCAGCCCAAAAGAGTTCCCAAAGAGGGGGTATAGTGCATGTTTGAATTGTGGAAAAAAAAAATTGGCTGGAAATCAGCCATTTTTTAGCTTGGCCGGGTATTAGATTTTTTGACGTTTTCAGGTTTTGCTAAAAATCACTTAATTCTCCTACTTCTACATCAAGGGGGTTAAAACTATGTTGGAAAGCATCCCAAAAGAGTTCCCAAAGAGGGGGTATAGTGCACGTTTGATTTGTGGAAAAAAAAATTTGGCTGAAAATCAGCCATTTTTGGCTTGGCCGGGTATTAGATTTTTTGACGTTTTCAGGTTTTGCGAAAAATCACTTAATTCTCCTACTTCTACATCTAGAGGGTTAAAACTATGTTGGAAAGCATCCCAAAAGAGTTCCCAAAGAGGGGGTATAGTGCGTGTTTGATTTGTGGAAAAAAAAATTTTGGCTGAAAATCAGCCATTTTTGGCTTGGCCGGGTATTAGATTTTTTAACGTTTTCAGGTTTTGCAAAAAATCACTTAATTCTCCTACTTCTACATCTAGAGGGTTAAAACTATGTTGGAAAGCATCCCAAAAGAGTTCCCAAAGAGGGGGTATAGTGCGTGTTTGATTTGTGTAAAAAAAAATTTTAGCTGAAAATCAGCCATTTTTGGCTTGGCCGGGTATTAGATTTTTTGACGTTTTTAGGTTATGCGAGAAATCA
Organism: Ranitomeya variabilis; assembly: GCF_051348905.1. Classification (NCBI taxonomy): domain Eukaryota; kingdom Metazoa; phylum Chordata; class Amphibia; order Anura; family Dendrobatidae; genus Ranitomeya; species Ranitomeya variabilis. Next base: position 708,602,333 of record NC_135233.1, on the reverse strand, counting down.
CTTAATTCTCCTACTTCTACATCTAGAGGGTTAAAACTATGTTGGAAAGCATCCCAAAAGAGTTCCCAAAGAGGGGGTATAGTGCACGTTTGATTTGTGGAAAAAAAAAATTTTGGCTGAAAATCAGCCATTTTTGGCTTGGCCGGGTATTAGATTTTTTGACGTTTTCAGGTTTTGCTAAAAATCACTTAATTCTCCTACTTCTACATCTAGAGGGTTAAAACTATGTTGGAAAGCATCCCAAAAGAGTTCCCAAAGAGGGGGTATAGTGCGTGTTTGATTTGTGGAAAAAAATTTTTGGCTGAAAATCAGCCATTTTTGGCTTGGCCGGGTATTAGATTTTTTGACGTTTTCAGGTTTTGCGAAAAATCACTTAATTCTCCTACTTCTACATCTAGAGGGTTAAAACTATGTTGGAAAGCATCCCAAGAGTTCCCAAAGAGTGGGTATAGTGCATGTTTGATTTGTGGAAAAAAATTTTTTGGCTGAAAGTCAGCCATTTTTGGCTTGGCCGGGTATTAGATTTTTTGACGTTTTCAGGTTTTGCGAAAAATCATTTAATTCTCCTACTTCTACATCTAGAGGGTTAAAACTATGTTGGAAAGTATCTCAAAAGAGTTCCCAAAGAGGGGGTATAGTGCGTGTTTGATTTGTGGAAAAAAAATTTTTTGGCTGAAAATCAGCCATTTTTGGCTTGGCCGGGTATTAGATTTTTTGACGTTTTCAGGTTTTGCGAAAAATCACTTAATTCTCCTACTTCTACATCTAGAGGGTTAAAACTATGTTGGAAAGCATCCCAAGAGAGTTCCCAAAGAGGGGGTTTAGTGCTTGTTTGATTTGTGGAAAAAAAAATTTTGGCTGAAAATCAGCCATTTTTGGCTTGGCCGGGTATTAGATTTTTTGACGTTTTCAGGTTTTGCGAAAAATCACTTAATTCTCCTACTTCTACATCTAGAGGGTTAAAACTATGTTGGAAAGCATCTCAAAAGAGTTCCCAAAGAGGGGGTATAGTGCGTGTTTGATTTGTGGAAAAATAAATTTTGGCTGAAAATCAGCCATTTTTGGCTTGGCCGGGTATTAGATTTTTTGACGTTTTTAGGTTTTGCGAAAAATCACTTAATTCTCCTACTTCTACATCTAGAGGGTTAAAACTATGTTGGAAAGCATCCCAAAAGAGTTCCCAAAGAGGGGGTATAGTGCGTGTTTGATTTGTGGAAAAAAAACATTTTGGCTGAAAATCAGCCATTTTTGGCTTGGCCGGGTATTAGATTTTTTGACGTTTTCAGGTTTTGCGAAAAATCACTTAATTCTCCTACTTCTACATCTAGAGGGTTAAAACTATGTTGGAAAGCATCCCAAAAGAGTTCCCAAAGAGGGGGTATAGTGCACGTTTGATTTGTGGAAAAAAAAATTTTGGCTGAAAATCAGCCATTTTTGGCTTGGCCGGGTATTAGATTTTTTGACGTTTTCAGGTTTTGCGAAAAATCACTTTATTCTCCTACTTCTACATCTAGAGGGTTAAAACTATGTTGGAAAGTATCTCAAAAGAGTTCCCAAAGAGGGGGTATAGCGTGTGTTTGATTTGTGGGAAAAAAAAATTGGGGCTGAAAATAAGCCATTTTTGGCTTGGCCGGGTATTAGATTTGTTGACGTTTTCAGGTTTTGCGAAAAGTCACTTAATTCTCCTACTTCTACATCTAGAGGGTTAAAACTATGTTGGAAAGCATCCCAAAAGAGTTCCCAAAGAGGGGGTATAGTGCGTGTTTGATTTGTGGAAAAATAAATTTTGGCTGAAAATCAGCCATTTTTGGCTTGGCCGGGTATTAGATTTTTTGACGTTTTTAGGTTTTGCAAAAAATCACTTAATTCTCCTACTTCTACATCTAGAGTGTTAAAACTATGTTGGAAAGCATCCCAAAAGAGTTCCCAAAGAGGGGGTATAGTGCGTGTTTGATTTGTGGAAAAAAAACATTTTGGCTGAAAATCAGCCATTTTTGGCTTGGCCGGGTATTAGATTTTTTGACGTTTTCAGGTTTTGCGAAAAATCACTTAATTCTCCTACTTCTACATCTAGAGGGTTAAAACTATGTTGGAAAGCATCCCAAAAGAGTTCCCAAAGAGGGGGTATAGTGCACGTTTGATTTGTGGAAAAAACATTTTTGGCTGAAAATCAGCCATTTTTGGCTTGGCCGGGTATTAGATTTTTTGACGTTTTCAGGTTTTGCGAAAAATCACTTAATTCTCCTACTTCTACATCTAGAGGGTTAAAACTATGTTGGAAAGTATCTCAAAAGAGTTCCCAAAGAGGGGGTATAGCGTGTGTTTGATTTGTGGGAAAAAAAAATTTTGGCTGAAAATCAGCCATTTTTGGCTTGGCCGGGTATTAGATTTTTTGACGTTTTCAGGTTTTGCAAAAAATCACTTAATTCTCCTACTTCTACATCTAGAGGGTTAAAACTATGTTGGAAAGCATCCCAAGAGAGTTCCCAAAGAGGGGGTTTGGTGCGTGTTTGATTTCTGGAAAAAAAAAATTGGGGCTGAAAATAAGCCATTTTTGGCTTGGCCGGGTATTAGATTTGTTGACGTTTTCAGGTTTTGCGAAAAATCACTTAATTCTCCTACTTCTACATCTAGAGGGTTAAAACTATGTTGGAAAGCATCCCAAAAGAGTTCCTAAAGAGGGGTTATAGTGCACGTTTGATTTGTGGAAAAAAAAATTTTGGCTGAAAATCAGCCATTTTTGGCTTGGCCGGGTATTAGATTTTTTGACGTTTTCAGGTTTTGCGAAAAATCATTTAATTCTCCTACTTCTACATCTAGAGGGTTAAAACTATGTTGGAAAGCATCCCAAAAGAGTTCCCAAAGAGGGGGTATAGTGCGTGTTTGATTTGTGGAAAAAAAAATTTTTGGCTGAAAATCAGCCATTTTTGGCTTGGCCGGGTATTAGATTTTTTGACGTTTTCAGGTTTTGCGAAAAATCATTTAATTCTCCTACTTCTACATCTAGAGGGTTAAAACTATGTTGGAAAGCATCCCAAAAGAGTTCCCAAAGAGGGGGTATAGTGCGTGTTTGATTTGTGGAAAAAAAAATTTTTGGCTGAAAATCAGCCATTTTTGGCTTGGCCGGGTATTAGATTTTTTGACGTTTTCAGGTTTTGCGAAAAATCACTTAATTCTCCTACTTCTACATCTAGAGGGTTAAAACTATGTTGGAAAGCATCCCAAAAGAGTTCCCAAAGAGGGGGTATAGTGCGTGTTTGATTTGTGGAAAAAAAATTTTTGGCTGAAAATCAGCCATTTTTGGCTTGGCCGGGTATTAGATTTTTTGACGTTTTTAGGTTTTGCGAAAAATCACTTAATTCTCCTACTTCTACATCTAGAGGGTTAAAACTATGTTGGAAAGCATCCCAAAAGAGTTCCCAAAGAGGGGGTATAGTGCGTGTTTGATTTGTGGAAAAAAAAATTTTGGCTGAAAATCAGCCATTTTTGGCTTGGCCGGGTATTAGATTTTTTGACGTTTTCAGGTTTTGCGAAAAATCACTTAATTCTCCTACTTCTACATCTAGAGGGTTAAAACTATGTTGGAAAGCATCCCAAAAGAGTTCCCAAAGAGGGGGTATAGTGCGTGTTTGATTTGTGGAAAAAAAAATTTTGGCTGAAAATCAGCCATTTTTGGCTTGGCCGGGTATTAGATTTTTTGACGTTTTCAAGTTTTGCGAAAAATCACTTAATTCTCCTACTTCTACATCTAGAGGGTTAAAACTATGTTGGAAAGCATCCCAAAAGAGTTCCCAAAGAGGGGGTATAGTGCACGTTTGATTTGTGGAAAAAAAAATTTTGGCTGAAAATCAGCCATTTTTGGCTTGGCCGGGTATTAGATTTTTTGACGTTTTCAGGTTTTGCGAAAAATCACTTAATTCTCCTACTTCTACATCTAGAGGGTTAAAACTATGTTGGAAAGCATCCCAAAAGAGTTCCCAAAGAGGGGGTATAGTGCGTGTTTGATTTGTGGAAAAAAAAATTTTTGGCTGAAAATCAGCCATTTTTGGCTTGGCCGGGTATTAGATTTTTTGACGTTTTCAGGTTTTGCAAAAAATCACTTAATTCTCCTACTTCTACATCTAGAGGGTTAAAACTATGTTGGAAAGCATCCCAAAAGAGTTCCCAAAGAGGGGGTATAGTGCGTGTTTGATTTGTGGAAAAAAAACATTTTGGCTGAAAATCAGCCATTTTTGGCTTGGCCGGGTATTAGATTTTTTGACGTTTTCAGGTTTTGCAAAAAATCACTTAATTCTCCTACTTCTACATCTAGAGGGTTAAAACTATGTTGGAAAGCATCCCAAAAGAGTTCCCAAAGAGGGGGTATAGTGCGTGTTTGATTTGTGGAAAAAAAAATTTTGGCTGAAAATCAGCCATTTTTGGCTTGGCCGGGTATTAGATTTGTTGACGTTTTCAGGTTTTGCGAAAAGTCACTTAATTCTCCTACTTCTACATCTAGAGGGTTAAAACTATGTTGGAAAGCATCCCAAAAGAGTTCCCAAAGAGGGGGTATAGTGCGTGTTTGATTTGTGGAAAAAAAAATTTTGGCTGAAAATCAGCCATTTTTGGCTTGGCCGGGTATTAGATTTTTTGACGTTTTTAGGTTTTGCGAAAAATCACTTAATTCTCCTACTTCTACATCTAGAGGGTTAAAGCTATGTTGGAAAGCATCCCAAAAGAGTTCCCAAAGAGGGGGTATAGTGCGTGTTTGATTTGTGGAAAAAAAAATTTTGGCTGAAAATCAGCCATTTTTGGCTTGGCCGGGTATTAGATTTTTTGACGTTTTCAGGTTTTGCGAAAAATCACTTAATTCTCCTACTTCTACATCTAGAGGGTTAAAACTATGTTGGAAAGCATCCCAAAAGAGTTCCCAAAGAGGGGGTATAGTGCGTGTTTGATTTGTGGAAAAAAAAATTTTGGCTGAAAATCAGCCATTTTTGGCTTGGCCGGGTATTAGATTTTTTGACGTTTTCAAGTTTTGCGAAAAATCACTTAATTCTCCTACTTCTACATCTAGAGGGTTAAAACTATGTTGGAAAGCATCCCAAAAGAGTTCCCAAAGAGGGGGTATAGTGCACGTTTGATTTGTGGAAAAAAAATTTTTGGCTGAAAATCAGCCATTTTTGGCTTGGCCGGGTATTAGATTTTTTGACGCTTTCAGGTATTGCGAAAAATCACTTAATTCTCCTACTTCTACATCTAGAGGGTTAAAACTATGTTGGAAAGCATCCCAAAAGAGTTCCCAAAGAGGGGGTATAGTGCACGTTTGATTTGTGGAAAAAAAAATTTTGGCTGAAAATCAGCCATTTTTGGCTTGGCCGGGTATTAGATTTTTTGACGTTTTCAGGTTTTGCGAAAAATCACTTAATTCTCCTAGTTCTACATCTAGAGGGTTAAAACTATGTTGGAAAGCATCCCAAAAGAGTTCCCAAAGAGGGGGTATAGTGCGTGTTTGATATGTGGAAAAAAAAATTTTGGCTGAAAATCAGCCATTTTTGGCTTGGCCGGGTATTAGATTTTTTGACGTTTTCAGGTTTTGCGAAAAATCACTTAATTCTCCTACTTCTACATCTAGAGGGTTAAAACTATGTTGGAAAGCATCCCAAAAGAGTTCCCAAAGAGGGGGTATAGTGCGTGTTTGATTTGTGGAAAAAAAAATTTTGGCTGAAAATCAGCCATTTTTGGCTTGGCCGGGCATTAGATTTTTTGACGTTTTCAGGTTTTGCAAAAAATCACTTAATTCTCCTACTTCTACATCTAGAGGGTTAAAACTATGTTGGAAAACATCCCAAAAGAGTTCCCAAAGAGGGGGTATAGTGCGTGTTTGATTTGTGTGAAAAAAAATTTTAGCTGAAAATCAGCCATTTTTGGCTTGGCCGGGTATTAGATTTTTTGACGTTTTTAGGTTATGCGAGAAATCACTTAATTCTCCTACTTCTACATCTAGAGGGTTAAAACTATGTTGGAAAGCATCCCAAAAGAGTTCCCAAAGAGGGGGTATAGTGCACGTTTGATTTGTGGAAAAAAAAATTTTGGCTGAAAATCAGCCATTTTTGGCTTGGCCGGGTATTAGATTTTTTCACGTTTTCAGGTTTTGCGAAAAATCACTTAATTCTCCTACTTCTACATCTAGAGGGTTAAAACTATGTTGGAAAGCATCCCAAAAGAGTTCCCAAAGAGGGGGTATAGTGCGTGTTTGATTTGTGGAAAAAAAAATTTTGACTGAAAATCAGCCATTTTTGGCTTGGCCGGGTATTAGATTTTTTGACGTTTTCAGGTTTTGCGAAAAATCACTTAATTCTCCTACTTCTACATCTAGAGGGTTAAAACTATGTTGGAAAGCATCCCAAAAGAGTTCCCAAAGAGGGGGTATAGTGCACGTTTGATTTGTGGAAAAAAAATTTTTGGCTGAAAATCAGCCATTTTTGGCTTGGCCGGGTATTAGATTTTTTCACGTTTTCAGGTTTTGCGAAAAATCACTTAATTCTCCTACTTCTACATCTAGAGGGTTAAAACTATGTTGGAAAGCATCCCAAAAGAGTTCCCAAAGAGGGGGTATACTGCGTGTTTGATTTGTGGAAAAAAAAATTTTGGCTGAAAATCAGCCATTTTTGGCTTGGCCGTCTATTAGATTTTTTGACGTTTTCAGGTTTTGCGAAAAATCACTTAATTCTTCTACTTCTACATCTAGAGGGTTAAAACTATGTTGGAAAGCATCCCAAAAGAGTTCCCAAAGAGGGGGTATAGTGCACGTTTGATTTGTGGAAAAAAAAATTTTTGGCTGAAAATCAGCCATTTTTGGCTTGGCCGGGTATTAGATTTTTTGACGTTTTCAGGTTTTGCAAAAAATCACTTAATTCTCCTACTTCTACATCTAGAGGGTTAAAACTATGTTGGAAAGCATCCCAAGAGAGTTCCCAAAGAGGGGGTTTAGTGCGTGTTTGATTTCTGGAAAAAAAAATTTGGGCTGAAAATAAGCCATTTTTGGCTTGGCCGGGTATTAGATTTGTTGACGTTTTCAGGTTTTGCGAAAAGTCACTTAATTCTCCTACTTCTACATCTAGAGGGTTAAAACTATGTTGGAAAGCATCCCAAAAGAGTTCCCAAAGAGGGGGTATAGTGCGTGTTTGATTTGTGGAAAAAAAAATTTTGGCTGAAAATCAGCCATTTTTGGCTTGGCCGGGTATTAGATTTTTTGACGTTTTTAGGTTTTGCGAAAAATCACTTAATTCTCCTACTTCTACATCTAGAGGGTTAAAACTATGTTGGAAAGCATCCCAAAAGAGTTCCCAAAGAGGGGGTATAGTGCGTGTTTGATTTGTGGAAAAAAAAAATTTGGCTGAAAATCAGCCATTTTTGGCTTGGCCGGGTATTAGATTTTTTGACGTTTTCAGGTTTTGCAAAAAATCACTTAATTCTCCTACTTCTACATCTAGAGGGTTAAAACTATATTGGAAAGCATCCCAAAAGAGTTCCCAAAGAGGGGGTATAGTGCGTGTTTGATTTGTGTAAAAAAATTTTTTAACTGAAAATCAGCCATTTTTTGCTTGGCCGGGTATTAGATTTTTTGATGTTTTTAGGTTATGCGAGAAATCACTTAATTCTCCTACTTCTACATCTAGAAGGTTAAAACTATGTTGGAAAGCATCCCAAAAGAGTTCCCAAAGAGGGGGTATAGTGCACGTTTGATTTGTGGAAAAAAAAATTTTGGCTGAAAATCAGCCATTTTTGGCTTGGCCGGGTATTAGATTTTTTGACGTTTTCAGGTTTTGCGAAAAATCAATTTATTCTCCTACTTCTACATCTAGAGGGTTAAAACTATGTTGGAAAGTATCTCAAAAGAGTTCCCAAAGAGGGGGTATAGCGTGTGTTTGATTTGTGGAAAAAAAAATTTTTGGCTGAAAATCAGCCATTTTTGGCTTGGCCGGGTATTAGATTTTTTGACGTTTTCAGGTTTTGCAAAAAATCACTTAATTCTCCTACTTCTACATCTAGAGGGTTAAAACTATGTTGGAAAGCATCCCAAGAGAGTTCCCAAAGAGGGGGTTTAGTGCGTGTTTGATTTCTGGAAAAAAAAAATTTGGGCTGAAAATAAGCCATTTTTGGCTTGGCCGGGTATTAGATTTGTTGACGTTTTCAGGTTTTGCGAAAAGTCACTTAATTCTCCTACTTCTACATCTAGAGGGTTAAAACTATGTTGGAAAGCATCCCAAAAGAGTTCCCAAAGAGGGGGTATAGTGCGTGTTTGATTGGTGGAAAAAAATTTTTTGGCTGAAAATCAGCCATTTTTGGCTTGGCCGGGTATTAGATTTTTTGACGTTTTTAGGTTTTGCGAAAAATCACTTAATTCTCCTACTTCTACATCTAGAGGGTTAAAACTATGTTGGAAAGCATCCCAAAAGAGTTCCCAAAGAGGGGGTATAGTGCGTGTTTGATTTGTGGAAAAAAAAAATTTGGCTGAAAATCAGCCATTTTTGGCTTGGCCGGGTATTAGATTTTTTGACATTTTCAGGTTTTGCGAAAAATCACTTAATTCTCCTACTTCTACATCTAGAGGGTTAAAACTATGTTGGAAAGCATCCCAAAAGAGTTCCCAAAGAGGGGGTATAGTGCACGTTTGATTTGTGGAAAAAAAAATTTTGGCTGAAAATCAGCCATTTTTGGCTTGGCCGGGTATTAGATTTTTTGACGTTTTCAGGTTTTGCGAAAAATCACTTAATTCTCCTACTTCTACATCTAGAGGGTTAAAACTATGTTGGAAAGCATCCCAAAAGAGTTCCTAAAGAGGGGTTATAGTGCACGTTTGATTTGTGGAAAAAAAAATTTTGGCTGAAAATCAGCCATTTTTGGCTTGGCCGGGTATTAGATTTGTTGACGTTTTCAGGTTTTGCGAAAAGTCACTTAATTCTCCTACTTCTACATCTAGAGGGTTAAAACTATGTTGGAAAGCATCCCAAAAGAGTTCCCAAAGAGGGGGTATAGTGCGTGTTTGATTTGTGGAAAAAAAATTTTTGGCTGAAAATCAGCCATTTTTGGCTTGGCCGGGTATTAGATTTTTTGACGTTTTTAGGTTTTCCGAAAAATCACTTAATTCTCCTACTTCTACATCTAGAGGGTTAAAACTATGTTGGAAAGCATCCCAAAAGAGTTCCCAAAGAGGGGGTATAGTGCGTGTTTGATTTGTGGAAAAAAAAATTTTGGCTGAAAATCAGCCATTTTTGGCTTGGCCGGGTATTAGATTTTTTGACGTTTTCAGGTTTTGCGAAAAATCACTTAATTCTCCTACTTCTACATCTAGAGGGTTAAAACTATGTTGGAAAGCATCCCAAAAGAGTTCCCAAAGAGGGGGTATAGTGCGTGTTTGATTTGTGGAAAAAAAAATTTTGGCTGAAAATCAGCCATTTTTGGCTTGGCCGGGTATTAGATTTTTTGACGTTTTTAGGTTTTGCGAAAAATCACTTAATTCTCCTACTTCTACATCTAGAGGGTTAAAACTATGTTGGAAAGCATCCCAAAAGAGTTCCCAAAGAGGGGGTATAGTGCGTGTTTGATTTGTGGAAAAAAAAAATTTGGCTGAAAATCAGCCATTTTTGGCTTGGCCGGGTATTAGATTTTTTGACGTTTTCAGGTTTTGCAAAAAATCACTTAATTCTCCTACTTCTACATCTAGAGGGTTAAAACTATATTGGAAAGCATCCCAAAAGAGTTCCCAAAGAGGGGGTATAGTGCGTGTTTGATTTGTGTAAAAAAATTTTTTAACTGAAAATCAGCCATTTTTTGCTTGGCCGGGTATTAGATTTTTTGATGTTTTTAGGTTATGCGAGAAATCACTTAATTCTCCTACTTCTACATCTAGAAGGTTAAAACTATGTTGGAAAGCATCCCAAAAGAGTTCCCAAAGAGGGGGTATAGTGCACGTTTGATTTGTGGAAAAAAAAATTTTGGCTGAAAATCAGCCATTTTTGGCTTGGCCGGGTATTAGATTTTTTGACGTTTTCAGGTTTTGCGAAAAATCAATTTATTCTCCTACTTCTACATCTAGAGGGTTAAAACTATGTTGGAAAGTATCTCAAAAGAGTTCCCAAAGAGGGGGTATAGCGTGTGTTTGATTTGTGGAAAAAAAAATTTTTGGCTGAAAATCAGCCATTTTTGGCTTGGCCGGGTATTAGATTTTTTGACGTTTTCAGGTTTTGCAAAAAATCACTTAATTCTCCTACTTCTACATCTAGAGGGTTAAAACTATGTTGGAAAGCATCCCAAGAGAGTTCCCAAAGAGGGGGTTTAGTGCGTGTTTGATTTCTGGAAAAAAAAAATTTGGGCTGAAAATAAGCCATTTTTGGCTTGGCCGGGTATTAGATTTGTTGACGTTTTCAGGTTTTGCGAAAAGTCACTTAATTCTCCTACTTCTACATCTAGAGGGTTAAAACTATGTTGGAAAGCATCCCAAAAGAGTTCCCAAAGAGGGGGTATAGTGCGTGTTTGATTGGTGGAAAAAAATTTTTTGGCTGAAAATCAGCCATTTTTGGCTTGGCCGGGTATTAGATTTTTTGACGTTTTTAGGTTTTGCGAAAAATCACTTAATTCTCCTACTTCTACATCTAGAGGGTTAAAACTATGTTGGAAAGCATCCCAAAAGAGTTCCCAAAGAGGGGGTATAGTGCGTGTTTGATTTGTGGAAAAAAAAAATTTGGCTGAAAATCAGCCATTTTTGGCTTGGCCGGGTATTAGATTTTTTGACATTTTCAGGTTTTGCGAAAAATCACTTAATTCTCCTACTTCTACATCTAGAGGGTTAAAACTATGTTGGAAAGCATCCCAAAAGAGTTCCCAAAGAGGGGGTATAGTGCACGTTTGATTTGTGGAAAAAAAAATTTTGGCTGAAAATCAGCCATTTTTGGCTTGGCCGGGTATTAGATTTTTTGACGTTTTCAGGTTTTGCGAAAAATCACTTAATTCTCCTACTTCTACATCTAGAGGGTTAAAACTATGTTGGAAAGCATCCCAAAAGAGTTCCTAAAGAGGGGTTATAGTGCACGTTTGATTTGTGGAAAAAAAAATTTTGGCTGAAAATCAGCCATTTTTGGCTTGGCCGGGTATTAGATTTGTTGACGTTTTCAGGTTTTGCGAAAAGTCACTTAATTCTCCTACTTCTACATCTAGAGGGTTAAAACTATGTTGGAAAGCATCCCAAAAGAGTTCCCAAAGAGGGGGTATAGTGCGTGTTTGATTTGTGGAAAAAAAATTTTTGGCTGAAAATCAGCCATTTTTGGCTTGGCCGGGTATTAGATTTTTTGACGTTTTTAGGTTTTCCGAAAAATCACTTAATTCTCCTACTTCTACATCTAGAGGGTTAAAACTATGTTGGAAAGCATCCCAAAAGAGTTCCCAAAGAGGGGGTATAGTGCGTGTTTGATTTGTGGAAAAAAAAATTTTGGCTGAAAATCAGCCATTTTTGGCTTGGCCGGGTATTAGATTTTTTGACGTTTTCAGGTTTTGCGAAAAATCACTTAATTCTCCTACTTCTACATCTAGAGGGTTAAAACTATGTTGGAAAGCATCCCAAGAGAGTTCCCAAAGAGGGGGTTTAGTGCGTGTTTGATTTCTGGAAAAAAAAATTTGGGCTGAAAATAAGCCATTTTTGGCTTGGCCGGGTATTAGATTTGTTGACGTTTTCAGGTTTTGCGAAAAGTCACTTAATTCTCCTACTTCTACATCTAGAGGGTTAAAACTATGTTGGAAAGCATCCCAAAAGAGTTCCCAAAGAGGGGGTATAGTGCGTGTTTGATTTGTGGAAAAAAAAATTTTGGCTGAAAATCAGCCATTTTTGGCTTGGCCGGGTATTAGATTTTTTGACGTTTTTAGGTTTTGCGAAAAATCACTTAATTCTCCTACTTCTACATCTAGAGGGTTAAAACTATGTTGGAAAGCATCCCAAAAGAGTTCCCAAAGAGGGGGTATAGTGCGTGTTTGATTTGTGGAAAAAAAAAATTTGGCTGAAAATCAGCCATTTTTGGCTTGGCCGGGTATTAGATTTTTTGACGTTTTCAGGTTTTGCAAAAAATCACTTAATTCTCCTACTTCTACATCTAGAGGGTTAAAACTATATTGGAAAGCATCCCAAAAGAGTTCCCAAAGAGGGGGTATAGTGCGTGTTTGATTTGTGTAAAAAAAATTTTTAACTGAAAATCAGCCATTTTTTGCTTGGCCGGGTATTAGATTTTTTGATGTTTTTAGGTTATGCGAGAAATCACTTAATTCTCCTACTTCTACATCTAGAAGGTTAAAACTATGTTGGAAAGCATCCCAAAAGAGTTCCCAAAGAGGGGGTATAGTGCACGTTTGATTTGTGGAAAAAAAAATTTTGGCTGAAAATCAGCCATTTTTGGCTTGGCCGGGTATTAGATTTTTTGACGTTTTCAGGTTTTGCGAAAAATCAATTTATTCTCCTACTTCTACATCTAGAGGGTTAAAACTATGTTGGAAAGTATCTCAAAAGAGTTCCCAAAGAGGGGGTATAGCGTGTGTTTGATTTGTGGAAAAAAAAATTTTTGGCTGAAAATCAGCCATTTTTGGCTTGGCCGGGTATTAGATTTTTTGACGTTTTCAGGTTTTGCAAAAAATCACTTAATTCTCCTACTTCTACATCTAGAGGGTTAAAACTATGTTGGAAAGCATCCCAAGAGAGTTCCCAAAGAGGGGGTTTAGTGCGTGTTTGATTTCTGGAAAAAAAAAATTTGGGCTGAAAATAAGCCATTTTTGGCTTGGCCGGGTATTAGATTTGTTGACGTTTTCAGGTTTTGCGAAAAGTCACTTAATTCTCCTACTTCTACATCTAGAGGGTTAAAACTATGTTGGAAAGCATCCCAAAAGAGTTCCCAAAGAGGGGGTATAGTGCGTGTTTGATTGGTGGAAAAAAATTTTTTGGCTGAAAATCAGCCATTTTTGGCTTGGCCGGGTATTAGATTTTTTGACGTTTTTAGGTTTTGCGAAAAATCACTTAATTCTCCTACTTCTACATCTAGAGGGTTAAAACTATGTTGGAAAGCATCCCAAAAGAGTTCCCAAAGAGGGGGTATAGTGCGTGTTTGATTTGTGGAAAAAAAAAATTTGGCTGAAAATCAGCCATTTTTGGCTTGGCCGGGTATTAGATTTTTTGACGTTTTCAGGTTTTGCGAAAAATCACTTAATTCTCCTACTTCTACATCTAGAGGGTTAAAACTATGTTGGAAAGCATCCCAAAAGAGTTCCCAAAGAGGGGGTATAGTGCACGTTTGATTTGTGGAAAAAAAAATTTTGGCTGAAAATCAGCCATTTTTGGCTTGGCCGGGTATTAGATTTTTTGACGTTTTCAGGTTTTGCGAAAAATCACTTAATTCTCCTACTTCTACATCTAGAGGGTTAAAACTATGTTGGAAAGCATCCCAAAAGAGTTCCTAAAGAGGGGTTATAGTGCACGTTTGATTTGTGGAAAAAAAATTTTTGGCTGAAAATCAGCCATTTTTGGCTTGGCCGGGTATTAGATTTGTTGACGTTTTCAGGTTTTGCGAAAAGTCACTTAATTCTCCTACTTCTACATCTAGAGGGTTAAAACTATGTTGGAAAGCATCCCAAAAGAGTTCCCAAAGAGGGGGTATAGTGCGTGTTTGATTTGTGGAAAAAAAAATTTTGGCTGAAAATCAGCCATTTTTGGCTTGGCCGGGTATTAGATTTTTTGACGTTTTTAGGTTTTCCGAAAAATCACTTAATTCTCCTACTTCTACATCTAGAGGGTTAAAACTATGTTGGAAAGCATCCCAAAAGAGTTCCCAAAGAGGGGGTATAGTGCGTGTTTGATTTGTGGAAAAAAAAATTTTGGCTGAAAATCAGCCATTTTTGGCTTGGCCGGGTATTAGATTTTTTGACGTTTTCAGGTTTTGCGAAAAATCACTTAATTCTCCTACTTCTACATCTAGAGGGTTAAAACTATGTTGGAAAGCATCCCAAAAGAGTTCCCAAAGAGGGGGTATAGTGCGTGTTTGATTTGTGGAAAAAAAAATTTTGGCTGAAAATCAGCCATTTTTGGCTTGGCCGGGTATTAGATTTTTTGACGTTTTCAAGTTTTGCGAAAAATCACTTAATTCTCCTACTTCTACATCTAGAGGGTTAAAACTATGTTGGAAAGCATCCCAAAAGAGTTCCCAAAGAGGGGGTATAGTGCACGTTTGATTTGTGGAAAAAAAATTTTTGGCTGAAAATCAGCCATTTTTGGCTTGGCCGGGTATTAGATTTTTTGACGCTTTCAGGTTTTGCGAAAAATCACTTAATTCTCCTACTTCTACATCTAGAGGGTTAAAACTATGTTGGAAAGCATCCCAAAAGAGTTCCCAAAGAGGGGGTATAGTGCACGTTTGATTTGTGGAAAAAAAAATTTTGGCTGAAAATCAGCCATTTTTGGCTTGGCCGGGTATTAGATTTTTTGACGTTTTCAGGTTTTGCAAAAAATCACTTAATTCTCCTACTTCTACATCTAGAGGGTTAAAACTATGTTGGAAAGCATCCCAAGAGAGTTCCCAAAGAGGGGGTTTAGTGCGTGTTTGATTTCTGGAAAAAAAAAATTTGGGCTGAAAATAAGCCATTTTTGGCTTGGCCGGGTATTAGATTTGTTGACGTTTTCAGGTTTTGCGAAAAGTCACTTAATTCTCCTACTTCTACATCTAGAGGGTTAAAACTATGTTGGAAAGCATCCCAAAAGAGTTCCCAAAGAGGGGGTATAGTGCGTGTTTGATTGGTGGAAAAAAATTTTCTGGCTGAAAATCAGCCATTTTTGGCTTGGCCGGGTATTAGATTTTTTGACGTTTTTAGGTTTTGCGAAAAATCACTTAATTCTCCTACTTCTACATCTAGAGGGTTAAAACTATGTTGGAAAGCATCCCAAAAGAGTTCCCAAAGAGGGGGTATAGTGCGTGTTTGATTTGTGGAAAAAAAAAATTTGGCTGAAAATCAGCCATTTTTGGCTTGGCCGGGTATTAGATTTTTTGACGTTTTCAGGTTTTGCGAAAAATCACTTAATTCTCCTACTTCTACATCTAGAGGGTTAAAACTATGTTGGAAAGCATCCCAAAAGAGTTCCCAAAGAGGGGGTATAGTGCACGTTTGATTTGTGGAAAAAAAAATTTTGGCTGAAAATCAGCCATTTTTGGCTTGGCCGGGTATTAGATTTTTTGACGTTTTCAGGTTTTGCGAAAAATCACTTAATTCTCCTACTTCTACATCTAGAGGGTTAAAACTATGTTGGAAAGCATCCCAAAAGAGTTCCTAAAGAGGGGTTATAGTGCACGTTTGATTTGTGGAAAAAAAAATTTGGCTGAAAATCAGCCATTTTTGGCTTGGCCGGGTATTAGATTTGTTGACGTTTTCAGGTTTTGCGAAAAGTCACTTAATTCTCCTACTTCTACATCTAGAGGGTTAAAACTATGTTGGAAAGCATCCCAAAAGAGTTCCCAAAGAGGGGGTATAGTGCGTGTTTGATTTGTGGAAAAAAAAATTTTGGCTGAAAATCAGCCATTTTTGGCTTGGCCGGGTATTAGATTTTTTGACGTTTTCAGGTTTTGCAAAAAATCACTTAATTCTCCTACTTCTACATCTAGAGGGTTAAAACTATGTTGGAAAGCATCCCAAAAGAGTTCCCAAAGAGGGGGTGTAGTGCGTGTTTGATTTGTGGAAAAAAAAATTTTGGCTGAAAATCAGCCATTTTTGGCTTGGCCGGGTATTAGATTTTTTGACGTTTTCAAGTTTTGCGAAAAATCACTTAATTCTCCTACTTCTACATCTAGAGGGTTAAAACTATGTTGGAAAGCATCCCAAAAGAGTTCCCAATGAGGGGGTATAGTGCACGTTTGATTTGTGGAAAAAAATTTTTTGGCTGAAAATCAGCCATTTTTGGCTTGGCCAAGTATTAGATTTTTTGACGCTTTCAGGTTTTGCGAAAAATCACTTAATTCTCCTACTTCTACATCTAGAGGGTTAAAACTATGTTGGAAAGCATCCCAAAAGAGTTCCCAAAGAGGGGGTATAGTGCACGTTTGATTTGTGGAAAAAAAAATTTTGGCTGAAAATCAGCCATTTTTGGCTTGGCCGGGTATTAGATTTTTTGACGTTTTCAGGTTTTGCGAAAAATCACTTAATTCTCCTACTTCTACATCTAGAGGGTTAAAACTATGTTGGAAAGCTTCCCAAAAGAGTTCCCAAAGAGGGGGTATAGTGCGTGTTTGATTTGTGGAAAAAAAAATTTTGGCTGAAAATCAGCCATTTTTGGCTTAGCCGGTTATTAGATTTTTTGACCTTTTTAGGTTTTGCGAAAAATCACTTAATTCTCCTACTTCTACATCTAAAGGGTTAAAACTATGTTGGAAAGCAGCCCAAAAGAGTTCCCAAAGAGGGGGTATAGTGCATGTTTGAATTGTGGAAAAAAAAAATTGGCTGGAAATCAGCCATTTTTGGCTTGGCCGGGTATTAGATTTTTTGACGTTTTCAGGTTTTGCTAAAAATCACTTAATTCTCCTACTTCTACATCAAGGGGGTTAAAACTATGTTGGAAAGCATCCCAAAAGAGTTCCCAAAGAGGGGGTATAGTGCACGTTTGATTTTTGGAAAAAAAAATTTTGGCTGAAAATCAGCCATTTTTGGCTTGGCCGGGTATTAGATTTTTTGACGTTTTCAGGTTTTGCGAAAAATCACTTAATTCTCCTACTTCTACATCTAGAGGGTTAATACTATGTTGGAAAGCAACCCAAAAGAGTTCCCAAAGAAGGGGTATAGTGCACGTTTGATTTGTGGAAAAAAAAATTTTGGCTGAAAATCAGCCATTTTTGGCTTGGCCGGGTATTAGATTTTTTGACGTTTTCAGGTTTTGCAAAAAATCACTTAATTCTCCTACTTCTACATCTAGAGGGTTAAAACTATGTTGGAAAGCATCCCAAAAGAGTTCCCAAAGAGGGGGTATAGTGCGTGTTTGATTTGTGTAAAAAAATTTTTTAACTGAAAATCAGCCATTTTTGGCTTGGCCGGGTATTAGATTTTTTGATGTTTTTAGGTTATGCGAGAAATCACTTAATTCTCCTACTTCTACATCTATAGGGTTAAAACTATGTTGGAAAGCATCCCAAAAGAGTTCCCAAAGAGGGGGTATAGTGCACGTTTGATTTGTGTAAAAAAAAAATTGGGCTGAAAATCAGCCATTTTTGGCTTGGCCGGTTATTAGATTTTTTGACGTTTTCAGGTTTTGCGAAGTCACTTAATTCTCCTACTTCTACATCAAGGGGGTTAAAACTATGTTGGAAAGCTTCCCAAAAGAGTTCCCAAAGAGGGGGTATAGTGCGTGTTTGATTTGTGGAAAAAAAAATTTTGGCTGAAAATCAGCCATTTTTGGCTTGGCCGGGTATTAGATTTTTTGACGTTTTCAGGTTTTGCGAAAAATCACTTAATTCTCCTACTTCTACATCTGGAGGGTTAAAACTATGTTGGAAAGCATCCCAAAAGAGTTCCCAAAGAGGGGGTATAGTGCGTGTTTGATTTGTGGAAAAAAAAATTTGGCTGAAAATCAGCCATTTTTGGCTTTGCCGGGTATTAGATTTTTTGACGTTTTCAGGTTTTGCAAAAAATCACTTAATTCTCCTACTTCTACATCTAGAGGGTTAAAACTATGTTGGAAAGCATCCCAAAAGAGTTCCCAAAGAGGGGGTATAGTGCGTGTTTGATTTGTGTAAAAAAAAAATTTAGCTGAAAATCAGCCATTTTTGGCTTGGCCGGGTATTAGATTTTTTGACGTTTTTAGGTTATGCGAGAAATCACTTAATTCTCCTACTTCTACATCTAGAGGGTTAAAACTATGTTGGAAAGCATCCCAAAAGAGTTCCCAAAGAGGGGGTATAGTGCACGTTTGATTTGTGGGAAAAAAAATTTTTGGCTGAAAATCAGCCATTTTTGGCTTGGCCGGTATTAGATTTTTTGACGTTTTCAGGTTTTGCGAAAAATCACTTAATTCTCCTACTTCTACATCTAGAGGGTTAAAACTATGTTGGAAAGCAACCCAAAAGAGTTCCCAAAGAGGGGGTATAGTGCACGTTTGATTTGTGGAAAAAAAAATTTTGGCTGAAAATCAGCCATTTTTGGCTTGGCCGGGTATTAGATTTTTTGACGTTTTCAGGTTTTGCAAAAAATCACTTAATTCTCCTACTTCTACATCTAGAGGGTTAAAACTATGTTGGAAAGCATCCCAAAAGAGTTCCCAAAGAGGGGGTATAGTGCGTGTTTGATTTGTGTAAAAAAAAATTTTAACTGAAAATCAGCCATTTTTGGCTTGGCCGGGTATTAGATTTTTTGATGTTTTTAGGTTATGCGAGAGATCACTTAATTCTCCTACTTCTACATCTAGAAGGTTAAAACTATGTTGGAAAGCATCCCAAAAGAGTTCCCAAAGAGGGGGTATAGTGCGTGTTTGATTTGTGTAAAAAAAAAATTTTTGTCTGAAAATCAGCCATTTTTGGCTTGGCCGGGTATTAGATTTTTTGACGTTTTCAGGTTTTGCGAAGTCACTTAATTCTCCTACTTCTACATCAAGGGGGTTAAAACTATGTTGGAAAGCTTCCCAAAAGAGTTCCCAAAGAGGGGGTATAGTGCGTGTTTGATTTGTGGAAAAAAAAATTTTGGCTGAAAATCAGCCATTTTTGGCTTAGCCGGTTATTAGATTTTTTGACCTTTTTAGGTTTTGCAAAAAATCACTTAATTCTCCTACTTCTACATCTAAAGGGTTAAAACTATGTTGGAAAGCAGCCCAAAAGAGTTCCCAAAGAGGGGGTATAGTGCATGTTTGAATTATGGAAAAAAAAAATTGGCTGGAAATCAGCCATTTTTGGCTTGGCCGGGTATTAGATTTTTTGACGTTTTCAGGTTTTGCTAAAAATCACTTAATTCTCCTACTTCTACATCTAGAGGGTTAAAACTATGTTGGAAAGCATCCCAAAAGAGTTCCCAAAGAGGCGGTATAGTGCGTGTTTGATTTGTGGAAAAAAAAATTTTGGCTGAAAATCAGCCATTTTTGGCTTGGCCGGGTATTAGATTTTTTGACGTTTTCAGGTTTTGCAAAAAATCACTTAATTCTCCTACTTCTACATCTAGAGGGTTAAATCTATGTTGGAAAGCATCCCAAAAGAGTTCCCAAAGAGGGGGTATAGTGCGTGTTTGATTTGTGTAAAAAAAAAATTTAGCTGAAAATCAGCCATTTTTGGCTTGGCCGGGTATTAGATTTTTTGACGATTTTAGGTTATGCGAGAAATCACTTAATTCTCCTACTTCTACATCTAGAGGGTTAAAACTATGTTGGAAAGCATCCCAAAAGAGTTCCCAAAGAGGGGGTATAGTGCACGTTTGATTTGTGGAAAAAAAAAATTTTGGCTGAAAATCAGCCATTTTTGGCTTGGCCGGGTATTAGATTTTTTGACGTTTTCAGGTTTTGCGAAAAATCACTTAATTCTCCTACTTCTACATCTAGAAGGTTAAAACTATGTTGGAAAGCATCCCAAAAGAGTTCCCAAAGAGGGGGTATAGTGCGTGTTTGATTTGTGTAAAAAAAAAAATTTTGTCTCAAAATCAGCCATTTTTGGCTTGGCCGGGTATTAGATTTTTTGACGTTTTCAGGTTTTGCGAAGTCACTTAATTCTCCTACTTCTACATCAAGGGGGTTAAAACTATGTTGGAAAGCTTCCCAAAAGAGTTCCCAAAGAGGGGGTATAGTGCGTGTTTGATTTGTGGAAAAAAAAATTTTGGCTGAAAATCAGCCATTTTTGGCTTAGCCGGTTATTAGATTTTTTGACCTTTTTAGGTTTTGCGAAAAATCACTTAATTCTCCTACTTCTACATCTAAAGGGTTAAAACTATGTTGGAAAGCAGCCCAAATGAGTTCCCAAAGAGGGGGTATAGTGCATGTTTGAATTATGGAAAAAAAAAATTGGCTGGAAATCAGCCATTTTTGGCTTGGCCGGGTATTAGATTTTTTGACGTTTTCAGGTTTTGCTAAAAATCACTTAATTCTCCTACTTCTACATCAAGGGGGTTAAAACTATGTTGGAAAGCATCCCAAAAGAGTTCCCAAAGAGGGGGTATAGTGCACGTTTGATTTGTGGAAAAAAAATTTTTGGCTGAAAATAAGCCATTTTTGGCTTGGCCGGGTATTAGATTTTTTGACGTTTTCAGGTTTTGCGAAAAATCACTTAATTCTCCTACTTCTACATCTAGAGGGTTAAAACTATGTTGGAAAGCATCCCAAAATAGTTCCCAAAGAGGGGGTATAGTGCGTGTTTGATTTGTGGAAAAAAAAATTTTGGCTGAAAATCAGCCATTTTTGGCTTGGCCGGGTATTAGATTTTTTGACGTTTTCAGGTTTTGCAAAAAATCACTTAATTCTCCTACTTCTACATCTAGAGGGTTAAATCTATGTTGGAAAGCATCCCAAAAGAGTTCCCAAAGAGGGGGTATAGTGCGTGTTTGATTTGTGTAAAAAAATATTTTAGCTGAAAATCAGCCATTTTTGGCTTGGCCGGGTTTTAGATTTTTTGACGTTTTTAGGTTATGCGAGAAATCACTTAATTCTCCTACTTCTACATCTAGAGGGTTAAAACTATGTTGGAAAGCATCCCAAAAGAGTTCCCAAAGAGGGGGTATAGTGCACGTTTGATTTGTGGAAAAAAAAATTTTTGGCTGAAAATCAGCCATTTTTGGCTTGGCCGGGTATTAGATTTTTTGACGTTTTTAGGTTATGCGAGAAATCACTTAATTCTCCTACTTCTACATCTATAGGGTTAAAACTATGTTGGAAAGCATCCCAAAAGAGTTCCCAAAGAGGGGGTATAGTGCACGTTTGATTTGTGTAAAAAAAAAATTGGGCTGAAAATCAGCCATTTTTGGCTTGGCCGGTTATTAGATTTTTTGACGTTTTCAGGTTTTGCGAAGTCACTTAATTCTCCTACTTCTACATCTAGAGGGTTAAAACTATGTTGGAAAGCATCCCAAAAGAGTTCCCAAAGAGGGGGTATAGTGCGTGTTTGATTTGTGGAAAAAAAAATTTTGGCTGAAAATCAGCCATTTTTGGCTTTGCCGGGTATTAGATTTTTTGACGTTTTCAGGTTTTGCAAAAAATCACTTAAGGCTATGTTCACACGATGCGGTTTTTGCTGCGGATCCGCAGCGGAATTGCAGCTGCGGATCCGCAGCAGTTTTCCATGCAGGGTACAGTACAATGTTACCCTATGGAAAACAAAATCCGCTGTGCCGACGATCCTTTTTTTCGCCGGCAAATCCGCGCAGATTTGCCTGCAGAAAAAAGAGGTACCATGTCAATTCTTTCTGCGGATTCCGCTGCGGGTTTCCAACAGCACCAATAGGAAACTGCAGTTGGAAACCCGCAGTGGAATCCGCAGTAGAAAAAGGACACAAAACCGCAGAGAGAAGCACCGCCGTTTTTCACTGCGGATTTTCCCGAAAAAGGACCGGAAAAATCCGCAGTGAAAAAAGGATCATGTGAACGTAGCCTAATTCTCCTACTTCTACATCTAGAGGGTTAAAACTATGTTGGAAAGCATCCCAAAAGAGTTCCCAAAGAGGGGGTATAGTGCGTGTTTGATTTGTGTAAAAAAAAATTTAGCTGAAAATCAGCCATTTTTGGCTTGGCCGGGTATTAGATTTTTTGACGTTTTTAGGTTATGCGAGAAATCACTTAATTCTCCTACTTCTACATCTAGAGGGTTAAAACTATGTTGGAAAGCATCCCAAAAGAGTTCCCAAAGAGGGGGTATAGTGCACGTTTGATTTGTGGGAAAAAAAATTTTTGGCTGAAAATCAGCCATTTTTGGCTTGGCCGGGTATTAGATTTTTTGACGTTTTCAGGTTTTGCGAAAAATCACTTAATTCTCCTACTTCTACATCTAGAGTTGGAAAGCAACCCAAAAGAGTTCCCAAAGAGGGGGTATAGTGCACGTTTGATTTGTGGAAAAAAAAATTTTGGCTGAAAATCAGCCATTTTTGGCTTGGCCGGGTATTAGATTTTTTGACGTTTTCAGGTTTTGCAAAAAATCACTTAATTCTCCTACTTCTACATCTAGAGGGTTAAAACTATGTTGGAAAGCATCCCAAAAGAGTTCCCAAAGAGGGGGTATAGTGCGTGTTTGATTTGTGTAAAAAAAAAATTTTGGGCTGAAAATCAGCCATTTTTGGCTTGGCCGGGTATTAGATTTTTTGACGTTTTCAGGTTTTGCGAAGTCACTTAATTCTCCTACTTCTACATCAAGGGGGTTAAAACTATGTTGGAAAGCTTCCCAAAAGAGTTCCCAAAGAGGGGGTATAGTGCGTGTTTGATTTGTGGAAAAAAAAATTTTGGCTGAAAATCAGCCATTTTTGGCTTAGCCGGTTATTAGATTTTTTGACCTTTTTAGGTTTTGCGAAAAATCACTTAATTCTCCTACTTCTACATCTAAAGGGTTAAAACTATGTTGGAAAGCAGCCCAAAAGAGTTCCCAAAGAGGGGGTATAGTGCATGTTTGAATTGTGGAAAAAAAAATTGGCTGGAAATCAGCCATTTTTGGCTTGGCCGGGTATTAGATTTTTTGACGTTTTCAGGTTTTGCTAAAAATCACTTAATTCTCCTACTTCTACATCAAGGGGGTTAAAACTGTGTTGGAAAGCTTCCCAAAAGAGTTCCCAAAGAGGGGGTATAGTGCACGTTTGATTTGTGGAAAAAAAAATTTTGGCTGAAAATAAGCCATTTTTGGCTTGGCCGGGTATTAGATTTTTTGACGTTTTCAGGTTTTGCGAAAAATCACTTAATTCTCCTACTTCTACATCTAGAGGGTTAAAACTATGTTGGAAAGCATCCCAAAAGAGTTCCCAAAGAGGGGGTATAGTGCGTGTTTGATTTGTGGAAAAAAAAATTTTGGCTGCAAATCAGCCATTTTTGGCTTGGCCGGGTATTCGATTTTTTGACGTTTTCAGGTTTTGCAAAAAATCACTTAATTCTCCTACTTCTACATCTAGAGGGTTAAATCTATGTTGGAAAGCATCCCAAAAGAGTTCCCAAAGAGGGGGTATAGTGCACGTTTGATTTGTGGAAAAAAAAATTTTGGCTGAAAATAAGCCATTTTTGGCTTGGCCGGGTATTAGATTTTTTGACGTTTTCAGGTTTTGCGAAAAATCACTTAATTCTCCTACTTCTACATCTAGAGGGTTAAAACTATGTTGGAAAGCATCCCAAAAGAGTTCCCAAAGAGGGGGTATAGTGCGTGTTTGATTTGTGGAAAAAAAAATTTTGGCTGCAAATCAGCCATTTTTGGCTTGGCCGGGTATTCGATTTTTTGACGTTTTCAGGTTTTGCAAAAAATCACTTAATTCTCCTACTTCTACATCTAGAGGGTTAAATCTATGTTGGAAAGCATCCCAAAAGAGTTCCCAAAGAGGGGGTATAGTGCGTGTTTGATTTGTGTAAAAAAAAATTTTAGCTGAAAATCAGCCATTTTTGCTTGGCCGGGTATTAGATTTTTTGACGTTTTTAGGTTATGCGAGAAATCACTTAATTCTCCTACTTCTACATCTAGAGGGTTAAAACTATGTTGGAAAGCATCCCAAAAGAGTTCCCAAAGAGGGGGTATAGTGCACGTTTGATTTGTGGAAAAAAAAATTTTTGGCTGAAAATCAGCCATTTTTGGCTTGGCCGGGTATTAGATTTTTTGACGTTTTCAGGTTTTGCAAAAAATCACTTAATTCTCCTACTTCTACATCTAGAGGGTTAAAACTATGTTGGAAAGCATCCCAAAAGAGTTCCCAAAGAGGGGGTATAGTGCGTGTTTGATTTGTGTAAAAAAAATTTTTAACTGAAAATCAGCCATTTTTGGCTTGGCCGGGTATTAGATTTTTTGACGTTTTCAGGTTTTGCGAAGTCACTTAATTCTCCTACTTCTACATCAAGGGGGTTAAAACTATGTTGGAAAGCTTCCCAAAAGAGTTCCCAAAGAGGGGGTATAGTGCGTGTTTGATTTGTGGAAAAAAAAATTTTGGCTGAAAATCAGCCATTTTTGGCTTAGCCGGTTATTAGATTTTTTGACCTTTTTAGGTTTTGCGAAAAATCACTTAATTCTCCTACTTCTACATCTAAAGGGTTAAAACTATGTTGGAAAGCAGCCCAAAAGAGTTCCCAAAGAGGGGGTATAGTGCATGTTTGAATTGTGGAAAAAAAAATTGGCTGGAAATCAGCCATTTTTGGCTTGGCCGGGTATTAGATTTTTTGACGTTTTCAGGTTTTGCTAAAAATCACTTAATTCTCCTACTTCTACATCAAGGGGGTTAAAACTATGTTGGAAAGCTTCCCAAAAGAGTTCCCAAAGAGGGGGTATAGTGCACGTTTGATTTGTGGAAAAAAAAATTTTGGCTGAAAATAAGCCATTTTTGGCTTGGCCGGGTATTAGATTTTTTGACGTTTTCAGGTTTTGCGAAAAATCACTTAATTCTCCTACTTCTACATCTAGAGGGTTAAAACTATGTTGGAAAGCATCCCAAAAGAGTTCCCAAAGAGGCGGTATAGTGCGTGTTTGATTTGTGGAAAAAAAAATTTTGGCTGAAAATCAGCCATTTTTGGCTTGGCCGGGTATTAGATTTTTTGACGTTTTCAGGTTTTGCAAAAAATCACTTAATTCTCCTACTTCTACATCTAGAGGGTTAAATCTATGTTGGAAAGCATCCCAAAAGAGTTCCCAAAGAGGGGGTATAGTGCGTGTTTGATTTGTGTAAAAAAAAATTTTAGCTGAAAATCAGCCATTTTTGGCTTGGCCGGGTATTAGATTTTTTGACGATTTTAGGTTATGCGAGAAATCACTTAATTCTCCTACTTCTACATCTAGAGGGTTAAAACTATGTTGGAAAGCATCCCAAAAGAGTTCCCAAAGAGGGGGTATAGTGCACGTTTGATTTGTGGAAAAAAAAAATTTTGGCTGAAAATCAGCCATTTTTGGCTTGGCCGGGTATTAGATTTTTTGACGTTTTCAGGTTTTGCGAAAAATCACTTAATTCTCCTACTTCTACATCTAGAGGGTTAAAACTATGTTGGAAAGCATCCCAAAAGAGTTCCCAAAGAGGGGGTATAGAGCATGTTTGAATTGTGGAAAAAAAAAATTTGTCTGGAAATCAGCCATTTTTGGCTTGGCCGGGTATTAGATTTTTTGACGTTTTCAGGTTTTGCGAAAAATCACTTAATTCTCCTACTTCTACATCTAGAGGGTTAAAACTATGTTGGAAAGGATCTCAAAAGAGTTCCCAAAGAGTGGGTATAGTGCGTGTTTGATTTGTGGAAAAAAAAATTTTTGGCTGAAAGTCAGCCATTTTTGGCTTGGCCGGGTATTAGATTTTTTGACGTTTTCAGGTTTTGCAAAAAATCACTTAATTCTCCTACTTCTACATCTAGAGGGTTAAATCTATGTTGGAAAGCATCCCAAAAGAGTTCCCAAAGAGGGGGTATAGTGCGTGTTTGATTTGTGGAAAAAAAAATTTTGGCTGAAAATCAGCCATTTTTGGCTTGGCCGGGTATTAGATTTTTTGACGTTTTCAGGTTTTGCGAAAAGTCACTTAATTCTCCTACTTCTACATCTAGAGGGTTAAAACTATGTTGGAAAGCATCCCAAAAGAGTTCCCAAAGAGGGGGTATAGTGCGTGTTTGATTTGTGGAAAAAAAAATTTTGGCTGAAAATCAGCCATTTTTGGCTTGGCCGGGTATTAGATTTTTTGACGTTTTTAGGTTTTGCGAAAAATCACTTAATTCTCCTACTTCTACATCTAGAGGGTTAAAACTATGTTGGAAAGCATCCCAAAAGAGTTCCCAAAGAGGGGGTATAGTGCGTGTTTGATTTGTGGAAAAAAAAATTTTGGCTGAAAATCAGCCATTTTTGGCTTGGCCGGGTATTAGATTTTTTGACGTTTTCAAGTTTTGCGAAAAATCACTTAATTCTCCTACTTCTACATCTAGAGGGTTAAAACTATGTTGGAAAGCATCCCAAAAGAGTTCCCAAAGAGGGGGTATAGTGCACGTTTGATTTGTGGAAAAAAAAATTTTGGCTGAAAATCAGCCATAATTGGCTTGGCCGGGTATTAGATTTTTTGACGTTTTCAGGTTTTGCAAAAAATCACTTAATTCTCCTACTTCTACATCTAGAGGGTTAAAACTATGTTGGAAAGCATCCCAAAAGAGTTCCCAAAGAGGGGGTATAGTGCGTGTTTGATTTGTGTAAAAAAAATTTTTAGCTGAAAATCAGCCATTTTTGGCTTGGCCGGGTATTAGATTTTTTGACGTTTTCAGGTTTTGCGAAGTCACTTAATTCTCCTACTTCTACATCAAGGGGGTTAAAACTATGTTGGAAAGCTTCCCAAAAGAGTTCCCTAAGAAGGGGTATAGTGCGTGTTTGATTTGTGGAAAAAAAAATTTGGGCTGAAAATCAGCCATTTTTGGCTTAGCCGGTTATTAGATTTTTTGACCTTTTTAGGTTTTGCGAAAAATCACTTAATTCTCCTACTTCTACATCTAAAGGGTTAAAACTATGTTGGAAAGCAGCCCAAAAGAGTTCCCAAAGAGGGGGTATAGTGCATGTTTGAATTGTGGAAAAAAAAATTGGCTGGAAATCAGCCATTTTTGGCTTGGCCGGGTATTAGATTTTTTGACGTTTTCAGGTTTTGCTAAAAATCACTTAATTCTCCTACTTCTACATCAAGGGGGTTAAAACTATGTTGGAAAGCTTCCCAAAAGAGTTCCCAAAGAGGGGGTATAGTGCACGTTTGATTTGTGGAAAAAAAATTTTTGGCTGAAAATAAGCCATTTTTGGCTTGGCCGGGTATTAGATTTTTTGACGTTTTCAGGTTTTGCGAAAAATCACTTAATTCTCCTACTTCTACATCCAGAGGGTTAAAACTATGTTGGAAAGCATCCCAAAAGAGTTCCCAAAGAGGCGGTATAGTGCGTGTTTGATTTGTGGAAAAAAAAATTTTGGCTGAAAATCAGCCATTTTTGGCTTGGCCGGGTATTAGATTTTTTGACGTTTTTAGGTTTTCCGAAAAATCACTTAATTCTCCTACTTCTACATCTAGAGGGTTAAAACTATGTTGGAAAGCATCCCAAAAGAGTTCCCAAAGAGGGGGTATAGTGCGTGTTTGATTTGTGGAAAAAAAAATTTTGGCTGAAAATCAGCCATTTTTGGCTTGGCCGGGTATTAGATTTTTTGACGTTTTCAGGTTTTGCGAAAAATCACTTAATTCTCCTACTTCTACATCTAGAGGGTTAAAACTATGTTGGAAAGCATCCCAAAAGAGTTCCCAAAGAGGGGGTATAGTGCGTGTTTGATTTGTGGAAAAAAAAATTTTGGCTGAAAATCAGCCATTTTTGGCTTGGCCGGGTATTAGATTTTTTGACGTTTTCAAGTTTTGCGAAAAATCACTTAATTCTCCTACTTCTACATCTAGAGGGTTAAAACTATGTTGGAAAGCATCCCAAAAGAGTTCCCAAAGAGGGGGTATAGTGCACGTTTGATTTGTGGAAAAAAAATTTTTGGCTGAAAATCAGCCATTTTTGGCTTGGCCGGGTATTAGATTTTTTGACGCTTTCAGGTTTTGCGAAAAATCACTTAATTCTCCTACTTCTACATCTAGAGGGTTAAAACTATGTTGGAAAGCATCCCAAAAGAGTTCCCAAAGAGGGGGTATAGTGCACGTTTGATTTGTGGAAAAAAAAATTTTGGCTGAAAATCAGCCATTTTTGGCTTGGCCGGGTATTAGATTTTTTGACGTTTTCAGGTTTTGCAAAAAATCACTTAATTCTCCTACTTCTACATCTAGAGGGTTAAAACTATGTTGGAAAGCATCCCAAGAGAGTTCCCAAAGAGGGGGTTTAGTGCGTGTTTGATTTCTGGAAAAAAAAAATTTGGGCTGAAAATAAGCCATTTTTGGCTTGGCCGGGTATTAGATTTGTTGACGTTTTCAGGTTTTGCGAAAAGTCACTTAATTCTCCTACTTCTACATCTAGAGGGTTAAAACTATGTTGGAAAGCATCCCAAAAGAGTTCCCAAAGAGGGGGTATAGTGCGTGTTTGATTGGTGGAAAAAAATTTTCTGGCTGAAAATCAGCCATTTTTGGCTTGGCCGGGTATTAGATTTTTTGACGTTTTTAGGTTTTGCGAAAAATCACTTAATTCTCCTACTTCTACATCTAGAGGGTTAAAACTATGTTGGAAAGCATCCCAAAAGAGTTCCCAAAGAGGGGGTATAGTGCGTGTTTGATTTGTGGAAAAAAAAAATTTGGCTGAAAATCAGCCATTTTTGGCTTGGCCGGGTATTAGATTTTTTGACGTTTTCAGGTTTTGCGAAAAATCACTTAATTCTCCTACTTCTACATCTAGAGGGTTAAAACTATGTTGGAAAGCATCCCAAAAGAGTTCCCAAAGAGGGGGTATAGTGCACGTTTGATTTGTGGAAAAAAAAATTTTGGCTGAAAATCAGCCATTTTTGGCTTGGCCGGGTATTAGATTTTTTGACGTTTTCAGGTTTTGCGAAAAATCACTTAATTCTCCTACTTCTACATCTAGAGGGTTAAAACTATGTTGGAAAGCATCCCAAAAGAGTTCCTAAAGAGGGGTTATAGTGCACGTTTGATTTGTGGAAAAAAAAATTTGGCTGAAAATCAGCCATTTTTGGCTTGGCCGGGTATTAGATTTGTTGACGTTTTCAGGTTTTGCGAAAAGTCACTTAATTCTCCTACTTCTACATCTAGAGGGTTAAAACTATGTTGGAAAGCATCCCAAAAGAGTTCCCAAAGAGGGGGTATAGTGCGTGTTTGATTTGTGGAAAAAAAAATTTTGGCTGAAAATCAGCCATTTTTGGCTTGGCCGGGTATTAGATTTTTTGACGTTTTCAGGTTTTGCAAAAAATCACTTAATTCTCCTACTTCTACATCTAGAGGGTTAAAACTATGTTGGAAAGCATCCCAAAAGAGTTCCCAAAGAGGGGGTGTAGTGCGTGTTTGATTTGTGGAAAAAAAAATTTTGGCTGAAAATCAGCCATTTTTGGCTTGGCCGGGTATTAGATTTTTTGACGTTTTCAAGTTTTGCGAAAAATCACTTAATTCTCCTACTTCTACATCTAGAGGGTTAAAACTATGTTGGAAAGCATCCCAAAAGAGTTCCCAATGAGGGGGTATAGTGCACGTTTGATTTGTGGAAAAAAATTTTTTGGCTGAAAATCAGCCATTTTTGGCTTGGCCAAGTATTAGATTTTTTGACGCTTTCAGGTTTTGCGAAAAATCACTTAATTCTCCTACTTCTACATCTAGAGGGTTAAAACTATGTTGGAAAGCATCCCAAAAGAGTTCCCAAAGAGGGGGTATAGTGCACGTTTGATTTGTGGAAAAAAAAATTTTGGCTGAAAATCAGCCATTTTTGGCTTGGCCGGGTATTAGATTTTTTGACGTTTTCAGGTTTTGCGAAAAATCACTTAATTCTCCTACTTCTACATCTAGAGGGTTAAAACTATGTTGGAAAGCTTCCCAAAAGAGTTCCCAAAGAGGGGGTATAGTGCGTGTTTGATTTGTGGAAAAAAAAATTTTGGCTGAAAATCAGCCATTTTTGGCTTAGCCGGTTATTAGATTTTTTGACCTTTTTAGGTTTTGCGAAAAATCACTTAATTCTCCTACTTCTACATCTAAAGGGTTAAAACTATGTTGGAAAGCAGCCCAAAAGAGTTCCCAAAGAGGGGGTATAGTGCATGTTTGAATTGTGGAAAAAAAAAATTGGCTGGAAATCAGCCATTTTTGGCTTGGCCGGGTATTAGATTTTTTGACGTTTTCAGGTTTTGCTAAAAATCACTTAATTCTCCTACTTCTACATCAAGGGGGTTAAAACTATGTTGGAAAGCATCCCAAAAGAGTTCCCAAAGAGGGGGTATAGTGCACGTTTGATTTTTGGAAAAAAAAATTTTGGCTGAAAATCAGCCATTTTTGGCTTGGCCGGGTATTAGATTTTTTGACGTTTTCAGGTTTTGCGAAAAATCACTTAATTCTCCTACTTCTACATCTAGAGGGTTAATACTATGTTGGAAAGCAACCCAAAAGAGTTCCCAAAGAAGGGGTATAGTGCACGTTTGATTTGTGGAAAAAAAAATTTTGGCTGAAAATCAGCCATTTTTGGCTTGGCCGGGTATTAGATTTTTTGACGTTTTCAGGTTTTGCAAAAAATCACTTAATTCTCCTACTTCTACATCTAGAGGGTTAAAACTATGTTGGAAAGCATCCCAAAAGAGTTCCCAAAGAGGGGGTATAGTGCGTGTTTGATTTGTGTAAAAAAATTTTTTAACTGAAAATCAGCCATTTTTGGCTTGGCCGGGTATTAGATTTTTTGATGTTTTTAGGTTATGCGAGAAATCACTTAATTCTCCTACTTCTACATCTATAGGGTTAAAACTATGTTGGAAAGCATCCCAAAAGAGTTCCCAAAGAGGGGGTATAGTGCACGTTTGATTTGTGTAAAAAAAAAATTGGGCTGAAAATCAGCCATTTTTGGCTTGGCCGGTTATTAGATTTTTTGACGTTTTCAGGTTTTGCGAAGTCACTTAATTCTCCTACTTCTACATCAAGGGGGTTAAAACTATGTTGGAAAGCTTCCCAAAAGAGTTCCCAAAGAGGGGGTATAGTGCGTGTTTGATTTGTGGAAAAAAAAATTTTGGCTGAAAATCAGCCATTTTTGGCTTGGCCGGGTATTAGATTTTTTGACGTTTTCAGGTTTTGCGAAAAATCACTTAATTCTCCTACTTCTACATCTGGAGGGTTAAAACTATGTTGGAAAGCATCCCAAAAGAGTTCCCAAAGAGGGGGTATAGTGCGTGTTTGATTTGTGGAAAAAAAAATTTGGCTGAAAATCAGCCATTTTTGGCTTTGCCGGGTATTAGATTTTTTGACGTTTTCAGGTTTTGCAAAAAATCACTTAATTCTCCTACTTCTACATCTAGAGGGTTAAAACTATGTTGGAAAGCATCCCAAAAGAGTTCCCAAAGAGGGGGTATAGTGCGTGTTTGATTTGTGTAAAAAAAAAATTTAGCTGAAAATCAGCCATTTTTGGCTTGGCCGGGTATTAGATTTTTTGACGTTTTTAGGTTATGCGAGAAATCACTTAATTCTCCTACTTCTACATCTAGAGGGTTAAAACTATGTTGGAAAGCATCCCAAAAGAGTTCCCAAAGAGGGGGTATAGTGCACGTTTGATTTGTGGGAAAAAAAATTTTTGGCTGAAAATCAGCCATTTTTGGCTTGGCCGGTATTAGATTTTTTGACGTTTTCAGGTTTTGCGAAAAATCACTTAATTCTCCTACTTCTACATCTAGAGGGTTAAAACTATGTTGGAAAGCAACCCAAAAGAGTTCCCAAAGAGGGGGTATAGTGCACGTTTGATTTGTGGAAAAAAAAATTTTGGCTGAAAATCAGCCATTTTTGGCTTGGCCGGGTATTAGATTTTTTGACGTTTTCAGGTTTTGCAAAAAATCACTTAATTCTCCTACTTCTACATCTAGAGGGTTAAAACTATGTTGGAAAGCATCCCAAAAGAGTTCCCAAAGAGGGGGTATAGTGCGTGTTTGATTTGTGTAAAAAAAAATTTTAACTGAAAATCAGCCATTTTTGGCTTGGCCGGGTATTAGATTTTTTGATGTTTTTAGGTTATGCGAGAGATCACTTAATTCTCCTACTTCTACATCTAGAAGGTTAAAACTATGTTGGAAAGCATCCCAAAAGAGTTCCCAAAGAGGGGGTATAGTGCGTGTTTGATTTGTGTAAAAAAAAAATTTTTGTCTGAAAATCAGCCATTTTTGGCTTGGCCGGGTATTAGATTTTTTGACGTTTTCAGGTTTTGCGAAGTCACTTAATTCTCCTACTTCTACATCAAGGGGGTTAAAACTATGTTGGAAAGCTTCCCAAAAGAGTTCCCAAAGAGGGGGTATAGTGCGTGTTTGATTTGTGGAAAAAAAAATTTTGGCTGAAAATCAGCCATTTTTGGCTTAGCCGGTTATTAGATTTTTTGACCTTTTTAGGTTTTGCAAAAAATCACTTAATTCTCCTACTTCTACATCTAAAGGGTTAAAACTATGTTGGAAAGCAGCCCAAAAGAGTTCCCAAAGAGGGGGTATAGTGCATGTTTGAATTATGGAAAAAAAAAATTGGCTGGAAATCAGCCATTTTTGGCTTGGCCGGGTATTAGATTTTTTGACGTTTTCAGGTTTTGCTAAAAATCACTTAATTCTCCTACTTCTACATCTAGAGGGTTAAAACTATGTTGGAAAGCATCCCAAAAGAGTTCCCAAAGAGGCGGTATAGTGCGTGTTTGATTTGTGGAAAAAAAAATTTTGGCTGAAAATCAGCCATTTTTGGCTTGGCCGGGTATTAGATTTTTTGACGTTTTCAGGTTTTGCAAAAAATCACTTAATTCTCCTACTTCTACATCTAGAGGGTTAAATCTATGTTGGAAAGCATCCCAAAAGAGTTCCCAAAGAGGGGGTATAGTGCGTGTTTGATTTGTGTAAAAAAAAAATTTAGCTGAAAATCAGCCATTTTTGGCTTGGCCGGGTATTAGATTTTTTGACGATTTTAGGTTATGCGAGAAATCACTTAATTCTCCTACTTCTACATCTAGAGGGTTAAAACTATGTTGGAAAGCATCCCAAAAGAGTTCCCAAAGAGGGGGTATAGTGCACGTTTGATTTGTGGAAAAAAAAAATTTTGGCTGAAAATCAGCCATTTTTGGCTTGGCCGGGTATTAGATTTTTTGACGTTTTCAGGTTTTGCGAAAAATCACTTAATTCTCCTACTTCTACATCTAGAAGGTTAAAACTATGTTGGAAAGCATCCCAAAAGAGTTCCCAAAGAGGGGGTATAGTGCGTGTTTGATTTGTGTAAAAAAAAAAATTTTGTCTCAAAATCAGCCATTTTTGGCTTGGCCGGGTATTAGATTTTTTGACGTTTTCAGGTTTTGCGAAGTCACTTAATTCTCCTACTTCTACATCAAGGGGGTTAAAACTATGTTGGAAAGCTTCCCAAAAGAGTTCCCAAAGAGGGGGTATAGTGCGTGTTTGATTTGTGGAAAAAAAAATTTTGGCTGAAAATCAGCCATTTTTGGCTTAGCCGGTTATTAGATTTTTTGACCTTTTTAGGTTTTGCGAAAAATCACTTAATTCTCCTACTTCTACATCTAAAGGGTTAAAACTATGTTGGAAAGCAGCCCAAATGAGTTCCCAAAGAGGGGGTATAGTGCATGTTTGAATTATGGAAAAAAAAAATTGGCTGGAAATCAGCCATTTTTGGCTTGGCCGGGTATTAGATTTTTTGACGTTTTCAGGTTTTGCTAAAAATCACTTAATTCTCCTACTTCTACATCAAGGGGGTTAAAACTATGTTGGAAAGCATCCCAAAAGAGTTCCCAAAGAGGGGGTATAGTGCACGTTTGATTTGTGGAAAAAAAATTTTTGGCTGAAAATAAGCCATTTTTGGCTTGGCCGGGTATTAGATTTTTTGACGTTTTCAGGTTTTGCGAAAAATCACTTAATTCTCCTACTTCTACATCTAGAGGGTTAAAACTATGTTGGAAAGCATCCCAAAATAGTTCCCAAAGAGGGGGTATAGTGCGTGTTTGATTTGTGGAAAAAAAAATTTTGGCTGAAAATCAGCCATTTTTGGCTTGGCCGGGTATTAGATTTTTTGACGTTTTCAGGTTTTGCAAAAAATCACTTAATTCTCCTACTTCTACATCTAGAGGGTTAAATCTATGTTGGAAAGCATCCCAAAAGAGTTCCCAAAGAGGGGGTATAGTGCGTGTTTGATTTGTGTAAAAAAATATTTTAGCTGAAAATCAGCCATTTTTGGCTTGGCCGGGTTTTAGATTTTTTGACGTTTTTAGGTTATGCGAGAAATCACTTAATTCTCCTACTTCTACATCTAGAGGGTTAAAACTATGTTGGAAAGCATCCCAAAAGAGTTCCCAAAGAGGGGGTATAGTGCACGTTTGATTTGTGGAAAAAAAAATTTTTGGCTGAAAATCAGCCATTTTTGGCTTGGCCGGGTATTAGATTTTTTGACGTTTTTAGGTTATGCGAGAAATCACTTAATTCTCCTACTTCTACATCTATAGGGTTAAAACTATGTTGGAAAGCATCCCAAAAGAGTTCCCAAAGAGGGGGTATAGTGCACGTTTGATTTGTGTAAAAAAAAAATTGGGCTGAAAATCAGCCATTTTTGGCTTGGCCGGTTATTAGATTTTTTGACGTTTTCAGGTTTTGCGAAGTCACTTAATTCTCCTACTTCTACATCTAGAGGGTTAAAACTATGTTGGAAAGCATCCCAAAAGAGTTCCCAAAGAGGGGGTATAGTGCGTGTTTGATTTGTGGAAAAAAAAATTTTGGCTGAAAATCAGCCATTTTTGGCTTTGCCGGGTATTAGATTTTTTGACGTTTTCAGGTTTTGCAAAAAATCACTTAAGGCTATGTTCACACGATGCGGTTTTTGCTGCGGATCCGCAGCGGAATTGCAGCTGCGGATCCGCAGCAGTTTTCCATGCAGGGTACAGTACAATGTTACCCTATGGAAAACAAAATCCGCTGTGCCGACGATCCTTTTTTTCGCCGGCAAATCCGCGCAGATTTGCCTGCAGAAAAAAGAGGTACCATGTCAATTCTTTCTGCGGATTCCGCTGCGGGTTTCCAACAGCACCAATAGGAAACTGCAGTTGGAAACCCGCAGTGGAATCCGCAGTAGAAAAAGGACACAAAACCGCAGAGAGAAGCACCGCCGTTTTTCACTGCGGATTTTCCCGAAAAAGGACCGGAAAAATCCGCAGTGAAAAAAGGATCATGTGAACGTAGCCTAATTCTCCTACTTCTACATCTAGAGGGTTAAAACTATGTTGGAAAGCATCCCAAAAGAGTTCCCAAAGAGGGGGTATAGTGCGTGTTTGATTTGTGTAAAAAAAAATTTAGCTGAAAATCAGCCATTTTTGGCTTGGCCGGGTATTAGATTTTTTGACGTTTTTAGGTTATGCGAGAAATCACTTAATTCTCCTACTTCTACATCTAGAGGGTTAAAACTATGTTGGAAAGCATCCCAAAAGAGTTCCCAAAGAGGGGGTATAGTGCACGTTTGATTTGTGGGAAAAAAAATTTTTGGCTGAAAATCAGCCATTTTTGGCTTGGCCGGGTATTAGATTTTTTGACGTTTTCAGGTTTTGCGAAAAATCACTTAATTCTCCTACTTCTACATCTAGAGTTGGAAAGCAACCCAAAAGAGTTCCCAAAGAGGGGGTATAGTGCACGTTTGATTTGTGGAAAAAAAAATTTTGGCTGAAAATCAGCCATTTTTGGCTTGGCCGGGTATTAGATTTTTTGACGTTTTCAGGTTTTGCAAAAAATCACTTAATTCTCCTACTTCTACATCTAGAGGGTTAAAACTATGTTGGAAAGCATCCCAAAAGAGTTCCCAAAGAGGGGGTATAGTGCGTGTTTGATTTGTGTAAAAAAAAAATTTTGGGCTGAAAATCAGCCATTTTTGGCTTGGCCGGGTATTAGATTTTTTGACGTTTTCAGGTTTTGCGAAGTCACTTAATTCTCCTACTTCTACATCAAGGGGGTTAAAACTATGTTGGAAAGCTTCCCAAAAGAGTTCCCAAAGAGGGGGTATAGTGCGTGTTTGATTTGTGGAAAAAAAAATTTTGGCTGAAAATCAGCCATTTTTGGCTTAGCCGGTTATTAGATTTTTTGACCTTTTTAGGTTTTGCGAAAAATCACTTAATTCTCCTACTTCTACATCTAAAGGGTTAAAACTATGTTGGAAAGCAGCCCAAAAGAGTTCCCAAAGAGGGGGTATAGTGCATGTTTGAATTGTGGAAAAAAAAATTGGCTGGAAATCAGCCATTTTTGGCTTGGCCGGGTATTAGATTTTTTGACGTTTTCAGGTTTTGCTAAAAATCACTTAATTCTCCTACTTCTACATCAAGGGGGTTAAAACTGTGTTGGAAAGCTTCCCAAAAGAGTTCCCAAAGAGGGGGTATAGTGCACGTTTGATTTGTGGAAAAAAAAATTTTGGCTGAAAATAAGCCATTTTTGGCTTGGCCGGGTATTAGATTTTTTGACGTTTTCAGGTTTTGCGAAAAATCACTTAATTCTCCTACTTCTACATCTAGAGGGTTAAAACTATGTTGGAAAGCATCCCAAAAGAGTTCCCAAAGAGGGGGTATAGTGCGTGTTTGATTTGTGGAAAAAAAAATTTTGGCTGCAAATCAGCCATTTTTGGCTTGGCCGGGTATTCGATTTTTTGACGTTTTCAGGTTTTGCAAAAAATCACTTAATTCTCCTACTTCTACATCTAGAGGGTTAAATCTATGTTGGAAAGCATCCCAAAAGAGTTCCCAAAGAGGGGGTATAGTGCACGTTTGATTTGTGGAAAAAAAAATTTTGGCTGAAAATAAGCCATTTTTGGCTTGGCCGGGTATTAGATTTTTTGACGTTTTCAGGTTTTGCGAAAAATCACTTAATTCTCCTACTTCTACATCTAGAGGGTTAAAACTATGTTGGAAAGCATCCCAAAAGAGTTCCCAAAGAGGGGGTATAGTGCGTGTTTGATTTGTGGAAAAAAAAATTTTGGCTGCAAATCAGCCATTTTTGGCTTGGCCGGGTATTCGATTTTTTGACGTTTTCAGGTTTTGCAAAAAATCACTTAATTCTCCTACTTCTACATCTAGAGGGTTAAATCTATGTTGGAAAGCATCCCAAAAGAGTTCCCAAAGAGGGGGTATAGTGCGTGTTTGATTTGTGTAAAAAAAAATTTTAGCTGAAAATCAGCCATTTTTGCTTGGCCGGGTATTAGATTTTTTGACGTTTTTAGGTTATGCGAGAAATCACTTAATTCTCCTACTTCTACATCTAGAGGGTTAAAACTATGTTGGAAAGCATCCCAAAAGAGTTCCCAAAGAGGGGGTATAGTGCACGTTTGATTTGTGGAAAAAAAAATTTTTGGCTGAAAATCAGCCATTTTTGGCTTGGCCGGGTATTAGATTTTTTGACGTTTTCAGGTTTTGCAAAAAATCACTTAATTCTCCTACTTCTACATCTAGAGGGTTAAAACTATGTTGGAAAGCATCCCAAAAGAGTTCCCAAAGAGGGGGTATAGTGCGTGTTTGATTTGTGTAAAAAAAATTTTTAACTGAAAATCAGCCATTTTTGGCTTGGCCGGGTATTAGATTTTTTGACGTTTTCAGGTTTTGCGAAGTCACTTAATTCTCCTACTTCTACATCAAGGGGGTTAAAACTATGTTGGAAAGCTTCCCAAAAGAGTTCCCAAAGAGGGGGTATAGTGCGTGTTTGATTTGTGGAAAAAAAAATTTTGGCTGAAAATCAGCCATTTTTGGCTTAGCCGGTTATTAGATTTTTTGACCTTTTTAGGTTTTGCGAAAAATCACTTAATTCTCCTACTTCTACATCTAAAGGGTTAAAACTATGTTGGAAAGCAGCCCAAAAGAGTTCCCAAAGAGGGGGTATAGTGCATGTTTGAATTGTGGAAAAAAAAATTGGCTGGAAATCAGCCATTTTTGGCTTGGCCGGGTATTAGATTTTTTGACGTTTTCAGGTTTTGCTAAAAATCACTTAATTCTCCTACTTCTACATCAAGGGGGTTAAAACTATGTTGGAAAGCTTCCCAAAAGAGTTCCCAAAGAGGGGGTATAGTGCACGTTTGATTTGTGGAAAAAAAAATTTTGGCTGAAAATAAGCCATTTTTGGCTTGGCCGGGTATTAGATTTTTTGACGTTTTCAGGTTTTGCGAAAAATCACTTAATTCTCCTACTTCTACATCTAGAGGGTTAAAACTATGTTGGAAAGCATCCCAAAAGAGTTCCCAAAGAGGCGGTATAGTGCGTGTTTGATTTGTGGAAAAAAAAATTTTGGCTGAAAATCAGCCATTTTTGGCTTGGCCGGGTATTAGATTTTTTGACGTTTTCAGGTTTTGCAAAAAATCACTTAATTCTCCTACTTCTACATCTAGAGGGTTAAATCTATGTTGGAAAGCATCCCAAAAGAGTTCCCAAAGAGGGGGTATAGTGCGTGTTTGATTTGTGTAAAAAAAAATTTTAGCTGAAAATCAGCCATTTTTGGCTTGGCCGGGTATTAGATTTTTTGACGATTTTAGGTTATGCGAGAAATCACTTAATTCTCCTACTTCTACATCTAGAGGGTTAAAACTATGTTGGAAAGCATCCCAAAAGAGTTCCCAAAGAGGGGGTATAGTGCACGTTTGATTTGTGGAAAAAAAAAATTTTGGCTGAAAATCAGCCATTTTTGGCTTGGCCGGGTATTAGATTTTTTGACGTTTTCAGGTTTTGCGAAAAATCACTTAATTCTCCTACTTCTACATCTAGAGGGTTAAAACTATGTTGGAAAGCATCCCAAAAGAGTTCCCAAAGAGGGGGTATAGAGCATGTTTGAATTGTGGAAAAAAAAAATTTGTCTGGAAATCAGCCATTTTTGGCTTGGCCGGGTATTAGATTTTTTGACGTTTTCAGGTTTTGCGAAAAATCACTTAATTCTCCTACTTCTACATCTAGAGGGTTAAAACTATGTTGGAAAGGATCTCAAAAGAGTTCCCAAAGAGTGGGTATAGTGCGTGTTTGATTTGTGGAAAAAAAAATTTTTGGCTGAAAGTCAGCCATTTTTGGCTTGGCCGGGTATTAGATTTTTTGACGTTTTCAGGTTTTGCAAAAAATCACTTAATTCTCCTACTTCTACATCTAGAGGGTTAAATCTATGTTGGAAAGCATCCCAAAAGAGTTCCCAAAGAGGGGGTATAGTGCGTGTTTGATTTGTGGAAAAAAAAATTTTGGCTGAAAATCAGCCATTTTTGGCTTGGCCGGGTATTAGATTTTTTGACGTTTTCAGGTTTTGCGAAAAGTCACTTAATTCTCCTACTTCTACATCTAGAGGGTTAAAACTATGTTGGAAAGCATCCCAAAAGAGTTCCCAAAGAGGGGGTATAGTGCGTGTTTGATTTGTGGAAAAAAAAATTTTGGCTGAAAATCAGCCATTTTTGGCTTGGCCGGGTATTAGATTTTTTGACGTTTTTAGGTTTTGCGAAAAATCACTTAATTCTCCTACTTCTACATCTAGAGGGTTAAAACTATGTTGGAAAGCATCCCAAAAGAGTTCCCAAAGAGGGGGTATAGTGCGTGTTTGATTTGTGGAAAAAAAAATTTTGGCTGAAAATCAGCCATTTTTGGCTTGGCCGGGTATTAGATTTTTTGACGTTTTCAAGTTTTGCGAAAAATCACTTAATTCTCCTACTTCTACATCTAGAGGGTTAAAACTATGTTGGAAAGCATCCCAAAAGAGTTCCCAAAGAGGGGGTATAGTGCACGTTTGATTTGTGGAAAAAAAAATTTTGGCTGAAAATCAGCCATAATTGGCTTGGCCGGGTATTAGATTTTTTGACGTTTTCAGGTTTTGCAAAAAATCACTTAATTCTCCTACTTCTACATCTAGAGGGTTAAAACTATGTTGGAAAGCATCCCAAAAGAGTTCCCAAAGAGGGGGTATAGTGCGTGTTTGATTTGTGTAAAAAAAATTTTTAGCTGAAAATCAGCCATTTTTGGCTTGGCCGGGTATTAGATTTTTTGACGTTTTCAGGTTTTGCGAAGTCACTTAATTCTCCTACTTCTACATCAAGGGGGTTAAAACTATGTTGGAAAGCTTCCCAAAAGAGTTCCCTAAGAAGGGGTATAGTGCGTGTTTGATTTGTGGAAAAAAAAATTTGGGCTGAAAATCAGCCATTTTTGGCTTAGCCGGTTATTAGATTTTTTGACCTTTTTAGGTTTTGCGAAAAATCACTTAATTCTCCTACTTCTACATCTAAAGGGTTAAAACTATGTTGGAAAGCAGCCCAAAAGAGTTCCCAAAGAGGGGGTATAGTGCATGTTTGAATTGTGGAAAAAAAAATTGGCTGGAAATCAGCCATTTTTGGCTTGGCCGGGTATTAGATTTTTTGACGTTTTCAGGTTTTGCTAAAAATCACTTAATTCTCCTACTTCTACATCAAGGGGGTTAAAACTATGTTGGAAAGCTTCCCAAAAGAGTTCCCAAAGAGGGGGTATAGTGCACGTTTGATTTGTGGAAAAAAAATTTTTGGCTGAAAATAAGCCATTTTTGGCTTGGCCGGGTATTAGATTTTTTGACGTTTT
This sequence comes from Ranitomeya variabilis, assembly GCF_051348905.1. Classification (NCBI taxonomy): domain Eukaryota; kingdom Metazoa; phylum Chordata; class Amphibia; order Anura; family Dendrobatidae; genus Ranitomeya; species Ranitomeya variabilis. The sequence goes on along the minus strand of NC_135233.1, from coordinate 708,561,997 downwards.
CAGGTTTTGCGAAAAATCACTTAATTCTCCTACTTCTACATCCAGAGGGTTAAAACTATGTTGGAAAGCATCCCAAAAGAGTTCCCAAAGAGGCGGTATAGTGCGTGTTTGATTTGTGGAAAAAAAAATTTTGGCTGAAAATCAGCCATTTTTGGCTTGGCCGGGTATTAGATTTTTTGACGTTTTCAGGTTTTGCAAAAAATCACTTAATTCTCCTACTTCTACATCTAGAGGGTTAAATCTATGTTGGAAAGCATCCCAAAAGAGTTCCCAAAGAGGGGGTATAGTGCGTGTTTGATTTGTGTAAAAAAAAATTTTAGCTGAAAATCAGCCATTTTTGGCTTGGCCGGGTATTAGATTTTTTGACGTTTTTAGGTTATGCGAGAAATCACTTAATTCTCCTACTTCTACATCTAGAGGGTTAAAACTATGTTGGAAAGCATCCCAAAAGAGTTCCCAAAGAGGGGGTATAGTGCACGTTTGATTTGTGGAAAAAAAAAATTTTGGCTGAAAATCAGCCATTTTTGGCTTGGCCGGGTATTAGATTTTTTGACGTTTTCAGGTTTTGCGAAAAATCACTTAATTCTCCTACTTCTACATCTAGAGGGTTAAAACTATGTTGGAAAGCATCCCAAAAGAGTTCCCAAAGAGGGGGTATAGAGCATGTTTGAATTGTGGAAAAAAAAAAATTGTCTGGAAATCAGCCATTTTTGGCTTGGCCGGGTATTAGATTTTTTGACGTTTTCAGGTTTTGCGAAAAATCACTTAATTCTCCTACTTCTACATCTAGAGGGTTAAAACTATGTTGGAAAGGATCTCAAAAGAGTTCCCAAAGAGTGGGTATAGTGCGTGTTTGATTTGTGGAAAAAAAAATTTTTGGCTGAAAATCAGCCATTTTTGGCTTGGCCGGGTATTAGATTTTTTGACGTTTTCAGGTTTTGCAAAAAATCACTTAATTCTCCTACTTCTACATCTAGAGGGTTAAATCTATGTTGGAAAGCATCCCAAAAGAGTTCCCAAAGAGGGGGTATAGTGCGTGTTTGATTTGTGGAAAAAAAAATTTTTGGCTGAAAATCAGCCATTTTTGGCTTGGCCGGGTATTAGATTTTTTGACGTTTTCAGGTTTTGCAAAAAATCACTTAATTCTCCTACTTCTACATCTAGAGGGTTAAATCTATGTTGGAAAGCATCCCAAAAGAGTTCCCAAAGAGGGGGTATAGTGCGTGTTTGATTTGTGTAAAAAAAAATTTTAGCTGAAAATCAGCCATTTTTGGCTTGGCCGGGTATTAGATTTTTTGACGTTTTTAGGTTATGCGAGAAATCACTTAATTCTCCTACTTCTACATCTAGAGGGTTAAAACTATGTTGGAAAGCATCCGAAAAGAGTTCCCAAAGAGGGGGTATAGTGCACGTTTGATTTGTGGAAAAAAAAATTTTGGCTGAAAATCAGCCATTTTTGGCTTGGCCGGGTATTAGATTTTTTGACGTTTTCAGGTTTTGCAAAAAATCACTTAATTCTCCTACTTCTACATCTAGAGGGTTAAAACTATGTTGGAAAGCATCCCAAAAGAGTTCCCAAAGAGGGGGTATAGTGCGTGTTTGATTTGTGGAAAAAAAAATTTTGGCTGAAAATCAGCCATTTTTGGCTTGGCCGGGTATTAGATTTTTTGATGCTTTCAGGTTTTGCGAAAAATCCCTTAATTCTCCTACTTCTACATCTAGAGGGTTAAAACTATGTTGGAAAGCATCCCAAAAGAGTTCCCAAAGAGGGGGTATAGTGCACGTTTGATTTGTGGAAAAAAAAATTTTGGCTGAAAATCAGCCATAATTGGCTTGGCCGGGTATTAGATTTTTTGACGTTTTCAGGTTTTGCAAAAAATCACTTAATTCTCCTACTTCTACATCTAGAGGGTTAAAACTATGTTGGAAAGCATCCCAAAAGAGTTCCCAAAGAGGGGGTATAGTGCGTGTTTGATTTGTGTAAAAAAAATTTTTTAGCTGAAAATCAGCCATTTTTGGCTTGGCCGGGTATTAGATTTTTTGACGTTTTTAGGTTATGCGAGAAATCACTTAATTCTCCTACTTCTACATCTAGAGGGTTAAAACTATGTTGGAAAGCATCCCAAAAGAGTTCCCAAAGAGGGGGTATAGTGCACGTTTGATTTGTGGAAAAAAAAATTTTGGCTGAAAATCAGCCATTTTTGGCTTGGCCGGGTATTAGATTTTTTGACGTTTTCAGGTTTTGCGAAAAATCACTTAATTCTCCTACTTCTACATCTAGAGGGTTAAAACTATGTTGGAAAGCATCCCAAAAGAGTTCCCAAAGAGGGGGTATAGTGCGTGTTTGATTTGTGGAAAAAAAAATTTTGGCTGAAAATCAGCCATTTTTGGCTTGGCCGGGTATTAGATTTTTTGACGTTTTTAGGTTTTGCGAAAAATCACTTAATTCTCCTACTTCTACATCTAGAGGGTTAAAACTATGTTGGAAAGCATCCCAAAAGAGTTCCCAAAGAGGGGGTATAGGGCGTGTTTGATTTGTGTAAAAAAAAAATTTTGGCTGAACATCAGCCATTTTTGGCTTGGCCGGGTATTAGATTTTTTGACGTATTCAGGTTTTGCAAAAAATCACTTAATTCTCCTACTTCTACATCTAGAGGGTTAAAACTATGTTGGAAAGCATCCCAAAAGAGTTCCCAAAGAGGGGGTATAGTGCACGTTTGATTTGTGGGAAAAAAAATTTTGGCTGAAAATCAGCCATTTTTGGCTTGGCCGGGTATTAGATTTTTTGACGTTTTCAGGTTTTGCGAAAAATCACTTAATTCTCCTACTTCTACATCTAGAGGGTTAAAACTATGTTGGAAAGCATCCCAAAAGAGTTCCCAAAGAGGGGGTATAGTGCGTGTTTGATTTGTGGAAAAAAAAATTTTGGCTGAAAATCAGCCATTTTTGGCTTGGCCGGGTATTAGATTTTTTGACGTTTTCAAGTTTTGCGAAAAATCACTTAATTCTCCTACTTCTACATCTAGAGGGTTAAAACTATGTTGGAAAGCATCCCAAAAGAGTTCCCAAAGAGGGGGTATAGTGCGTGTTTGATTTGTGGAAAAAAAAATTTTGGCTGAAAATCAGCCATTTTTGGCTTGGCCGGGTATTAGATTTTTTGACGTTTTCAGGTTTTGCGAAAAATCACTTAATTCTCCTACTTCTACATCTAGAGGGTTAAAACTATGTTGGAAAGCATCCCAAGAGAGTTCCCAAAAAGGGGGTTTAGTGCGTGTTTGATTTCTGGAAAAAAAAAATTTGGGCTGAAAATAAGCCATTTTTGGCTTGGCCGGGTATTAGATTTTTTGACGTTTTCAGGTTTTGCGAAAAATCACTTAATTCTCCTACTTCTACATCTAGAGGGTTAAAACTATGTTGGAAAGCAACCCAAAAGAGTTCCCAAAGAGGGGGTATAGTGCACGTTTGATTTGTGGAAAAAAAAATTTTGGCTGAAAATCAGCCATTTTTGGCTTGGCCGGGTATTAGATTTTTTGACGTTTTCAGGTTTTGCAAAAAATCACTTAATTCTCCTACTTCTACATCTAGAGGGTTAAAACTATGTTGGAAAGCATCCCAAAAGAGTTCCCAAAGAGGGGGTATAGTGCGTGTTTGATTTGTGTAAAAAAATTTTTTAACTGAAAATCAGCCATTTTTGGCTTGGCCGGGTATTAGATTTTTTGATGTTTTTAGGTTATGCGAGAGATCACTTAATTCTCCTACTTCTACATCTAGAAGGTTAAAACTATGTTGGAAAGCATCCCAAAAGAGTTCCCAAAGAGGGGGTATAGTGCGTGTTTGATTTGTGTAAAAAAAAAATTTTTGGCTGAAAATCAGCCATTTTTGGCTTGGCCGGGTATTAGATTTTTTGACGTTTTCAGGTTTTGCGAAGTCACTTAATTCTCCTACTTCTACATCAAGGGGGTTAAAACTATGTTGGAAAGCTTCCCAAAAGAGTTCCCAAAGAGGGGGTATAGTGCGTGTTTGATTTGTGGAAAAAAAAATTTTGGCTGAAAATCAGCCATTTTTGGCTTAGCCGGTTATTAGATTTTTTGACCTATTTAGGTTTTGCGAAAAATCACTTAATTCTCCTACTTCTACATCTAAAGGGTTAAAACTATGTTGGAAAGCAGCCCAAAAGAGTTCCCAAAGAGGGGGTATAGTGCATGTTTGAATTGTGGAAAAAAAAATTGGCTGGAAATCAGCCATTTTTGGCTTGGCCGGGTATTAGATTTTTTGACGTTTTCAGGTTTTGCTAAAAATCACTTAATTCTCCTACTTCTACATCAAGGGGGTTAAAACTGTGTTGGAAAGCTTCCCAAAAGAGTTCCCAAAGAGGGGGTATAGTGCACGTTTGATTTGTGGAAAAAAAAATTTTGGCTGAAAATCAGCCATTTTTGGCTTGGCCGGGTATTAGATTTTTTGATGCTTTCAGGTTTTGCGAAAAATCACTTAATTCTCCTACTTCTACATCTAGAGGGTTAAAACTATGTTGGAAAGCATCCCAAAAGAGTTCCCAAAGAGGGGGTATAGTGCGTGTTTGATTTGTGGAAAAAAAAAATTTTGGCTGAAAATCAGCCATTTTTGGCTTGGCCGGGTATTAGATTTTTTGACGTTTTCAGGTTTTGCGAAAAATCACTTAATTCTCCTACTTCTACATCTAGAGGGTTAAAACTATGTTGGAAAGCATCCCAAAAGAGTTCCCAAAGAGGGGGTATAGTGCACGTTTGATTTGTGGAAAAAAATTTTGGCTGAAAATCAGCCATAATTGGCTTGGCCGGGTATTAGATTTTTTGACGTTTTCAGGTTTTGCAAAAAATCACTTAATTCTCCTACTTCTACATCTAGAGGGTTAAATCTATGTTGGAAAGCATCCCAAAAGAGTTCCCAAAGAGGGGGTATAGTGCGTGTTTGATTTGTGTAAAAAAAAGTTTAGCTGAAAATCAGCCATTTTTGGCTTGGCCGGGTATTAGATTTTTTGACGTTTTTAGGTTATGCGAGAAATCACTTAATTCTCCTACTTCTACATCTAGAGGGTTAAAACTATGTTGGAAAGCATCCCAAAAGAGTTCCCAAAGAGGGGGTATAGTGCGTGTTTGATTTGTGGAAAAAAAAATTTTGGCTGAAAATCAGCCATTTTTGGCTTGGCCGGGTATTAGATTTTTTGACGTTTTCAAGTTTTGCGAAAAATCACTTAATTCTCCTACTTCTACATCTAGAGGGTTAAAACTATGTTGGAAAGCATCCCAAAAGAGTTCCCAAAGAGGGGGTATAGTGCACGTTTGATTTGTGGAAAAAAAAATTTTGGCTGAAAATCAGCCATTTTTGGCTTGGCCGGGTATTAGATTTTTTGATGCTTTCAGGTTTTGCGAAAAATCACTTAATTCTCCTACTTCTACATCTAGAGGGTTAAAACTATGTTGGAAAGCATCCCAAAAGAGTTCCCAAAGAGGGGGTATAGTGCACGTTTGATTTGTGGAAAAAAAAAATTTTGGCTGAAAATCAGCCATTTTTGGCTTGGCCGGGTATTAGATTTTTTGACGTTTTCAGGTTTTGCGAAAAATCACTTTATTCTCCTACTTCTACATCTAGAGGGTTAAAACTATGTTGGAAAGTATCTCAAAAGAGTTCCCAAAGAGGGGGTATAGCGTGTGTTTGATTTGTGGAAAAAAAAATTTTTGGCTGAAAATCAGCCATTTTTGGCTTGCCCGGGTATTAGATTTTTTGACGTTTTCAGGTTTTGCAAAAAATCACTTAATTCTCCTACTTCTGCATCTAGAGGGTTAAAACTATGTTGGAAAGCATCCCAAAAGAGTTCCCAAAGAGGGGGTATAGTGCACGTTTGATTTGTGGAAAAAAAAAATTTTGGCTGAAAATCAGCCATTTTTGGCTTGGCCGGGTATTAGATTTTTTGACGTTTTCAGGTTTTGCGAAAAATCACTTAATTCTCCTACTTCTACATCTAGAGGGTTAAAACTATGTTGGAAAGCATCCCAAAAGAGTTCCCAAAGAGGGGGTATAGTGCACGTTTGATTTGTGGAAAAAAAAATTTTGGCTGAAAATCAGCCATTTTTGGCTTTGCCGGGTATTAGATTTTTTGACGTTTTCAGGTTTTGCAAAAAATCACTTAATTCTCCTACTTCTGCATCTAGAGGGTTAAAACTATGTTGGAAAGCATCCCAAAAGAGTTCCCAAAGAGGGGGTATAGTGCGTGTTTGATTTGTGTAAAAAAAAAATTTAGCTGAAAATCAGCCATTTTTGGCTTGGCCGGGTATTAGATTTTTTGACGTTTTTAGGTTATGCGAGAAATCACTTAATTCTCCTACTTCTACATCTAGAGGGTTAAAACTATGTTGGAAAGCATCCCAAAAGAGTTTCCAAAGAGGGGGTATAGTGCACGTTTGATTTGTGGGAAAAAAAAATTTTGGCTGAAAATCAGCCATTTTTGGCTTGGCCGGGTATTAGATTTTTTGACGTTTTCATGTTTTGCGAAAAATCACTTAATTCTCCTACTTCTACATCTAGAGGGTTAAAACTATGTTGGAAAGCATCCCAAAAGAGTTCCCAAAGAAGGGGTATAGTGCACGTTTGATTTGTGGAAAAAAAAATTTTGGCTGAAAATCAGCCATTTTTGGCTTGGCCGGGTATTAGATTTTTTGACGTTTTCAGGTTTTGCGAAAAATCACTTAATTCTCCTACTTCTACATCTAGAGGGTTAAAACTATGTTGGAAAGCAACCCAAAAGAGTTCCCAAAGAGGGGGTATAGTGCACGTTTGATTTGTGGAAAAAAAAATTTTGGCTGAAAATCAGCCATTTTTGGCTTGGCCGGGTATTAGATTTTTTGACGTTTTCAGGTTTTGCAAAAAATCACTTAATTCTCCTACTTCTACATCTAGAGGGTTAAAACTATGTTGGAAAGCATCCCAAAAGAGTTCCCAAAGAGGGGGTATAGTGCATGTTTGATTTGTGTAAAAAAATTTTTTAACTGAAAATCAGCCATTTTTGGCTTGGCCGGGTATTAGATTTTTTGATGTTTTTAGGTTATGCGAGAAATCAATTAATTCTCCTACTTCTACATCTAGAAGGTTAAAACTATGTTGGAAAGCATCCCAAAAGAGTTCCCAAAGAGGGGGTATAGTGCGTGTTTGATTTGTGTAAAAAAAAAATTTTTGGCTGAAAATCAGCCATTTTTGGCTTGGCCGGGTATTAGATTTTTTGACGTTTTCAGGTTTTGCGAAAAATCACTTAATTCTCCTACTTCTACATCTAGAGGGTTAAAACTATGTTGGAAAGCATCCCAAAAGAGTTCCCAAAGAGGGGGTATAGTGCGTGTTTGATTTGTGGAAAAAAAAATTTTGGCTGAAAATCAGCCATTTTTGGCTTAGCCGGTTATTAGATTTTTTGACCTTTTTAGGTTTTGCGAAAAATCACTTAATTCTCCTACTTCTACATCTAAAGGGTTAAAACTATGTTGGAAAGCATCCCAGAAGAGTTCCCAAAGAGGGGGTATAGTGCGTGTTTGATTTGTGGAAAAAAAAATTTTGGCTGAAAATCAGCCATTTTTGGCTTGGCCGGGTATTAGATTTTTTGACGTTTTCAAGTTTTGCGAAAAATCACTTAATTCTCCTACTTCTACATCTAGAGGGTTAAAACTATGTTGGAAAGCATCCCAAAAGAGTTCCCAAAGAGGGGGTATAGTGCACGTTTGATTTGTGGAAAAAAAATTTTGGCTGAAAATCAGCCATTTTTGGCTTGGCCGGGTATTAGATTTTTTGACGTTTTCAGGTTTTGCGAAAAATCACTTAATTCTCCTACTTCTACATCTAGAGGGTTAAAACTATGTTGGAAAGCATCCCAAAAGAGTTCCCAAAGAGGGGGTATAGTGCACGTTTGATTTGTGGAAAAAAAAATTTTGGCTGAAAATCAGCCATTTTTGGCTTGGCCGGGTATTAGATTTTTTGACGTTTTTAGGTTTTGCGAAAAATCACTTAATTCTCCTACTTCTACATCTAGAGGGTTAAAACTATGTTGGAAAGCATCCCAAAAGAGTTCCCAAAGAGGGGGTATAGTGCGTGTTTGATTTGTGGAAAAAAAAAATTTAGCTGAAAATCAGCCATTTTTCGCTTGGCCGGGTATTAGATTTTTTGACGTTTTCAAGTTTTGCGAAAAATCACTTAATTCTCCTACTTCTACATCTAGAGGGTTAAAACTATGTTGGAAAGCATCCCGAAAGAGTTCCCAAAGAGGGGGTATAGTGCACGTTTGATTTGTGGAAAAAAAAATTTAGGCTGAAAATCAGCCATTTTTGGCTTGGCCGGGTATTAGATTTTTTGACGTTTTCAGGTTTTGCGAAAAATCACTTAATTCTCCTACTTCTACATCTAGAGGGTTAAAACTATGTTGGAAAGCATCCCAAGAGAGTTCCCAAAGAGGGGGTTTAGTGCGTGTTTGATTTCTGGAAAAAAAAAATTTGGGCTGAAAATAAGCCATTTTTGGCTTGGCCGGGTATTAGATTTGTTGACGTTTTCAGGTTTTGCGAAAAGTCACTTAATTCTCCTACTTCTACATCTAGAGGGTTAAAACTATGTTGGAAAGCATCCCAAAAGAGTTCCCAAAGAGGGGGTATAGTGCGTGTTTGATTTGTGGAAAAAAAAATTTTGGCTGAAAATCAGCCATTTTTGGCTTGGCCGGGTATTAGATTTTTTGACGTTTTCAGGTTTTGCGAAAAATCACTTAATTCTCCTACTTCTACATCTAGAGGGTTAAAACTATGTTGGAAAGTATCTCAAAAGAGTTCCCAAAGAGGGGGTATAGCGTGTGTTTGATTTGTGGAAAAAAAAATTTTTGGCTGAAAATCAGCCATTTTTGGCTTGGCCGGGTATTAGATTTTTTGACGTTTTCAGGTTTTGCGAAAAATCACTTTATTCTCCTACTTCTACATCTAGAGGGTTAAAACTATGTTGGAAAGCATCCCAAGAGAGTTCCCAAAAAGGGGGTTTAGTGCGTGTTTGATTTCTGGAAAAAAAAAATTTGGGCTGAAAATAAGCCATTTTTGGCTTGGCCGGGTATTAGATTTGTTGACGTTTTCAGGTTTTGCGAAAAGTCACTTAATTCTCCTACTTCTACATCTAGAGGGTTAAAACTATGTTGGAAAGCATCCCAAAAGAGTTCCCAAAGAGGGGTTATAGTGCACGTTTGATTTGTGTAAAAAAAAATTTTGGCTGAAAATCAGCCATTTTTGGCTTGGCCGGGTATTAGATTTTTTGACGTTTTCAGGTTTTGCGAAAAATCACTTAATTCTCCTACTTCTACATCTAGAGGGTTAAAACTATGTTGGAAAGCATCCCAAAAGAGTTCCCAAAGAGGGGGTATAGTGCACGTTTGATTTGTGGAAAAAAAAATTTTGGCTGAAGATCAGCCATTTTTGGCTTGGCCGGGTATTAGATTTTTTGATGTTTTTAGGTTATGCGAGAAATCACTTAATTCTCCTACTTCTACATCTAGAAGATTAAAACTATGTTGGAAAGCATCCCAAAAGAGTTCCCAAAGAGGGGGTATAGTGCGTGTTTGATTTGTGTAAAAAAAAAATTTTTGGCTGAAAATCAGCCATTTTTGGCTTGGCCGGGTATTAGATTTTTTGACGTTTTCAGGTTTTGCGAAAAATCACTTAATTCTCCTACTTCTACATCTAGAGGGTTAAAACTATGTTGGAAAGCATCCCAAAAGAGTTCCCAAAGAGGGGGTATAGTGCACGTTTGATTTGTGGAAAAAAAAAATTTGGCTGAAAATCAGCCATTTTTGGCTTGGCCGGTTATTAGATTTTTTGACGTTTTCAGGTTTTGCGAAGTCACTTAATTCTCCTACTTCTACATCAAGGGGGTTAAAACTATGTTGGAAAGCTTCCCAAAAGAGTTCCCAAAGAGGGGGTATAGTGCGTGTTTGATTTGTGGAAAAAAAATTTTTGGCTGAAAATCAGCCATTTTTGGCTTAGCCGGTTATTAGATTTTTTGACCTTTTTAGGTTTTGCGAAAAATCACTTAATTCTCCTACTTCTACATCTAAAGGGTTAAAACTATGTTGGAAAGCAGCCCAAAAGAGTTCCCAAAGAGGGGGTATAGTGCATGTTTGAATTGTGGAAAAAAAAAATTGGCTGGAAATCAGCCATTTTTTAGCTTGGCCGGGTATTAGATTTTTTGACGTTTTCAGGTTTTGCTAAAAATCACTTAATTCTCCTACTTCTACATCAAGGGGGTTAAAACTATGTTGGAAAGCATCCCAAAAGAGTTCCTAAAGAGGGGGTATAGTGCACGTTTGATTTGTGGAAAAAAAAATTTGGCTGAAAATCAGCCATTTTTGGCTTGGCCGGGTATTAGATTTTTTGACGTTTTCAGGTTTTGCGAAAAATCACTTAATTCTCCTACTTCTACATCTAGAGGGTTAAAACTATGTTGGAAAGCATCCCAAAAGAGTTCCCAAAGAGGGGGTATAGTGCGTGTTTGATTTGTGGAAAAAAAAATTTTGGCTGAAAATCAGCCATTTTTGGCTTGGCCGGGTATTAGATTTTTTGACGTTTTCAGGTTTTGCAAAAAATCACTTAATTCTCCTACTTCTACATCTAGAGGGTTAAAACTATGTTGGAAAGCATCCCAAAAGAGTTCCCAAAGAGGGGGTATAGTGCGTGTTTGATTTGTGTAAAAAAAAATTTTAGCTGAAAATCAGCCATTTTTGGCTTGGCCGGGTATTAGATTTTTTGACGTTTTTAGGTTATGCGAGAAATCACTTAATTCTCCTACTTCTACATCTAGAGGGTTAAAACTATGTTGGAAAGCATCCCAAAAGAGTTCCCAAAGAGGGGGTATAGTGCACGTTTGATTTGTGGAAAAAAAAAATTTTGGCTGAAAATCAGCCATTTTTGGCTTGGCCGGGTATTAGATTTTTTGACGTTTTCAGGTTTTGCTAAAAATCACTTAATTCTCCTACTTCTACATCTAGAGGGTTAAAACTATGTTGGAAAGCATCCCAAAAGAGTTCCCAAAGAGGGGGTATAGTGCGTGTTTGATTTGTGGAAAAAAAATTTTGGCTGAAAATCAGCCATTTTTGGCTTGGCCGGGTATTAGATTTTTTGACGTTTTCAGGTTTTGCGAAAAATCACTTAATTCTCCTACTTCTACATCTAGAGGGTTAAAACTATGTTGGAAAGCATCCCAAGAGTTCCCAAAGAGTGGGTATAGTGCATGTTTGATTTGTGGAAAAAAAATTTTTGGCTGAAAGTCAGCCATTTTTGGCTTGGCCGGGTATTAGATTTTTTGACGTTTTCAGGTTTTGCGAAAAATCATTTAATTCTCCTACTTCTACATCTAGAGGGTTAAAACTATGTTGGAAAGTATCTCAAAAGAGTTCCCAAAGAGGGGGTATAGTGCGTGTTTGATTTGTGGAAAAAAAAATTTTTGGCTGAAAATCAGCCATTTTTGGCTTGGCCGGGTATTAGATTTTTTGACGTTTTCAGGTTTTGCGAAAAATCACTTAATTCTCCTACTTCTACATCTAGAGGGTTAAAACTATGTTGGAAAGCATCCCAAAAGAGTTCCCAAAGAGTGGGTATAGTGCATGTTTGATTTGTGGAAAAAAAAATTTTGGCTGAAAATCAGCCATTTTTGGCTTGGCCGGGTATTAGATTTTTTGACGTTTTCAGGTTTTGCGAAAAATCACTTAATTCTCCTACTTCTACATCTAGAGGGTTAAAACTATGTTGGAAAGTATCTCAAAAGAGTTCCCAAAGAGGGGGTATAGTGCGTGTTTGATTTGTGGAAAAAAAAATTTTTGGCTGAAAATCAGCCATTTTTGGCTTGGCCGAGCATTAGATTTTTTTGACGTTTTCAGGTTTTGCAAAAAATCACTTAATTCTCCTACTTCTACATCTAGAGGGTTAAAACTATGTTGGAAAGCATCCCAAAAGAGTTCCCAAAGAGGGGGTATAGTGGGTGTTTGATTTGTGTAAAAAAAAATTTTGGCTGAAAATCAGCCATTTTTGGCTTGGCCGGGTATTAGATTTTTTGACATTTTCAGGTTTTGCAAAAAATTACTTAATTCTCCTACTTCTACATCTAGAGGGTTAAAACTATGTTGGAAAGCATCCCAATAGAGTTTCCAAAGAGAGGGTTTAGTGCGTGTTTGATTTCTGGAAAAAAAAAATTTGGGCTGAAAATAAGCCATTTTTGGCTTGGCCGGGTATTAGATTTGTTGACGTTTTCAGGTTTTGCGAAAAGTCACTTAATTCTCCTACTTCTACATCTAGAGGGTTAAAACTATGTTGGAAAGCATCCCAAGAGAGTTCCCAAAGAGGGGGTATAGTGCGTGTTTGATTTGTGGAAAAAAAAAATTGGGCTGAAAATCAGCCATTTTTGGCTTGGCCGGGTATTAGATTTTTTGACGTTTTCAAGTTTTGCGAAAAATCACTTAATTCTCCTACTTCTACATCTAGAGGGTTAAAACTATGTTGGAAAGCATCCCGAAAGAGTTCCCAAAGAGGGGGTATAGTGCACGTTTGATTTGTGTAAAAAAAATTTTGGCTGAAAATCAGCCATTTTTGGCTTGGCCGGGTATTAGATTTTTTCACGTTTTCAGGTTTTGCAAAAAATCACTTAATTCTCCTACTTCTACATCTAGAGGGTTAAAACTATGTTGGAAAGCATCCCAAAAGAGTTCCCAAAGAGGGGGTATAGTGCGTGTTTGATTTGTGGAAAAAAAAATTTTGGCTGAAAATCAGCCATTTTTGGCTTGGCCGGGTATTAGATTTTTTCACGTTTTCAGGTTTTGCAAAAAATCACTTAATTCTCCTACTTCTACATCTAGAGGGTTAAAACTATGTTGGAAAGCATCCCAAAAGAGTTCCCAAAGAGGGGGTATAGTGCGTGTTTGATTTGTGTAAAAAAAAATTTTAGCTGAAAATCAGCCATTTTTGGCTTGGCCGGGTATTAGATTTTTTGACGTTTTTAGGTTATGCGAGAAATCACTTAATTCTCCTACTTCTACATCTAGAGGGTTAAAACTATGTTGGAAAGTATCTCAAAAGAGTTCCCAAAGAGGGGGTATAGTGCGTGTTTGATTTGTGGAAAAAAAAATTTTTGGATGAAAATCAGCCATTTTTGGCTTGGCCGGGTATTAGATTTTTTGACGTTTTCAGGTTTTGCGAAAAATCACTTAATTCTCCTACTTCTACATCTAGAGGGTTAAAACTATGTTGGAAAGCATCCCAAAAGAGTTCCCAAAGAGGGGGTATAGTGCGTGTTTGATTTGTGGAAAAAAAAATTTTGGCTGAAAATCAGCCATTTTTGGCTTGGCCGGGTATTAGATTTTTTGACGTTTTCAGGTTTTGCAAAAAATCACTTAATTCTCCTACTTCTACATCTAGAGGGTTAAAACTATGTTGGAAAGCATCCCAAAAGAGTTCCCAAAGAGGGGGTATAGTGCGTGTTTGATTTGTGGAAAAAAAATTTTGGCTGAAAATCAGCCATTTTTGGCTTGGCCGGGTATTAGATTTTTTGACGTTTTCAGGTTTTGCGAAAAATCACTTAATTCTCCTACTTCTACATCTAGAGGGTTAAAACTATGTTGGAAAGCATCCCAAGAGTTCCCAAAGAGTGGGTATAGTGCATGTTTGATTTGTGGAAAAAAAATTTTTGGCTGAAAGTCAGCCATTTTTGGCTTGGCCGGGTATTAGATTTTTTGACGTTTTCAGGTTTTGCGAAAAATCATTTAATTCTCCTACTTCTACATCTAGAGGGTTAAAACTATGTTGGAAAGTATCTCAAAAGAGTTCCCAAAGAGGGGGTATAGTGCGTGTTTGATTTGTGGAAAAAAAAATTTTTGGCTGAAAATCAGCCATTTTTGGCTTGGCCGGGTATTAGATTTTTTGACGTTTTCAGGTTTTGCGAAAAATCACTTAATTCTCCTACTTCTACATCTAGAGGGTTAAAACTATGTTGGAAAGCATCCCAAAAGAGTTCCCAAAGAGTGGGTATAGTGCATGTTTGATTTGTGGAAAAAAAAATTTTGGCTGAAAATCAGCCATTTTTGGCTTGGCCGGGTATTAGATTTTTTGACGTTTTCAGGTTTTGCGAAAAATCACTTAATTCTCCTACTTCTACATCTAGAGGGTTAAAACTATGTTGGAAAGTATCTCAAAAGAGTTCCCAAAGAGGGGGTATAGTGCGTGTTTGATTTGTGGAAAAAAAAATTTTTGGCTGAAAATCAGCCATTTTTGGCTTGGCCGAGTATTAGATTTTTTTGACGTTTTCAGGTTTTGCAAAAAATCACTTAATTCTCCTACTTCTACATCTAGAGGGTTAAAACTATGTTGGAAAGCATCCCAAAAGAGTTCCCAAAGAGGGGGTATAGTGGGTGTTTGATTTGTGTAAAAAAAAATTTTGGCTGAAAATCAGCCATTTTTGGCTTGGCCGGGTATTAGATTTTTTGACATTTTCAGGTTTTGCAAAAAATTACTTAATTCTCCTACTTCTACATCTAGAGGGTTAAAACTATGTTGGAAAGCATCCCAATAGAGTTTCCAAAGAGAGGGTTTAGTGCGTGTTTGATTTCTGGAAAAAAAAAATTTGGGCTGAAAATAAGCCATTTTTGGCTTGGCCGGGTATTAGATTTGTTGACGTTTTCAGGTTTTGCGAAAAGTCACTTAATTCTCCTACTTCTACATCTAGAGGGTTAAAACTATGTTGGAAAGCATCCCAAGAGAGTTCCCAAAGAGGGGGTATAGTGCGTGTTTGATTTGTGGAAAAAAAAAATTGGGCTGAAAATCAGCCATTTTTGGCTTGGCCGGGTATTAGATTTTTTGACGTTTTCAAGTTTTGCGAAAAATCACTTAATTCTCCTACTTCTACATCTAGAGGGTTAAAACTATGTTGGAAAGCATCCCGAAAGAGTTCCCAAAGAGGGGGTATAGTGCACGTTTGATTTGTGGAAAAAAAATTTTGGCTGAAAATCAGCCATTTTTGGCTTGGCCGGGTATTAGATTTTTTCACGTTTTCAGGTTTTGCAAAAAATCACTTAATTCTCCTACTTCTACATCTAGAGGGTTAAAACTATGTTGGAAAGCATCCCAAAAGAGTTCCCAAAGAGGGGGTATAGTGCGTGTTTGATTTGTGGAAAAAAAAATTTTGGCTGAAAATCAGCCATTTTTGGCTTGGCCGGGTATTAGATTTTTTCACGTTTTCAGGTTTTGCAAAAAATCACTTAATTCTCCTACTTCTACATCTAGAGGGTTAAAACTATGTTGGAAAGCATCCCAAAAGAGTTCCCAAAGAGGGGGTATAGTGCGTGTTTGATTTGTGTAAAAAAAAATTTTAGCTGAAAATCAGCCATTTTTGGCTTGGCCGGGTATTAGATTTTTTGACGTTTTTAGGTTATGCGAGAAATCACTTAATTCTCCTACTTCTACATCTAGAGGGTTAAAACTATGTTGGAAAGTATCTCAAAAGAGTTCCCAAAGAGGGGGTATAGTGCGTGTTTGATTTGTGGAAAAAAAAATTTTTGGATGAAAATCAGCCATTTTTGGCTTGGCCGGGTATTAGATTTTTTGACGTTTTCAGGTTTTGCGAAAAATCACTTAATTCTCCTACTTCTACATCTAGAGGGTTAAAACTATGTTGGAAAGCATCCCAAAAGAGTTCCCAAAGAGGGGGTATAGTGCGTGTTTGATTTGTGGAAAAAAAATTTTGGCTGAAAATCAGCCATTTTTGGCTTGGCCGGGTATTAGATTTTTTGACGTTTTCAGGTTTTGCAAAAAATCACTTAATTCTCCTACTTCTACATCTAGAGGGTTAAAACTATGTTGGAAAGCATCCCAAAAGAGTTCCCAAAGAGGGGGTATAGTGCGTGTTTGATTTGTGTAAAAAAAAATTTTAGCTGAAAATCAGCCATTTTTGGCTTGGCCGGGTATTAGATTTTTTGACGTTTTTAGGTTATGCGAGAAATCACTTAATTCTCCTACTTCTACATCTAGAGGGTTAAAACTATGTTGGAAAGCATCCCAAAAGAGTTCCCAAAGAGGGGGTATAGTGCACGTTTGATTTGTGGAAAAAAAAAATTTTGGCTGAAAATCAGCCATTTTTGGCTTGGCCGGGTATTAGATTTTTTGACGTTTTCAGGTTTTGCTAAAAATCACTTAATTCTCCTACTTCTACATCTAGAGGGTTAAAACTATGTTGGAAAGCATCCCAAAAGAGTTCCCAAAGAGGGGGTATAGTGCGTGTTTGATTTGTGGAAAAAAAATTTTGGCTGAAAATCAGCCATTTTTGGCTTGGCCGGGTATTAGATTTTTTGACGTTTTCAGGTTTTGCGAAAAATCACTTAATTCTCCTACTTCTACATCTAGAGGGTTAAAACTATGTTGGAAAGCATCCCAAGAGTTCCCAAAGAGTGGGTATAGTGCATGTTTGATTTGTGGAAAAAAATTTTTTGGCTGAAAGTCAGCCATTTTTGGCTTGGCCGGGTATTAGATTTTTTGACGTTTTCAGGTTTTGCGAAAAATCATTTAATTCTCCTACTTCTACATCTAGAGGGTTAAAACTATGTTGGAAAGTATCTCAAAAGAGTTCCCAAAGAGGGGGTATAGTGCGTGTTTGATTTGTGGAAAAAAAAATTTTTGGCTGAAAATCAGCCATTTTTGGCTTGGCCGGGTATTAGATTTTTTGACGTTTTCAGGTTTTGCGAAAAGTCACTTAATTCTCCTACTTCTACATCTAGAGGGTTAAAACTATGTTGGAAAGCATCCCAAGAGAGTTCCCAAAGAGGGGGTATAGTGCGTGTTTGATTTGTGGAAAAAAAAAATTGGGCTGAAAATCAGCCATTTTTGGCTTGGCCGGGTATTAGATTTTTTGACGTTTTCAAGTTTTGCGAAAAATCACTTAATTCTCCTACTTCTACATCTAGAGGGTTAAAACTATGTTGGAAAGCATCCCGAAAGAGTTCCCAAAGAGGGGGTATAGTGCACGTTTGATTTGTGGAAAAAAAATTTTGGCTGAAAATCAGCCATTTTTGGCTTGGCCGGGTATTAGATTTTTTCACGTTTTCAGGTTTTGCAAAAAATCACTTAATTCTCCTACTTCTACATCTAGAGGGTTAAAACTATGTTGGAAAGCATCCCAAAAGAGTTCCCAAAGAGGGGGTATAGTGCGTGTTTGATTTGTGGAAAAAAAAATTTTGGCTGAAAATCAGCCATTTTTGGCTTGGCCGGGTATTAGATTTTTTCACGTTTTCAGGTTTTGCAAAAAATCACTTAATTCTCCTACTTCTACATCTAGAGGGTTAAAACTATGTTGGAAAGCATCCCAAAAGAGTTCCCAAAGAGGGGGTATAGTGCATGTTTGATTTGTGGAAAAAAAAATTTTGGCTGAAAATCAGCCATTTTTGGCTTGGCCGGGTATTAGATTTTTTGACGTTTTTAGGTTTTGCGAAAAATCACTTAATTCTCCTACTTCTACATCTAGAGGGTTAAAACTATGTTGGAAAGCATCCCAAAAGAGTTCCCAAAGAGGGGGTATAGGGCGTGTTTGATTTGTGTAAAAAAAAAAATTTGGCTGAAAATCAGCCATTTTTGGCTTGGCCGGGTATTAGATTTTTTGACGTTTTCAGGTTTTGCGAAAAATCACTTAATTCTCCTACTTCTACATCTAGAGGGTTAAAACTATGTTGGAAAGCATCCCAAAAGAGTTCCCAAAGAGGGGGTATAGTGCGTGTTTGATTTGTGGAAAAAAAAATTTTGGCTGAAAATCAGCCATTTTTGGCTTGGCCGGGTATTAGATTTTTTGACGTTTTTAGGTTTTGCGAAAAATCACTTAATTCTCCTACTTCTACATCTAGAGGGTTAAAACTATGTTGGAAAGCATCCCAAAAGAGTTCCCAAAGAGGGGGTATAGGGCGTGTTTGATTTGTGTAAAAAAAAAATTTTGGCTGAAAGTCAGCCATTTTTGGCTTGGCCGGGTATTAGATTTTTTCACGTTTTCAGGTTTTGCAAAAAATCACTTAATTCTCCTACTTCTACATCTAGAGGGTTAAAACTATGTTGGAAAGCATCCCAAAAGAGTTCCCAAAGAGGGGGTATAGTGCGTGTTTGATTTGTGGAAAAAAGAATTTTGGCTGAAAATCAGCCATTTTTGGCTTGGCCGGGTATTAGATTTTTTGACGTTTTTAGGTTTTGCGAAAAATCACTTAATTCTCCTACTTCTACATCTAGAGGGTTAAAACTATGTTGGAAAGCATCCCAAAAGAGTTCCCAAAGAGGGGGTATAGGGCGTGTTTGATTTGTGTAAAAAAAAAATTTTGGCTGAAAGTCAGCCATTTTTGGCTTGGCCGGGTATTAGATTTTTTGACGTTTTCAGGTTTTGCGAAAAATCACTTAATTCTCCTACTTCTACATCTAGAGGGTTAAAACTATGTTGGAAAGCATCCCAAAAGAGTTCCCAAAGAGGGGGTATAGTGCACGTTTGATTTGTGGAAAAAACATTTAAAACATTTTTGGCTGAAAATCAGCCATTTTTGGCTTGGCCGGGTATTAGATTTTTTGACGTTTTCAGGTTTTGCGAAAAATCACTTAATTCTCCTACTTCTACATCTAGAGGGTTAAAACTATGTTGGAAAGCATCCCAAAAGAGTTCCCAAAGAGGGGGTATAGTGCGTGTTTGATTTGTGGAAAAAAAAATTTTGGCTGAAAATCAGCCATTTTTGGCTTGGCCGGGTATTAGATTTTTTGACGTTTTCAAGTTTTGCGAAAAATCACTTAATTCTCCTACTTCTACATCTAGAGGGTTAAAACTATGTTGGAAAGCATCCCGAAAGAGTTCCCAAAGAGGGGGTATAGTGCACGTTTGATTTGTGGAAAAAAAATTTTGGCTGAAAATCAGCCATTTTTGGCTTGGCCGGGTATTAGATTTTTTCACGTTTTCAGGTTTTGCAAAAAATCACTTAATTCTCCTACTTCTACATCTAGAGGGTTAAAACTATGTTGGAAAGCATCCCAAAAGAGTTCCCAAAGAGGGGGTATAGTGCGTGTTTGATTTGTGGAAAAAAAAATTTTGGCTGAAAATCACCCATTTTTGGCTTGGCCGGGTATTAGATTTTTTGACGTTTTTAGGTTTTGCGAAAAATCACTTAATTCTCCTACTTCTACATCTAGAGGGTTAAAACTATGTTGGAAAGCATCCCAAAAGAGTTCCCAAAGAGGGGGTATAGGGCGTGTTTGATTTGTGTAAAAAAAAAAATTTGGCTGAAAATCAGCCATTTTTGGCTTGGCCGGGTATTAGATTTTTTGACGTTTTCAGGTTTTGCGAAAAATCACTTAATTCTCCTACTTCTACATCTAGAGGGTTAAAACTATGTTGGAAAGCATCCCAAAAGAGTTCCCAAAGAGGGGGTATAGTGCGTGTTTGATTTGTGGAAAAAAAAATTTTGGCTGAAAATCAGCCATTTTTGGCTTGGCCGGGTATTAGATTTTTTGACGTTTTTAGGTTTTGCGAAAAATCACTTAATTCTCCTACTTCTACATCTAGAGGGTTAAAACTATGTTGGAAAGCATCCCAAAAGAGTTCCCAAAGAGGGGGTATAGGGCGTGTTTGATTTGTGTAAAAAAAAAATTTTGGCTGAAAGTCAGCCATTTTTGGCTTGGCCGGGTATTAGATTTTTTGACGTTTTCAGGTTTTGCGAAAAATCACTTAATTCTCCTACTTCTACATCTAGAGGGTTAAAACTATGTTGGAAAGCATCCCAAAAGAGTTCCCAAAGAGGGGGTATAGTGCACGTTTGATTTGTGGAAAAAACATTTTTGGCTGAAAATCAGCCATTTTTGGCTTGGCCAGGTATTAGATTTTTTGACGTTTTCAGGTTTTGCGAAAAATCACTTAATTCTCCTACTTCTACATCTAGAGGGTTAAAACTATGTTGGAAAGCATCCCAAAAGAGTTCCCAAAGAGGGGGTATAGTGCGTGTTTGATTTGTGGAAAAAAAAATTTTGGCTGAAAATCAGCCATTTTTGGCTTGGCCGGGTATTAGATTTTTTGACGTTTTCAAGTTTTGCGAAAAATCACTTAATTCTCCTACTTCTACATCTAGAGGGTTAAAACTATGTTGGAAAGCATCCCGAAAGAGTTCCCAAAGAGGGGGTATAGTGCACGTTTGATTTGTGGAAAAAAAATTTTGGCTGAAAATCAGCCATTTTTGGCTTGGCCGGGTATTAGATTTTTTCACGTTTTCAGGTTTTGCAAAAAATCACTTAATTCTCCTACTTCTACATCTAGAGGGTTAAAACTATGTTGGAAAGCATCCCAAAAGAGTTCCCAAAGAGGGGGTATAGTGCGTGTTTGATTTGTGGAAAAAAAATTTTTGGCTGAAAATCAGCCATTTTTGGCTTGGCCGGGTATTAGATTTTTTGACGTTTTTAGGTTTTGCGAAAAATCACTTAATTCTCCTACTTCTACATCTAGAGGGTTAAAACTATGTTGGAAAGCATCCCAAAAGAGTTCCCAAAGAGGGGGTATAGGGCGTGTTTGATTTGTGTAAAAAAAAAATTTGGCTGAAAATCAGCCATTTTTGGCTTGGCCGGGTATTAGATTTTTTGACGTTTTCAGGTTTTGCGAAAAATCACTTAATTCTCCTACTTCTACATCTAGAGGGTTAAAACTATGTTGGAAAGCATCCCAAAAGAGTTCCCAAAGAGGGGGTATAGTGCACGTTTGATTTGTGGAAAAAACATTTTTGGCTGAAAATCAGCCATTTTTGGCTTGGCCGGGTATTAGATTTTTTGACGTTTTCAGGTTTTGCGAAAAATCACTTAATTCTCCTACTTCTACATCTAGAGGGTTAAAACTATGTTGGAAAGCATCCCAAAAGAGTTCCCAAAGAGGGGGTATAGTGCGTGTTTGATTTGTGGAAAAAAAAAATTTGGCTGAAAATCAGCCATTTTTGGCTTGGCCGGGTATTAGATTTTTTGACGTTTTCAGGTTTTGCGAAAAATCACTTAATTCTCCTACTTCTACATCTAGAGGGTTAAAACTATGTTGGAAAGCATCCCAAAAGAGTTCCCAAAGAGGGGGTATAGTGCGTGTTTGATTTGTGGAAAAAAAATTTTTTGCTGAAAATCAGCCATTTTTGGCTTGGCCGGGTATTAGATTTTTTCACGTTTTCAAGTTTTGCGAAAAATCACTTAATTCTCCTACTTCTACATCTAGAGGGTTAAAACTATGTTGGAAAGCATCCCAAAAGAGTTCCCAAAGAGGGGGTATAGTGCGTGTTTGATTTGTGGAAAAAAAAATTTTGGCTGAAAATCAGCCATTTTTGGCTTGGCCGGGTATTAGATTTTTTGACGTTTTTAGGTTTTGCGAAAAATCACTTAATTCTCCTACTTCTACATCTAGAGGGTTAAAACTATGTTGGAAAGCATCCCAAAAGAGTTCCCAAAAAGGGGGTATAGGGCGTGTTTGATTTGTGTAAAAAAAAAATTTTGGCTGAACATCAGCCATTTTTGGCTTGGCCGGGTATTAGATTTTTTGACGTATTCAGGTTTTGCGAAAAATCACTTAATTCTCCTACTTCTACATCTAGAGGGTTAAACTATGTTGGAAAGCATCCCAAAAGAGTTCCCAAAGAGGGGGTATAGTGCACGTTTGATTTGTGGAAAAAAAAATTTTGGCTGAAAATCAGCCATTTTTGGCTTGGCCGGGTATTAGATTTTTTGACGTTTTTAGGTTTTGCGAAAAATCACTTAATTCTCCTACTTCTACATCTAGAGGGTTAAAACTATGTTGGAAAGCATCCCAAAAGAGTTCCCAAAGAGGGGGTATAGTGCGTGTTTGATTTGTGGAAAAAAAATTTTGGCTGAAAATCAGCCATTTTTGGCTTGGCCGGGTATTAGATTTTTTGACGTTTTCAGGTTTTGCGAAAAATCACTTAATTCTCCTACTTCTACATCTAGAGGGTTAAAACTATGTTGGAAAGCATCCCAAGAGTTCCCAAAGAGTGGGTATAGTGCATGTTTGATTTGTGGAAAAAAAATTTTTGGCTGAAAGTCAGCCATTTTTGGCTTGGCCGGGTATTAGATTTTTTGACGTTTTCAGGTTTTGCAAAAAATCATTTAATTCTCCTACTTCTACATCTAGAGGGTTAAAACTATGTTGGAAAGTATCTCAAAAGAGTTCCCAAAGAGGGGGTATAGTGCGTGTTTGATTTGTGGAAAAAAAAATTTTTGGCTGAAAATCAGCCATTTTTGGCTTGGCCGGGTATTAGATTTTTTGACGTTTTCAGGTTTTGCGAAAAATCACTTAATTCTCCTACTTCTACATCTAGAGGGTTAAAACTATGTTGGAAAGCATCCCAAAAGAGTTCCCAAAGAGTGGGTATAGTGCATGTTTGATTTGTGGAAAAAAAAATTTTGGCTGAAAATCAGCCATTTTTGGCTTGGCCGGGTATTAGATTTTTTGACGTTTTCAGGTTTTGCGAAAAATCACTTAATTCTCCTACTTCTACATCTAGAGGGTTAAAACTATGTTGGAAAGTATCTCAAAAGAGTTCCCAAAGAGGGGGTATAGTGCGTGTTTGATTTGTGGAAAAAAAAATTTTTGGCTGAAAATCAGCCATTTTTGGCTTGGCCGAGTATTAGATTTTTTTGACGTTTTCAGGTTTTGCAAAAAATCACTTAATTCTCCTACTTCTACATCTAGAGGGTTAAAACTATGTTGGAAAGCATCCCAAAAGAGTTCCCAAAGAGGGGGTATAGTGGGTGTTTGATTTGTGTAAAAAAAAATTTTGGCTGAAAATCAGCCATTTTTGGCTTGGCCGGGTATTAGATTTTTTGACATTTTCAGGTTTTGCAAAAAATTACTTAATTCTCCTACTTCTACATCTAGAGGGTTAAAACTATGTTGGAAAGCATCCCAATAGAGTTTCCAAAGAGAGGGTTTAGTGCGTGTTTGATTTCTGGAAAAAAAAAATTTGGGCTGAAAATAAGCCATTTTTGGCTTGGCTGGGTATTAGATTTGTTGACGTTTTCAGGTTTTGCGAAAAGTCACTTAATTCTCCTACTTCTACATCTAGAGGGTTAAAACTATGTTGGAAAGCATCCCAAGAGAGTTCCCAAAGAGGGGGTATAGTGCGTGTTTGATTTGTGGAAAAAAAAAATTGGGCTGAAAATCAGCCATTTTTGGCTTGGCCGGGTATTAGATTTTTTGACGTTTTCAAGTTTTGCGAAAAATCACTTAATTCTCCTACTTCTACATCTAGAGGGTTAAAACTATGTTGGAAAGCATCCCGAAAGAGTTCCCAAAGAGGGGGTATAGTGCACGTTTGATTTGTGGAAAAAAAATTTTGGCTGAAAATCAGCCATTTTTGGCTTGGCCGGGTATTAGATTTTTTCACGTTTTCAGGTTTTGCAAAAAATCACTTAATTCTCCTACTTCTACATCTAGAGGGTTAAAACTATGTTGGAAAGCATCCCAAAAGAGTTCCCAAAGAGGGGGTATAGTGCGTGTTTGATTTGTGGAAAAAAAAATTTTGGCTGAAAATCAGCCATTTTTGGCTTGGCCGGGTATTAGATTTTTTCACGTTTTCAGGTTTTGCAAAAAATCACTTAATTCTCCTACTTCTACATCTAGAGGGTTAAAACTATGTTGGAAAGCATCCCAAAAGAGTTCCCAAAGAGGGGGTGTAGTGCATGTTTGATTTGTGGAAAAAAAATTTTTGGCTGAAAATCAGCCATTTTTGGCTTGGCCGGGTATTAGATTTTTTGACGTTTTTAGGTTTTGCGAAAAATCACTTAATTCTCCTACTTCTACATCTAGAGGGTTAAAACTATGTTGGAAAGCATCCCAAAAGAGTTCCCAAAGAGGGGGTATAGGGCGTGTTTGATTTGTGTAAAAAAAAAAATTTGGCTGAAAATCAGCCATTTTTGGCTTGGCCGGGTATTAGATTTTTTGACGTTTTCAGGTTTTGCGAAAAATCACTTAATTCTCCTACTTCTACATCTAGAGGGTTAAAACTATGTTGGAAAGCATCCCAAAAGAGTTCCCAAAGAGGGGGTATAGTGCGTGTTTGATTTGTGGAAAAAAAAATTTTGGCTGAAAATCAGCCATTTTTGGCTTGGCCGGGTATTAGATTTTTTGACGTTTTTAGGTTTTGCGAAAAATCACTTAATTCTCCTACTTCTACATCTAGAGGGTTAAAACTATGTTGGAAAGCATCCCAAAAGAGTTCCCAAAGAGGGGGTATAGGGCGTGTTTGATTTGTGTAAAAAAAAAATTTTGGCTGAAAGTCAGCCATTTTTGGCTTGGCCGGGTATTAGATTTTTTCACGTTTTCAGGTTTTGCAAAAAATCACTTAATTCTCCTACTTCTACATCTAGAGGGTTAAAACTATGTTGGAAAGCATCCCAAAAGAGTTCCCAAAGAGGGGGTATAGTGCGTGTTTGATTTGTGGAAAAAAAAATTTTGGCTGAAAATCAGCCATTTTTGGCTTGGCCGGGTATTAGATTTTTTGACGTTTTTAGGTTTTGCGAAAAATCACTTAATTCTCCTACTTCTACATCTAGAGGGTTAAAACTATGTTGGAAAGCATCCCAAAAGAGTTCCCAAAGAGGGGGTATAGGGCGTGTTTGATTTGTGTAAAAAAAAAATTTTGGCTGAAAGTCAGCCATTTTTGGCTTGGCCGGGTATTAGATTTTTTGACGTTTTCAGGTTTTGCGAAAAATCACTTAATTCTCCTACTTCTACATCTAGAGGGTTAAAACTATGTTGGAAAGCATCCCAAAAGAGTTCCCAAAGAGGGGGTATAGTGCACGTTTGATTTGTGGAAAAAACATTTTTGGCTGAAAATCAGCCATTTTTGGCTTGGCCGGGTATTAGATTTTTTGACGTTTTCAGGTTTTGCGAAAAATCACTTAATTCTCCTACTTCTACATCTAGAGGGTTAAAACTATGTTGGAAAGCATCCCAAAAGAGTTCCCAAAGAGGGGGTATAGTGCGTGTTTGATTTGTGGAAAAAAAAATTTTGGCTGAAAATCAGCCATTTTTGGCTTGGCCGGGTATTAGATTTTTTGACGTTTTCAAGTTTTGCGAAAAATCACTTAATTCTCCTACTTCTACATCTAGAGGGTTAAAACTATGTTGGAAAGCATCCCGAAAGAGTTCCCAAAGAGGGGGTATAGTGCACGTTTGATTTGTGGAAAAAAAATTTTGGCTGAAAATCAGCCATTTTTGGCTTGGCCGGGTATTAGATTTTTTCACGTTTTCAGGTTTTGCAAAAAATCACTTAATTCTCCTACTTCTACATCTAGAGGGTTAAAACTATGTTGGAAAGCATCCCAAAAGAGTTCCCAAAGAGGGGGTATAGTGCGTGTTTGATTTGTGGAAAAAAAAATTTTGGCTGAAAATCAGCCATTTTTGGCTTGGCCGGGTATTAGATTTTTTGACGTTTTTAGGTTTTGCGAAAAATCACTTAATTCTCCTACTTCTACATCTAGAGGGTTAAAACTATGTTGGAAAGCATCCCAAAAGAGTTCCCAAAGAGGGGGTATAGGGCGTGTTTGATTTGTGTAAAAAAAAAAATTTGGCTGAAAATCAGCCATTTTTGGCTTGGCCGGGTATTAGATTTTTTGACGTTTTCAGGTTTTGCGAAAAATCACTTAATTCTCCTACTTCTACATCTAGAGGGTTAAAACTATGTTGGAAAGCATCCCAAAAGAGTTCCCAAAGAGGGGGTATAGTGCGTGTTTGATTTGTGGAAAAAAAAATTTTGGCTGAAAATCAGCCATTTTTGGCTTGGCCGGGTATTAGATTTTTTGACGTTTTTAGGTTTTGCGAAAAATCACTTAATTCTCCTACTTCTACATCTAGAGGGTTAAAACTATGTTGGAAAGCATCCCAAAAGAGTTCCCAAAGAGGGGGTATAGGGCGTGTTTGATTTGTGTAAAAAAAAAATTTTGGCTGAAAGTCAGCCATTTTTGGCTTGGCCGGGTATTAGATTTTTTGACGTTTTCAGGTTTTGCGAAAAATCACTTAATTCTCCTACTTCTACATCTAGAGGGTTAAAACTATGTTGGAAAGCATCCCAAAAGAGTTCCCAAAGAGGGGGTATAGTGCACGTTTGATTTGTGGAAAAAACATTTTTGGCTGAAAATCAGCCATTTTTGGCTTGGCCGGGTATTAGATTTTTTGACGTTTTCAGGTTTTGCGAAAAATCACTTAATTCTCCTACTTCTACATCTAGAGGGTTAAAACTATGTTGGAAAGCATCCCAAAAGAGTTCCCAAAGAGGGGGTATAGTGCGTGTTTGATTTGTGGGAAAAAAAATTTTGGCTGAAAATCAGCCATTTTTGGCTTGGCCGGGTATTAGATTTTTTGACGTTTTCAAGTTTTGCAAAAAATCACTTAATTCTCCTACTTCTACATCTAGAGGGTTAAAACTATGTTGGAAAGCATCCCGAAAGAGTTCCCAAAGAGGGGGTATAGTGCACGTTTGATTTGTGGAAAAAAAATTTTGGCTGAAAATCAGCCATTTTTGGCTTGGCCGGGTATTAGATTTTTTCACGTTTTCAGGTTTTGCAAAAAATCACTTAATTCTCCTACTTCTACATCTAGAGGGTTAAAACTATGTTGGAAAGCATCCCAAAAGAGTTCCCAAAGAGGGGGTATAGTGCGTGTTTGATTTGTGGAAAAAAAAATTTTGGCTGAAAATCAGCCATTTTTGGCTTGGCCGGGTATTAGATTTTTTGACGTTTTTAGGTTTTGCGAAAAATCACTTAATTCTCCTACTTCTACATCTAGAGGGTTAAAACTATGTTGGAAAGCATCCCAAAAGAGTTCCCAAAGAGGGGGTATAGGGCGTGTTTGATTTGTGTAAAAAAAAAATTTGGCTGAAAATCAGCCATTTTTGGCTTGGCCGGGTGTTAGATTTTTTGACGTTTTCAGGTTTTGCGAAAAATCACTTAATTCTCCTACTTCTACATCTAGAGGGTTAAAACTATGTTGGAAAGCATCCCAAAAGAGTTCCCAAAGAGGGGGTATAGTGCACGTTTGATTTGTGGAAAAAACATTTTTGGCTGAAAATCAGCCATTTTTGGCTTGGCCGGGTATTAGATTTTTTGACGTTTTCAGGTTTTGCGAAAAATCACTTAATTCTCCTACTTCTACATCTAGAGGGTTAAAACTATGTTGGAAAGCATCCCAAAAGAGTTCCCAAAGAGGGGGTATAGTGCGTGTTTGATTTGTGGAAAAAAAAAATTTGGCTGAAAATCAGCCATTTTTGGCTTGGCCGGGTATTAGATTTTTTGACGTTTTCAGGTTTTGCGAAAAATCACTTAATTCTCCTACTTCTACATCTAGAGGGTTAAAACTATGTTGGAAAGCATCCCAAAAGAGTTCCCAAAGAGGGGGTATAGTGCGTGTTTGATTTGTGGAAAAAAAAATTTTGGCTGAAAATCAGCCATTTTTGGCTGGGCCGGGTATTAGATTTTTTGACGTTTTCAGGTTTTGCGAAAAATCACTTAATTCTCCTACTTCTACATCTAGAGGGTTAAAACTATGTTGGAAAGCATCCCAAAAGAGTTCCCAAAGAGGGGGTATAGTGCGTGTTTGATTTGTGGAAAAAAAAATTTTTGCTGAAAATCAGCCATTTTTGGCTTGGCCGGGTATTAGATTTTTTCACGTTTTCAAGTTTTGCGAAAAATCACTTAATTCTCCTACTTCTACATCTAGAGGGTTAAAACTATGTTGGAAAGCATCCCAAAAGAGTTCCCAAAGAGGGGGTATAGTGCGTGTTTGATTTGTGGAAAAAAAAATTTTGGCTGAAAATCAGCCATTTTTGGCTTGGCCGGGTATTAGATTTTTTGACGTTTTTAGGTTTTGCGAAAAATCACTTAATTCTCCTACTTCTACATCTAGAGGGTTAAATCTATGTTGGAAAGCATCCCAAAAGAGTTCCCAAAAAGGGGGTATAGGGCGTGTTTGATTTGTGTAAAAAAAAAATTTTGGCTGAACATCAGCCATTTTTGGCTTGGCCGGGTATTAGATTTTTTGACGTATTCAGGTTTTGCGAAAAATCACTTAATTCTCCTACTTCTACATCTAGAGGGTTAAAACTATGTTGGAAAGCATCCCAAAAGAGTTCCCAAAGAGGGGGTATAGTGCACGTTTGATTTGTGGAAAAAAAAATTTTGGCTGAAAATCAGCCATTTTTGGCTTGGCCGGGTATTAGATTTTTTGACGTTTTTAGGTTTTGCGAAAAATCACTTAATTCTCCTACTTCTACATCTAGAGGGTTAAAACTATGTTGGAAAGCATCCCAGAAGAGTTCCCAAAGAGGGGGTATAGTGCGTGTTTGATTTGTGGAAAAAAAAATTTTGGCTGAAAATCAGCCATTTTTGGCTTGGCCGGGTATTAGATTTTTTGACGTTTTTAGGTTTTGCGAAAAATCACTTAATTCTCCTACTTCTACATCTAGAGGGTTAAAACTATGTTGGAAAGCATCCCAAAAGAGTTCCCAAAAAGGGGGTATAGGGCGTGTTTGATTTGTGTAAAAAAAAAATTTTGGCTGAACATCAGCCATTTTTGGCTTGGCCGGGTATTAGATTTTTTGACGTATTCAGGTTTTGCGAAAAATCACTTAATTCTCCTACTTCTACATCTAGAGGGTTAAACTATGTTGGAAAGCATCCCAAAAGAGTTCCCAAAGAGGGGGTATAGTGCACGTTTGATTTGTGGAAAAAAAAATTTTGGCTGAAAATCAGCCATTTTTGGCTTGGCCGGGTATTAGATTTTTTGACGTTTTTAGGTTTTGCGAAAAATCACTTAATTCTCCTACTTCTACATCTAGAGGGTTAAAACTATGTTGGAAAGCATCCCAAAAGAGTTCCCAAAAAGGGGGTATAGTGCGTGTTTGATTTGTGGAAAAAAAATTTTGGCTGAAAATCAGCCATTTTTGGCTTGGCCGGGTATTAGATTTTTTGACGTTTTCAGGTTTTGCGAAAAATCACTTAATTCTCCTACTTCTACATCTAGAGGGTTAAAACTATGTTGGAAAGCATCCCAAGAGTTCCCAAAGAGTGGGTATAGTGCATGTTTGATTTGTGGAAAAAAATTTTTTGGCTGAAAGTCAGCCATTTTTGGCTTGGCCGGGTATTAGATTTTTTGACGTTTTCAGGTTTTGCGAAAAATCATTTAATTCTCCTACTTCTACATCTAGAGGGTTAAAACTATGTTGGAAAGTATCTCAAAAGAGTTCCCAAAGAGGGGGTATAGTGCGTGTTTGATTTGTGGAAAAAAAAATTTTTGGCTGAAAATCAGCCATTTTTGGCTTGGCCGGGTATTAGATTTTTTGACGTTTTCAGGTTTTGCGAAAAATGACTTAATTCTCCTACTTCTACATCTAGAGGGTTAAAACTATGTTGGAAAGCATCCCAAAAGAGTTCCCAAAGAGTGGGTATAGTGCATGTTTGATTTGTGGAAAAAAAAATTTTGGCTGAAAATCAGCCATTTTTGGCTTGGCCGGGTATTAGATTTTTTGACGTTTTCAGGTTTTGCGAAAAATCACTTAATTCTCCTACTTCTACATCTAGAGGGTTAAAACTATGTTGGAAAGTATCTCAAAAGAGTTCCCAAAGAGGGGGTATAGTGCGTGTTTGATTTGTGGAAAAAAAAAATTTTGGCTGAAAATCAGCCATTTTTGGCTTGGCCGAGTATTAGATTTTTTTGACGTTTTCAGGTTTTGCAAAAAATCACTTAATTCTCCTACTTCTACATCTAGAGGGTTAAAACTATGTTGGAAAGCATCCCAAAAGAGTTCCCAAAGAGGGGGTATAGTGGGTGTTTGATTTGTGTAAAAAAAAATTTTGGCTGAAAATCAGCCATTTTTGGCTTGGCCGGGTATTAGATTTTTTGACATTTTCAGGTTTTGCAAAAAATTACTTAATTCTCCTACTTCTACATCTAGAGGGTTAAAACTATGTTGGAAAGCATCCCAATAGAGTTTCCAAAGAGAGGGTTTAGTGCGTGTTTGATTTCTGGAAAAAAAAAATTTGGGCTGAAAATAAGCCATTTTTGGCTTGGCCGGGTATTAGATTTGTTGACGTTTTCAGGTTTTGCGAAAAGTCACTTAATTCTCCTACTTCTACATCTAGAGGGTTAAAACTATGTTGGAAAGCATCCCAAGAGAGTTCCCAAAGAGGGGGTATAGTGCGTGTTTGATTTGTGTAAAAAAAAAATTTTGGCTGAAAGTCAGCCATTTTTGGCTTGGCCGGGTATTAGATTTTTTGACGTTTTCAGGTTTTGCGAAAAATCACTTAATTCTCCTACTTCTACATCTAGAGGGTTAAAACTATGTTGGAAAGCATCCCAAAAGAGTTCCCAAAGAGGGGGTATAGTGCACGTTTGATTTGTGGAAAAAACATTTTTGGCTGAAAATCAGCCATTTTTGGCTTGGCCGGGTATTAGATTTTTTGACGTTTTCAGGTTTTGCGAAAAATCACTTAATTCTCCTACTTCTACATCTAGAGGGTTAAAACTATGTTGGAAAGCATCCCAAAAGAGTTCCCAAAGAGGGGGTATAGTGCGTGTTTGATTTGTGGAAAAAAAAATTTTGGCTGAAAATCAGCCATTTTTGGCTTGGCCGGGTATTAGATTTTTTGACGTTTTCAAGTTTTGCAAAAAATCACTTAATTCTCCTACTTCTACATCTAGAGGGTTAAAACTATGTTGGAAAGCATCCCGAAAGAGTTCCCAAAGAGGGGGTATAGTGCACGTTTGATTTGTGGAAAAAAAATTTTGGCTGAAAATCAGCCATTTTTGGCTTGGCCGGGTATTAGATTTTTTCACGTTTTCAGGTTTTGCAAAAAATCACTTAATTCTCCTACTTCTACATCTAGAGGGTTAAAACTATGTTGGAAAGCATCCCAAAAGAGTTCCCAAAGAGGGGGTATAGTGCGTGTTTGATTTGTGGAAAAAAATTTTTTGGCTGAAAATCAGCCATTTTTGGCTTGGCCGGGTATTAGATTTTTTGACGTTTTTAGGTTTTGCGAAAAATCACTTAATTCTCCTACTTCTACATCTAGAGGGTTAAAACTATGTTGGAAAGCATCCCAAAAGAGTTCCCAAAGAGGGGGTATAGGGCGTGTTTGATTTGTGTAAAAAAAAAAATTTGGCTGAAAATCAGCCATTTTTGGCTTGGCCGGGTATTAGATTTTTTGACGTTTTCAGGTTTTGCGAAAAATCACTTAATTCTCCTACTTCTACATCTAGAGGGTTAAAACTATGTTGGAAAGCATCCCAAAAGAGTTCCCAAAGAGGGGGTATAGTGCACGTTTGATTTGTGGAAAAAACATTTTTGGCTGAAAATCAGCCATTTTTGGCTTGGCCGGGTATTAGATTTTTTGACGTTTTCAGGTTTTGCGAAAAATCACTTAATTCTCCTACTTCTACATCTAGAGGGTTAAAACTATGTTGGAAAGCATCCCAAAAGAGTTCCCAAAGAGGGGGTATAGTGCGTGTTTGATTTGTGGAAAAAAAAAATTTGGCTGAAAATCAGCCATTTTTGGCTTGGCCGGGTATTAGATTTTTTGACGTTTTCAGGTTTTGCGAAAAATCACTTAATTCTCCTACTTCTACATCTAGAGGGTTAAAACTATGTTGGAAAGCATCCCAAAAGAGTTCCCAAAGAGGGGGTATAGTGCGTGTTTGATTTGTGGAAAAAAAAATTTTGGCTGAAAATCAGCCATTTTTGGCTGGGCCGGGTATTAGATTTTTTGACGTTTTCAGGTTTTGCGAAAAATCACTTAATTCTCCTACTTCTACATCTAGAGGGTTAAAACTATGTTGGAAAGCATCCCAAAAGAGTTCCCAAAGAGGGGGTATAGTGCGTGTTTGATTTGTGGAAAAAAAATTTTTTGCTGAAAATCAGCCATTTTTGGCTTGGCCGGGTATTAGATTTTTTCACGTTTTCAAGTTTTGCGAAAAATCACTTAATTCTCCTACTTCTACATCTAGAGGGTTAAAACTATGTTGGAAAGCATCCCAAAAGAGTTCCCAAAGAGGGGGTATAGTGCGTGTTTGATTTGTGGAAAAAAAAATTTTGGCTGAAAATCAGCCATTTTTGGCTTGGCCGGGTATTAGATTTTTTGACGTTTTTAGGTTTTGCGAAAAATCACTTAATTCTCCTACTTCTACATCTAGAGGGTTAAAACTATGTTGGAAAGCATCCCAAAAGAGTTCCCAAAAAGGGGGTATAGGGCGTGTTTGATTTGTGTAAAAAAAAAATTTTGGCTGAACATCAGCCATTTTTGGCTTGGCCGGGTATTAGATTTTTTGACGTATTCAGGTTTTGCGAAAAATCACTTAATTCTCCTACTTCTACATCTAGAGGGTTAAAACTATGTTGGAAAGCATCCCAAAAGAGTTCCCAAAGAGGGGGTATAGTGCACGTTTGATTTGTGGAAAAAAAATTTTTGGCTGAAAATCAGCCATTTTTGGCTTGGCCGGGTATTAGATTTTTTGACGTTTTTAGGTTTTGCGAAAAATCACTTAATTCTCCTACTTCTACATCTAGAGGGTTAAAACTATGTTGGAAAGCATCCCAGAAGAGTTCCCAAAGAGGGGGTATAGTGCGTGTTTGATTTGTGGAAAAAAATTTTTTGGCTGAAAATCAGCCATTTTTGGCTTGGCCGGGTATTAGATTTTTTGACGTTTTTAGGTTTTGCGAAAAATCACTTAATTCTCCTACTTCTACATCTAGAGGGTTAAAACTATGTTGGAAAGCATCCCAAAAGAGTTCCCAAAAAGGGGGTATAGGGCGTGTTTGATTTGTGTAAAAAAAAAATTTTGGCTGAACATCAGCCATTTTTGGCTTGGCCGGGTATTAGATTTTTTGACGTATTCAGGTTTTGCGAAAAATCACTTAATTCTCCTACTTCTACATCTAGAGGGTTAAAACTATGTTGGAAAGCATCCCAAAAGAGTTCCCAAAAAGGGGGTATAGGGCGTGTTTGATTTGTGTAAAAAAAAAATTTTGGCTGAACATCAGCCATTTTTGGCTTGGCCGGGTATTAGATTTTTTGACGTATTCAGGTTTTGCGAAAAATCACTTAATTCTCCTACTTCTACATCTAGAGGGTTAAACTATGTTGGAAAGCATCCCAAAAGAGTTCCCAAAGAGGGGGTATAGTGCACGTTTGATTTGTGGAAAAAAAAATTTTGGCTGAAAATCAGCCATTTTTGGCTTGGCCGGGTATTAGATTTTTTGACGTTTTTAGGTTTTGCGAAAAATCACTTAATTCTCCTACTTCTACATCTAGAGGGTTAAAACTATGTTGGAAAGCATCCCAAAAGAGTTCCCAAAAAGGGGGTATAGTGCGTGTTTGATTTGTGGAAAAAAAATTTTGGCTGAAAATCAGCCATTTTTGGCTTGGCCGGGTATTAGATTTTTTGACGTTTTCAGGTTTTGCGAAAAATCACTTAATTCTCCTACTTCTACATCTAGAGGGTTAAAACTATGTTGGAAAGCATCCCAAGAGTTCCCAAAGAGTGGGTATAGTGCATGTTTGATTTGTGGAAAAAAATTTTTTGGCTGAAAGTCAGCCATTTTTGGCTTGGCCGGGTATTAGATTTTTTGACGTTTTCAGGTTTTGCGAAAAATCATTTAATTCTCCTACTTCTACATCTAGAGGGTTAAAACTATGTTGGAAAGTATCTCAAAAGAGTTCCCAAAGAGGGGGTATAGTGCGTGTTTGATTTGTGGAAAAAAAAATTTTTGGCTGAAAATCAGCCATTTTTGGCTTGGCCGGGTATTAGATTTTTTGACGTTTTCAGGTTTTGCGAAAAATCACTTAATTCTCCTACTTCTACATCTAGAGGGTTAAAACTATGTTGGAAAGCATCCCAAAAGAGTTCCCAAAGAGTGGGTATAGTGCATGTTTGATTTGTGGAAAAAAAAATTTTGGCTGAAAATCAGCCATTTTTGGCTTGGCCGGGTATTAGATTTTTTGACGTTTTCAGGTTTTGCGAAAAATCACTTAATTCTCCTACTTCTACATCTAGAGGGTTAAAACTATGTTGGAAAGTATCTCAAAAGAGTTCCCAAAGAGGGGGTATAGTGCGTGTTTGATTTGTGGAAAAAAAAAATTTTGGCTGAAAATCAGCCATTTTTGGCTTGGCCGAGTATTAGATTTTTTTGACGTTTTCAGGTTTTGCAAAAAATCACTTAATTCTCCTACTTCTACATCTAGAGGGTTAAAACTATGTTGGAAAGCATCCCAAAAGAGTTCCCAAAGAGGGGGTATAGTGGGTGTTTG
Source organism: Ranitomeya variabilis (assembly GCF_051348905.1). Classification (NCBI taxonomy): domain Eukaryota; kingdom Metazoa; phylum Chordata; class Amphibia; order Anura; family Dendrobatidae; genus Ranitomeya; species Ranitomeya variabilis. Next base: position 708,527,633 of record NC_135233.1, on the reverse strand, counting down.
ATTTGTGTAAAAAAAAATTTTGGCTGAAAATCAGCCATTTTTGGCTTGGCCGGGTATTAGATTTTTTGACATTTTCAGGTTTTGCAAAAAATTACTTAATTCTCCTACTTCTACATCTAGAGGGTTAAAACTATGTTGGAAAGCATCCCAATAGAGTTTCCAAAGAGAGGGTTTAGTGCGTGTTTGATTTCTGGAAAAAAAAAATTTGGGCTGAAAATAAGCCATTTTTGGCTTGGCCGGGTATTAGATTTGTTGACGTTTTCAGGTTTTGCGAAAAGTCACTTAATTCTCCTACTTCTACATCTAGAGGGTTAAAACTATGTTGGAAAGCATCCCAAGAGAGTTCCCAAAGAGGGGGTATAGTGCGTGTTTGATTTGTGGAAAAAAAAAATTGGGCTGAAAATCAGCCATTTTTGGCTTGGCCGGGTATTAGATTTTTTGACGTTTTCAAGTTTTGCGAAAAATCACTTAATTCTCCTACTTCTACATCTAGAGGGTTAAAACTATGTTGGAAAGCATCCCGAAAGAGTTCCCAAAGAGGGGGTATAGTGCACGTTTGATTTGTGGAAAAAAATTTTTGGCTGAAAATCAGCCATTTTTGGCTTGGCCGGGTATTAGATTTTTTCACGTTTTCAGGTTTTGCAAAAAATCACTTAATTCTCCTACTTCTACATCTAGAGGGTTAAAACTATGTTGGAAAGCATCCCAAAAGAGTTCCCAAAGAGGGGGTATAGTGCGTGTTTGATTTGTGGAAAAAAAAATTTTGGCTGAAAATCAGCCATTTTTGGCTTGGCCGGGTATTAGATTTTTTCACGTTTTCAGGTTTTGCAAAAAATCACTTAATTCTCCTACTTCTACATCTAGAGGGTTAAAACTATGTTGGAAAGCATCCCAAAAGTGTTCCCAAAGAGGGGGTATAGTGCATGTTTGATTTGTGGAAAAAAAATTTTTGGCTGAAAATCAGCCATTTTTGGCTTGGCCGGGTATTAGATTTTTTGACGTTTTTAGGTTTTGCGAAAAATCACTTAATTCTCCTACTTCTACATCTAGAGGGTTAAAACTATGTTGGAAAGCATCCCAAAAGAGTTCCCAAAGAGGGGGTATAGGGCGTGTTTGATTTGTGTAAAAAAAAAAATTTGGCTGAAAATCAGCCATTTTTGGCTTGGCCGGGTATTAGATTTTTTGACGTTTTCAGGTTTTGCGAAAAATCACTTAATTCTCCTACTTCTACATCTAGAGGGTTAAAACTATGTTGGAAAGCATCCCAAAAGAGTTCCCAAAGAGGGGGTATAGTGCGTGTTTGATTTGTGGAAAAAAAAATTTTGGCTGAAAATCAGCCATTTTTGGCTTGGCCGGGTATTAGATTTTTTGACGTTTTTAGGTTTTGCGAAAAATCACTTAATTCTCCTACTTCTACATCTAGAGGGTTAAAACTATGTTGGAAAGCATCCCAAAAGAGTTCCCAAAGAGGGGGTATAGGGCGTGTTTGATTTGTGTAAAAAAAAAATTTTGGCTGAAAGTCAGCCATTTTTGGCTTGGCCGGGTATTAGATTTTTTCACGTTTTCAGGTTTTGCAAAAAATCACTTAATTCTCCTACTTCTACATCTAGAGGGTTAAAACTATGTTGGAAAGCATCCCAAAAGAGTTCCCAAAGAGGGGGTATAGTGCGTGTTTGATTTGTGGAAAAAAAAATTTTGGCTGAAAATCAGCCATTTTTGGCTTGGCCGGGTATTAGATTTTTTGACGTTTTTAGGTTTTGCGAAAAATCACTTAATTCTCCTACTTCTACATCTAGAGGGTTAAAACTATGTTGGAAAGCATCCCAAAAGAGTTCCCAAAGAGGGGGTATAGGGCGTGTTTGATTTGTGTAAAAAAAAAATTTTGGCTGAAAGTCAGCCATTTTTGGCTTGGCCGGGTATTAGATTTTTTGACGTTTTCAGGTTTTGCGAAAAATCACTTAATTCTCCTACTTCTACATCTAGAGGGTTAAAACTATGTTGGAAAGCATCCCAAAAGAGTTCCCAAAGAGGGGGTATAGTGCACGTTTGATTTGTGGAAAAAACATTTTTGGCTGAAAATCAGCCATTTTTGGCTTGGCCGGGTATTAGATTTTTTGACGTTTTCAGGTTTTGCGAAAAATCACTTAATTCTCCTACTTCTACATCTAGAGGGTTAAAACTATGTTGGAAAGCATCCCAAAAGAGTTCCCAAAGAGGGGGTATAGTGCGTGTTTGATTTGTGGAAAAAAAAATTTTGGCTGAAAATCAGCCATTTTTGGCTTGGCCGGGTATTAGATTTTTTGACGTTTTCAAGTTTTGCGAAAAATCACTTAATTCTCCTACTTCTACATCTAGAGGGTTAAAACTATGTTGGAAAGCATCCCGAAAGAGTTCCCAAAGAGGGGGTATAGTGCACGTTTGATTTGTGGAAAAAATTTTTTGGCTGAAAATCAGCCATTTTTGGCTTGGCCGGGTATTAGATTTTTTCACGTTTTCAGGTTTTGCAAAAAATCACTTAATTCTCCTACTTCTACATCTAGAGGGTTAAAACTATGTTGGAAAGCATCCCAAAAGAGTTCCCAAAGAGGGGGTATAGTGCGTGTTTGATTTGTGGAAAAAAAAATTTTGGCTGAAAATCAGCCATTTTTGGCTTGGCCGGGTATTAGATTTTTTGACGTTTTTAGGTTTTGCGAAAAATCACTTAATTCTCCTACTTCTACATCTAGAGGGCTAAAACTATGTTGGAAAGCATCCCAAAAGAGTTCCCAAAGAGGGGGTATAGGGCGTGTTTGATTTGTGTAAAAAAAAAAATTTGGCTGAAAATCAGCCATTTTTGGCTTGGCCGGGTATTAGATTTTTTGACGTTTTCAGGTTTTGCGAAAAATCACTTAATTCTCCTACTTCTACATCTAGAGGGTTAAAACTATGTTGGAAAGCATCCCAAAAGAGTTCCCAAAGAGGGGGTATAGTGCGTGTTTGATTTGTGGAAAAAAAAATTTTGGCTGAAAATCAGCCATTTTTGGCTTGGCCGGGTATTAGATTTTTTGACGTTTTTAGGTTTTGCGAAAAATCACTTAATTCTCCTACTTCTACATCTAGAGGGTTAAAACTATGTTGGAAAGCATCCCAAAAGAGTTCCCAAAGAGGGGGTATAGGGCGTGTTTGATTTGTGTAAAAAAAAAATTTTGGCTGAAAGTCAGCCATTTTTGGCTTGGCCGGGTATTAGATTTTTTGACGTTTTCAGGTCTTGCGAAAAATCACTTAATTCTCCTACTTCTACATCTAGAGGGTTAAAACTATGTTGGAAAGCATCCCAAAAGAGTTCCCAAAGAGGGGGTATAGTGCACGTTTGATTTGTGGAAAAAACATTTTTGGCTGAAAATCAGCCATTTTTGGCTTGGCCGGGTATTAGATTTTTTGACGTTTTCAGGTTTTGCGAAAAATCACTTAATTCTCCTACTTCTACATCTAGAGGGTTAAAACTATGTTGGAAAGCATCCCAAAAGAGTTCCCAAAGAGGGGGTATAGTGCGTGTTTGATTTGTGGAAAAAAAAATTTTGGCTGAAAATCAGCCATTTTTGGCTTGGCCGGGTATTAGATTTTTTGACGTTTTCAGGTTTTGCGAAAAATCACTTAATTCTCCTACTTCTACATCTAGAGGGTTAAACTATGTTGGAAAGCATCCCAAAAGAGTTCCCAAAGAGGGGGTATAGTGCACGTTTGATTTGTGGAAAAAAAAATTTTGGCTGAAAATCAGCCATTTTTGGCTTGGCCGGGTATTAGATTTTTTGACGTTTTTAGGTTTTGCGAAAAATCACTTAATTCTCCTACTTCTACATCTAGAGGGTTAAAACTATGTTGGAAAGCATCCCAAAAGAGTTCCCAAAAAGGGGGTATAGTGCGTGTTTGATTTGTGGAAAAAAAATTTTGGCTGAAAATCAGCCATTTTTGGCTTGGCCGGGTATTAGATTTTTTGACGTTTTCAGGTTTTGCGAAAAATCACTTAATTCTCCTACTTCTACATCTAGAGGGTTAAAACTATGTTGGAAAGCATCCCAAGAGTTCCCAAAGAGTGGGTATAGTGCATGTTTGATTTGTGGAAAAAAATTTTTTGGCTGAAAGTCAGCCATTTTTGGCTTGGCCGGGTATTAGATTTTTTGACGTTTTCAAGTTTTGCGAAAAATCACTTAATTCTCCTACTTCTACATCTAGAGGGTTAAAACTATGTTGGAAAGCATCCCAAAAGAGTTCCCAAAGAGGGGGTATAGTGCGTGTTTGATTTGTGGAAAAAAAAATTTTGGCTGAAAATCAGCCATTTTTGGCTTGGCCGGGTATTAGATTTTTTGACGTTTTTAGGTTTTGCGAAAAATCACTTAATTCTCCTACTTCTACATCTAGAGGGTTAAAACTATGTTGGAAAGCATCCCAAAAGAGTTCCCAAAAAGGGGGTATAGGGCGTGTTTGATTTGTGTAAAAAAAAAATTTTGGCTGAACATCAGCCATTTTTGGCTTGGCCGGGTATTAGATTTTTTGACGTATTCAGGTTTTGCGAAAAATCACTTAATTCTCCTACTTCTACATCTAGAGGGTTAAAACTATGTTGGAAAGCATCCCAAAAGAGTTCCCAAAGAGGGGGTATAGTGCACGTTTGATTTGTGGAAAAAAAAATTTTGGCTGAAAATCAGCCATTTTTGGCTTGGCCGGGTATTAGATTTTTTGACGTTTTTAGGTTTTGCGAAAAATCACTTAATTCTCCTACTTCTACATCTAGAGGGTTAAAACTATGTTGGAAAGCATCCCAGAAGAGTTCCCAAAGAGGGGGTATAGTGCGTGTTTGATTTGTGGAAAAAAAAATTTTGGCTGAAAATCAGCCATTTTTGGCTTGGCCGGGTATTAGATTTTTTGACGTTTTTAGGTTTTGCGAAAAATCACTTAATTCTCCTACTTCTACATCTAGAGGGTTAAAACTATGTTGGAAAGCATCCCAAAAGAGTTCCCAAAAAGGGGGTATAGGGCGTGTTTGATTTGTGTAAAAAAAAAATTTTGGCTGAACATCAGCCATTTTTGGCTTGGCCGGGTATTAGATTTTTTGACGTATTCAGGTTTTGCGAAAAATCACTTAATTCTCCTACTTCTACATCTAGAGGGTTAAAACTATGTTGGAAAGCATCCCAAAAGAGTTCCCAAAAAGGGGGTATAGGGCGTGTTTGATTTGTGTAAAAAAAAAATTTTGGCTGAACATCAGCCATTTTTGGCTTGGCCGGGTATTAGATTTTTTGACGTATTCAGGTTTTGCGAAAAATCACTTAATTCTCCTACTTCTACATCTAGAGGGTTAAACTATGTTGGAAAGCATCCCAAAAGAGTTCCCAAAGAGGGGGTATAGTGCACGTTTGATTTGTGGAAAAAAAAATTTTGGCTGAAAATCAGCCATTTTTGGCTTGGCCGGGTATTAGATTTTTTTACGTTTTTAGGTTTTGCGAAAAATCACTTAATTCTCCTACTTCTACATCTAGAGGGTTAAAACTATGTTGGAAAGCATCCCAAAAGAGTTCCCAAAAAGGGGGTATAGTGCGTGTTTGATTTGTTGAAAAAAAATTTTGGCTGAAAATCAGCCATTTTTGGCTTGGCCGGGTATTAGATTTTTTGACGTTTTCAGGTTTTGCGAAAAATCACTTAATTCTCCTACTTCTACATCTAGAGGGTTAAAACTATGTTGGAAAGCATCCCAAGAGTTCCCAAAGAGTGGGTATAGTGCATGTTTGATTTGTGGAAAAAAATTTTTTGGCTGAAAGTCAGCCATTTTTGGCTTGGCCGGGTATTAGATTTTTTGACGTTTTCAGGTTTTGCGAAAAATCATTTAATTCTCCTACTTCTACATCTAGAGGGTTAAAACTATGTTGGAAAGTATCTCAAAAGAGTTCCCAAAGAGGGGGTATAGTGCGTGTTTGATTTGTGGAAAAAAAAATTTTTGGCTGAAAATCAGCCATTTTTGGCTTGGCCGGGTATTAGATTTTTTGACGTTTTCAGGTTTTGCGAAAAATCACTTAATTCTCCTACTTCTACATCTAGAGGGTTAAAACTATGTTGGAAAGCATCCCAAAAGAGTTCCCAAAGAGTGGGTATAGTGCATGTTTGATTTGTGGAAAAAAAAATTTTGGCTGAAAATCAGCCATTTTTGGCTTGGCCGGGTATTAGATTTTTTGACGTTTTCAGGTTTTGCGAAAAATCACTTAATTCTCCTACTTCTACATCTAGAGGGTTAAAACTATGTTGGAAAGTATCTCAAAAGAGTTCCCAAAGAGGGGGTATAGTGCGTGTTTGATTTGTGGAAAAAAAAATTTTTGGCTGAAAATCAGCCATTTTTGGCTTGGCCGAGTATTAGATTTTTTTGACGTTTTCAGGTTTTGCAAAAAATCACTTAATTCTCCTACTTCTACATCTAGAGGGTTAAAACTATGTTGGAAAGCATCCCAAAAGAGTTCCCAAAGAGGGGGTATAGTGGGTGTTTGATTTGTGTAAAAAAAAATTTTGGCTGAAAATCAGCCATTTTTGGCTTGGCCGGGTATTAGATTTTTTGACATTTTCAGGTTTTGCAAAAAATTACTTAATTCTCCTACTTCTACATCTAGAGGGTTAAAACTATGTTGGAAAGCATCCCAATAGAGTTTCCAAAGAGAGGGTTTAGTGCGTGTTTGATTTCTGGAAAAAAAAAATTTGGGCTGAAAATAAGCCATTTTTGGCTTGGCCGGGTATTAGATTTGTTGACGTTTTCAGGTTTTGCGAAAAGTCACTTAATTCTCCTACTTCTACATCTAGAGGGTTAAAACTATGTTGGAAAGCATCCCAAGAGAGTTCCCAAAGAGGGGGTATAGTGCGTGTTTGATTTGTGGAAAAAAAAAATTGGGCTGAAAATCAGCCATTTTTGGCTTGGCCGGGTATTAGATTTTTTGACGTTTTCAAGTTTTGCGAAAAATCACTTAATTCTCCTACTTCTACATCTAGAGGGTTAAAACTATGTTGGAAAGCATCCCGAAAGAGTTCCCAAAGAGGGGGTATAGTGCACGTTTGATTTGTGGAAAAAAAATTTTGGCTGAAAATCAGCCATTTTTGGCTTGGCCGGGTATTAGATTTTTTCACGTTTTCAGGTTTTGCAAAAAATCACTTAATTCTCCTACTTCTACATCTAGAGGGTTAAAACTATGTTGGAAAGCATCCCAAAAGAGTTCCCAAAGAGGGGGTATAGTGCGTGTTTGATTTGTGGAAAAAAAAATTTTGGCTGAAAATCAGCCATTTTTGGCTTGGCCGGGTATTAGATTTTTTCACGTTTTCAGGTTTTGCAAAAAATCACTTAATTCTCCTACTTCTACATCTAGAGGGTTAAAACTATGTTGGAAAGCATCCCAAAAGAGTTCCCAAAGAGGGGGTATAGTGCATGTTTGATTTGTGGAAAAAAAATTTTTGGCTGAAAATCAGCCATTTTTGGCTTGGCCGGGTATTAGATTTTTTGACGTTTTTAGGTTTTGCGAAAAATCACTTAATTCTCCTACTTCTACATCTAGAGGGTTAAAACTATGTTGGAAAGCATCCCAAAAGAGTTCCCAAAGAGGGGGTATAGGGCGTGTTTGATTTGTGTAAAAAAAAAAATTTGGCTGAAAATCAGCCATTTTTGGCTTGGCCGGGTATTAGATTTTTTGACGTTTTCAGGTTTTGCGAAAAATCACTTAATTCTCCTACTTCTACATCTAGAGGGTTAAAACTATGTTGGAAAGCATCCCAAAAGAGTTCCCAAAGAGGGGGTATAGTGCGTGTTTGATTTGTGGAAAAAAAAATTTTGGCTGAAAATCAGCCATTTTTGGCTTGGCCGGGTATTAGATTTTTTGACGTTTTTAGGTTTTGCGAAAAATCACTTAATTCTCCTACTTCTACATCTAGAGGGTTAAAACTATGTTGGAAAGCATCCCAAAAGAGTTCCCAAAGAGGGGGTATAGGGCGTGTTTGATTTGTGTAAAAAAAAAATTTTGGCTGAAAGTCAGCCATTTTTGGCTTGGCCGGGTATTAGATTTTTTCACGTTTTCAGGTTTTGCAAAAAATCACTTAATTCTCCTACTTCTACATCTAGAGGGTTAAAACTATGTTGGAAAGCATCCCAAAAGAGTTCCCAAAGAGGGGGTATAGTGCGTGTTTGATTTGTGGAAAAAAAAATTTTGGCTGAAAATCAGCCATTTTTGGCTTGGCCGGGTATTAGATTTTTTGACGTTTTTAGGTTTTGCGAAAAATCACTTAATTCTCCTACTTCTACATCTAGAGGGTTAAAACTATGTTGGAAAGCATCCCAAAAGAGTTCCCAAAGAGGGGGTATAGGGCGTGTTTGATTTGTGTAAAAAAAAAATTTTGGCTGAAAGTCAGCCATTTTTGGCTTGGCCGGGTATTAGATTTTTTGACGTTTTCAGGTTTTGCGAAAAATCACTTAATTCTCCTACTTCTACATCTAGAGGGTTAAAACTATGTTGGAAAGCATCCCAAAAGAGTTCCCAAAGAGGGGGTATAGTGCACGTTTGATTTGTGGAAAAAACATTTTTGGCTGAAAATCAGCCATTTTTGGCTTGGCCGGGTATTAGATTTTTTGACGTTTTCAGGTTTTGCGAAAAATCACTTAATTCTCCTACTTCTACATCTAGAGGGTTAAAACTATGTTGGAAAGCATCCCAAAAGAGTTCCCAAAGAGGGGGTATAGTGCGTGTTTGATTTGTGGAAAAAAAAATTTTGGCTGAAAATCAGCCATTTTTGGCTTGGCCGGGTATTAGATTTTTTGACGTTTTCAAGTTTTGCGAAAAATCACTTAATTCTCCTACTTCTACATCTAGAGGGTTAAAACTATGTTGGAAAGCATCCCGAAAGAGTTCCCAAAGAGGGGGTATAGTGCACGTTTGATTTGTGGAAAAAAAATTTTGGCTGAAAATCAGCCATTTTTGGCTTGGCCGGGTATTAGATTTTTTCACGTTTTCAGGTTTTGCAAAAAATCACTTAATTCTCCTACTTCTACATCTAGAGGGTTAAAACTATGTTGGAAAGCATCCCAAAAGAGTTCCCAAAGAGGGGGTATAGTGCGTGTTTGATTTGTGGAAAAAAAAATTTTGGCTGAAAATCAGCCATTTTTGGCTTGGCCGGGTATTAGATTTTTTGACGTTTTTAGGTTTTGCGAAAAATCACTTAATTCTCCTACTTCTACATCTAGAGGGTTAAAACTATGTTGGAAAGCATCCCAAAAGAGTTCCCAAAGAGGGGGTATAGGGCGTGTTTGATTTGTGTAAAAAAAAAAATTTGGCTGAAAATCAGCCATTTTTGGCTTGGCCGGGTATTAGATTTTTTGACGTTTTCAGGTTTTGCGAAAAATCACTTAATTCTCCTACTTCTACATCTAGAGGGTTAAAACTATGTTGGAAAGCATCCCAAAAGAGTTCCCAAAGAGGGGGTATAGTGCGTGTTTGATTTGTGGAAAAAAAAATTTTGGCTGAAAATCAGCCATTTTTGGCTTGGCCGGGTATTAGATTTTTTGACGTTTTTAGGTTTTGCGAAAAATCACTTAATTCTCCTACTTCTACATCTAGAGGGTTAAAACTATGTTGGAAAGCATCCCAAAAGAGTTCCCAAAGAGGGGGTATAGGGCGTGTTTGATTTGTGTAAAAAAAAAATTTTGGCTGAAAGTCAGCCATTTTTGGCTTGGCCGGGTATTAGATTTTTTGACGTTTTCAGGTCTTGCGAAAAATCACTTAATTCTCCTACTTCTACATCTAGAGGGTTAAAACTATGTTGGAAAGCATCCCAAAAGAGTTCCCAAAGAGGGGGTATAGTGCACGTTTGATTTGTGGAAAAAACATTTTTGGCTGAAAATCAGCCATTTTTGGCTTGGCCGGGTATTAGATTTTTTGACGTTTTCAGGTTTTGCGAAAAATCACTTAATTCTCCTACTTCTACATCTAGAGGGTTAAAACTATGTTGGAAAGCATCCCAAAAGAGTTCCCAAAGAGGGGGTATAGTGCGTGTTTGATTTGTGGAAAAAAAAATTTTGGCTGAAAATCAGCCATTTTTGGCTTGGCCGGGTATTAGATTTTTTGACGTTTTCAGGTTTTGCGAAAAATCACTTAATTCTCCTACTTCTACATCTAGAGGGTTAAACTATGTTGGAAAGCATCCCAAAAGAGTTCCCAAAGAGGGGGTATAGTGCACGTTTGATTTGTGGAAAAAAAAATTTTGGCTGAAAATCAGCCATTTTTGGCTTGGCCGGGTATTAGATTTTTTGACGTTTTTAGGTTTTGCGAAAAATCACTTAATTCTCCTACTTCTACATCTAGAGGGTTAAAACTATGTTGGAAAGCATCCCAAAAGAGTTCCCAAAAAGGGGGTATAGTGCGTGTTTGATTTGTGGAAAAAAAATTTTGGCTGAAAATCAGCCATTTTTGGCTTGGCCGGGTATTAGATTTTTTGACGTTTTCAGGTTTTGCGAAAAATCACTTAATTCTCCTACTTCTACATCTAGAGGGTTAAAACTATGTTGGAAAGCATCCCAAGAGTTCCCAAAGAGTGGGTATAGTGCATGTTTGATTTGTGGAAAAAATTTTTTTGGCTGAAAGTCAGCCATTTTTGGCTTGGCCGGGTATTAGATTTTTTGACGTTTTCAGGTTTTGCGAAAAATCATTTAATTCTCCTACTTCTACATCTAGAGGGTTAAAACTATGTTGGAAAGCATCCCAAAAGAGTTCCCAAAGAGTGGGTATAGTGCATGTTTGATTTGTGGAAAAAAAAATTTTGGCTGAAAATCAGCCATTTTTGGCTTGGCCGGGTATTAGATTTTTTGACGTTTTCAGGTTTTGCGAAAAATCACTTAATTCTCCTACTTCTACATCTAGAGGGTTAAAACTATGTTGGAAAGTATCTCAAAAGAGTTCCCAAAGAGGGGGTATAGTGCGTGTTTGATTTGTGGAAAAAAAAAATTTTGGCTGAAAATCAGCCATTTTTGGCTTGGCCGAGTATTAGATTTTTTTGACGTTTTCAGGTTTTGCAAAAAATCACTTAATTCTCCTACTTCTACATCTAGAGGGTTAAAACTATGTTGGAAAGCATCCCAAAAGAGTTCCCAAAGAGGGGGTATAGTGGGTGTTTGATTTGTGTAAAAAAAAATTTTGGCTGAAAATCAGCCATTTTTGGCTTGGCCGGGTATTAGATTTTTTGACATTTTCAGGTTTTGCAAAAAATTACTTAATTCTCCTACTTCTACATCTAGAGGGTTAAAACTATGTTGGAAAGCATCCCAATAGAGTTTCCAAAGAGAGGGTTTAGTGCGTGTTTGATTTCTGGAAAAAAAAAATTTGGGCTGAAAATAAGCCATTTTTGGCTTGGCCGGGTATTAGATTTGTTGACGTTTTCAGGTTTTGCGAAAAGTCACTTAATTCTCCTACTTCTACATCTAGAGGGTTAAAACTATGTTGGAAAGCATCCCAAGAGAGTTCCCAAAGAGGGGGTATAGTGCGTGTTTGATTTGTGGAAAAAAAAAATTGGGCTGAAAATCAGCCATTTTTGGCTTGGCCGGGTATTAGATTTTTTGACGTTTTCAAGTTTTGCGAAAAATCACTTAATTCTCCTACTTCTACATCTAGAGGGTTAAAACTATGTTGGAAAGCATCCCGAAAGAGTTCCCAAAGAGGGGGTATAGTGCACGTTTGATTTGTGGAAAAAAATTTTTGGCTGAAAATCAGCCATTTTTGGCTTGGCCGGGTATTAGATTTTTTCACGTTTTCAGGTTTTGCAAAAAATCACTTAATTCTCCTACTTCTACATCTAGAGGGTTAAAACTATGTTGGAAAGCATCCCAAAAGAGTTCCCAAAGAGGGGGTATAGTGCGTGTTTGATTTGTGGAAAAAAAAATTTTGGCTGAAAATCAGCCATTTTTGGCTTGGCCGGGTATTAGATTTTTTCACGTTTTCAGGTTTTGCAAAAAATCACTTAATTCTCCTACTTCTACATCTAGAGGGTTAAAACTATGTTGGAAAGCATCCCAAAAGAGTTCCCAAAGAGGGGGTATAGTGCATGTTTGATTTGTGGAAAAAAAATTTTTGGCTGAAAATCAGCCATTTTTGGCTTGGCCGGGTATTAGATTTTTTGACGTTTTTAGGTTTTGCGAAAAATCACTTAATTCTCCTACTTCTACATCTAGAGGGTTAAAACTATGTTGGAAAGCATCCCAAAAGAGTTCCCAAAGAGGGGGTATAGGGCGTGTTTGATTTGTGTAAAAAAAAAAATTTGGCTGAAAATCAGCCATTTTTGGCTTGGCCGGGTATTAGATTTTTTGACGTTTTCAGGTTTTGCGAAAAATCACTTAATTCTCCTACTTCTACATCTAGAGGGTTAAAACTATGTTGGAAAGCATCCCAAAAGAGTTCCCAAAGAGGGGGTATAGTGCGTGTTTGATTTGTGGAAAAAAAAATTTTGGCTGAAAATCAGCCATTTTTGGCTTGGCCGGGTATTAGATTTTTTGACGTTTTTAGGTTTTGCGAAAAATCACTTAATTCTCCTACTTCTACATCTAGAGGGTTAAAACTATGTTGGAAAGCATCCCAAAAGAGTTCCCAAAGAGGGGGTATAGGGCGTGTTTGATTTGTGTAAAAAAAAAATTTTGGCTGAAAGTCAGCCATTTTTGGCTTGGCCGGGTATTAGATTTTTTCACGTTTTCAGGTTTTGCAAAAAATCACTTAATTCTCCTACTTCTACATCTAGAGGGTTAAAACTATGTTGGAAAGCATCCCAAAAGAGTTCCCAAAGAGGGGGTATAGTGCGTGTTTGATTTGTGGAAAAAAAAATTTTGGCTGAAAATCAGCCATTTTTGGCTTGGCCGGGTATTAGATTTTTTGACGTTTTTAGGTTTTGCGAAAAATCACTTAATTCTCCTACTTCTACATCTAGAGGGTTAAAACTATGTTGGAAAGCATCCCAAAAGAGTTCCCAAAGAGGGGGTATAGGGCGTGTTTGATTTGTGTAAAAAAAAAATTTTGGCTGAAAGTCAGCCATTTTTGGCTTGGCCGGGTATTAGATTTTTTGACGTTTTCAGGTTTTGCGAAAAATCACTTAATTCTCCTACTTCTACATCTAGAGGGTTAAAACTATGTTGGAAAGCATCCCAAAAGAGTTCCCAAAGAGGGGGTATAGTGCACGTTTGATTTGTGGAAAAAACATTTTTGGCTGAAAATCAGCCATTTTTGGCTTGGCCGGGTATTAGATTTTTTGACGTTTTCAGGTTTTGCGAAAAATCACTTAATTCTCCTACTTCTACATCTAGAGGGTTAAAACTATGTTGGAAAGCATCCCAAAAGAGTTCCCAAAGAGGGGGTATAGTGCGTGTTTGATTTGTGGAAAAAAAAATTTTGGCTGAAAATCAGCCATTTTTGGCTTGGCCGGGTATTAGATTTTTTGACGTTTTCAAGTTTTGCGAAAAATCACTTAATTCTCCTACTTCTACATCTAGAGGGTTAAAACTATGTTGGAAAGCATCCCGAAAGAGTTCCCAAAGAGGGGGTATAGTGCACGTTTGATTTGTGGAAAAAAAATTTTGGCTGAAAATCAGCCATTTTTGGCTTGGCCGGGTATTAGATTTTTTCACGTTTTCAGGTTTTGCAAAAAATCACTTAATTCTCCTACTTCTACATCTAGAGGGTTAAAACTATGTTGGAAAGCATCCCAAAAGAGTTCCCAAAGAGGGGGTATAGTGCGTGTTTGATTTGTGGAAAAAAAAATTTTGGCTGAAAATCAGCCATTTTTGGCTTGGCCGGGTATTAGATTTTTTGACGTTTTTAGGTTTTGCGAAAAATCACTTAATTCTCCTACTTCTACATCTAGAGGGTTAAAACTATGTTGGAAAGCATCCCAAAAGAGTTCCCAAAGAGGGGGTATAGGGCGTGTTTGATTTGTGTAAAAAAAAAAATTTGGCTGAAAATCAGCCATTTTTGGCTTGGCCGGGTATTAGATTTTTTGACGTTTTCAGGTTTTGCGAAAAATCACTTAATTCTCCTACTTCTACATCTAGAGGGTTAAAACTATGTTGGAAAGCATCCCAAAAGAGTTCCCAAAGAGGGGGTATAGTGCGTGTTTGATTTGTGGAAAAAAAAATTTTGGCTGAAAATCAGCCATTTTTGGCTTGGCCGGGTATTAGATTTTTTGACGTTTTCAAGTTTTGCGAAAAATCACTTAATTCTCCTACTTCTACATCTAGAGGGTTAAAACTATGTTGGAAAGCATCCCGAAAGAGTTCCCAAAGAGGGGGTATAGTGCACGTTTGATTTGTGGAAAAAAAATTTTGGCTGAAAATCAGCCATTTTTGGCTTGGCCGGGTATTAGATTTTTTCACGTTTTCAGGTTTTGCAAAAAATCACTTAATTCTCCTACTTCTACATCTAGAGGGTTAAAACTATGTTGGAAAGCATCCCAAAAGAGTTCCCAAAGAGGGGGTATAGTGCGTGTTTGATTTGTGGGAAAAAATTTTTTGGCTGAAAATCAGCCATTTTTGGCTTGGCCGGGTATTAGATTTTTTGATGTTTTTAGGTTATGCGAGAAATCACTTAATTCTCCTACTTCTACATCTAGAAGGTTAAAACTATGTTGGAAAGCATCCCAAAAGAGTTCCCAAAGAGGGGGTATAGTGCGTGTTTGATTTGTGTAAAAAAAAAATTTTGGCTGAAAATCAGCCATTTTTGGCTTGGCCGGGTATTAGATTTTTTGACGTTTTCAGGTTTTGCGAAAAATCACTTAATTCTCCTACTTCTACATCTAGAGGGTTAAAACTATGTTGGAAAGCATCCCAAAAGAGTTCCCAAAGAGGGGGTATAGTGCACGTTTGATTTGTGTAAAAAAAAAATTTGGCTGAAAATCAGCCATTTTTGGATTGGCCGGTTATTAGATTTTTTGACGTTTTCAGGTTTTGCGAAGTCACTTAATTCTCCTACTTCTACATCAAGGGGGTTAAAACTATGTTGGAAAGCTTCCCAAAAGAGTTCCCAAAGAGGGGGTATAGTGCATGTTTGAATTGTGGAAAAAAAAAATTGGCTGGAAATCAGCCATTTTTGGCTTGGCCGGGTATTAGATTTTTTGACGTTTTCAGGTTTTGCTAAAAATCACTTAATTCTCCTACTTCTACATCAAGGGGGTTAAAACTATGTTGGAAAGCATCCCAAAAGAGTTCCCAAAGAGGGGGTGTAGTGCACGTTTGATTTGTGGAAAAAAATTTTTTAGCTGAAAATCAGCCATTTTTGGCTTGGCCGGGTATTAGATTTTTTGATGTTTTTAGGTTATGCGAGAAATCACTTAATTCTCCTACTTCTACATCTAGAAGGTTAAAACTATGTTGGAAAGCATCCCAAAAGAGTTCCCAAAGAGGGGGTATAGTGCGTGTTTCATTTGTGTAAAAAAAAAATTTTGGCTGAAAATCAGCCATTTTTGGCTTGGCCGGGTATTAGATTTTTTGACGTTTTCAGGTTTTGCGAAAAATCACTTAATTCTCCTACTTCTACATCTAGAGGGTTAAAACTATGTTGGAAAGCATCCCAAAAGAGTTCCCAAAGAGGGGAACGTTTGATTTGTGTAAAAAAAAAATTTGGCTGAAAATCAGCCATTTTTGGCTTGGCCGGTTATTAGATTTTTTGACGTTTTCAGGTTTTGCGAAGTCACTTAATTCTCCTACTTCTACATCAAGGGGGTTAAAACTATGTTGGAAAGTTTCCCAAAAGAGTTCCCAAAGAGGGGGTATAGTGCATGTTTGAATTGTGGAAAAAAAAATTGGCTGGAAATCAGCCATTTTTGGCTTGGCCGGGTATTAGATTTTTTGACGTTTTCAGGTTTTGCTAAAAATCACTTAATTCTCCTACTTCTACATCAAGGGGGTTAAAACTATGTTGGAAAGCATCCCAAAAGAGTTCCCAAAGAGGGGGTATAGTGCACGTTTGATTTGTGGAAAAAAATTTTTTGGCTGAAAATCAGCCATTTTTGGCTTGGCCGGGTATTAGATTTTTTGACGTTTTCAGGTTTTGCGAAAAATCACTTAATTCTCCTACTTCTACATCTAGAGGGTTAAAACTATGTTGGAAAGCATCCCAAAAGAGTTCCCAAAGAGGGGGTATAGTGCACGTTTGATTTGTGTAAAAAAAATTTTTAGCTGAAAATCAGCCATTTTTGGCTTGGCCGGGTATTAGATTTTTTGACGTTTTTAGGTTATGCGAGAAATCACTTAATTCTCCTACTTCTACATCTAGAGGGTTAAAACTATGTTGGAAAGCATCCCAAAAGAGTTCCCAAAGAGGGGGTATAGTGCGTGTTTGATTTGTGGAAAAAAAAATTTTGGCTGAAAATCAGCCATTTTTGGCTTGGCCGGGTATTAGATTTTTTGACGTTTTCAGGTTTTGCGAAAAATCACTTAATTCTCCTACTTCTACATCTAGAGGGTTAAAACTATGTTGGAAAGCATCCCAAAAGAGTTCCCAAAGAGGGGGTATAGTGCACGTTTGATTTGTGGAAAAAAAATTTTGGCTGAAAATCAGCCATTTTTGGCTTGGCCGGGTATTAGATTTTTTGACGTTTTCAGGTTTTGCAAAAAATCACTTAATTCTCCTACTTCTACATCTAGAGGGTTAAAACTATGTTGGAAAGCATCCCAAAAGAGTTCCCAAAGAGGGGGTATAGTGCGTGTTTGATTTGTGTAAAAAAAATTTTTAGCTGAAAATCAGCCATTTTTGGCTTGGCCGGGTATTAGATTTTTTGATGTTTTTAGGTTATGCGAGAAATCACTTAATTCTCCTACTTCTACATCTAGAAGGTTAAAACTATGTTGGAAAGCATCCCAAAAGAGTTCCCAAAGAGTGGGTATAGTGTGTGATTGATTTGTGTAAAAAAAAAATTTTGGCTGAAAATCAGCCATTTTTGGCTTGGCCGGGTATTAGATTTTTTGACGTTTTCAGGTTTTGCGAAAAATCACTTAATTCTCCTACTTCTACATCTAGAGGGTTAAAACTATGTTGGAAAGCATCCCAAAAGAGTTCCCAAAGAGGGGGTATAGTGCACGTTTGATTTGTGTAAAAAAAAAATTTGGCTGAAAATCAGCCATTTTTGGATTGGCCGGTTATTAGATTTTTTGACGTTTTCAGGTTTTGCGAAGTCACTTAATTCTCCTACTTCTACATCAAGGGGGTTAAAACTATGTTGGAAAGCTTCCCAAAAGAGTTCCCAAAGAGGGGGTATAGTGCATGTTTGAATTGTGGAAAAAAAAAATTGGCTGGAAATCAGCCATTTTTGGCTTGGCCGGGTATTAGATTTTTTGACGTTTTCAGGTTTTGCGAAAAATCACTTAATTCTCCTACTTCTACATCAAGGGGGTTAAAACTATGTTGGAAAGCATCCCAAAAGAGTTCCCAAAGAGGGGGTATAGTGCACGTTTGATTTGTGGAAAAAAATTTTTTAGCTGAAAATCAGCCATTTTTGGCTTGGCCGGGTATTAGATTTTTTGATGTTTTTAGGTTATGCGAGAAATCACTTAATTCTCCTACTTCTACATCTAGAAGGTTAAAACTATGTTGGAAAGCATCCCAAAAGAGTTCCCAAAGAGGGGGTATAGTGCGTGTTTCATTTGTGTAAAAAAAAAATTTTGGCTGAAAATCAGCCATTTTTGGCTTGGCCGGGTATTAGATTTTTTGACGTTTTCAGGTTTTGCGAAAAATCACTTAATTCTCCTACTTCTACATCTAGAGGGTTAAAACTATGTTGGAAAGCATCCCAAAAGAGTTCCCAAAGAGGGGGTATAGTGCACGTTTGATTTGTGTAAAAAAAAAATTTGGCTGAAAATCAGCCATTTTTGGCTTGGCCGGTTATTAGATTTTTTGACGTTTTCAGGTTTTGCGAAGTCACTTAATTCTCCTACTTCTACATCAAGGGGGTTAAAACTATGTTGGAAAGCTTCCCAAAAGAGTTCCCAAAGAGGGGGTATAGTGCATGTTTGAATTGTGGAAAAAAAAAATTGGCTGGAAATCAGCCATTTTTGGCTTGGCCGGGTATTAGATTTTTTGACGTTTTCAGGTTTTGCTAAAAATCACTTAATTCTCCTACTTCTACATCAAGGGGGTTAAAACTATGTTGGAAAGCATCCCAAAAGAGTTCCCAAAGAGGGGGTATAGTGCACGTTTGATTTGTGGAAAAAAAATTTTTGGCTGAAAATCAGCCATTTTTGGCTTGGCCGGGTATTAGATTTTTTGACGTTTTCAGGTTTTGCGAAAAATCACTTAATTCTCCTACTTCTACATCTAGAGGGTTAAAACTATGTTGGAAAGCATCCCAAAAGAGTTCCCAAAGAGGGGGTATAGTGCACGTTTGATTTGTGTAAAAAAATTTTTTAGCTGAAAATCAGCCATTTTTGGCTTGGCCGGGTATTAGATTTTTTGACGTTTTTAGGTTATGCGAGAAATCACTTAATTCTCCTACTTCTACATCTAGAGGGTTAAAACTATGTTGGAAAGCATCCCAAAAGAGTTCCCAAAGAGGGGGTATAGTGCACGTTTGATTTGTGGAAAAAAAATTGGCTTAAAATCAGCCATTTTTGGCTTGGCCGGGTATTAGATTTTTTGACGTTTTCAGGTTTTGCTAAAAATCACTTAATTCTCCTACTTCTACATCTAGAGGGTTAAAACTATGTTGGAAAGCATCCCAAAAGAGTTCCCAAAGAGTGGGTATAGTGCATGTTTGATTTGTGGAAAAAAAAAATTTGGCTGAAAATCAGCCATTTTTGGCTTGGCCGGGTATTAGATTTTTTGACGTTTTCAGGTTTTGCGAAAAATCACTTAATTCTCCTACTTCTACATCTAGAGGGTTAAAACTATGTTGGAAAGTATCTCAAAAGAGTTCCCAAAGAGGGGGTATAGTGCGTGTTTGATTTGTGGAAAAAAAAAATTTTGGCTGAAAATCAGCCATTTTTGGCTTGGCCGGGTATTAGATTTTTTGACGTTTTCAGGTTTTGCAAAAAATCACTAAATTCTCCTACTTCTACATCTAGAGGGTTAAAACTATGTTGGAAAGCATCCCAAAAGAGTTCCCAAAGAGGGGGTATAGTGCACGTTTGATTTGTGTAAAAAAAAAAATTTGGCTGAAAATCAGCCATTTTTGGCTTGGCCGGTTATTAGATTTTTTGACGTTTTCAGGTTTTGCGAAGTCACTTAATTCTCCTACTTCTACATCAAGGGGGTTAAAACTATGTTGGAAAGCTTCCCAAAAGAGTTCCCAAAGAGGGGGTATAGTGCATGTTTGAATTGTGGAAAAAAAAAATTGGCTGGAAATCAGCCATTTTTGGCTTGGCCGGGTATTAGATTTTTTGACGTTTTCAGGTTTTGCTAAAAATCACTTAATTCTCCTACTTCTACATCAAGGGGGTTAAAACTATGTTGGAAAGCATCCCAAAAGAGTTCCCAAAGAGGGGGTATAGTGCACATTTGATTTGTGGAAAAAAAATTTTTGGCTGAAAATCAGCCATTTTTGGCTTGGCCGGGTATTAGATTTTTTGACGTTTTCAGGTTTTGCGAAAAATCACTTAATTCTCCTACTTCTACATCTAGAGGGTTAAAACTATGTTGGAAAGCATCCCAAAAGAGTTCCCAAAGAGGGGGTATAGTGCACGTTTGATTTGTGTAAAAAAAAAATTTAGCTGAAAATCAGCCATTTTTGGCTTGGCCGGGTATTAGATTTTTTGACGTTTTTAGGTTATGCGAGAAATCACTTAATTCTCCTACTTCTACATCTAGAGGGTTAAAACTATGTTGGAAAGCATCCCAAAAGAGTTCCCAAAGAGGGGGTATAGTGCACGTTTGATTTGTGGAAAAAAAATTGGCTTAAAATCAGCCATTTTTGGCTTGGCCGGGTATTAGATTTTTTGACGTTTTCAGGTTTTGCTAAAAATCACTTAATTCTCCTACTTCTACATCTAGAGGGTTAAAACTATGTTGGAAAGCATCCCAAAAGAGTTCCCAAAGAGTGGGTATAGTGCATGTTTGATTTGTGGAAAAAAAAATTTTGGCTGAAAATCAGCCATTTTTGGCTTGGCCGGGTATTAGATTTTTTGACGTTTTCAGGTTTTGCGAAAAATCACTTAATTCTCCTACTTCTACATCTAGAGGGTTAAAACTATGTTGGAAAGTATCTCAAAAGAGTTCCCAAAGAGGGGGTATAGTGCATGTTTGATTTGTGGAAAAAAAAAATTTTGGCTGAAAATCAGCCATTTTTGGCTTGGCCGGGTATTAGATTTTTTGACGTTTTCAGGTTTTGCAAAAAATCACTTAATTCTCCTACTTCTACATCTAGAGGGTTAAAACTATGTTGGAAAGCATCCCAAAAGAGTTCCCAAAGAGGGGGTATAGTGCGTGTTTGATTTGTGTAAAAAAAAATTTTGGCTGAAAATCAGCCATTTTTGGCTTGGCCGGGTATTAGATTTTTTGACGTTTTCAGGTTTTGCAAAAAATTACTTAATTCTCCTACTTCTACATCTAGAGGGTTAAAAATATGTTGGAAAGCATCCCAAGAGAGTTCCCAAAGAGAGGGTTTAGTGCGTATTTGATTTCTGGGAAAAAAAAATTTGGGCTGAAAATAAGCCATTTTTGGCTTGGCCGGGTATTAGATTTGTTGACGTTTTCAGGTTTTGCGAAAAGTCACTTAATTCTCCTACTTCTACATCTAGAGGGTTAAAACTATGTTGGAAAGCATCCCAAAAGAGTTCCCAAAGAGGGGGTATAGTGCGTGTTTGATTTGTGGAAAAAAAATTTTTGGCAGAAAATCAGCCATTTTTGGCTTGGCCGGGTATTAGATTTTTTGACGCTTTCAGGTTTTGCGAAAAATCACTTAATTCTTCTACTTCTACATCTAGAGGGTTAAAACTATGTTGGAAAGCATCCCAAAAGAGTTCCCAAAGAGGGGGTATAGTGCACGTTTGATTTGTGGAAAAAAATTTTGGCTGAAAATCAGCCATTTTTGGCTTGGCCGGGTATTAGATTTTTTGACGTTTTCAGGTTTTGCGAAAAATCACTTAATTCTCCTACTTCTACATCTAGAGGGTTAAAACTATGTTGGAAAGCATCCCAAAAGAGTTCCCAAAGAGGGGGTATAGTGCGTGTTTGATTTGTGGAAAAAAAAATTTTGGCTGAAAATCAGCCATTTTTGGCTTGGCCGGGTATTAGATTTTTTGACGTTTTCAAGTTTTGCGAAAAATCACTTAATTCTCCTACTTCTACATCTAGAGGGTTAAAACTATGTTGGAAAGCATCCCGAAAGAGTTCCCAAAGAGGGGGTATAGTGCACGTTTGATTTGTGGAAAAAAAAATTTTGGCTGAAAATCAGCCATTTTTGGCTTGGCTGGGTATTAGATTTTTTCACGTTTTCAGGTTTTGCAAAAAATCACTTAATTCTCCTACTTCTACATCTAGAGGGTTAAAACTATGTTGGAAAGCATCCCAAAAGAGTTCCCAAAGAGGGGGTATAGTGCGTGTTTGATTTGTGTAAAAAAAAATTTTGGCTGAAAATCAGCCATTTTTGGCTTGGCCGGGTATTAGATTTTTTGACGTTTTCAGGTTTTGTGAAAAATCACTTAATTCTCCTACTTCTACATCTAGAGGGTTAAAACTATGTTGGAAAGCATCCCAAAAGAGTTCCCAAAGAGGGGGTATAGTGCGTGTTTGATTTGTGGAAAAAAAAATTTTGGCTGAAAATCAGCCATTTTTGGCTTGGCCGGGTATTAGATTTTTTGACGTTTTCAGGTTTTGCGAAAAATCACTTAATTCTCCTACTTCTACATCTAGAGGGTTAAAACTATGTTGGAAAGCATCCCAAAAGAGTTCCCAAAGAGGGGGTATAGTGCGTGTTTGATTTGTGGAAAAAAAAATTTTGGCTGAAAATCAGCCATTTTTGGCTTGGCCGGGTATTAGATTTTTTGACGTTTTCAAGTTTTGCGAAAAATCACTTAATTCTCCTACTTCTACATCTAGAGGGTTAAAACTATGTTGGAAAGCATCCCAAAAGAGTTCCCAAAGAGGGGGTATAGTGCACGTTTGATTTGTGGAAAAAAATTTTGGCTGAAAATCAGCCATTTTTGGCTTGGCCGGGTATTAGATTTTGTGACGCTTTCAGGTTTTGCGAAAAATCACTTAATTCTCCTACTTCTACATCTAGAGGGTTAAAACTATGTTGGAAAGCATCCCAAAAGAGTTCCCAAAGAGGGGGTATAGTGCACGTTTGATTTGTGGAAAAAAAAATTTTGGCTGAAAATCAGCCATTTTTGGCTTGGCCGGGTATTTCGATTTTTTGACGTTTTCAGGTTTTGCGAAAAATCACTTAATTCTCCTACTTCTACATCTGAAGGGTTAAAACTATGTTGGAAAGCATCCCAAAAGAGTTCCCAAAGAGGGGGTATAGTGCGTGTTTGATTTGTGGAAAAAAAAAATTTGGCTGAAAATCAGCCATTTTTGGCTTGGCCGGGTATTAGATTTTTTGACGTTTTCAAGTTTTGCGAAAAATCACTTAATTCTCCTACTTCTACATCTAGAGGGTTAAAACTATGTTGAAAAGCATCCCAAAAGAGTTCCCAAAGAGGGGGTATAGTGCACGTTTGATTTGTGGAAAAAAAAATTTTGGCTGAAAATCAGCCATTTTTGGCTTGGCTGGGTATTAGATTTTTTCACGTTTTCAGGTTTTGCAAAAAATCACTTAATTCTCCTACTTCTACATCTAGAGGTTTAAAACTATGTTGGAAAGCATCCCAAAAGAGTTCCCAAAGAGGGGGTATAGTGCGTGTTTGATTTGTGTAAAAAAAAATTTTGGCTGAAAATCAGCCATTTTTGGCTTGGCCGGGTATTAGATTTTTTGACGTTTTCAGGTTTTGTGAAAAATCACTTAATTCTCCTACTTCTACATCTAGAGGGTTAAAACTATGTTGGAAAGCATCCCAAAAGAGTTCCCAAAGAGGGGGTATAGTGCGTGTTTGATTTGTGGAAAAAAAAATTTTGGCTGAAAATCAGCCATTTTTGGCTTGGCCGGGTATTAGATTTTTTGACGTTTTCAGGTTTTGCGAAAAATCACTTAATTCTCCTACTTCTACATCTAGAGGGTTAAAACTATGTTGGAAAGCATCCCAAAAGAGTTCCCAAAGAGGGGGTATAGTGCGTGTTTGATTTGTGGAAAAAAAAATTTGGCTGAAAATCAGCCATTTTTGGCTTGGCCGGGTATTAGATTTTTTGACGTTTTCAAGTTTTGCGAAAAATCACTTAATTCTCCTACTTCTACATCTAGAGGGTTAAAACTATGTTGGAAAGCATCCCAAAAGAGTTCCCAAAGAGGGGGTATAGTGCACGTTTGATTTGTGGAAAAAAATTTTGGCTGAAAATCAGCCATTTTTGGCTTGGCCGGGTATTAGATTTTGTGACGCTTTCAGGTTTTGCGAAAAATCACTTAATTCTCCTACTTCTACATCTAGAGGGTTAAAACTATGTTGGAAAGCATCCCAAAAGAGTTCCCAAAGAGGGGGTATAGTGCGTGTTTGATTTGTGGAAAAAAAATTTTTTGCTGAAAATCAGCCATTTTTGGCTTGGCCAGGTATTAGATTTTTTCACGTTTTCAAGTTTTGCGAAAAATCACTTAATTCTCCTACTTCTACATCTAGAGGGTTAAAACTATGTTGGAAAGCATCCCAAAAGAGTTCCCAAAGAGGGGGTATAGTGCGTGTTTGATCTGTGGAAAAAAAATTTTTGGCTGAAAATCAGCCATTTTTGGCTTGGCCGGGTATTAGATTTTTTGACGTTTTTAGGTTTTGCGAAAAATCACTTAATTCTCCTACTTCTACATCTAGAGGGTTAAAACTATGTTGGAAAGCATCCCAAAAGAGTTCCCAAAGAGGGGGTATAGTGCACGTTTGATTTGTGGAAAAAAAAATTTTGGCTGAAAATCAGCCATTTTTGGCTTGGCCGGGTATTTCGATTTTTTGACGTTTTCAGGTTTTGCGAAAAATCACTTAATTCTCCTACTTCTACATCTGAAGGGTTAAAACTATGTTGGAAAGCATCCCAAAAGAGTTCCCAAAGAGGGGGTATAGTGCGTGTTTGATTTGTGGAAAAAAAAATTTTGGCTGAAAATCAGCCATTTTTGGCTTGGCCGGGTATTAGATTTTTTGACGTTTTCAAGTTTTGCGAAAAAATCACTTAATTCTCCTACTTCTACATCTAGAGGGTTAAAACTATGTTGAAAAGCATCCCAAAAGAGTTCCCAAAGAGGGGGTATAGTGCACGTTTGATTTGTGGAAAAAAAAATTTTGGCTGAAAATCAGCCATTTTTGGCTTGGCCGGGTATTAGATTTTTTGACGTTTTTAGGTTTTGCGAAAAATCACTTAGTTCTCCTACTTCTACATCTAGAGGGTTAAAACTATGTTGGAAAGCATCCCAAAAGAGTTCCCAAAGAGGGGGTACAGTGCGTGTTTGATTTGTGGAAAAAAAATTTTTGGCTGAAAATCAGCCATTTTTGGCTTGGCCGGGTATTAGATTTTTTGACGTTTTCAGGTTTTGCGAAAAATCACTTAATTCTCCTACTTCTACATCTAGAGGGTTAAAACTATGTTGGAAAGCATCCCAAAAGAGTTCCCAAAGAGGGGGTATAGTGCACGTTTGATTTGTGGAAAAAAAAAATTTGGCTGAAAATCAGCCATTTTTGGCTTGGCCGGGTATTAGATTTTTTGACGTTTTCAGGTTTTGCGAAAAATCACTTAATTCTCCTACTTCTACATCTAGAGGGTTAAAACTATGTTGGAAAGCATCCCAAAAGAGTTCCCAAAGAGGGGGTATAGTGCGTGTTTGATTTGTGGAAAAAAATTTTTAGCTGAAAATCAGCCATTTTTGGCTTGGCCGGGTATTAGATTTTTTGACGTTTTCAAGTTTTGCGAAAAATCACTTAATTCTCCTACTTCTACATCTAGAGGGTTAAAACTATGTTGGAAAGCATCCTAAAAGAGTTCCCAAAGAGGGGGTATAGTGCACGTTTGATTTGTGGAAAAAAATTTTTGGCTGAAAATCAGCCATTTTTGGCTTGGCCGGGTATTAGATTTTTTGACGCTTTCAGGTTTTGCGAAAAATCACTTAATTCTCCTACTTCTACATCTAGAGGGTTAAAACTATGTTGGAAAGCATCCCAAAAGAGTTCCCAAAGAGGGGGTATAGTGCACGTTTGATTTGTGGAAAAAAAAATTTTGGCTGAAAATCAGCCATTTTTGGCTTGGCCGGGTATTCGATTTTTTGACGTTTTCAGGTTTTGCGAAAAATCACTTTGATTCTCCTACTTCTACATCTAGAGGGTTAAAACTATGTTGGAAAGCATCCCAATAGAGTTCCCAAAGAGGGGGTATAGTGCACGTTTGATTTGTGTAAAAAAAAAATTTGGCTGAAAATCAGCCATTTTTGGCTTGGCCGGTTATTAGATTTTTTGACGTTTTCAGGTTTTGCGAAGTCACTTAATTCTCCTACCTCTACATCAAGGGGGTTAAAACTATGTTGGAAAGCTTCCCAAAAGAGTTCCCAAAGAGGGGGTATAGTGCGTGTTTGATTTGTGGCAAAAAAAATTTTGGCTGAAAATCAGCCATTTTTGGCTTAGCCGGTTATTAGATTTTTTGACCTTTTTAGGTTTTGCGAAAAATCATTTAATTCTCCTACTTCTACATCTAGAGGGTTAAAACTATGTTGGAAAGCATCCCAAAAGAGTTCCCAAAGAGGGGGTATAGTGCGTGTTTGATTTGTGGAAAAAAAAATTTTGGCTGAAAATCAGCCATTTTTGGCTTGGCCGGGTATTAGATTTTTTGACGTTTTTAGGTTTTGCGAAAAATCACTTAATTCTCCTACTTCTACATCTAGAGGGTTAAAACTATGTTGGAAAGCATCCCAAAAGAGTTCCCAAAGAGGGGGTATAGGGCGTGTTTGATTTGTGTAAAAAAAAAATTTTGGCTGAACATCAGCCATTTTTGGCTTGGCCGGGTATTAGATTTTTTGACGTATTCAGGTTTTGCGAAAAATCACTTAATTCTCCTACTTCTACATCTAGAGGGTTAAAACTATGTTGGAAAGCATCCCAAAAGAGTTCCCAAAGAGGGGGTATACTGCACGTTTGATTTGTGGAAAAAAAAATTTTGGCTGAAAATCAGCCATTTTTGGCTTGGCCGGGTATTTCGATTTTTTGACGTTTTCAGGTTTTGCGAAAAATCACTTAATTCTCCTACTTCTACATCTGAAGGGTTAAAACTATGTTGGAAAGCATCCCAAAAGAGTTCCCAAAGAGGGGGTATAGTGCGTGTTTGATTTGTGGAAAAAAAAATTTTGGCTGAAAATCAGCCATTTTTGGCTTGGCCGGGTATTAGATTTTTTGACGTTTTCAAGTTTTGCGAAAAATCACTTAATTCTCCTACTTCTACATCTAGAGGGTTAAAACTATGTTGAAAAGCATCCCAAAAGAGTTCCCAACGAGGGGGTATAGTGCACGTTTGATTTGTGGAAAAAAAAATTTTGGCTGAAAATCAGCCATTTTTGGCTTGGCCGGGTATTAGATTTTTTGACGTTTTTAGGTTTTGCGAAAAATCACTTAGTTCTCCTACTTCTACATCTAGAGGGTTAAAACTATGTTGGAAAGCATCCCAAAAGAGTTCCCAAAGAGGGGGTACAGTGCGTGTTTGATTTGTGGAAAAAAATTTTTTGGCTGAAAATCAGCCATTTTTGGCTTGGCCGGGTATTAGATTTTTTGACGTTTTCAGGTTTTGCGAAAAATCACTTAATTCTCCTACTTCTACATCTAGAGGGTTAAAACTATGTTGGAAAGCATCCCAAAAGAGTTCCCAAAGAGGGGGTATAGTGCACGTTTGATTTGTGGAAAAAAAAAATTTGGCTGAAAATCAGCCATTTTTGGCTTGGCCGGGTATTAGATTTTTTGACGTTTTCAGGTTTTGCGAAAAATCACTTAATTCTCCTACTTCTACATCTAGAGGGTTAAAACTATGTTGGAAAGCATCCCAAAAGAGTTCCCAAAGAGGGGGTATAGTGTGTGTTTGATTTGTGGAAAAAAAAATTTTGGCTGAAAATCAGCCATTTTTGGCTTGGCCGGGTATTAGATTTTTTGACGTTTTCAAGTTTTGCGAAAAATCACTTAATTCTCCTACTTCTACATCTAGAGGGTTAAAACTATGTTGGAAAGCATCCTAAAAGAGTTCCCAAAGAGGGGGTATAGTGCACGTTTGATTTGTGGAAAAAAAATTTTGGCTGAAAATCAGCCATTTTTGGCTTGGCCGGGTATTAGATTTTTTGACGCTTTCAGGTTTTGCGAAAAATCACTTAATTCTCCTACTTCTACATCTAGAGGGTTAAAACTATGTTGGAAAGCATCCCAAAAGAGTTCCCAAAGAGGGGGTATAGTGCACGTTTGATTTGTGGAAAAAAAAATTTTGGCTGAAAATCAGCCATTTTTGGCTTGGCCGGGTATTAGATTTTTTGACGTTTTCAGGTTTTGCGAAAAATCACTTAATTCTCCTACTTCTACATCTAGAGGGTTAAAACTATGTTGGAAAGCATCCCAAAAGAGTTCCCAAAGAGGGGGTATAGTGCACGTTTGATTTGTGGAAAAAAAAATTTTGGCTGAAAATCAGCCATTTTTGGCTTGGCCGGGTATTAGATTTTTTGACGTTTTCAGGTTTTGCGAAAAATCACTTAATTCTCCTACTTCTACATCTAGAGGGTTAAAACTATGTTGGAAAGCATCCCAAAAGAGTTCCCAAAGAGGGGGTATAGTGCACGTTTGATTTGTGTAAAAAAAAAATTTGGCTGAAAATCAGCCATTTTTGGCTTGGCCGGTTATTAGATTTTTTGACGTTTTCAGGTTTTGCGAAGTCACTTAATTCTCCTACCTCTACATCAAGGGGGTTAAAACTATGTTGGAAAGCTTCCCAAAAGAGTTCCCAAAGAGGGGGTATAGTGCGTGTTTGATTTGTGGCAAAAAAAATTTTGGCTGAAAATCAGCCATTTTTGGCTTAGCCGGTTATTAGATTTTTTGACCTTTTTAGGTTTTGCGAAAAATCATTTAATTCTCCTACTTCTACATCTAAAGGGTTAAAACTATGTTGGAAAGCAGCCCAAAAGAGTTCCCAAAGAGGGGGTATAGTGCATGTTTGAATTGTGGAAAAAAAAATTGGCTGGAAATCAGCCATTTTTGGCTTGGCCGGGTATTAGATTTTTTGACGTTTTCAGGTTTTGCTAAAAATCACTTAATTCTCCTACTTCTACATCAAGGGGGTTAAAACTATGTTGGAAAGCATCCCAAAAGAGTTCCAAAAGAGGGGGTATAGTGCACGTTTGATTTGTGGAAATAAAATTTTGGCTGAAAATCAGCCATTTTTGGCTTGGCCGGGTATTAGATTTTTTGACGTTTTCAGGTTTTGCGAAAAATCACTTAATTCTCCTACTTCTACATCTAGAGGGTTAAAACTATGTTGGAAAGCATCCCAAAAGAGTTCCCAAAGAGGGGGTATAGTGCGTGTTTGATTTGTGTAAAAAAAAATTTTAGCTGAAAATCAGCCATTTTTGGCTTGGCCGGGTATTAGATTTTTTGACGTTTTTAGGTTATGCGAGAAATCACATAATTCTCCTACTTCTACATCTAGAGGGTTAAAACTATGTTGGAAAGCATCCCAAAAGAGTTCCCAAAGAGGGGGTATAGTGCACGTTTGATTTGTGTAAAAAAAATTTTTTGGCTGAAAATCAGCCATTTTTGGCTTGGCCGGGTATTAGATTTTTTGACGTTTTCAGGTTTTGCTAAAAATCACTTAATTCTCCTACTTCTACATCTAGAGGGTTAAAACTATGTTGGAAAGCATCCCAAAAGAGTTCCCAAAGAGGGGGTATAGTGCGTGTTTGATTTGTGAAAAAAAAATTTTGGCTGAAAATCAGCCATTTTTGGCTTGGCCGGGTATTAGATTTTTTGACGTTTTCAGGTTTTGCGAAAAATCACTTAATTCTCCTACTTCTACATCTAGAGGGTTAAAACTATGTTGGAAAGCATCCCAAAAGAGTTCCCAAAGAGTGGGTATAGTGCATGTTTGATTTGTGGGAAAAAAATTTTTGGCTGAAAATCAGCCATTTTTGGCTTGGCCGGGTATTAGATTTTTTGACGTTTTCAGGTTTTGCAAAAAATCACTTAATTCTTCTACTTCTACATCTAGAGGGTTAAAACTATGTTGGAAAGCATCCCAAAAGAGTTCCCAAAGAGGGGGTATAGTGCACGTTTGATTTGTGGAAAAAAAAATTTTGGCTGAAAATCAGCCATTTTTGGCTTGGCCGGGTATTAGATTTTTTGACGTTTTCAGGTTTTGCGAAAAATCACTTAATTCTCCTACTTCTACATCTAGAGGGTTAAAACTATGTTGGAAAGCATCCCAAAAGAGTTCCCAAAGAGGGGGTATAGTGCGTGTTTGATTTGTGGAAAAAAATTTTTGGCTGAAAATCAGCCATTTTTGGCTTGGCCGGGTATTAGATTTTTTGACGTTTTCAAGTTTTGCGAAAAATCACTTAATTCTCCTACTTCTACATCTAGAGGGTTAAAACTATGTTGGAAAGCATCCCGAAAGAGTTCCCAAAGAGGGGGTATAGTGCACGTTTGATTTGTGGAAAAAAAAATTTTGGCTGAAAATCAGCCATTTTTGGCTTGGCCGGGTATTAGATTTTTTGACGTTTTCAAGTTTTGCGAAAAATCACTTAATTCTCCTACTTCTACATCTAGAGGGTTAAAACTATGTTGGAAAGCATCCCAAAAGAGTTCCCAAAGAGGGGGTATAGTGCACGTTTGATTTGTGGAAAAAAAATTTTGGCTGAAAATCAGCCATTTTTGGCTTGGCCGGGTATTAGATTTTGTGACGCTTTCAGGTTTTGCGAAAAATCACTTAATTCTCCTACTTCTACATCTAGAGGGTTAAAACTATGTTGGAAAGCATCCCAAAAGAGTTCCCAAAGAGGGGGTATAGTGCACGTTTGATTTGTGGAAAAAAAAACTTTTGGCTGAAAATCAGCCATTTTTTGCTTGGCCGGGTATTAGATTTTTTGACGTTTTCAGGTTTTGCGAAAAATCACTTAATTCTCCTACTTCTACATCTAGAGGGTTAAAACTATGTTGGAAAGCATCCCAAAAGAGTTCCCAAAGAGGGGGTATAGTGCGTGTTTGATTTGTGGAAAAAAATTTTTTTGCTGAAAATCAGCCATTTTTGGCTTGGCCGGGTATTAGATTTTTTCACGTTTTCAAGTTTTGCGAAAAATCACTTAATTCTCCTACTTCTACATCTAGAGGGTTAAAACTATGTTGGAAAGCATCCCAAAAGAGTTCCCAAAGAGGGGGTATAGTGCGTGTTTGATTTGTGGAAAAAAAAAATTTGGCTGAAAATCAGCCATTTTTGGCTTGGCCGGGTATTAGATTTTTTGACGTTTTTAGGTTTTGCGAAAAATCACTTAATTCTCCTACTTCTACATCTAGAGGGTTAAAACTATGTTGGAAAGCATCCCAAAAGAGTTCCCAAAGAGGGGGTATAGGGCGTGTTTGATTTGTGTAAAAAAAAAATTTTGGCTGAACATCAGCCATTTTTGGCTTGGCCGGGTATTAGATTTTTTGACGTATTCAGGTTTTGCGAAAAATCACTTAATTCTCCTACTTCTACATCTAGAGGGTTAAAACTATGTTGGAAAGCATCCCAAAAGAGTTCCCAAAGAGGGGGTATAGTGCACGTTTGATTTGTGGAAAAAAAAATTTTGGCTGAAAATCAGCCATTTTTGGCTTGGCCGGGTATTAGATTTTTTGACGTTTTCAGGTTTTGCGAAAAATCACTTAATTCTCCTACTTCTACATCTGAAGGGTTAAAACTATGTTGGAAAGCATCCCAAAAGAGTTCCCAAAGAGGGGGTATAGTGCACGTTTGATTTGTGGAAAAAAAAATTTTGGCTGAAAATCAGCCATTTTTGGCTTGGCCGGGTATTAGATTTTTTGACGTTTTTAGGTTTTGCGAAAAATCACTTAATTCTCCTACTTCTACATCTAGAGGGTTAAAACTATGTTGGAAAGCATCCCAAAAGAGTTCCCAAAGAGGGGGTACAGTGCGTGTTTGATTTGTGGAAAAAAAAATTTTGGCTGAAAATCAGCCATTTTTGGCTTGGCCGGGTATTAGATTTTTTGACGTTTTCAGGTTTTGCGAAAAATCACTTAATTCTCCTACTTCTACATCTAGAGGGTTAGAACTATGTTGGAAAGCATCCCAAAAGAGTTCCCAAAGAGGGGGTATAGTGCACGTTTGATTTGTGGCAAAAAAAATTTTGGCTGAAAATCAGCCATTTTTGGCTTAGCCGGTTATTAGATTTTTTGACCTTTTTAGGTTTTGCGAAAAATCATTTAATTCTCCTGCTTCTACATCTAAAGGGTTAAAACTATGTTGGAAAGCAGCCCAAAAGAGTTCCCAAAGAGGGGGTATAGTGCATGTTTGAATTGTGGAAAAAAAAATTGGCTGGAAATCAGCCATTTTTGGCTTGGCCGGGTATTAGATTTTTTGACGTTTTCAGGTTTTGCTAAAAATCACTTAATTCTCCTACTTCTACATCAAGGGGGTTAAAACTATGTTGGAAAGCATCCCAAAAGAGTTCCCAAAGTGGGGGTATAGTGCACGTTTGATTTGTGGAAAAAAAATTTTGGCTGAAAATCAGCCATTTTTGGCTTGGCCGGGTATTATATTTTTTGACGTTTTCAGGTTTTGCAAAAAATCACTTAATTCTCCTACTTCTACATCTAGAGTGTTAAAACTATGTTGGAAAGCATCCCAAAAGAGTTCCCAAAGAGGGGGTATAGTGCGTGTTTGATTTGTGTAAAAAAAAAATTTTAGCTGAAAATCAGCCATTTTTGGCTTGGCCGGGTATTAGATTTTTTGACGTTTTTAGGTTATGCGAGAAATCACTTAATTCTCCTACTTCTACATCTAGAGGGTTAAAACTATGTTGGAAAGCATCCCAAAAGAGTTCCCAAAGAGGGGGTATAGTGCGTGTTTGATTTGTGGAAAAAAATTTTTGGCTGATAATCAGCCATTTTTGGCTTGGCCGGGTATTAGATTTTTTGACGTTTTCAGGTTTTGCGAAAAATCACTTAATTCTCCTACTTCTACATCTAGAGGGTTAAAACTATGTTGGAAAGCATCCCAAAAGAGTTCCCAAAGAGTGGGTATAGTGCATGTTTGATTTGTGGGAAAAAAAAATTTTGGCTGAAAATCAGCCATTTTTGGCTTGGCCGGGTATTAGATTTTTTGACATTTTCAGGTTTTGCGAAAAATCACTTAATTCTCCTACTTCTACATCTAGAGGGTTAAAACTATGTTGGAAAGTATCTCAAAAGAGTTCCCAAAGAGGGGGTATAGTGCGTGTTTGATTTGTGGAAAAAAAATTTTTTGGATGAAAATCAGCCATTTTTGGCTTGGCCGGGTATTAGATTTTTTGACGTTTTCAGGTTTTGCTAAAAATCACTTAATTCTCCTACTTCTACATCTAGAGGGTTAAAACTATGTTGGAAAGCATCCCAAAAGAGTTCCCAAAGAGGGGGTATAGTGCACGTTTGATTTGTGGAAAAAAAAATTTTGGCTGAAAATCAGCCATTTTTGGCTTGGCCGGGTATTAGATTTTTTGACGTTTTCAGGTTTTGCAAAAAATCACTTAATTCTCCTACTTCTACATCTAGAGGTTTAAAACTATGTTGGAAAGCATCCCAAAAGAGTTCCCAAAGAGGGGGTATAGTGCACGTTTGATTTGTGGAAAAAACATTTTTGGCTGAAAATCTGCCATTTTTGGCTTGGCCGGGTATTAGATTTTTTGACGTTTTCAGGTTTTGCTAAAAATCACTTAATTCTCCTACTTCTACATCTAGAGGGTTAAAACTATGTTGGAAAGCATCCCAAAAGAGTTCCCAAAGAGGGGGTATAGTGCACGTTTGATTTGTGGAAAAAAAAATTTTGGCTGAAAATCAGCCATTTTTGGCTTGGCCGGGTATTAGATTTTTTGACGTTTTCAGGTTTTGCAAAAAATCACTTAATTCTCCTACTTCTACATCCAGAGGTTTAAAACTATGTTGGAAAGCATCCCAAAAGAGTTCCCAAAGAGGGGGTATAGTGCGTGTTTGATTTGTGTAAAAAAAAATTTTGGCTGAAAATCAGCCATTTTTGGCTTGGCCGGGTATTAGATTTGTTGACGTTTTCAGGTTTTGCGAAAAGTCACTTAATTCTCCTACTTCTACATCTAGAGGGTTAAAACTATGTTGGAAAGCATCCCAAAAGAGTTCCCAAAGAGGGGGTATAGTGCGTGTTTGATTTGTGGAAAAAAAATTTTGGGCTGAAAATCAGCCATTTTTGGCTTTGCCGGGTATTAGATTTTTTTACGCTTTCAGTTTTTGCGAAAAATCACTTAATTCTTCTACTTCTACATCTAGAGGGTTAAAACTATGTTGGAAAGCATCCCAAAAGAGTTCCCAAAGAGGGGGTATAGTGCACGTTTGATTTGTGGAAAAAAAAATTTTGGCTGAAAATCAGCCATTTTTGGCTTGGCCGGGTATTAGATTTTTTGACGTTTTCAGGTTTTGCGAAAAATCACTTAATTCTCCTACTTCTACATCTAGAGGGTTAAAACTATGTTGGAAAGCATCCCAAAAGAGTTCCCAAAGAGGGGGTATAGTGCGTGTTTGATTTGTGGAAAAAAAAAATTTGGCTGAAAATCAGCCATTTTTGGCTTGGCCGGGTATTAGATTTTTTGACGTTTTCAAGTTTTGCAAAAAATCACTTAATTCTCCTACTTCTACATCTAGAGGTTTAAAACTATGTTGGAAAGCATCCCAAAAGAGTTCCCAAAGAGGGGGTATAGTGCGTGTTTGATTTGTGTAAAAAAAAATTTTGGCTGAAAATCAGCCATTTTTGGCTTGGCCGGGTATTAGATTTTTTGACGTTTTCAGGTTTTGCAAAAAATTACTTAATTCTCCTACTTCTACATCTAGAGGGTTAAAACTATGTTGGAAAGCATCCCAAGAGAGTTCCCAAAGGAGGGTTTAGTGCGTGTTTGATTTCTGGAAAAAAAAAATTTGGGCTGAAAATAAGCCATTTTTGGCTTGGCCGGGTATTAGATTTGTTGACGTTTTCAGGTTTTGCGAAAAGTCACTTAATTCTCCTACTTCTACATCTAGAGGGTTAAAACTATGTTGGAAAGCATCCCAAAAGAGTTCCCAAAGAGGGGGTATAGTGCGTGTTTGATTTGTGGAAAAAAAATTTTGGGCTGAAAATCAGCCATTTTTGGCTTTGCCGGGTATTAGATTTTTTTACGCTTTCAGTTTTTGCGAAAAATCACTTAATTCTTCTACTTCTACATCTAGAGGGTTAAAACTATGTTGGAAAGCATCCCAAAAGAGTTCCCAAAGAGGGGGTATAGTGCACGTTTGATTTGTGGAAAAAAAAATTTTGGCTGAAAATCAGCCATTTTTGGCTTGGCCGGGTATTAGATTTTTTGACGTTTTCAGGTTTTGCGAAAAATCACTTAATTCTCCTACTTCTACATCTAGAGGGTTAAAACTATGTTGGAAAGCATCCCAAAAGAGTTCCCAAAGAGGGGGTATAGTGCGTGTTTGATTTGTGGAAAAAAGAAATTTGGCTGAAAATCAGCCATTTTTGGCTTGGCCGGGTATTAGATTTTTTGACGTTTTCAAGTTTTGCGAAAAATCACTTAATTCTCCTACTTCTACATGTAGAGGGTTAAAACTATGTTGGAAAGCATCCCGAAAGAGTTCCCAATGAGGGAGTATAGTGCACGTTTGATTTGTGCAAAAAAAAAATTTTGGCTGAAAATCAGCCATTTTTGGCTTGGCCGGGTATTAGATTTTTTCACGTTATCAGGTTTTGCAAAAAATCACTTAATTCTCCTACTTCTGCATCTAGAGGGTTAAAACTATGTTGGAAAGCATCCCAAAAGAGTTCCCAAAGAGGGGGTATAGTGCGTGTTTGATTTGTGGAAAAAAAAAATTTTGGCTGAAAATCAGCCATTTTTGGCTTGGCCGGGTATTAGATTTTTTGACGTTTTTAGGTTTTGCGAAAAATCACTTAATTCTCCTACTTCTACATCTAGAGGGTTAAAACTATGTTGGAAAGCATCCCAAAAGAGTTCCCAAAGAGGGGGTATAGGGCGTGTTTGATTTGTGTAAAAAAAAAATTTTGGCTGAACATCAGCCATTTTTGGCTTGGCCGGGTATTAGATTTTTTGACGTATTCAGGTTTTGCGAAAAATCACTTAATTCTCCTACTTCTACATCTAGAGGGTTAAAACTATGTTGGAAAGCATCCCAAAAGAGTTCCCAAAGAGGGGGTATAGTGCACGTTTGA
Source organism: Ranitomeya variabilis (assembly GCF_051348905.1). Classification (NCBI taxonomy): domain Eukaryota; kingdom Metazoa; phylum Chordata; class Amphibia; order Anura; family Dendrobatidae; genus Ranitomeya; species Ranitomeya variabilis. The sequence continues at coordinate 708,492,132 of NC_135233.1, read as the reverse complement.
TTTGTGGAAAAAAAATTTTGGCTGAAAATCAGCCATTTTTGGCTTGGCCGGGTATTAGATTTTGTGACGCTTTCAGGTTTTGCGAAAAATCACTTAATTCTCCTACTTCTACATCTAGAGGGTTAAAACTATGTTGGAAAGCATCCCAAAAGAGTTCCCAAAGAGGGGGTATAGTGCGTGTTTGATTTGTGGAAAAAAAAATTTTGGCTGAAAATCAGCCATTTTTGGCTTGGCCGGGTATTAGATTTTTTGACGTTTTTAGGTTTTGCGAAAAATCACTTAATTCTCCTACTTCTACATCTAGAGGGTTAAAACTATGTTGGAAAGCATCCCAAAAGAGTTCCCAAAGAGGGGGTATAGGGCGTGTTTGATTTGTGTAAAAAAAAATTTTTGGCTGAACATCAGCCATTTTTGGCTTGGCCGGGTATTAGATTTTTTGACGTATTCAGGTTTTGCGAAAAATCACTTAATTCTCCTACTTCTACATCTAGAGGGTTAAAACTATGTTGGAAAGCATCCCAAAAGAGTTCCCAAAGAGGGGGTATAGTGCACGTTTGATTTGTGGAAAAAAAATTTTGGCTGAAAATCAGCCATTTTTGGCTTGGCCGGGTATTAGATTTTGTGACGCTTTCAGGTTTTGCGAAAAATCACTTAATTCTCCTACTTCTACATCTAGAGGGTTAAAACTATGTTGGAAAGCATCCCAAAAGAGTTCCCAAAGAGGGGGTATAGTGCGTGTTTGATTTGTGGAAAAAAAAATTTTGGCTGAAAATCAGCCATTTTTGGCTTGGCCGGGTATTAGATTTTTTGACGTTTTTAGGTTTTGCGAAAAATCACTTAATTCTCCTACTTCTACATCTAGAGGGTTAAAACTATGTTGGAAAGCATCCCAAAAGAGTTCCCAAAGAGGGGGTATAGGGCGTGTTTGATTTGTGTAAAAAAAAATTTTTGGCTGAACATCAGCCATTTTTGGCTTGGCCGGGTATTAGATTTTTTGACGTATTCAGGTTTTGCAAAAAATCACTTAATTCTCCTACTTCTACATCTAGAGGGTTAAAGCTATGTTGGAAAGCATCCCAAAAGAGTTCCCAAAGAGGGGGTATAGTGCACGTTTGATTTGTGGGAAAAAACATTTTGGCTGAAAATCAGCCATTTTTGGCTTGGCCGGGTATTAGATTTTTTGACGTTTTCAGGTTTTGCTAAAAATCACTTAATTCTCCTACTTCTACATCTAGAGGGTTAAAACTATGTTGGAAAGCATCCCAAAAGAGTTCCCAAAGAGGGGGTATAGTGCACGTTTGATTTGTGGAAAAAAAAATTTTGGCTGAAAATCAGCCATTTTTGGCTTGGCCGGGTATTCAATTTTTTGACGTTTTCAGGTTTTGCAAAAAATCACTTAATTCTCCTACTTCTACATCTAAAGGGTTAAAACTATGTTGGAAAGCATCCCAAAAGAGTTCCCAAAGAGGGGGTATAGTGCGTGTTTCATTTGTGTAAAAAAAAAATTTGGCTGAAAATCAGCCATTTTTGGCTTGGCCGGGTATTAGATTTTTTGACGTTTTCAAGTTTTGCGAAAAATCACTTAATTCTCCTACTTCTACATCTAGAGGGTTAAAACTATGTTGGAAAGCATCCCAAAAGAGTTCCCAAAGAGGGGGTATAGTGCACGTTTGATTTGTGGAAAAAAAATTTTGGCTGAAAATCAGCCATTTTTGGCTTGGCCGGGTATTAGATTTTGTGACGCTTTCAGGTTTTGCGAAAAATCACTTAATTCTCCTACTTCCACATCTAGAGGGTTAAAACTATGTTGGAAAGCATCCCAAAAGAGTTCCCAAAGAGGGGGTATAGTGCACGTTTGATTTGTGGAAAAAAAAATTTTGGCTGAAAATCAGCCATTTTTGGCTTGGCCGGGTATTAGATTTTTTGACGTTTTCAAGTTTTGCGAAAAATCACTTAATTCTCCTACTTCTACATCTAGAGGGTTAAAACTATGTTGGAAAGCATCCCAAAAGAGTTCCCAAAGAGGGGGTATAGTGCACGTTTGATTTGTGGAAAAAAAAATTTTGGCTGAAAATCAGCCATTTTTGGCTTGGCCGGGTATTAGATTTTTTGACGTTTTCAGGTTTTGCAAAAAAATCACTTAATTCTCCTACTTCTACATCTAGAGGGTTAAAACTATGTTGGAAAGCATCCCAAAAGAGTTCCCAAAGAGGGGGTATAGTGCGTGTTTCATTTGTGTAAAAAAAAAATTTGGCTGAAAATCAGCCATTTTTGGCTTGGCCGGGTATTAGATTTTTTGACGTTTTCAAGTTTTGCGAAAAATCACTTAATTCTCCTACTTCTACATCTAGAGGGTTAAAACTATGTTGGAAAGCATCCCAAAAGAGTTCCCAAAGAGGGGGTATAGTGCACGTTTGATTTGTGGAAAAAAAATTTTGGCTGAAAATCAGCCATTTTTGGCTTGGCCGGGTATTAGATTTTGTGACGCTTTCAGGTTTTGCGAAAAATCACTTAATTCTCCTACTTCCACATCTAGAGGGTTAAAACTATGTTGGAAAGCATCCCAAAAGAGTTCCCAAAGAGGGGGTATAGTGCACGTTTGATTTGTGGAAAAAAAAATTTTGGCTGAAAATCAGCCATTTTTGGCTTGGCCGGGTATTAGATTTTTTGACGTTTTCAGGTTTTGCGAAAAATCACTTAATTCTCCTACTTCTACATCTAGAGGGTTAAAACTATGTTGGAAAGCATCCCAAAAGAGTTCCCAAAGAGGGGGTATAGTGCGTGTTTGATTTGTGGAAAAAAAAATTTTGGCTGAAAATCAGCCATTTTTGGCTTGGCCGGGTATTAGATTTTTTGACGTTTTTAGGTTTTGCGAAAAATCACTTAATTCTCCTACTTCTACATCTAGAGGGTTAAAACTATGTTGGAAAGCGTCCCAAAAGAGCTCCCAAAGAGGGGGTATAGGGCGTGTTTGATTTGTGTAAAAAAAAAATTTTGGCTGAACATCAGCCATTTTTGGCTTGGCCGGGTATTAGATTTTTTGACGTATTCAGGTTTTGCAAAAAATCACTTAATTCTCCTACTTCTACATCTAGAGGGTTAAAACTATGTTGGAAAGCATCCCAAAAGAGTTCCCAAAGAGGGGGTATAGTGCACGTTTGATTTGTGGGGAAAAAAATTTTGGCTGAAAATCAGCCATTTTTGGCTTGGCCGGGTATTAGATTTTTTGACGTTTTCAGGTTTTGCTAAAAATCACTTAATTCTCCTACTTCTACATCTAGAGGGTTAAAACTATGTTGGAAAGCATCCCAAAAGAGTTCCCAAAGAGGGGGTATAGTGCGTGTTTGATTTGTGGAAAAAAAAATTTTGGCTGAAAATCAGCCATTTTTGGCTTGGCCGGGTATTAGATTTTTTGACGTTTTCAAGTTTTGCGAAAAATCACTTAATTCTCCTACTTCTACATCTAGAGGGTTAAAACTATGTTGGAAAGCATCCCAAAAGAGTTCCCAAAGAGGGGGTATAGTGCGTGTTTCATTTGTGTAAAAAAAAAATTTGGCTGAAAATCAGCCATTTTTGGCTTGGCCGGGTATTAGATTTTTTGACGTTTTCAGGTTTTGCAAAAAATTACTTAATTCTCCTACTTCTACATCTAGAGGGTTAAAACTATGTTGGAAAGCATCCCAAGAGAGTTCCCAAAGAGAGGGTTTAGTGCATGTTTGATTTCTGGAAAAAAAAAATTTGGGCTGAAAATAAGCCATTTTTGGCTTGGCCGGGTATTAGATTTGTTGACGTTTTTAGGTTTTGCGAAAAGTCACTTAATTCTCCTACTTCTACATCTAGAGGGTTAAAACTATGTTGGAAAGCATCCCAAAAGAGTTCCCAAAGAGGGGGTATAGTGCACATTTGATTTGTGGAAAAAAAATTTTTGGCTGAAAATCAGCCATTTTTGGCTTGGCCGGGTATTAGATTTTTTGACGTTTTCAGGTTTTGCAAAAAATCACTTAATTCTCCTACTTCTACATCTAGAGGGTTAAAACTATGTTGGAAAGCATCCCAAAAGAGTTCCCAAAGAGGGGGTATAGTGCACGTTTGATTTGTGGAAAAAAAAATTTTGGCTGAAAATCAGCCATTTTTGGCTTGGCCGGGTATTAGATTTTTTGACGTTTTCAGGTTTTGCAAAAAATCACTTAATTCTCCTACTTCTACATCTAGAGGGTTAAAACTATGTTGGAAAGCATCCCAAAAGAGTTCCCAAAGAGGGGGTATAGTGCGTGTTTCATTTGTGTAAAAAAAAAATTTGGCTGAAAATCAGCCATTTTTGGCTTGGCCGGGTATTAGATTTTTTGACGTTTTTAGGTTTTGTGAAAAATCACTTAATTCTCCTACTTCTACATCTAGAGGGTTAAAACTATGTTGGAAAGCATCCCAAAAGAGTTCCCAAAGAGGGGGTATAGTGCACGTTTGATTTGTGGAAAAAACATTTTTGGCTGAAAATCAGCCATTTTTGGCTTGGCCGGGTATTAGATTTTTTGACGTTTTCAGGTTTTGCGAAAAATCACTTAATTCTCCTACTTCTACATCTAGAGGGTTAAAACTATGTTGGAAAGCATCCCAAAAGAGTTCCCAAAGAGGGGGTATAGTGCGTGTTTGATTTGTGGAAAAAAAAATTTTGGCTGAAAATCAGCCATTTTTGGCTTGGCCGGGTATTAGATTTTTTGACGTTTTCAGGTTTTGCGAAAAATCACTTAATTCTCCTACTTCTACATCTAGAGGGTTAAAACTATGTTGAAAAGCATCCCAAAATAGTTCCCAAAGAGGGGGTATAGTGCGTGTTTGATTTGTGGAAAAAAAAATTTTGGCTGAAAATCAGCCATTTTTGGCTTGGCCGGGTATTAGATTTTTTGACGTTTTCAAGTTTTGCGAAAAATCACTTAATTCTCCTACTTCTACATCTAGAGGGTTAAAACTATGTTGGAAAGCATCCCAAAAGAGTTCCCAAAGAGGGGGTATAGTGCACGTTTGATTTGTGGAAAAAAATTTTTGGCTGAAAATCAGCCATTTTTGGCTTGGCCGGGTATTAGATTTTGTGACGCTTTCAGGTTTTGCGAAAAATCACTTAATTCTCCTACTTCCACATCTAGAGGGTTAAAACTATGTTGGAAAGCATCCCAAAAGAGTTCCCAAAGAGGGGGTATAGTGCACGTTTGATTTGTGGAAAAAAAAATTTTGGCTGAAAATCAGCCATTTTTGGCTTGGCCGGGTATTAGATTTTTTGACGTTTTCAAGTTTTGCGAAAAATCACTTAATTCTCCTACTTCTACATCTAGAGGGTTAAAACTATGTTGGAAAGCATCCCAAAAGAGTTCCCAAAGAGGGGGTATAGTGCACGTTTGATTTGTGGAAAAAAAATTTTGGCTGAAAATCAGCCATTTTTGGCTTGGCCGGGTATTAGATTTTGTGACGCTTTCAGGTTTTGCGAAAAATCACTTAATTCTCCTACTTCCACATCTAGAGGGTTAAAACTATGTTGGAAAGCATCCCAAAAGAGTTCCCAAAGAGGGGGTATAGTGCACGTTTGATTTGTGGAAAAATAAATTTTGGCTGAAAATCAGCCATTTTTGGCTTGGCCGGGTATTAGATTTTTTGACGTTTTCAGGTTTTGCGAAAAATCACTTAATTCTCCTACTTCTACATCTAGAGGGTTAAAACTATGTTGGAAAGCATCCCAAAAGAGTTCCCAAAGAGGGGGTATAGTGCGTGTTTGATTTGTGGGAAAAAAAATTTTGGCTGAAAATCAGCCATTTTTGGCTTGGCCGGGTATTAGATTTTTTGACGTTTTCAGGTTTTGCTAAAAATCACTTAATTCTCCTACTTCTACATCTAGAGGGTTAAAACTATGTTGGAAAGCATCCCAAAAGAGTTCCCAAAGAGGGGGTATAGTGCGTGTTTGATTTGTGGAAAAAAAAATTTTGGCTGAAAATCAGCCATTTTTGGCTTGGCCGGGTATTAGATTTTTTGACGTTTTCAAGTTTTGCGAAAAATCACTTAATTCTCCTACTTCTACATCTAGAGGGTTAAAACTATGTTGGAAAGCATCCCAAAAGAGTTCCCAAAGAGGGGGTATAGTGCACGTTTGATTTGTGGAAAAAAAAATTTTGGCTGAAAATCAGCCATTTTTGGCTTGGCCGGGTATTAGATTTTTTGACGTTTTCAGGTTTTGCAAAAAATCACTTAATTCTCCTACTTCTACATCTAGAGGGTTAAAACTATGTTGGAAAGCATCCCAAAAGAGTTCCCAAAGAGGGGGTATAGTGCACGTTTGATTTGTGGAAAAAAAATTTTGGCTGAAAATCAGCCATTTTTGGCTTGGCCGGGTATTAGATTTTTTGACGTTTTCAGGTTTTGCAAAAAATCACTTAATTCTCCTACTTCTACATCTAGAGGGTTAAAACTATGTTGGAAAGCATCCCAAAAGAGTTCCCAAAGAGGGGGTATAGTGCGTGTTTCATTTGTGTAAAAAAAACAATTTGGCTGAAAATCAGCCATTTTTGGCTTGGCCGGGTATTAGATTTTTTGACGTTTTCAAGTTTTGCGAAAAATCACTTAATTCTCCTACTTCTACATCTAGAGGGTTAAAACTATGTTGGAAAGCATCCCAAAAGAGTTCCCAAAGAGGGGGTATAGTGCACGTTTGATTTGTGGAAAAAAAATTTTGGCTGAAAATCAGCCATTTTTGGCTTGGCCGGGTATTAGATTTTGTGACGCTTTCAGGTTTTGCGAAAAATCACTTAATTCTCCTACTTCCACATCTAGAGGGTTAAAACTATGTTGGAAAGCATCCCAAAAGAGTTCCCAAAGAGGGGGTATAGTGCACGTTTGATTTGTGGAAAAAAAAATTTTGGCTGAAAATCAGCCATTTTTGGCTTGGCCGGGTATTAGATTTTTTGACGTTTTCAGGTTTTGCGAAAAATCACTTAATTCTCCTACTTCTACATCTAGAGGGTTAAAACTATGTTGGAAAGCATCCCAAAAGAGTTCCCAAAGAGGGGGTATAGTGCGTGTTTGATTTGTGGAAAAAAAAATTTTGGCTGAAAATCAGCCATTTTTGGCTTGGCCGGGTATTAGATTTTTTGACGTTTTTAGGTTTTGCGAAAAATCACTTAATTCTCCTACTTCTACATCTAGAGGGTTAAAACTATGTTGGAAAGCATCCCAAAAGAGTTCCCAAAGAGGGGGTATAGGGCGTGTTTGATTTGTGTAAAAAAAAATTTTTGGCTGAACATCAGCCATTTTTGGCTTGGCCGGGTATTAGATTTTTTGACGTATTCAGGTTTTGCAAAAAATCACTTAATTCTCCTACTTCTACATCTAGAGGGTTAAAACTATGTTGGAAAGCATCCCAAAAGAGTTCCCAAAGAGGGGGTATAGTGCACGTTTGATTTGTGGGAAAAAAAATTTTGGCTGAAAATCAGCCATTTTTGGCTTGGCCGGGTATTAGATTTTTTGACGTTTTCAGGTTTTGCTAAAAATCACTTAATTCTCCTACTTCTACATCTAGAGGGTTAAAACTATGTTGGAAAGCATCCCAAAAGAGTTCCCAAAGAGGGGGTATAGTGCGTGTTTGATTTGTGGAAAAAAAATTTTTGGCTGAAAATCAGCCATTTTTGGCTTGGCCGGGTATTAGATTTTTTGACGTTTTCAAGTTTTGCGAAAAATCACTTAATTCTCCTACTTCTACATCTAGAGGGTTAAAACTATGTTGGAAAGCATCCCAAAAGAGTTCCCAAAGAGGGGGTATAGTGCGTGTTTCATTTGTGTAAAAAAAAAATTTGGCTGAAAATCAGCCATTTTTGGCTTGGCCGGGTATTAGATTTTTTGACGTTTTCAGGTTTTGCAAAAAATCACTTAATTCTCCTACTTCTACATCTAGAGGGTTAAAACTATGTTGGAAAGCATCCCAAGAGAGTTCCCAAAGAGAGGGTTTAGTGCGTGTTTGATTTCTGGAAAAAAAAAATTTGGGCTGAAAATAAGCCATTTTTGGCTTGGCCGGGTATTAGATTTGTTGACGTTTTTAGGTTTTGCGAAAAGTCACTTAATTCTCCTACTTCTACATCTAGAGGGTTAAAACTATGTTGGAAAGCATCCCAAAAGAGTTCCCAAAGAGGGGGTATAGTGCACGTTTGATTTGTGGAAAAAAAAATTTTGGCTGAAAATCAGCCATTTTTGGCTTGGCCGGGTATTAGATTTTTTGACGTTTTCAGGTTTTGCAAAAAATCACTTAATTCTCCTACTTCTACATCTAGAGGGTTAAAACTATGTTGGAAAGCATCCCAAAAGAGTTCCCAAAGAGGGGGTATAGTGCACGTTTGATTTGTGGAAAAAAAAATTTGGGCTGAAAATCAGCCATTTTTGGCTTGGCCGGGTATTAGATTTTTTGACGTTTTCAGGTTTTGCGAAAAATCACTTAATTCTCCTACTTCTACATCTAGAGGGTTAAAACTATGTTGGAAAGCATCCCAAAAGAGTTCCCAAAGAGGGGGTATAGTGCGTGTTTCATTTGTGTAAAAAAAAAATTTGGCTGAAAATCAGCCATTTTTGGCTTGGCCGGGTATTAGATTTTTTGACGTTTTCAGGTTTTGCAAAAAATTACTTAATTCTCCTACTTCTACATCTAGAGGGTTAAAACTATGTTGGAAAGCATCCCAAGAGAGTTCCCAAAGAGAGGGTTTAGTGCGTGTTTGATTTCTGGAAAAAAAAAATTTGGGCTGAAAATAAGCCATTTTTGGCTTGGCCGGGTATTAGATTTGTTGACGTTTTTAGGTTTTGCGAAAAGTCACTTAATTCTCCTACTTCTACATCTAGAGGGTTAAAACTATGTTGGAAAGCATCCCAAAAGAGTTCCCAAAGAGGGGGTATAGTGCACGTTTGATTTGTGGAAAAAAAAATTTTGGCTGAAAATCAGCCATTTTTGGCATGGCCGGGTATTAGATTTTTTGACGTTTTCAGGTTTTGCAAAAAATCACTTAATTCTCCTACTTCTACATCTAGAGGGTTAAAACTATGTTGGAAAGCATCCCAAAAGAGTTCCCAAAGAGGGGGTATAGTGCACGTTTGATTTGTGGAAAAAAAAATTTTGGCTGCAAATCAGCCATTTTTGGCTTGGCCGGGTATTAGATTTTTTGACGTTTTCAGGTTTTGCAAAAAATCACTTAATTCTCCTACTTCTACATCTAGAGGGTTAAAACTATGTTGGAAAGCATCCCAAAAGAGTTCCCAAAGAGGGGGTATAGTGCGTGTTTCATTTGTGTAAAAAAAAAATTTGGCTGAAAATCAGCCATTTTTGGCTTGGCCGGGTATTAGATTTTTTGACGTTTTTAGGTTTTGTGAAAAATCACTTAATTCTCCTACTTCTACATCTAGAGGGTTAAAACTGTGTTGGAAAGCATCCCAAAAGAGTTCCCAAAGAGGGGGTATAGTGCACGTTTGATTTGTGGAAAAAACATTTTTGGCTGAAAATCAGCCATTTTTGGCTTGGCCGGGTATTAGATTTTTTGACGTTTTCAGGTTTTGCGAAAAATCACTTAATTCTCCTACTTCTACATCTAGAGGGTTAAAACTATGTTGGAAAGCATCCCAAAAGAGTTCCCAAAGAGGGGGTATAGTGCGTGTTTGATTTGTGGAAAAAAAAATTTTGGCTGAAAATCAGCCATTTTTGGCTTGGCCGGGTATTAGATTTTTTGACGTTTTTAGGTTTTGCGAAAAATCACTTAATTCTCCTACTTCTACATCTAGAGGGTTAAAACTATGTTGGAAAGCATCCCAAAAGAGTTCCCAAAGAGGGGGTATAGGGCGTGTTTGATTTGTGTAAAAAAAAATTTTTGGCTGAACATCAGCCATTTTTGGCTTGGCCGGGTATTAGATTTTTTGACGTATTCAGGTTTTGCAAAAAATCACTTAATTCTCCTACTTCTACATCTAGAGGGTTAAAACTATGTTGGAAAGCATCCCAAAAGAGTTCCCAAAGAGGGGGTATAGTGCACGTTTGATTTGTGGGAAAAAAAATTTTGGCTGAAAATCAGCCATTTTTGGCTTGGCCGGGTATTAGATTTTTTGACGTTTTCAGGTTTTGCTAAAAATCACTTAATTCTCCTACTTCTACATCTAGAGGGTTAAAACTATGTTGGAAAGCATCCCAAAAGAGTTCCCAAAGAGGGGGTATAGTGCGTGTTTGATTTGTGGAAAAAAAATTTTTGGCTGAAAATCAGCCATTTTTGGCTTGGCCGGGTATTAGATTTTTTGACGTTTTCAAGTTTTGCGAAAAATCACTTAATTCTCCTACTTCTACATCTAGAGGGTTAAAACTATGTTGGAAAGCATCCCAAAAGAGTTCCCAAAGAGGGGGTATAGTGCGTGTTTCATTTGTGTAAAAAAAAAATTTGGCTGAAAATCAGCCATTTTTGGCTTGGCCGGGTATTAGATTTTTTGACGTTTTCAGGTTTTGCAAAAAATCACTTAATTCTCCTACTTCTACATCTAGAGGGTTAAAACTATGTTGGAAAGCATCCCAAGAGAGTTCCCAAAGAGAGGGTTTAGTGCGTGTTTGATTTCTGGAAAAAAAAAATTTGGGCTGAAAATAAGCCATTTTTGGCTTGGCCGGGTATTAGATTTGTTGACGTTTTTAGGTTTTGCGAAAAGTCACTTAATTCTCCTACTTCTACATCTAGAGGGTTAAAACTATGTTGGAAAGCATCCCAAAAGAGTTCCCAAAGAGGGGGTATAGTGCACGTTTGATTTGTGGAAAAAAAAATTTTGGCTGAAAATCAGCCATTTTTGGCTTGGCCGGGTATTAGATTTTTTGACGTTTTCAGGTTTTGCAAAAAATCACTTAATTCTCCTACTTCTACATCTAGAGGGTTAAAACTATGTTGGAAAGCATCCCAAAAGAGTTCCCAAAGAGGGGGTATAGTGCACGTTTGATTTGTGGAAAAAAAAATTTGGGCTGAAAATCAGCCATTTTTGGCTTGGCCGGGTATTAGATTTTTTGACGTTTTCAGGTTTTGCGAAAAATCACTTAATTCTCCTACTTCTACATCTAGAGGGTTAAAACTATGTTGGAAAGCATCCCAAAAGAGTTCCCAAAGAGGGGGTATAGTGCGTGTTTCATTTGTGTAAAAAAAAAATTTGGCTGAAAATCAGCCATTTTTGGCTTGGCCGGGTATTAGATTTTTTGACGTTTTCAGGTTTTGCAAAAAATTACTTAATTCTCCTACTTCTACATCTAGAGGGTTAAAACTATGTTGGAAAGCATCCCAAGAGAGTTCCCAAAGAGAGGGTTTAGTGCGTGTTTGATTTCTGGAAAAAAAAAATTTGGGCTGAAAATAAGCCATTTTTGGCTTGGCCGGGTATTAGATTTGTTGACGTTTTTAGGTTTTGCGAAAAGTCACTTAATTCTCCTACTTCTACATCTAGAGGGTTAAAACTATGTTGGAAAGCATCCCAAAAGAGTTCCCAAAGAGGGGGTATAGTGCACGTTTGATTTGTGGAAAAAAAAATTTTGGCTGAAAATCAGCCATTTTTGGCATGGCCGGGTATTAGATTTTTTGACGTTTTCAGGTTTTGCAAAAAATCACTTAATTCTCCTACTTCTACATCTAGAGGGTTAAAACTATGTTGGAAAGCATCCCAAAAGAGTTCCCAAAGAGGGGGTATAGTGCACGTTTGATTTGTGGAAAAAAAAATTTTGGCTGCAAATCAGCCATTTTTGGCTTGGCCGGGTATTAGATTTTTTGACGTTTTCAGGTTTTGCAAAAAATCACTTAATTCTCCTACTTCTACATCTAGAGGGTTAAAACTATGTTGGAAAGCATCCCAAAAGAGTTCCCAAAGAGGGGGTATAGTGCGTGTTTCATTTGTGTAAAAAAAAAATTTGGCTGAAAATCAGCCATTTTTGGCTTGGCCGGGTATTAGATTTTTTGACGTTTTTAGGTTTTGTGAAAAATCACTTAATTCTCCTACTTCTACATCTAGAGGGTTAAAACTGTGTTGGAAAGCATCCCAAAAGAGTTCCCAAAGAGGGGGTATAGTGCACGTTTGATTTGTGGAAAAAACATTTTTGGCTGAAAATCAGCCATTTTTGGCTTGGCCGGGTATTAGATTTTTTGACGTTTTCAGGTTTTGCGAAAAATCACTTAATTCTCCTACTTCTACATCTAGAGGGTTAAAACTATGTTGGAAAGCATCCCAAAAGAGTTCCCAAAGAGGGGGTATAGTGCGTGTTTGATTTTTGGAAAAAAAAATTTTGGCTGAAAATCAGCCATTTTTGGCTTGGCCGGGTATTAGATTTTTTGACGTTTTCAGGTTTTGCGAAAAATCACTTAATTCTCCTACTTCTACATCTAGAGGGTTAAAACTATGTTGGAAAGCATCCCAAAAGAGTTCCCAAAGAGGGGGTATAGTGCGTGTTTGATTTGTGGAAAAAAAATTTTGGCTGAAAATCTGCCATTTTTGGCTTGGCCGGGTATTAGATTTTTTGACGTTTTTAGGTTTTGCGAAAAATCACTTAATTCTCCTACTTCTACATCTAGAGGGTTAAAACTATGTTGGAAAGCATCCCAAAAGAGTTCCCAAAGAGGGGGTATAGGGCGTGTTTGATTTGTGTAAAAAAAAAATTTTGGCTGTACATCAGCCATTTTTGGCTTGGCCGGGTATTAGATTTTTTGACGTATTCAGGTTTTGCAAAAAATCACTTAATTCTCCTACTTCTACATCTAGAGGGTTAAAACTATGTTGGAAAGCATCCCAAAAGAGTTCCCAAAGAGGGGGTATAGTGCACGTTTGATTTGTGGGAAAAAAAATTTTGGCTGAAAATCAGCCATTTTTGGCTTGGCCGGGTATTAGATTTTTTGACGTTTTCAGGTTTTGCTAAAAATCACTTAATTCTCCTACTTCTACATCTAGAGGGTTAAAACTATGTTGGAAAGCATCCCAAAAGAGTTCCCAAAGAGGGGGTATAGTGCGTGTTTCATTTGTGTAAAAAAAAAATTTGGCTGAAAATCAGCCATTTTTGGCTTGGCCGGGTATTAGATTTTTTGACGTTTTCAGGTTTTGCAAAAAATTACTTAATTCTCCTACTTCTACATCTAGAGGGTTAAAACTATGTTGGAAAGCATCCCAAGAGAGTTCCCAAAGAGAGGGTTTAGTGCGTGTTTGATTTCTGGAAAAAAAAAATTTGGGCTGAAAATAAGCCATTTTTGGCTTGGCCGGGTATTAGATTTGTTGACGTTTTTAGGTTTTGCGAAAAGTCACTTAATTCTCCTACTTCTACATCTAGAGGGTTAAAACTATGTTGGAAAGCATCCCAAAAGAGTTCCCAAAGAGGGGGTATAGTGCACGTTTGATTTGTGGAAAAAAAAATTTTGGCTGAAAATCAGCCATTTTTGGCTTGGCCGGGTATTAGATTTTTTGACGTTTTCAGGTTTTGCAAAAAATCACTTAATTCTCCTACTTCTACATCTAGAGGGTTAAAACTATGTTGGAAAGCATCCCAAAAGAGTTCCCAAAGAGGGGGTATAGTGCACGTTTGATTTGTGGAAAAAAAAATTTTGGCTGAAAATCAGCCATTTTTGGCTTGGCCGGGTATTAGATTTTTTGACGTTTTCAGGTTTTGCAAAAAATCACTTAATTCTCCTACTTCTACATCTAGAGGGTTAAAACTATGTTGGAAAGCATCCCAAAAGAGTTCCCAAAGAGGGGGTATAGTGCGTGTTTCATTTGTGTAAAAAAAAAATTTGGCTGAAAATCAGCCATTTTTGGCTTGGCCGGGTATTAGATTTTTTGACGTTTTTAGGTTTTGTGAAAAATCACTTAATTCTCCTACTTCTACATCTAGAGGGTTAAAACTATGTTGGAAAGCATCCCAAAAGAGTTCCCAAAGAGGGGGTATAGTGCACGTTTGATTTGTGGAAAAAACATTTTTGGCTGAAAATCAGCCATTTTTGGCTTGGCCGGGTATTAGATTTTTTGACGTTTTCAGGTTTTGCGAAAAATCACTTAATTCTCCTACTTCTACATCTAGAGGGTTAAAACTATGTTGGAAAGCATCCCAAAAGAGTTCCCAAAGAGGGGGTATAGTGCGTGTTTGATTTTTGGAAAAAAAAATTTTGGCTGAAAATCAGCCATTTTTGGCTTGGCCGGGTATTAGATTTTTTTACGTTTTCAGGTTTTGCGAAAAATCACTTAATTCTCCTACTTCTACATCTAGAGGGTTAAAACTATGTTGGAAAGCATCCCAAAAGAGTTCCCAAAGAGGGGGTATAGTGCGTGTTTGATTTGTGGAAAAAAAAATTTTGGCTGAAAATCAGCCATTTTTGGCTTGGCCGGGTATTAGATTTTGTGACGCTTTCAGGTTTTGCGAAAAATCACTTAATTCTCCTACTTCTACATCTAGAGGGTTAAAACTATGTTGGAAAGCATCCCAAAAGAGTTCCCAAAGAGGGGGTATAGTGCGTGTTTGATTTTTGGAAAAAAAAATTTTGGCTGAAAATCAGCCATTTTTGGCTTGGCCGGGTATTAGATTTTTTGATGTTTTCAGGTTTTGCGAAAAATCACTTAATTCTCCTACTTCTACATCTAGAGGGTTAAAACTATGTTGGAAAGCATCCCAAAAGAGTTCCCAAAGAGGGGGTATAGTGCGTGTTTGATTTGTGGAAAAAAAAATTTTGGCTGAAAATCAGCCATTTTTGGCTTGGCCGGGTATTATATTTTGTGACGCTTTCAGGTTTTGCGAAAAATCACTTAATTCTCCTACTTCTACATCTAGAGGGTTAAAACTATGTTGGAAAGCATCCCAAAAGAGTTCCCAAAGAGGGGGTATAGTGCGTGTTTCATTTGTGTAAAAAAAAAATTTGGCTGAAAATCAGCCATTTTTGGCTTGGCCGGGTATTAGATTTTTTGACGTTTTTAGGTTTTGTGAAAAATCACTTAATTCTCCTACTTCTACATCTAGAGGGTTAAAACTATGTTGGAAAGCATCCCAAAAGAGTTCCCAAAGAGGGGGTATAGTGCACGTTTGATTTGTGGAAAAAACATTTTTGGCTGAAAATCAGCCATTTTTGGCTTGGCCGGGTATTAGATTTTTTGACGTTTTCAGGTTTTGCGAAAAATCACTTAATTCTCCTACTTCTACATCTAGAGGGTTAAAACTATGTTGGAAAGCATCCCAAAAGAGTTCCCAAAGAGGGGGTATAGTGCGTGTTTGATTTTTGGAAAAAAAAATTTTGGCTGAAAATCAGCCATTTTTGGCTTGGCCGGGTATTAGATTTTTTTACGTTTTCAGGTTTTGCGAAAAATCACTTAATTCTCCTACTTCTACATCTAGAGGGTTAAAACTATGTTGGAAAGCATCCCAAAAGAGTTCCCAAAGAGGGGGTATAGTGCGTGTTTGATTTGTGGAAAAAAAAATTTTGGCTGAAAATCAGCCATTTTTGGCTTGGCCGGGTATTAGATTTTGTGACGCTTTCAGGTTTTGCGAAAAATCACTTAATTCTCCTACTTCTACATCTAGAGGGTTAAAACTATGTTGGAAAGCATCCCAAAAGAGTTCCCAAAGAGGGGGTATAGTGCGTGTTTGATTTTTGGAAAAAAAAATTTTGGCTGAAAATCAGCCATTTTTGGCTTGGCCGGGTATTAGATTTTTTGATGTTTTCAGGTTTTGCGAAAAATCACTTAATTCTCCTACTTCTACATCTAGAGGGTTAAAACTATGTTGGAAAGCATCCCAAAAGAGTTCCCAAAGAGGGGGTATAGTGCGTGTTTGATTTGTGGAAAAAAAAATTTTGGCTGAAAATCAGCCATTTTTGGCTTGGCCGGGTATTATATTTTGTGACGCTTTCAGGTTTTGCGAAAAATCACTTAATTCTCCTACTTCTACATCTAGAGGGTTAAAACTATGTTGGAAAGCATCCCAAAAGAGTTCCCAAAGAGGGGGTATAGGGCGTGTTTGATTTGTGTAAAAAAAAAATTTGGGCTGAAAATAAGCCATTTTTGGCTTGGCCGGGTATTAGATTTGTTGACGTTTTTAGGTTTTGCGAAAAGTCACTTAATTCTCCTACTTCTACATCTAGAGGGTTAAAACTATATTGGAAAGCATCCCAAAAGAGTTCCCAAAGAGGGGGTATAGTGCACGTTTGATTTGTGGAAAAAAAAATTTTGGCTGAAAATCAGCCATTTTTGGCTTGGCCGGGTATTAGATTTTTTGACGTTTTCAGGTTTTGCAAAAAATCACTTAATTCTCCTACTTCTACATCTAGAGGGTTAAAACTATGTTGGAAAGCATCCCAAAAGAGTTCCCAAAGAGGGGGTATAGTGCGTGTTTGATTTGTGGAAAAAAAAATTTTTGGCTGAAAATCAGCCATTTTTGGCTTGGCCGGGTATTAGATTTTTTGACGTTTTCAGGTTTTGCGAAAAATCACTTAATTCTCCTACTTCTACATCTAGAGGGTTAAAACTATGTTGGAAAGCATCCCAAAAGAGTTCCCAAAGAGGGGGTATAGGGCGTGTTTGATTTGTGTAAAAAAAAAATTTGGGCTGAAAATAAGCCATTTTTGGCTTGGCCGGGTATTAGATTTGTTGACGTTTTTAGGTTTTGCGAAAAGTCACTTAATTCTCCTACTTCTACATCTAGAGGGTTAAAACTATATTGGAAAGCATCCCAAAAGAGTTCCCAAAGAGGGGGTATAGTGCACGTTTGATTTGTGGAAAAAAAAATTTTGGCTGAAAATCAGCCATTTTTGGCTTGGCCGGGTATTAGATTTTTTGACGTTTTCAGGTTTTGCAAAAAATCACTTAATTCTCCTACTTCTACATCTAGAGGGTTAAAACTATGTTGGAAAGCATCCCAAAAGAGTTCCCAAAGAGGGGGTATAGTGCGTGTTTGATTTGTGGAAAAAAAAATTTTAGCTGAAAATCAGCCATTTTTGGCTTGGCCGGGTATTAGATTTTTTGACGTTTTCAGGTTTTGCAAAAAATCACTTAATTCTCCTACTTCTACATCTAGAGGGTTAAAACTATGTTGGAAAGCATCCCAAAAGAGTTCCCAAAGAGGGGGTATAGTGCGTGTTTCATTTGTGTAAAAAAAAAATTTGGCTGAAAATCAGCCATTTTTGGCTTGGCCGGGAATTAGATTTTTTGACGTTTTCAGGTTTTGCAAAAAATTACTTAATTCTCCTACTTCTACATCTAGAGGGTTAAAACTATGTTGGAAAGCATCCCAAGAGAGTTCCCAAAGAGAGGGTTTAGTGCGTGTTTGATTTCTGGAAAAAAAAAATTTGGGCTTAAAATAAGCCATTTTTGGCTTGGCCGGGTATTAGATTTGTTGACGTTTTTAGGTTTTGCGAAAAGTCACTTAATTCTCCTACTTCTACATCTAGAGGGTTAAAACTATGTTGGAAAGCATCCCAAAAGAGTTCCCAAAGAGGGGGTATAGTGCGTGTTTGATTTGTGGAAAAAAAATTTTTGTCTGAAAATCAGCCATTTTTGGCTTGGCCGGGTATTAGATTTTTTGACGTTTTTAGGTTTTGTGAAAAATCACTTAATTCTCCTACTTCTACATCTAGAGGGTTAAAACTATGTTGGAAAGCATCCCAAAAGAGTTCCCAAAGAGGGGGTATAGTGCACGTTTGATTTGTGGAAAAAACATTTTTGGCTGAAAATCAGCCATTTTTGGCTTGGCCGGGTATTAGATTTTTTGACGTTTTCAGGTTTTGCGAAAAATCACTTAATTCTCCTACTTCTACATCTAGAGGGTTAAAACTATGTTGGAAAGCATCCCAAAAGAGTTCCCAAAGAGGGGGTATAGTGCGTGTTTGATTTGTGGAAAAAAAAATTTTGGCTGAAAATCAGCCATTTTTGGCTTGGCCGGGTATTAGATTTTGTGACGCTTTCAGGTTTTGCGAAAAATCACTTAATTCTCCTACTTCTACATCTAGAGGGTTAAAACTATGTTGGAAAGCATCCCAAAAGAGTTCCCAAAGAGGGGGTATAGTGCGTGTTTGATTTTTGGAAAAAAAAATTTTGGCTGAAAATCAGCCATTTTTGGCTTGGCCGGGTATTAGATTTTTTGACGTTTTCAGGTTTTGCAAAAAATCACTTAATTCTCCTACTTCTACATCTAGAGGGTTAAAACTATGTTGGAAAACATCCCAAAAGAGTTCCCAAAGAGGGGGTATAGTGCGTGTTTCATTTGTGTAAAAAAAAAATTTGGCTGAAAATCAGCCATTTTTGGCTTGGCCGGGTATTAGATTTTTTGACGTTTTTAGGTTTTGTGAAAAATCACTTAATTCTCCTACTTCTACATCTAGAGGGTTAAAACTATGTTGGAAAGCATCCCAAAAGAGTTCCCAAAGAGGGGGTATAGTGCACGTTTGATTTGTGGAAAAAACATTTTTGGCTGAAAATCAGCCATTTTTGGCTTGGCCGGGTATTAGATTTTTTGACGTTTTCAGGTTTTGCGAAAAATCACTTAATTCTCCTACTTCTACATCTAGAGGGTTAAAACTATGTTGGAAAGCATCCCAAAAGAGTTCCCAAAGAGGGGGTATAGTGCGTGTTTGATTTTTGGAAAAAAAATTTGGGCTGAAAATAAGCCATTTTTGGCTTGGCCGGGTATTAGATTTGTTGACGTTTTTAGGTTTTGCGAAAAGTCACTTAATTCTCCTACTTCTACATCTAGAGGGTTAAAACTATGTTGGAAAGCATCCCAAAAGAGTTCCCAAAGAGGGGGTATAGTGCGTGTTTGATTTGTGGAAAAAAAATTTTTAGCTGAAAATCAGCCATTTTTGGCTTGGCCGGGTATTAGATTTTTTGACGTTTTCAGGTTTTGCAAAAAATCACTTAATTCTCCTACTTCTACATCTAGAGGGTTAAAACTATGTTGGAAAGCATCCCAAAAGAGTTCCCAAAGAGGGGGTATAGTGCGTGTTTGATTTTTGGAAAAAAAAATTTTGGCTGAAAATCAGCCATTTTTGGCTTGGCCGGGTATTAGATTTTTTGACGTTTTCAGGTTTTGCAAAAAATTACTTAATTCTCCTACTTCTACATCTAGAGGGTTAAAACTATGTTGGAAAGCATCCCAAGAGAGTTCCCAAAGAGGGGGTATAGTGCGTGTTTGATTTCTGGAAAAAAAAAATTTGGGCTTAAAATAAGCCATTTTTGGCTTGGCCGGGTATTAGATTTGTTGACGTTTTTAGGTTTTGCGAAAAGTCACTTAATTCTCCTACTTCTACATCTAGAGGGTTAAAACTATGTTGGAAAGCATCCCAAAAGAGTTCCCAAAGAGGGGGTATAGTGCGTGTTTGATTTGTGGAAAAAAAATTTTTGTCTGAAAATCAGCCATTTTTGGCTTGGCCGGGTATTAGATTTTTTGACGTTTTTAGGTTTTGTGAAAAATCACTTAATTCTCCTACTTCTACATCTAGAGGGTTAAAACTATGTTGGAAAGCATCCCAAAAGAGTTCCCAAAGAGGGGGTATAGTGCACGTTTGATTTGTGGAAAAAACATTTTTGGCTGAAAATCAGCCATTTTTGGCTTGGCCGGGTATTAGATTTTTTGACGTTTTCAGGTTTTGCGAAAAATCACTTAATTCTCCTACTTCTACATCTAGAGGGTTAAAACTATGTTGGAAAGCATCCCAAAAGAGTTCCCAAAGAGGGGGTATAGTGCGTGTTTGATTTGTGGAAAAAAAAATTTTGGCTGAAAATCAGCCATTTTTGGCTTGGCCGGGTATTAGATTTTGTGACGCTTTCAGGTTTTGCGAAAAATCACTTAATTCTCCTACTTCTACATCTAGAGGGATAAAACTATGTTGGAAAGCATCCCAAAAGAGTTCCCAAAGAGGGGGTATAGTGCGTGTTTGATTTTTGGAAAAAAAAATTTTGGCTGAAAATCAGCCATTTTTGGCTTGGCCGGGTATTAGATTTTTTGACGTTTTCAGGTTTTGCAAAAAATCACTTAATTCTCCTACTTCTACATCTAGAGGGTTAAAACTATGTTGGAAAACATCCCAAAAGAGTTCCCAAAGAGGGGGTATAGTGCGTGTTTCATTTGTGTAAAAAAAAAATTTGGCTGAAAATCAGCCATTTTTGGCTTGGCCGGGTATTAGATTTTTTGACGTTTTTAGGTTTTGTGAAAAATCACTTAATTCTCCTACTTCTACATCTAGAGGGTTAAAACTATGTTGGAAAGCATCCCAAAAGAGTTCCCAAAGAGGGGGTATAGTGCACGTTTGATTTGTGGAAAAAACATTTTTGGCTGAAAATCAGCCATTTTTGGCTTGGCCGGGTATTAGATTTTTTGACGTTTTCAGGTTTTGCGAAAAATCACTTAATTCTCCTACTTCTACATCTAGAGGGTTAAAACTATGTTGGAAAGCATCCCAAAAGAGTTCCCAAAGAGGGGGTATAGTGCGTGTTTGATTTTTGGAAAAAAAATTTTTGGCTGAAAATCAGCCATTTTTGGCTTGGCCGGGTATTAGATTTTTTGACGTTTTCAGGTTTTGCGAAAAATCACTTAATTCTCCTACTTCTACATCTAGAGGGTTAAAACTATGTTGGAAAGCATCCCAAAAGAGTTCCCAAAGAGGGGGTATAGTGCGTGTTTGATTTGTGGAAAAAAAAATTTTGGCTGAAAATCAGCCATTTTTGGCTTGGCCGGGTATTAGATTTTGTGACGCTTTCAGGTTTTGCGAAAAATCACTTAATTCTCCTACTTCTACATCTAGAGGGTTAAAACTATGTTGGAAAGCATCCCAAAAGAGTTCCCAAAGAGGGGGTATAGTGCGTGTTTGATTTTTGGAAAAAAAAATTTTGGCTGAAAATCAGCCATTTTTGGCTTGGCCGGGTATTAGATTTTTTGACGTTTTCAGGTTTTGCGAAAAATCACTTAATTCTCCTACTTCTACATCTAGAGGGTTAAAACTATGTTGGAAAGCATCCCAAAAGAGTTCCCAAAGAGGGGGTATAGTGCGTGTTTGATTTGTGGAAAAAAAAATTTTGGTTGAAAATCAGCCATTTTTGGCTTGGCCGGGTATTATATTTTGTGACGCTTTCAGGTTTTGCGAAAAATCACTTAATTCTCCTACTTCTACATCTAGAGGGTTAAAACTATGTTGGAAAGCATCCCAAAAGAGTTCCCAAAGAGGGGGTATAGTGCACGTTTGATTTGTGGAAAAAAAAATTTTGGCTGAAAATCAGCCATTTTTGGCTTGGCCGGGTATTAGATTTTTTGACGTTTTCAGGTTTTGCGAAAAATCACTTAATTCTCCTACTTCTACATCTAGAGGGTTAAAACTATGTTGGAAAGCATCCCAAAAGAGTTCCCAAAGAGGGGGTATAGGGCGTGTTTGATTTGTGTAAAAAAAAAATTTGGGCTGAAAATAAGCCATTTTTGGCTTGGCCGGGTATTAGATTTGTTGACGTTTTTAGGTTTTGCGAAAAGTCACTTAATTCTCCTACTTCTACATCTAGAGGGTTAAAACTATGTTGGAAAGCATCCCAAAAGAGTTCCCAAAGAGGGGGTATAGTGCACGTTTGATTTGTGGAAAAAAAATTTTGGCTGAAAATCAGCCATTTTTGGCTTGGCCGGGTATTAGATTTTTTGACGTTTTCAGGTTTTGCAAAA
Organism: Ranitomeya variabilis; assembly: GCF_051348905.1. Lineage (NCBI taxonomy): Eukaryota > Metazoa > Chordata > Amphibia > Anura > Dendrobatidae > Ranitomeya > Ranitomeya variabilis. The sequence goes on along the minus strand of NC_135233.1, from coordinate 708,470,459 downwards.
AATCACTTAATTCTCCTACTTCTACATCTAGAGGGTTAAAACTATGTTGGAAAGCATCCCAAAAGAGTTCCCAAAGAGGGGGTATAGTGCGTGTTTGATTTGTGTAAAAAAAATTTTTAGCTGAAAATCAGCCATTTTTGGCTTGGCCGGGTATTAGATTTTTTGATGTTTTTAGGTTATGCGAGAAATCACTTAATTCTCCTACTTCTACATCTAGAAGGTTAAAACTATGTTGGAAAGCATCCCAAAAGAGTTCCCAAAGAGTGGGTATAGTGTGTGATTGATTTGTGTAAAAAAAAAATTTTGGCTGAAAATCAGCCATTTTTGGCTTGGCCGGGTATTAGATTTTTTGACGTTTTCAGGTTTTGCGAAAAATCACTTAATTCTCCTACTTCTACATCTAGAGGGTTAAAACTATGTTGGAAAGCATCCCAAAAGAGTTCCCAAAGAGGGGGTATAGTGCACGTTTGATTTGTGTAAAAAAAAAATTTGGCTGAAAATCAGCCATTTTTGGATTGGCCGGTTATTAGATTTTTTGACGTTTTCAGGTTTTGCGAAGTCACTTAATTCTCCTACTTCTACATCAAGGGGGTTAAAACTATGTTGGAAAGCTTCCCAAAAGAGTTCCCAAAGAGGGGGTATAGTGCATGTTTGAATTGTGGAAAAAAAAAATTGGCTGGAAATCAGCCATTTTTGGCTTGGCCGGGTATTAGATTTTTTGACGTTTTCAGGTTTTGCGAAAAATCACTTAATTCTCCTACTTCTACATCAAGGGGGTTAAAACTATGTTGGAAAGCATCCCAAAAGAGTTCCCAAAGAGGGGGTATAGTGCACGTTTGATTTGTGGAAAAAAATTTTTTAGCTGAAAATCAGCCATTTTTGGCTTGGCCGGGTATTAGATTTTTTGATGTTTTTAGGTTATGCGAGAAATCACTTAATTCTCCTACTTCTACATCTAGAAGGTTAAAACTATGTTGGAAAGCATCCCAAAAGAGTTCCCAAAGAGGGGGTATAGTGCGTGTTTCATTTGTGTAAAAAAAAAATTTTGGCTGAAAATCAGCCATTTTTGGCTTGGCCGGGTATTAGATTTTTTGACGTTTTCAGGTTTTGCGAAAAATCACTTAATTCTCCTACTTCTACATCTAGAGGGTTAAAACTATGTTGGAAAGCATCCCAAAAGAGTTCCCAAAGAGGGGGTATAGTGCACGTTTGATTTGTGTAAAAAAAAAATTTGGCTGAAAATCAGCCATTTTTGGCTTGGCCGGTTATTAGATTTTTTGACGTTTTCAGGTTTTGCGAAGTCACTTAATTCTCCTACTTCTACATCAAGGGGGTTAAAACTATGTTGGAAAGCTTCCCAAAAGAGTTCCCAAAGAGGGGGTATAGTGCATGTTTGAATTGTGGAAAAAAAAAATTGGCTGGAAATCAGCCATTTTTGGCTTGGCCGGGTATTAGATTTTTTGACGTTTTCAGGTTTTGCTAAAAATCACTTAATTCTCCTACTTCTACATCAAGGGGGTTAAAACTATGTTGGAAAGCATCCCAAAAGAGTTCCCAAAGAGGGGGTATAGTGCACGTTTGATTTGTGGAAAAAAAATTTTTGGCTGAAAATCAGCCATTTTTGGCTTGGCCGGGTATTAGATTTTTTGACGTTTTCAGGTTTTGCGAAAAATCACTTAATTCTCCTACTTCTACATCTAGAGGGTTAAAACTATGTTGGAAAGCATCCCAAAAGAGTTCCCAAAGAGGGGGTATAGTGCACGTTTGATTTGTGTAAAAAAAATTTTTAGCTGAAAATCAGCCATTTTTGGCTTGGCCGGGTATTAGATTTTTTGACGTTTTTAGGTTATGCGAGAAATCACTTAATTCTCCTACTTCTACATCTAGAGGGTTAAAACTATGTTGGAAAGCATCCCAAAAGAGTTCCCAAAGAGGGGGTATAGTGCACGTTTGATTTGTGGAAAAAAAATTGGCTTAAAATCAGCCATTTTTGGCTTGGCCGGGTATTAGATTTTTTGACGTTTTCAGGTTTTGCTAAAAATCACTTAATTCTCCTACTTCTACATCTAGAGGGTTAAAACTATGTTGGAAAGCATCCCAAAAGAGTTCCCAAAGAGTGGGTATAGTGCATGTTTGATTTGTGGAAAAAAAAAATTTGGCTGAAAATCAGCCATTTTTGGCTTGGCCGGGTATTAGATTTTTTGACGTTTTCAGGTTTTGCGAAAAATCACTTAATTCTCCTACTTCTACATCTAGAGTGTTAAAACTATGTTGGAAAGTATCTCAAAAGAGTTCCCAAAGAGGGGGTATAGTGCGTGTTTGATTTGTGGAAAAAAAAAATTTTGGCTGAAAATCAGCCATTTTTGGCTTGGCCGGGTATTAGATTTTTTGACGTTTTCAGGTTTTGCAAAAAATCACTAAATTCTCCTACTTCTACATCTAGAGGGTTAAAACTATGTTGGAAAGCATCCCAAAAGAGTTCCCAAAGAGGGGGTATAGTGCACGTTTGATTTGGGTAAAAAAAAAATTTGGCTGAAAATCAGCCATTTTTGGCTTGGCCGGTTATTAGATTTTTTGACGTTTTCAGGTTTTGCGAAGTCACTTAATTCTCCTACTTCTACATCAAGGGGGTTAAAACTATGTTGGAAAGCTTCCCAAAAGAGTTCCCAAAGAGGGGGTATAGTGCATGTTTGAATTGTGGAAAAAAAAAATTGGCTGGAAATCAGCCATTTTTGGCTTGGCCGGGTATTAGATTTTTTGACGTTTTCAGGTTTTGCTAAAAATCACTTAATTCTCCTACTTCTACATCAAGGGGGTTAAAACTATGTTGGAAAGCATCCCAAAAGAGTTCCCAAAGAGGGGGTATAGTGCACATTTGATTTGTGGAAAAAAAATTTTTGGCTGAAAATCAGCCATTTTTGGCTTGGCCGGGTATTAGATTTTTTGACGTTTTCAGGTTTTGCGAAAAATCACTTAATTCTCCTACTTCTACATCTAGAGGGTTAAAACTATGTTGGAAAGCATCCCAAAAGAGTTCCCAAAGAGGGGGTATAGTGCACGTTTGATTTGTGTAAAAAAAATTTTAGCTGAAAATCAGCCATTTTTGGCTTGGCCGGGTATTAGATTTTTTGACGTTTTTAGGTTATGCGAGAAATCACTTAATTCTCCTACTTCTACATCTAGAGGGTTAAAACTATGTTGGAAAGCATCCCAAAAGAGTTCCCAAAGAGGGGGTATAGTGCACGTTTGATTTGTGGAAAAAAAATTGGCTTAAAATCAGCCATTTTTGGCTTGGCCGGGTATTAGATTTTTTGACGTTTTCAGGTTTTGCTAAAAATCACTTAATTCTCCTACTTCTACATCTAGAGGGTTAAAACTATGTTGGAAAGCATCCCAAAAGAGTTCCCAAAGAGTGGGTATAGTGCATGTTTGATTTGTGGAAAAAAAAATTTTGGCTGAAAATCAGCCATTTTTGGCTTGGCCGGGTATTAGATTTTTTGACGTTTTCAGGTTTTGCGAAAAATCACTTAATTCTCCTACTTCTACATCTAGAGGGTTAAAACTATGTTGGAAAGTATCTCAAAAGAGTTCCCAAAGAGGGGGTATAGTGCATGTTTGATTTGTGGGAAAAAAAAATTTTGGCTGAAAATCAGCCATTTTTGGCTTGGCCGGGTATTAGATTTTTTGACGTTTTCAGGTTTTGCAAAAAATCACTTAATTCTCCTACTTCTACATCTAGAGGGTTAAAACTATGTTGGAAAGCATCCCAAAAGAGTTCCCAAAGAGGGGGTATAGTGCGTGTTTGATTTGTGTAAAAAAAAATTTTGGCTGAAAATCAGCCATTTTTGGCTTGGCCGGGTATTAGATTTTTTGACGTTTTCAGGTTTTGCAAAAAATTACTTAATTCTCCTACTTCTACATCTAGAGGGTTAAAACTATGTTGGAAAGCATCCCAAGAGAGTTCCCAAAGAGAGGGTTTAGTGCGTATTTGATTTCTGGGAAAAAAAAATTTGGGCTGAAAATAAGCCATTTTTGGCTTGGCCGGGTATTAGATTTGTTGACGTTTTCAGGTTTTGCGAAAAGTCACTTAATTCTCCTACTTCTACATCTAGAGGGTTAAAACTATGTTGGAAAGCATCCCAAAAGAGTTCCCAAAGAGGGGGTATAGTGCGTGTTTGATTTGTGGAAAAAAAATTTTTGGCAGAAAATCAGCCATTTTTGGCTTGGCCGGGTATTAGATTTTTTGACGCTTTCAGGTTTTGCGAAAAATCACTTAATTCTTCTACTTCTACATCTAGAGGGTTAAAACTATGTTGGAAAGCATCCCAAAAGAGTTCCCAAAGAGGGGGTATAGTGCACGTTTGATTTGTGGAAAAAAATTTTGGCTGAAAATCAGCCATTTTTGGCTTGGCCGGGTATTAGATTTTTTGACGTTTTCAGGTTTTGCGAAAAATCACTTAATTCTCCTACTTCTACATCTAGAGGGTTAAAACTATGTTGGAAAGCATCCCAAAAGAGTTCCCAAAGAGGGGGTATAGTGCGTGTTTGATTTGTGGAAAAAAAAATTTTGGCTGAAAATCAGCCATTTTTGGCTTGGCCGGGTATTAGATTTTTTGACGTTTTCAAGTTTTGCGAAAAATCACTTAATTCTCCTACTTCTACATCTAGAGGGTTAAAACTATGTTGGAAAGCATCCCGAAAGAGTTCCCAAAGAGGGGGTATAGTGCACGTTTGATTTGTGAAAAAAAAAATTTTGGCTGAAAATCAGCCATTTTTGGCTTGGCTGGGTATTAGATTTTTTCACGTTTTCAGGTTTTGCAAAAAATCACTTAATTCTCCTACTTCTACATCTAGAGGGTTAAAACTATGTTGGAAAGCATCCCAAAAGAGTTCCCAAAGAGGGGGTATAGTGCGTGTTTGATTTGTGTAAAAAAAAATTTTGGCTGAAAATCAGCCATTTTTGGCTTGGCCGGGTATTAGATTTTTTGACGTTTTCAGGTTTTGTGAAAAATCACTTAATTCTCCTACTTCTACATCTAGAGGGTTAAAACTATGTTGGAAAGCATCCCAAAAGAGTTCCCAAAGAGGGGGTATAGTGCGTGTTTGATTTGTGGAAAAAAAAATTTTGGCTGAAAATCAGCCATTTTTGGCTTGGCCGGGTATTAGATTTTTTGACGTTTTCAGGTTTTGCGAAAAATCACTTAATTCTCCTACTTCTACATCTAGAGGGTTAAAACTATGTTGGAAAGCATCCCAAAAGAGTTCCCAAAGAGGGGGTATAGTGCGTGTTTGATTTGTGGAAAAAAAAATTTTGGCTGAAAATCAGCCATTTTTGGCTTGGCCGGGTATTAGATTTTTTGACGTTTTCAAGTTTTGCGAAAAATCACTTAATTCTCCTACTTCTACATCTAGAGGGTTAAAACTATGTTGGAAAGCATCCCAAAAGAGTTCCCAAAGAGGGGGTATAGTGCACGTTTGATTTGTGGAAAAAAATTTTGGCTGAAAATCAGCCATTTTTGGCTTGGCCGGGTATTAGATTTTGTGACGCTTTCAGGTTTTGCGAAAAATCACTTAATTCTCCTACTTCTACATCTAGAGGGTTAAAACTATGTTGGAAAGCATCCCAAAAGAGTTCCCAAAGAGGGGGTATAGTGCGTGTTTGATTTGTGGAAAAAAAATTTTTTGCTGAAAATCAGCCATTTTTGGCTTGGCCAGGTATTAGATTTTTTCACGTTTTCAAGTTTTGCGAAAAATCACTTAATTCTCCTACTTCTACATCTAGAGGGTTAAAACTATGTTGGAAAGCATCCCAAAAGAGTTCCCAAAGAGGGGGTATAGTGCGTGTTTGATTTGTGGAAAAAAAAATTTTGGCTGAAAATCAGCCATTTTTGGCTTGGCCGGGTATTAGATTTTTTGACGTTTTTAGGTTTTGCGAAAAATCACTTAATTCTCCTACTTCTACATCTAGAGGGTTAAAACTATGTTGGAAAGCATCCCAAAAGAGTTCCCAAAGAGGGGGTATAGTGCACGTTTGATTTGTGGAAAAAAAAATTTTGGCTGAAAATCAGCCATTTTTGGCTTGGCCGGGTATTTCGATTTTTTGACGTTTTCAGGTTTTGCGAAAAATCACTTAATTCTCCTACTTCTACATCTGAAGGGTTAAAACTATGTTGGAAAGCATCCCAAAAGAGTTCCCAAAGAGGGGGTATAGTGCGTGTTTGATTTGTGGAAAAAAAAATTTTGGCTGAAAATCAGCCATTTTTGGCTTGGCCGGGTATTAGATTTTTTGACGTTTTCAAGTTTTGCGAAAAATCACTTAATTCTCCTACTTCTACATCTAGAGGGTTAAAACTATGTTGAAAAGCATCCCAAAAGAGTTCCCAAAGAGGGGGTATAGTGCACGTTTGATTTGTGGAAAAAAAAATTTTGGCTGAAAATCAGCCATTTTTGGCTTGGCTGGGTATTAGATTTTTTCACGTTTTCAGGTTTTGCAAAAAATCACTTAATTCTCCTACTTCTACATCTAGAGGTTTAAAACTATGTTGGAAAGCATCCCAAAAGAGTTCCCAAAGAGGGGGTATAGTGCGTGTTTGATTTGTGTAAAAAAAAATTTTGGCTGAAAATCAGCCATTTTTGGCTTGGCCGGGTATTAGATTTTTTGACGTTTTCAGGTTTTGTGAAAAATCACTTAATTCTCCTACTTCTACATCTAGAGGGTTAAAACTATGTTGGAAAGCATCCCAAAAGAGTTCCCAAAGAGGGGGTATAGTGCGTGTTTGATTTGTGGAAAAAAAAATTTTGGCTGAAAATCAGCCATTTTTGGCTTGGCCGGGTATTAGATTTTTTGACGTTTTCAGGTTTTGCGAAAAATCACTTAATTCTCCTACTTCTACATCTAGAGGGTTAAAACTATGTTGGAAAGCATCCCAAAAGAGTTCCCAAAGAGGGGGTATAGTGCGTGTTTGATTTGTGGAAAAAAAAATTTGGCTGAAAATCAGCCATTTTTGGCTTGGCCGGGTATTAGATTTTTTGACGTTTTCAAGTTTTGCGAAAAATCACTTAATTCTCCTACTTCTACATCTAGAGGGTTAAAACTATGTTGGAAAGCATCCCAAAAGAGTTCCCAAAGAGGGGGTATAGTGCACGTTTGATTTGTGGAAAAAAATTTTGGCTGAAAATCAGCCATTTTTGGCTTGGCCGGGTATTAGATTTTGTGACGCTTTCAGGTTTTGCGAAAAATCACTTAATTCTCCTACTTCTACATCTAGAGGGTTAAAACTATGTTGGAAAGCATCCCAAAAGAGTTCCCAAAGAGGGGGTATAGTGCGTGTTTGATTTGTGGAAAAAAAATTTTTTGCTGAAAATCAGCCATTTTTGGCTTGGCCAGGTATTAGATTTTTTCACGTTTTCAAGTTTTGCGAAAAATCACTTAATTCTCCTACTTCTACATCTAGAGGGTTAAAACTATGTTGGAAAGCATCCCAAAAGAGTTCCCAAAGAGGGGGTATAGTGCGTGTTTGATTTGTGGAAAAAAAAATTTTGGCTGAAAATCAGCCATTTTTGGCTTGGCCGGGTATTAGATTTTTTGACGTTTTTAGGTTTTGCGAAAAATCACTTAATTCTCTTTCTTCTACATCTAGAGGGTTAAAACTATGTTGGAAAGCATCCCAAAAGAGTTCCCAAAGAGGGGGTATAGTGCACGTTTGATTTGTGGAAAAAAAAATTTTGGCTGAAAATCAGCCATTTTTGGCTTGGCCGGGTATTTCGATTTTTTGACGTTTTCAGGTTTTGCGAAAAATCACTTAATTCTCCTACTTCTACATCTGAAGGGTTAAAACTATGTTGGAAAGCATCCCAAAAGAGTTCCCAAAGAGGGGGTATAGTGCGTGTTTGATTTGTGGAAAAAAAAATTTTGGCTGAAAATCAGCCATTTTTGGCTTGGCCGGGTATTAGATTTTTTGACGTTTTCAAGTTTTGCGAAAAAATCACTTAATTCTCCTACTTCTACATCTAGAGGGTTAAAACTATGTTGAAAAGCATCCCAAAAGAGTTCCCAAAGAGGGGGTATAGTGCACGTTTGATTTGTGGAAAAAAAAATTTTGGCTGAAAATCAGCCATTTTTGGCTTGGCCGGGTATTAGATTTTTTGACGTTTTTAGGTTTTGCGAAAAATCACTTAGTTCTCCTACTTCTACATCTAGAGGGTTAAAACTATGTTGGAAAGCATCCCAAAAGAGTTCCCAAAGAGGGGGTACAGTGCGTGTTTGATTTGTGGAAAAAAAATTTTTGGCTGAAAATCAGCCATTTTTGGCTTGGCCGGGTATTAGATATTTTGACGTTTTCAGGTTTTGCGAAAAATCACTTAATTCTCCTACTTCTACATCTAGAGGGTTAAAACTATGTTGGAAAGCATCCCAAAAGAGTTCCCAAAGAGGGGGTATAGTGCACGTTTGATTTGTGGAAAAAAAAAATTTGGCTGAAAATCAGCCATTTTTGGCTTGGCCGGGTATTAGATTTTTTGACGTTTTCAGGTTTTGCGAAAAATCACTTAATTCTCCTACTTCTACATCTAGAGGGTTAAAACTATGTTGGAAAGCATCCCAAAAGAGTTCCCAAAGAGGGGGTATAGTGCGTGTTTGATTTGTGGAAAAAATTTTTTAGCTGAAAATCAGCCATTTTTGGCTTGGCCGGGTATTAGATTTTTTGACGTTTTCAAGTTTTGCGAAAAATCACTTAATTCTCCTACTTCTACATCTAGAGGGTTAAAACTATGTTGGAAAGCATCCTAAAAGAGTTCCCAAAGAGGGGGTATAGTGCACGTTTGATTTGTGGAAAAAAATTTTTGGCTGAAAATCAGCCATTTTTGGCTTGGCCGGGTATTAGATTTTTTGACGCTTTCAGGTTTTGCGAAAAATCACTTAATTCTCCTACTTCTACATCTAGAGGGTTAAAACTATGTTGGAAAGCATCCCAAAAGAGTTCCCAAAGAGGGGGTATAGTGCACGTTTGATTTGTGGAAAAAAAAATTTTGGCTGAAAATCAGCCATTTTTGGCTTGGCCGGGTATTCGATTTTTTGACGTTTTCAGGTTTTGCGAAAAATCACTTTGATTCTCCTACTTCTACATCTAGAGGGTTAAAACTATGTTGGAAAGCATCCCAATAGAGTTCCCAAAGAGGGGGTATAGTGCACGTTTGATTTGTGTAAAAAAAAAATTTGGCTGAAAATCAGCCATTTTTGGCTTGGCCGGTTATTAGATTTTTTGACGTTTTCAGGTTTTGCGAAGTCACTTAATTCTCCTACCTCTACATCAAGGGGGTTAAAACTATGTTGGAAAGCTTCCCAAAAGAGTTCCCAAAGAGGGGGTATAGTGCGTGTTTGATTTGTGGCAAAAAAAATTTTGGCTGAAAATCAGCCATTTTTGGCTTAGCCGGTTATTAGATTTTTTGACCTTTTTAGGTTTTGCGAAAAATCATTTAATTCTCCTACTTCTACATCTAGAGGGTTAAAACTATGTTGGAAAGCATCCCAAAAGAGTTCCCAAAGAGGGGGTATAGTGCGTGTTTGATTTGTGGAAAAAAAAATTTTGGCTGAAAATCAGCCATTTTTGGCTTGGCCGGGTATTAGATTTTTTGACGTATTCAGGTTTTGCGAAAAATCACTTAATTCTCCTACTTCTACATCTAGAGGGTTAAAACTATGTTGGAAAGCATCCCAAAAGAGTTCCCAAAGAGGGGGTATAGGGCGTGTTTGATTTGTGTAAAAAAAAAATTTTGGCTGAACATCAGCCATTTTTGGCTTGGCCGGGTATTAGATTTTTTGACGTATTCAGGTTTTGCGAAAAATCACTTAATTCTCCTACTTCTACATCTAGAGGGTTAAAACTATGTTGGAAAGCATCCCAAAAGAGTTCCCAAAGAGGGGGTATACTGCACGTTTGATTTGTGGAAAAAAAAATTTTGGCTGAAAATCAGCCATTTTTGGCTTGGCTGGGTATTAGATTTTTTCACGTTTTCAGGTTTTGCAAAAAATCACTTAATTCTCCTACTTCTACATCTAGAGGTTTAAAACTATGTTGGAAAGCATCCCAAAAGAGTTCCCAAAGAGGGGGTATAGTGCGTGTTTGATTTGTGTAAAAAAAAATTTTGGCTGAACATCAGCCATTTTTGGCTTGGCCGGGTATTAGATTTTTTGACGTATTCAGGTTTTGCGAAAAATCACTTAATTCTCCTACTTCTACATCTAGAGGGTTAAAACTATGTTGGAAAGCATCCCAAAAGAGTTCCCAAAGAGGGGGTATAGTGCACGTTTGATTTGTGGAAAAAAAAATTTTGGCTGAAAATCAGCCATTTTTGGCTTGGCTGGGTATTAGATTTTTTCACGTTTTCAGGTTTTGCAAAAAATCACTTAATTCTCCTACTTCTACATCTAGAGGTTTAAAACTATGTTGGAAAGCATCCCAAAAGAGTTCCCAAAGAGGGGGTATAGTGCGTGTTTGATTTGTGTAAAAAAAAATTTTGGCTGAAAATCAGCCATTTTTGGCTTGGCCGGGTATTAGATTTTTTGACTTTTTCAGGTTTTGTGAAAAATCACTTAATTCTCCTACTTCTACATCTAGAGGGTTAAAACTATGTTGGAAAGCATCCCAAAAGAGTTCCCAAAGAGGGGGTATAGTGCGTGTTTGATTTGTGGAAAAAAAAATTTTGGCTGAAAATCAGCCATTTTTGGCTTGGCCGGGTATTAGATTTTTTGACGTTTTCAGGTTTTGCGAAAAATCACTTAATTCTCCTACTTCTACATCTAGAGGGTTAAAACTATGTTGGAAAGCATCCCAAAAGAGTTCCCAAAGAGGGGGTATAGTGCGTGTTTGATTTGTGGAAAAAAAAATTTGGCTGAAAATCAGCCATTTTTGGCTTGGCCGGGTATTAGATTTTTTGACGTTTTCAAGTTTTGCGAAAAATCACTTAATTCTCCTACTTCTACATCTAGAGGGTTAAAACTATGTTGGAAAGCATCCCAAAAGAGTTCCCAAAGAGGGGGTATAGTGCACGTTTGATTTGTGGAAAAAAATTTTGGCTGAAAATCAGCCATTTTTGGCTTGGCCGGGTATTAGATTTTGTGACGCTTTCAGGTTTTGCGAAAAATCACTTAATTCTCCTACTTCTACATCTAGAGGGTTAAAACTATGTTGGAAAGCATCCCAAAAGAGTTCCCAAAGAGGGGGTAAAGTGCGTGTTTGATTTGTGGAAAAAAAATTTTTTGCTGAAAATCAGCCATTTTTGGCTTGGCCAGGTATTAGATTTTTTCACGTTTTCAAGTTTTGCGAAAAATCACTTAATTCTCCTACTTCTACATCTAGAGGGTTAAAACTATGTTGGAAAGCATCCCAAAAGAGTTCCCAAAGAGGGGGTATAGTGCGTGTTTGATTTGTGGAAAAAAAAATTTTGGCTGAAAATCAGCCATTTTTGGCTTGGCCGGGTATTAGATTTTTTGACGTTTTTAGGTTTTGCGAAAAATCACTTAATTCTCCTACTTCTACATCTAGAGGGTTAAAACTATGTTGGAAAGCATCCCAAAAGAGTTCCCAAAGAGGGGGTATAGTGCACGTTTGATTTGTGGAAAAAAAAATTTTGGCTGAAAATCAGCCATTTTTGGCTTGGCCGGGTATTTCGATTTTTTGACGTTTTCAGGTTTTGCGAAAAATCACTTAATTCTCCTACTTCTACATCTGAAGGGTTAAAACTATGTTGGAAAGCATCCCAAAAGAGTTCCCAAAGAGGGGGTATAGTGCGTGTTTGATTTGTGGAAAAAAAAATTTTGGCTGAAAATCAGCCATTTTTGGCTTGGCCGGGTATTAGATTTTTTGACGTTTTCAAGTTTTGCGAAAAAATCACTTAATTCTCCTACTTCTACATCTAGAGGGTTAAAACTATGTTGAAAAGCATCCCAAAAGAGTTCCCAAAGAGGGGGTATAGTGCACGTTTGATTTGTGGAAAAAAAAATTTTGGCTGAAAATCAGCCATTTTTGGCTTGGCCGGGTATTAGATTTTTTGACGTTTTTAGGTTTTGCGAAAAATCACTTAGTTCTCCTACTTCTACATCTAGAGGGTTAAAACTATGTTGGAAAGCATCCCAAAAGAGTTCCCACAGAGGGGGTACAGTGCGTGTTTGATTTGTGGAAAAAAAAATTTTGGCTGAAAATCAGCCATTTTTGGCTTGGCCGGGTATTAGATTTTTTGACGTTTTCAGGTTTTGCGAAAAATCACTTAATTCTCCTACTTCTACATCTAGAGGGTTAAAACTATGTTGGAAAGCATCCCAAAAGAGTTCCCAAAGAGGGGGTATAGTGCACGTTTGATTTGTGGAAAAAAAAAATTTGGCTGAAAATCAGCCATTTTTGGCTTGGCCGGGTATTAGATTTTTTGACGTTTTCAGGTTTTGCGAAAAATCACTTAATTCTCCTACTTCTACATCTAGAGGGTTAAAACTATGTTGGAAAGCATCCCAAAAGAGTTCCCAAAGAGGGGGTATAGTGCGTGTTTGATTTGTGGAAAAAAAATTTTTGGCTGAAAATCAGCCATTTTTGGCTTGGCCGGGTATTAGATTTTTTGACGTTTTCAGGTTTTGCGAAAAATCACTTTGATTCTCCTACTTCTACATCTAGAGGGTTAAAACTATGTTGGAAAGCATCCTAAAAGAGTTCCCAAAGAGGGGGTATAGTGCACGTTTGATTTGTGGAAAAAAATTTTTGGCTGAAAATCAGCCATTTTTGGCTTGGCCGGGTATTAGATTTTTTGACGCTTTCAGGTTTTGCGAAAAATCACTTAATTCTCCTACTTCTACATCTAGAGGGTTAAAACTATGTTGGAAAGCATCCCAAAAGAGTTCCCAAAGAGGGGGTATAGTGCACGTTTGATTTGTGGAAAAAAAAATTTTGGCTGAAAATCAGCCATTTTTGGCTTGGCCGGGTATTCGATTTTTTGACGTTTTCAGGTTTTGCGAAAAATCACTTTGATTCTCCTACTTCTACATCTAGAGGGTTAAAACTATGTTGGAAAGCATCCCAATAGAGTTCCCAAAGAGGGGGTATAGTGCACGTTTGATTTGTGTAAAAAAAAAATTTGGCTGAAAATCAGCCATTTTTGGCTTGGCCGGTTATTAGATTTTTTGACGTTTTCAGGTTTTGCGAAGTCACTTAATTCTCCTACCTCTACATCAAGGGGGTTAAAACTATGTTGGAAAGCTTCCCAAAAGAGTTCCCAAAGAGGGGGTATAGTGCGTGTTTGATTTGTGGCAAAAAAAATTTTGGCTGAAAATCAGCCATTTTTGGCTTAGCCGGTTATTAGATTTTTTGACCTTTTTAGGTTTTGCGAAAAATCATTTAATTCTCCTACTTCTACATCTAGAGGGTTAAAACTATGTTGGAAAGCATCCCAAAAGAGTTCCCAAAGAGGGGGTATAGTGCGTGTTTGATTTGTGGAAAAAAAAATTTTGGCTGAAAATCAGCCATTTTTGGCTTGGCCGGGTATTAGATTTTTTGACGTTTTCAAGTTTTGCGAAAAATCACTTAATTCTCCTACTTCTACATCTAGAGGGTTAAAACTATGTTGAAAAGCATCCCAAAAGAGTTCCCAAAGAGGGGGTATAGTGCACGTTTGATTTGTGGAAAAAAAAATTTTGGCTGAAAATCAGCCATTTTTGGCTTGGCCGGGTATTAGATTTTTTGACGTTTTTAGGTTTTGCGAAAAATCACTTAGTTCTCCTACTTCTACATCTAGAGGGTTAAAACTATGTTGGAAAGCATCCCAAAAGAGTTCCCAAAGAGGGGGTACAGTGCGTGTTTGATTTGTGGAAAAAAAATTTTTGGCTGAAAATCAGCCATTTTTGGCTTGGCCGGGTATTAGATTTTTTGACGTTTTCAGGTTTTGCGAAAAATCACTTAATTCTCCTACTTCTACATCTAGAGGGTTAAAACTATGTTGGAAAGCATCCCAAAAGAGTTCCCAAAGAGGGGGTATAGTGCACGTTTGATTTGTGGAAAAAAAAAATTTGGCTGAAAATCAGCCATTTTTGGCTTGGCCGGGTATTAGATTTTTTGACGTTTTCAGGTTTTGCGAAAAATCACTTAATTCTCCTACTTCTACATCTAGAGGGTTAAAACTATGTTGGAAAGCATCCCAAAAGAGTTCCCAAAGAGGGGGTATAGTGCGTGTTTGATTTGTGGAAAAAAAAATTTTGGCTGAAAATCAGCCATTTTTGGCTTGGCCGGGTATTAGATTTTTTGACGTTTTCAAGTTTTGCGAAAAATCACTTAATTCTCCTACTTCTACATCTAGAGGGTTAAAACTATGTTGGAAAGCATCCTAAAAGAGTTCCCAAAGAGGGGGTATAGTGCACGTTTGATTTGTGGAAAAAAAATTTTGGCTGAAAATCAGCCATTTTTGGCTTGGCCGGGTATTAGATTTTTTGACGCTTTCAGGTTTTGCGAAAAATCACTTAATTCTCCTACTTCTACATCTAGAGGGTTAAAACTATGTTGGAAAGCATCCCAAAAGAGTTCCCAAAGAGGGGGTATAGTGCACGTTTGATTTGTGGAAAAAAAAATTTTGGCTGAAAATCAGCCATTTTTGGCTTGGCCGGGTATTAGATTTTTTGACGTTTTCAGGTTTTGCGAAAAATCACTTAATTCTCCTACTTCTACATCTAGAGGGTTAAAACTATGTTGGAAAGCATCCCAAAAGAGTTCCCAAAGAGGGGGTATAGTGCACGTTTGATTTGTGGAAAAAAAAATTTTGGCTGAAAATCAGCCATTTTTGGCTTGGCCGGGTATTAGATTTTTTGACGTTTTCAGGTTTTGCGAAAAATCACTTAATTCTCCTACTTCTACATCTAGAGGGTTAAAACTATGTTGGAAAGCATCCCAAAAGAGTTCCCAAAGAGGGGGTATAGTGCACGTTTGATTTGTGTAAAAAAAAAATTTGGCTGAAAATCAGCCATTTTTGGCTTGGCCGGTTATTAGATTTTTTGACGTTTTCAGGTTTTGCGAAGTCACTTAATTCTCCTACCTCTACATCAAGGGGGTTAAAACTATGTTGGAAAGCTTCCCAAAAGAGTTCCCAAAGAGGGGGTATAGTGCGTGTTTGATTTGTGGCAAAAAAAATTTTGGCTGAAAATCAGCCATTTTTGGCTTAGCCGGTTATTAGATTTTTTGACCTTTTTAGGTTTTGCGAAAAATCATTTAATTCTCCTACTTCTACATCTAAAGGGTTAAAACTATGTTGGAAAGCAGCCCAAAAGAGTTCCCAAAGAGGGGGTATAGTGCATGTTTGAATTGTGGAAAAAAAAATTGGCTGGAAATCAGCCATTTTTGGCTTGGCCGGGTATTAGATTTTTTGACGTTTTCAGGTTTTGCTAAAAATCACTTAATTCTCCTACTTCTACATCAAGGGGGTTAAAACTATGTTGGAAAGCATCCCAAAAGAGTTCCCAAAGAGGGGGTATAGTGCACGTTTGATTTGTGGAAATAAAATTTTGGCTGAAAATCAGCCATTTTTGGCTTGGCCGGGTATTAGATTTTTTGACGTTTTCAGGTTTTGCGAAAAATCACTTAATTCTCCTACTTCTACATCTAGAGGGTTAAAACTATGTTGGAAAGCATCCCAAAAGAGTTCCCAAAGAGGGGGTATAGTGCGTGTTTGATTTGTGTAAAAAAAAATTTTAGCTGAAAATCAGCCATTTTTGGCTTGGCCGGGTATTAGATTTTTTGACGTTTTTAGGTTATGCGAGAAATCACATAATTCTCCTACTTCTACATCTAGAGGGTTAAAACTATGTTGGAAAGCATCCCAAAAGAGTTCCCAAAGAGGGGGTATAGTGCACGTTTGATTTGTGTAAAAAAAATTTTTTGGCTGAAAATCAGCCATTTTTGGCTTGGCCGGGTATTAGATTTTTTGACGTTTTCAGGTTTTGCTAAAAATCACTTAATTCTCCTACTTCTACATCTAGAGGGTTAAAACTATGTTGGAAAGCATCCCAAAAGAGTTCCCAAAGAGGGGGTATAGTGCGTGTTTGATTTGTGAAAAAAAAATTTTGGCTGAAAATCAGCCATTTTTGGCTTGGCCGGGTATTAGATTTTTTGACGTTTTCAGGTTTTGTGAAAAATCACTTAATTCTCCTACTTCTACATCTAGAGGGTTAAAACTATGTTGGAAAGCATCCCAAAAGAGTTCCCAAAGAGTGGGTATAGTGCATGTTTGATTTGTGGGAAAAAAATTTTTGGCTGAAAATCAGCCATTTTTGGCTTGGCCGGGTATTAGATTTTTTGACGTTTTCAGGTTTTGCAAAAAATCACTTAATTCTCCTACTTCTACATCTAGAGGGTTAAAACTATGTTGGAAAGCATCCCAAAAGAGTTCCCAAAGAGGGGGTATAGTGCACGTTTGATTTGTGGAAAAAAAAATTTTGGCTGAAAATCAGCCATTTTTGGCTTGGCCGGGTATTACATTTTTTGATGTTTTCAGGTTTTGCAAAAAATCACATAATTCTCCTACTTCTACATCTAGAGGGTTAAAACTATGTTGGAAAGCATCCCAAAAGAGTTCCCAAAGAGGGGGTATAGTGCGTGTTTGATTTGTGTAAAAAAAAATTTTGGCTGAAAATCAGCCATTTTTGGCTTGGCCGGGTATTAGATTTTTTGACGTTTTCAGGTTTTGCAAAAAATTACTTAATTCTCCTACTTCTACATCTAGAGGGTTAAAACTATGTTGGAAAGCATCCCAAGAGAGTTCCCAAAGAGAGGGTTTAGTGCGTGTTTGATTTCTGGAAAAAAAAAATTTGGGCTGAAAATAAGCCATTTTTGGCTTGGCCGGGTATTAGATTTGTTGACGTTTTCAGGTTTTGCGAAAAGTCACTTAATTCTCCTACTTCTACATCTAGAGGGTTAAAACTATGTTGGAAAGCATCCCAAAAGAGTTCCCAAAGAGGGGGTATAGTGCGTGTTTGATTTGTGGAAAAAAAATTTTTGGCTGAAAATCAGCCATTTTTGGCTTAGCCGGGTATTAGATTTTTTGACGCTTTCAGGTTTTGCGAAAAATCACTTAATTCTTCTACTTCTACATCTAGAGGGTTAAAACTATGTTGGAAAGCATCCCAAAAGAGTTCCCAAAGAGGGGGTATAGTGCACGTTTGATTTGTGGAAAAAAAAATTTTGGCTGAAAATCAGCCATTTTTGGCTTGGCCGGGTATTAGATTTTTTGACGTTTTCAGGTTTTGCGAAAAATCACTTAATTCTCCTACTTCTACATCTAGAGGGTTAAAACTATGTTGGAAAGCATCCCAAAAGAGTTCCCAAAGAGGGGGTATAGTGCGTGTTTGATTTGTGGAAAAAAAATTTTGGCTGAAAATCAGCCATTTTTGGCTTGGCCGGGTATTAGATTTTTTGACGTTTTCAAGTTTTGCGAAAAATCACTTAATTCTCCTACTTCTACATCTAGAGGGTTAAAACTATGTTGGAAAGCATCCCGAAAGAGTTCCCAAAGAGGGGGTATAGTGCACGTTTGATTTGTGGAAAAAAAAATTTTGGCTGAAAATCAGCCATTTTTGGCTTGGCCGGGTATTAGATTTTTTGACGTTTTCAAGTTTTGCGAAAAATCACTTAATTCTCCTACTTCTACATCTAGAGGGTTAAAACTATGTTGGAAAGCATCCCAAAAGAGTTCCCAAAGAGGGGGTATAGTGCACGTTTGATTTGTGGAAAAAAAATTTTGGCTGAAAATCAGCCATTTTTGACTTGGCCGGGTATTAGATTTTGTGACGCTTTCAGGTTTTGCGAAAAATCACTTAATTCTCCTACTTCTACATCTAGAGGGTTAAAACTATGTTGGAAAGCATCCCAAAAGAGTTCCCAAAGAGGGGGTATAGTGCGTGTTTGATTTGTGGAAAAAAAAAATTTGGCTGAAAATCAGCCATTTTTGGCTTGGCCGGGTATTAGATTTTTTGACGTTTTTAGGTTTTGCGAAAAATCACTTAATTCTCCTACTTCTACATCTAGAGGGTTAAAACTATGTTGGAAAGCATCCCAAAAGAGTTCCCAAAGAGGGGGTATAGGGCGTGTTTGATTTGTGTAAAAAAAAAATTTTGGCTGAACATCAGCCATTTTTGGCTTGGCCGGGTATTAGATTTTTTGACGTATTCAGGTTTTGCGAAAAATCACTTAATTCTCCTACTTCTACATCTAGAGGGTTAAAACTATGTTGGAAAGCATCCCAAAAGAGTTCCCAAAGAGGGGGTATAGTGCGTGTTTGATTTGTGGAAAAAAATTTTTGGCTGAAAATCAGCCATTTTTGGCTTGGCCGGGTATTAGATTTTTTGACGTTTTCAAGTTTTGCGAAAAATCACTTAATTCTCCTACTTCTACATCTAGAGGGTTAAAACTATGTTGGAAAGCATCCCAAAAGAGTTCCCAAAGAGGGGGTATAGTGCACGTTTGATTTGTGGAAAAAAAAATTTTGGCTGAAAATCAGCCATTTTTGGCTTGGCCGGGTATTAGATTTTTTGACGTTTTTAGGTTTTGCGAAAAATCACTTAATTCTCCTACTTCTACATCTAAAGGGTTAAAACTATGTTGGAAAGCAGCCCAAAAGAGTTCCCAAAGAGGGGGTATAGTGCATGTTTGAATTGTGGAAAAAAAAATTGGCTGGAAATCAGCCATTTTTGGCTTGGCCGGGTATTAGATTTTTTGACGTTTTCAGGTTTTGCTAAAAATCACTTAATTCTCCTACTTCTACATCAAGGGGGTTAAAACTATGTTGGAAAGCATCCCAAAAGAGTTCCCAAAGTGGGGGTATAGTGCACGTTTGATTTGTGGAAAAAAAATTTTGGCTGAAAATCAGCCATTTTTGGCTTGGCCGGGTATTATATTTTTTGACGTTTTCAGGTTTTGCAAAAAATCACTTAATTCTCCTACTTCTACATCTAGAGTGTTAAAACTATGTTGGAAAGCATCCCAAAAGAGTTCCCAAAGAGGGGGTATAGTGCGTGTTTGATTTGTGTAAAAAAAAAATTTTAGCTGAAAATCAGCCATTTTTGGCTTGGCCGGGTATTAGATTTTTTGACGTTTTTAGGTTATGCGAGAAATCACTTAATTCTCCTACTTCTACATCTAGAGGGTTAAAACTATGTTGGAAAGCATCCCAAAAGAGTTCCCAAAGAGGGGGTATAGTGCACGTTTGATTTGTGGAAAAAAAAATTTTAGGCTGACAATCAGCCATTTTTGGCTTGGCCGGGTATTAGATTTTTTGACGTTTTCAGGTTTTGCTAAAAATCACTTAATTCTCCTACTTCTACATCTAGAGGTTTAAAACTATGTTGGAAAGCATCCCAAAAGAGTTCCCAAAGAGGGGGTATAGTGCGTGTTTGATTTGTGGAAAAAAATTTTTGGCTGATAATCAGCCATTTTTGGCTTGGCCGGGTATTAGATTTTTTGACGTTTTCAGGTTTTGCGAAAAATCACTTAATTCTCCTACTTCTACATCTAGAGGGTTAAAACTATGTTGGAAAGCATCCCAAAAGAGTTCCCAAAGAGTGGGTATAGTGCATGTTTGATTTGTGGGAAAAAAAAATTTTGGCTGAAAATCAGCCATTTTTGGCTTGGCCGGGTATTAGATTTTTTGACATTTTCAGGTTTTGCGAAAAATCACTTAATTCTCCTACTTCTACATCTAGAGGGTTAAAACTATGTTGGAAAGTATCTCAAAAGAGTTCCCAAAGAGGGGATATAGTGCGTGTTTGATTTGTGGAAAAAAAAAATTTTGGATGAAAATCAGCCATTTTTGGCTTGGCCGGTTATTAGATTTTTTGACGTTTTCAGGTTTTGCTAAAAATCACTTAATTCTCCTACTTCTACATCTAGAGGGTTAAAACTATGTTGGAAAGCATCCCAAAAGAGTTCCCAAAGAGGGGGTATAGTGCACGTTTGATTTGTGGAAAAAAAAAATTTGGCTGAAAATCAGCCATTTTTGGCTTGGCCGGGTATTAGATTTTTTGACGTTTTCAGGTTTTGCAAAAAATCACTTAATTCTCCTACTTCTACATCTAGAGGTTTAAAACTATGTTGGAAAGCATCCCAAAAGAGTTCCCAAAGAGGGGGTATAGTGCGTGTTCGATTTGTGTAAAAAAAAATTTTGGCTGAAAATCAGCCATTTTTGGCTTGGCCGGGTATTAGATTTTTTGACGTTTTCAGGTTTTGCAAAAAATTACTTAATTCTCCTACTTCTACATCTAGAGGGTTAAAACTATGTTGGAAAGCATCCCAAGAGAGTTCCCTAAGAGAGGGTTTAGTGCGTGTTTGATTTCTGGAAAAAAAAAATTTGGGCTGAAAATAAGCCATTTTTGGCTTGGCCGGGTATTAGATTTGTTGACGTTTTCAGGTTTTGCGAAAAGTCACTTAATTCTCCTACTTCTACATCTAGAGGGTTAAAACTATGTTGGAAAGCATCCCAAAAGAGTTCCCAAAGAGGGGGTATAGTGCGTGTTTGATTTGTGGAAAAAAAATTTTGGGCTGAAAATCAGCCATTTTTGGCTTTGCCGGGTATTAGATTTTTTTACGCTTTCAGTTTTTGCGAAAAATCACTTAATTCTTCTACTTCTACATCTAGAGGGTTAAAACTATGTTGGAAAGCATCCCAAAAGAGTTCCCAAAGAGGGGGTATAGTGCGTGTTTGATTTGTGGAAAAAAAAAATTTGGCTGAAAATCAGCCATTTTTGGCTTGGCCGGGTATTAGATTTTTTGACGTTTTCAAGTTTTGCAAAAAATCACTTAATTCTCCTACTTCTACATCTAGAGGTTTAAAACTATGTTGGAAAGCATCCCAAAAGAGTTCCCAAAGAGGGGGTATAGTGCGTGTTTGATTTGTGTAAAAAAAAATTTTGGCTGAAAATCAGCCATTTTTGGCTTGGCCGGGTATTAGATTTTTTGACGTTTTCAGGTTTTGCAAAAAATTACTTAATTCTCCTACTTCTACATCTAGAGGGTTAAAACTATGTTGGAAAGCATCCCAAGAGAGTTCCCAAAGAGAGGGTTTAGTGCGTGTTTGATTTCTGGAAAAAAAAAATTTGGGCTGAAAATAAGCCATTTTTGGCTTGGCCGGGTATTAGATTTGTTGACGTTTTCAGGTTTTGCGAAAAGTCACTTAATTCTCCTACTTCTACATCTAGAGGGTTAAAACTATGTTGGAAAGCATCCCAAAAGAGTTCCCAAAGAGGGGGTATAGTGCGTGTTTGATTTGTGGAAAAAAAATTTTGGGCTGAAAATCAGCCATTTTTGGCTTTGCCGGGTATTAGATTTTTTTACGCTTTCAGTTTTTGCGAAAAATCACTTAATTCTTCTACTTCTACATCTAGAGGGTTAAAACTATGTTGGAAAGCATCCCAAAAGAGTTCCCAAAGAGGGGGTATAGTGCACGTTTGATTTGTGGAAAAAAAAATTTTGGCTGAAAATCAGCCATTTTTGGCTTGGCCGGGTATTAGATTTTTTGACGTTTTCAGGTTTTGCGAAAAATCACTTAATTCTCCTACTTCTACATCTAGAGGGTTAAAACTATGTTGGAAAGCATCCCAAAAGAGTTCCCAAAGAGGGGGTATAGTGCGTGTTTGATTTGTGGAAAAAAGAAATTTGGCTGAAAATCAGCCATTTTTGGCTTGGCCGGGTATTAGATTTTTTGACGTTTTCAAGTTTTGCGAAAAATCACTTAATTCTCCTACTTCTACATCTAGAGGGTTAAAACTATGTTGGAAAGCATCCCAAAAGAGTTCCCAAAGAGTGGGTATAGTGCATGTTTGATTTGTGGGAAAAAAAAATTTTGGCTGAAAATCAGCCATTTTTGGCTTGGCCGGGTATTAGATTTTTTGACATTTTCAGGTTTTGCGAAAAATCACTTAATTCTCCTACTTCTACATCTAGAGGGTTAAAACTATGTTGGAAAGTATCTCAAAAGAGTTCCCAAAGAGGGGATATAGTGCGTGTTTGATTTGTGGAAAAAAAAATTTTTGGATGAAAATCAGCCATTTTTGGCTTGGCCGGGTATTAGATTTTTTGACGTTTTCAGGTTTTGCTAAAAATCACTTAATTCTCCTACTTCTACATCTAGAGGGTTAAAACTATGTTGGAAAGCATCCCAAAAGAGTTCCCAAAGAGGGGGTATAGTGCACGTTTGATTTGTGGAAAAAAAAATTTTGGCTGAAAATCAGCCATTTTTGGCTTGGCCGGGTATTAGATTTTTTGACGTTTTCAGGTTTTGCAAAAAATCACTTAATTCTCCTACTTCTACATCTAGAGGTTTAAAACTATGTTGGAAAGCATCCCAAAAGAGTTCCCAAAGAGGGGGTATAGTGCGTGTTTGATTTGTGTAAAAAAAAATTTTGGCTGAAAATCAGCCATTTTTGGCTTGGCCGGGTATTAGATTTTTTGACGTTTTCAGGTTTTGCAAAAAATTACTTAATTCTCCTACTTCTACATCTAGAGGGTTAAAACTATGTTGGAAAGCATCCCAAGAGAGTTCCCTAAGAGAGGGTTTAGTGCGTGTTTGATTTCTGGAAAAAAAAAATTTGGGCTGAAAATAAGCCATTTTTGGCTTGGCCGGGTATTAGATTTGTTGACGTTTTCAGGTTTTGCGAAAAGTCACTTAATTCTCCTACTTCTACATCTAGAGGGTTAAAACTATGTTGGAAAGCATCCCAAAAGAGTTCCCAAAGAGGGGGTATAGTGCGTGTTTGATTTGTGGAAAAAAAATTTTGGGCTGAAAATCAGCCATTTTTGGCTTTGCCGGGTATTAGATTTTTTTACGCTTTCAGTTTTTGCGAAAAATCACTTAATTCTTCTACTTCTACATCTAGAGGGTTAAAACTATGTTGGAAAGCATCCCAAAAGAGTTCCCAAAGAGGGGGTATAGTGCACGTTTGATTTGTGGAAAAAAAAATTTTGGCTGAAAATCAGCCATTTTTGGCTTGGCCGGGTATTAGATTTTTTGACGTTTTCAGGTTTTGCGAAAAATCACTTAATTCTCCTACTTCTACATCTAGAGGGTTAAAACTATGTTGGAAAGCATCCCAAAAGAGTTCCCAAAGAGGGGGTATAGTGCGTGTTTGATTTGTGGAAAAAAAAAATTTGGCTGAAAATCAGCCATTTTTGGCTTGGCCGGGTATTAGATTTTTTGACGTTTTCAAGTTTTGCAAAAAATCACTTAATTCTCCTACTTCTACATCTAGAGGTTTAAAACTATGTTGGAAAGCATCCCAAAAGAGTTCCCAAAGAGGGGGTATAGTGCGTGTTTGATTTGTGTAAAAAAAAATTTTGGCTGAAAATCAGCCATTTTTGGCTTGGCCGGGTATTAGATTTTTTGACGTTTTCAGGTTTTGCAAAAAATTACTTAATTCTCCTACTTCTACATCTAGAGGGTTAAAACTATGTTGGAAAGCATCCCAAGAGAGTTCCCAAAGAGAGGGTTTAGTGCGTGTTTGATTTCTGGAAAAAAAAAATTTGGGCTGAAAATAAGCCATTTTTGGCTTGGCCGGGTATTAGATTTGTTGACGTTTTCAGGTTTTGCGAAAAGTCACTTAATTCTCCTACTTCTACATCTAGAGGGTTAAAACTATGTTGGAAAGCATCCCAAAAGAGTTCCCAAAGAGGGGGTATAGTGCGTGTTTGATTTGTGGAAAAAAAATTTTGGGCTGAAAATCAGCCATTTTTGGCTTTGCCGGGTATTAGATTTTTTTACGCTTTCAGTTTTTGCGAAAAATCACTTAATTCTTCTACTTCTACATCTAGAGGGTTAAAACTATGTTGGAAAGCATCCCAAAAGAGTTCCCAAAGAGGGGGTATAGTGCACGTTTGATTTGTGGAAAAAAAAATTTTGGCTGAAAATCAGCCATTTTTGGCTTGGCCGGGTATTAGATTTTTTGACGTTTTCAGGTTTTGCGAAAAATCACTTAATTCTCCTACTTCTACATCTAGAGGGTTAAAACTATGTTGGAAAGCATCCCAAAAGAGTTCCCAAAGAGGGGGTATAGTGCGTGTTTGATTTGTGGAAAAAAGAAATTTGGCTGAAAATCAGCCATTTTTGGCTTGGCCGGGTATTAGATTTTTTGACGTTTTCAAGTTTTGCGAAAAATCACTTAATTCTCCTACTTCTACATGTAGAGGGTTAAAACTATGTTGGAAAGCATCCCGAAAGAGTTCCCAATGAGGGGGTATAGTGCACGTTTGATTTGTGCAAAAAAAAAATTTTGGCTGAAAATCAGCCATTTTTGGCTTGGCCGGGTATTAGATTTTTTCACGTTATCAGGTTTTGCAAAAAATCACTTAATTCTCCTACTTCTGCATCTAGAGGGTTAAAACTATGTTGGAAAGCATCCCAAAAGAGTTCCCAAAGAGGGGGTATAGTGCGTGTTTGATTTGTGGAAAAAAAAAATTTTGGCTGAAAATCAGCCATTTTTGGCTTGGCCGGGTATTAGATTTTTTGACGTTTTTAGGTTTTGCGAAAAATCACTTAATTCTCTTACTTCTACATCTAGAGGGTTAAAACTATGTTGGAAAGCATCCCAAAAGAGTTCCCAAAGAGGGGGTATAGGGCGTGTTTGATTTGTGTAAAAAAAAAATTTTGGCTGAACATCAGCCATTTTTGGCTTGGCCGGGTATTAGATTTTTTGACGTATTCAGGTTTTGCAAAAAATCACTTAATTCTCCTACTTCTACATCTAGTGGGTTAAAACTATGTTGGAAAGCATCCCAAAAGAGTTCCCAAAGAGGGGGTATAGTGCACGTTTGATTTGTGGGAAAAAAAATTTTGGCTGAAAATCAGCCATTTTTGGCTTGGCCGGGTATTAGATTTTTTGACGTTTTCAGGTTTTGCTAAAAATCACTTAATTCTCCTACTTCTACATCTAGAGGGTTAAAACTATGTTGGAAAGCATCCCAAAAGAGTTCCCAAAGAGGGGGTATAGTGCGTGTTTGATTTGTGGAAAAAAAAATTTTGGCTGAAAATCAGCCATTTTTGGCTTGGCCGGGTGTTAGATTTTTTGACGTTTTCAAGTTTTGCGAAAAATCACTTAATTCTCCTACTTCTACATCTAGAGGGTTAAAACTATGTTGGAAAGCATCCCAAAAGAGTTCCCAAAGAGGGGGTATAGTGCACGTTTGATTTGTGGAAAAAAAAATTTTGGCTGAAAATCAGCCATTTTTGGCTTGGCCGGGTATTAGATTTTTTGACGTTTTCAGGTTTTGCAAAAAATCACTTAATTCTCCTACTTCTACATCTAGAGGGTTAAAACTATGTTGGAAAGCATCCCAAAAGAGTTCCCAAAGAGGGGGTATAGTGCACGTTTGATTTGTGGAAAAAAAAATTTTGGCTGAAAATCAGCCATTTTTGGCTTGGCCGGGTATTAGATTTTTTGACGTTTTCAGGTTTTGCAAAAAATCACTTAATTCTCCTACTTCTACATCTAAAGGGTTAAAACTATGTTGGAAAGCATCCCAAAAGAGTTCCCAAAGAGGGGGTATAGTGCGTGTTTCATTTGTGTAAAAAAAAAATTTGGCTGAAAATCAGCCATTTTTGCCTTGGCCGGGTATTAGATTTTTTGACGTTTTCAAGTTTTGCGAAAAATCACTTAATTCTCCTACTTCTACATCTAGAGGGTTAAAACTATGTTGGAAAGCATCCCAAAAGAGTTCCCAAAGAGGGGGTATAGTGCACGTTTGATTTGTGGAAAAAAAATTTTGGCTGAAAATCAGCCATTTTTGGCTTGGCCGGGTATTAGATTTTGTGACGCTTTCAGGTTTTGCGAAAAATCACTTAATTCTCCTACTTCCACATCTAGAGGGTTAAAACTATGTTGGAAAGCATCCCAAAAGAGTTCCCAAAGAGGGGGTATAGTGCACGTTTGATTTGTGGAAAAAAAAATTTTGGCTGAAAATCAGCCATTTTTGGCTTGGCCGGGTATTAGATTTTTTGACGTTTTCAAGTTTTGCGAAAAATCACTTAATTCTCCTACTTCTACATCTAGAGGGTTAAAACTATGTTGGAAAGCATCCCAAAAGAGTTCCCAAAGAGGGGGTATAGTGCACGTTTGATTTGTGGAAAAAAAAATTTTGGCTGAAAATCAGCCATTTTTGGCTTGGCCGGGTATTAGATTTTTTGACGTTTTCAGGTTTTGCAAAAAATCACTTAATTCTCCTACTTCTACATCTAGAGGGTTAAAACTATGTTGGAAAGCATCCCAAAAGAGTTCCCAAAGAGGGGGTATAGTGCGTGTTTCATTTGTGTAAAAAAAAAATTTGGCTGAAAATCAGCCATTTTTGGCTTGGCCGGGTATTAGATTTTTTGACGTTTTCAAGTTTTGCGAAAAATCACTTAATTCTCCTACTTCTACATCTAGAGGGTTAAAACTATGTTGGAAAGCATCCCAAAAGAGTTCCCAAAGAGGGGGTATAGTGCACGTTTGATTTGTGGAAAAAAAATTTTGGCTGAAAATCAGCCATTTTTGGCTTGGCCGGGTATTAGATTTTGTGACGCTTTCAGGTTTTGCGAAAAATCACTTAATTCTCCTACTTCCACATCTAGAGGGTTAAAACTATGTTGGAAAGCATCCCAAAAGAGTTCCCAAAGAGGGGGTATAGTGCACGTTTGATTTGTGGAAAAAAATTTTTTGGCTGAAAATCAGCCATTTTTGGCTTGGCCGGGTATTAGATTTTTTGACGTTTTCAGGTTTTGCGAAAAATCACTTAATTCTCCTACTTCTACATCTAGAGGGTTAAAACTATGTTGGAAAGCATCCCAAAAGAGTTCCCAAAGAGGGGGTATAGTGCGTGTTTGATTTGTGGAAAAAAAAATTTTGGCTGAAAATCAGCCATTTTTGGCTTGGCCGGGTATTAGATTTTTTGACGTTTTTAGGTTTTGCGAAAAATCACTTAATTCTCCTACTTCTACATCTAGAGGGTTAAAACTATGTTGGAAAGCATCCCAAAAGAGTTCCCAAAGAGGGGGTATAGGGCGTGTTTGATTTGTGTAAAAAAAAATTTTTGGCTGAACATCAGCCATTTTTGGCTTGGCCGGGTATTAGATTTTTTGACGTATTCAGGTTTTGCAAAAAATCACTTAATTCTCCTACTTCTACATCTAGAGGGTTAAAGCTATGTTGGAAAGCATCCCAAAAGAGTTCCCAAAGAGGGGGTATAGTGCACGTTTGATTTGTGGGAAAAAACATTTTGGCTGAAAATCAGCCATTTTTGGCTTGGCCGGGTATTAGATTTTTTGACGTTTTCAGGTTTTGCTAAAAATCACTTAATTCTCCTACTTCTACATCTAGAGGGTTAAAACTATGTTGGAAAGCATCCCAAAAGAGTTCCCAAAGAGGGGGTATAGTGCACGTTTGATTTGTGGAAAAAAAAATTTTGGCTGAAAATCAGCCATTTTTGGCTTGGCCGGGTATTCAATTTTTTGACGTTTTCAGGTTTTGCAAAAAATCACTTAATTCTCCTACTTCTACATCTAAAGGGTTAAAACTATGTTGGAAAGCATCCCAAAAGAGTTCCCAAAGAGGGGGTATAGTGCGTGTTTCATTTGTGTAAAAAAAAAATTTGGCTGAAAATCAGCCATTTTTGGCTTGGCCGGGTATTAGATTTTTTGACGTTTTCAAGTTTTGCGAAAAATCACTTAATTCTCCTACTTCTACATCTAGAGGGTTAAAACTATGTTGGAAAGCATCCCAAAAGAGTTCCCAAAGAGGGGGTATAGTGCACGTTTGATTTGTGGAAAAAAAATTTTGGCTGAAAATCAGCCATTTTTGGCTTGGCCGGGTATTAGATTTTGTGACGCTTTCAGGTTTTGCGAAAAATCACTTAATTCTCCTACTTCCACATCTAGAGGGTTAAAACTATGTTGGAAAGCATCCCAAAAGAGTTCCCAAAGAGGGGGTATAGTGCACGTTTGATTTGTGGAAAAAAAAATTTTGGCTGAAAATCAGCCATTTTTGGCTTGGCCGGGTATTAGATTTTTTGACGTTTTCAAGTTTTGCGAAAAATCACTTAATTCTCCTACTTCTACATCTAGAGGGTTAAAACTATGTTGGAAAGCATCCCAAAAGAGTTCCCAAAGAGGGGGTATAGTGCACGTTTGATTTGTGGAAAAAAAAATTTTGGCTGAAAATCAGCCATTTTTGGCTTGGCCGGGTATTAGATTTTTTGACGTTTTCAGGTTTTGCAAAAAATCACTTAATTCTCCTACTTCTACATCTAGAGGGTTAAAACTATGTTGGAAAGCATCCCAAAAGAGTTCCCAAAGAGGGGGTATAGTGCACGTTTGATTTGTGGAAAAAAAAATTTTGGCTGAAAATCAGCCATTTTTGGCTTGGCCGGGTATTAGATTTTTTGACGTTTTCAAGTTTTGCGAAAAATCACTTAATTCTCCTACTTCTACATCTAGAGGGTTAAAACTATGTTGGAAAGCATCCCAAAAGAGTTCCCAAAGAGGGGGTATAGTGCACGTTTGATTTGTGGAAAAAAAAATTTTGGCTGAAAATCAGCCATTTTTGGCTTGGCCGGGTATTAGATTTTTTGACGTTTTCAGGTTTTGCAAAAAATCACTTAATTCTCCTACTTCTACATCTAGAGGGTTAAAACTATGTTGGAAAGCATCCCAAAAGAGCTCCCA
This sequence comes from Ranitomeya variabilis, assembly GCF_051348905.1. Lineage (NCBI taxonomy): Eukaryota > Metazoa > Chordata > Amphibia > Anura > Dendrobatidae > Ranitomeya > Ranitomeya variabilis. Next base: position 708,441,761 of record NC_135233.1, on the reverse strand, counting down.
AAGAGGGGGTATAGGGCGTGTTTGATTTGTGTAAAAAAAAAATTTTGGCTGAACATCAGCCATTTTTGGCTTGGCCGGGTATTAGATTTTTTGACGTATTCAGGTTTTGCAAAAAATCACTTAATTCTCCTACTTCTACATCTAGAGGGTTAAAACTATGTTGGAAAGCATCCCAAAAGAGTTCCCAAAGAGGGGGTATAGTGCACGTTTGATTTGTGGGGAAAAAAATTTTGGCTGAAAATCAGCCATTTTTGGCTTGGCCGGGTATTAGATTTTTTGACGTTTTCAGGTTTTGCTAAAAATCACTTAATTCTCCTACTTCTACATCTAGAGGGTTAAAACTATGTTGGAAAGCATCCCAAAAGAGTTCCCAAAGAGGGGGTATAGTGCGTGTTTGATTTGTGGAAAAAAAAATTTTGGCTGAAAATCAGCCATTTTTGGCTTGGCCGGGTATTAGATTTTTTGACGTTTTCAAGTTTTGCGAAAAATCACTTAATTCTCCTACTTCTACATCTAGAGGGTTAAAACTATGTTGGAAAGCATCCCAAAAGAGTTCCCAAAGAGGGGGTATAGTGCGTGTTTCATTTGTGTAAAAAAAAAATTTGGCTGAAAATCAGCCATTTTTGGCTTGGCCGGGTATTAGATTTTTTGACGTTTTCAGGTTTTGCAAAAAATTACTTAATTCTCCTACTTCTACATCTAGAGGGTTAAAACTATGTTGGAAAGCATCCCAAGAGAGTTCCCAAAGAGAGGGTTTAGTGCGTGTTTGATTTCTGGAAAAAAAAAATTTGGGCTGAAAATAAGCCATTTTTGGCTTGGCCGGGTATTAGATTTGTTGACGTTTTTAGGTTTTGCGAAAAGTCACTTAATTCTCCTACTTCTACATCTAGAGGGTTAAAACTATGTTGGAAAGCATCCCAAAAGAGTTCCCAAAGAGGGGGTATAGTGCACATTTGATTTGTGGAAAAAAAAATTTTGGCTGAAAATCAGCCATTTTTGGCTTGGCCGGGTATTAGATTTTTTGACGTTTTCAGGTTTTGCAAAAAATCACTTAATTCTCCTACTTCTACATCTAGAGGGTTAAAACTATGTTGGAAAGCATCCCAAAAGAGTTCCCAAAGAGGGGGTATAGTGTACGTTTGATTTGTGGAAAAAAAAATTTTGGCTGAAAATCAGCCATTTTTGGCTTGGCCGGGTATTAGATTTTTTGACGTTTTCAGGTTTTGCAAAAAATCACTTAATTCTCCTACTTCTACATCTAGAGGGTTAAAACTATGTTGGAAAGCATCCCAAAAGAGTTCCCAAAGAGGGGGTATAGTGCGTGTTTCATTTGTGTAAAAAAAAAATTTGGCTGAAAATCAGCCATTTTTGGCTTGGCCGGGTATTAGATTTTTTGACGTTTTTAGGTTTTGTGAAAAATCACTTAATTCTCCTACTTCTACATCTAGAGGGTTAAAACTATGTTGGAAAGCATCCCAAAAGAGTTCCCAAAGAGGGGGTATAGTGCACGTTTGATTTGTGGAAAAAACATTTTTGGCTGAAAATCAGCCATTTTTGGCTTGGCCGGGTATTAGATTTTTTGACGTTTTCAGGTTTTGCGAAAAATCACTTAATTCTCCTACTTCTACATCTAGAGGGTTAAAACTATGTTGGAAAGCATCCCAAAAGAGTTCCCAAAGAGGGGGTATAGTGCGTGTTTGATTTTTGGAAAAAAAAATTTTGGCTGAAAATCAGCCATTTTTGGCTTGGCCGGGTATTAGATTTTTTGACGTTTTCAGGTTTTGCGAAAAATCACTTAATTCTCCTACTTCTACATCTAGAGGGTTAAAACTATGTTGAAAAGCATCCCAAAAGAGTTCCCAAAGAGGGGGTATAGTGCGTGTTTGATTTGTGGAAAAAAAAATTTTGGCTGAAAATCAGCCATTTTTGGCTTGGCCGGGTATTAGATTTTTTGACGTTTTCAAGTTTTGCGAAAAATCACTTAATTCTCCTACTTCTACATCTAGAGGGTTAAAACTATGTTGGAAAGCATCCCAAAAGAGTTCCCAAAGAGGGGGTATAGTGCACGTTTGATTTGTGGAAAAAAAATTTTGGCTGAAAATCAGCCATTTTTGGCTTGGCCGGGTATTAGATTTTGTGACGCTTTCAGGTTTTGCGAAAAATCACTTAATTCTCCTACTTCCACATCTAGAGGGTTAAAACTATGTTGGAAAGCATCCCAAAAGAGTTCCCAAAGAGGGGGTATAGTGCACGTTTGATTTGTGGAAAAAAAAATTTTGGCTGAAAATCAGCCATTTTTGGCTTGGCCGGGTATTAGATTTTTTGACGTTTTCAGGTTTTGCGAAAAATCACTTAATTCTCCTACTTCTACATCTAGAGGGTTAAAACTATGTTGGAAAGCATCCCAAAAGAGTTCCCAAAGAGGGGGTATAGTGCGTGTTTGATTTGTGGAAAAAAAAAATTTGGCTGAAAATCAGCCATTTTTGGCTTGGCCGGGTATTAGATTTTTTGACGTTTTTAGGTTTTGCAAAAAATCACTTAATTCTCCTACTTCTACATCTAGAGGGTTAAAACTATGTTGGAAAGCATCCCAAAAGAGTTCCCAAAGAGGGGGTATAGGGCGTGTTTGATTTGTGTAAAAAAAAAATTTTGGCTGAACATCAGCCATTTTTGGCTTGGCCGGGTATTAGATTTTTTGACGTATTCAGGTTTTGCAAAAAATCACTTAATTCTCCTACTTCTACATCTAGAGGGTTAAAACTATGTTGGAAAGCATCCCAAAAGAGTTCCCAAAGAGGGGGTATAGTGCACGTTTGATTTGTGGGAAAAAACATTTTGGCTGAAAATCAGCCATTTTTGGCTTGGCCGGGTATTAGATTTTTTGACGTTTTCAGGTTTTGCTAAAAATCACTTAATTCTCCTACTTCTACATCTAGAGGGTTAAAACTATGTTGGAAAGCATCCCAAAAGAGTTCCCAAAGAGGGGGTATAGTGCACGTTTGATTTGTGGAAAAAAAAATTTTGGCTGAAAATCAGCCATTTTTGGCTTGGCCGGGTATTCAATTTTTTGACGTTTTCAGGTTTTGCAAAAAATCACTTAATTCTCCTACTTCTACATCTAAAGGGTTAAAAATATGTTGGAAAGCATCCCAAAAGAGTTCCCAAAGAGGGGGTATAGTGCGTGTTTCATTTGTGTAAAAAAAAAATTTGGCTGAAAATCAGCCATTTTTGGCTTGGCCGGGTATTAGATTTTTTGACGTTTTCAAGTTTTGCGAAAAATCACTTAATTCTCCTACTTCTACATCTAGAGGGTTAAAACTATGTTGGAAAGCATCCCAAAAGAGTTCCCAAAGAGGGGGTATAGTGCACGTTTGATTTGTGGAAAAAAAAATTTTGGCTGAAAATCAGCCATTTTTGGCTTGGCCGGGTATTCAATTTTTTGACGTTTTCAGGTTTTGCAAAAAATCACTTAATTCTCCTACTTCTACATCTAAAGGGTTAAAACTATGTTGGAAAGCATCCCAAAAGAGTTCCCAAAGAGGGGGTATAGTGCGTGTTTCATTTGTGTAAAAAAAAAATTTGGCTGAAAATCAGCCATTTTTGGCTTGGCCGGGTATTAGATTTTTTGACGTTTTTAGGTTTTGCAAAAAATCACTTAATTCTCCTACTTCTACATCTAGAGGGTTAAAACTATGTTGGAAAGCATCCCAAAAGAGTTCCCAAAGAGGGGGTATAGGGCGTGTTTGATTTGTGTAAAAAAAAAATTTTGGCTGAACATCAGCCATTTTTGGCTTGGCCGGGTATTAGATTTTTTGACGTTTTCAAGTTTTGCGAAAAATCACTTAATTCTCCTACTTCTACATCTAGAGGGTTAAAACTATGTTGGAAAGCATCCCAAAAGAGTTCCCAAAGAGGGGGTATAGTGCACGTTTGATTTGTGGAAAAAAAATTTTGGCTGAAAATCAGCCATTTTTGGCTTGGCCGGGTATTAGATTTTGTGACGCTTTCAGGTTTTGCGAAAAATCACTTAATTCTCATACTTCCACATCTAGAGGGTTAAAACTATGTTGGAAAGCATCCCAAAAGAGTTCCCAAAGAGGGGGTATAGTGCACGTTTGATTTGTGGAAAAAAATTTTTTGGCTGAAAATCAGCCATTTTTGGCTTGGCCGGGTATTAGATTTTTTGACGTTTTCAGGTTTTGCGAAAAATCACTTAATTCTCCTACTTCTACATCTAGAGGGTTAAAACTATGTTGGAAAGCATCCCAAAAGAGTTCCCAAAGAGGGGGTATAGTGCGTGTTTGATTTGTGGAAAAAAAAATTTTGGCTGAAAATCAGCCATTTTTGGCTTGGCCGGGTATTAGATTTTTTGACGTTTTTAGGTTTTGCGAAAAATCACTTAATTCTCCTACTTCTACATCTAGAGGGTTAAAACTATGTTGGAAAGCATCCCAAAAGAGCTCCCAAAGAGGGGGTATAGGGCGTGTTTGATTTGTGTAAAAAAAAAATTTTGGCTGAACATCAGCCATTTTTGGCTTGGCCGGGTATTAGATTTTTTGACGTATTCAGGTTTTGCAAAAAATCACTTAATTCTCCTACTTCTACATCTAGAGGGTTAAAACTATGTTGGAAAGCATCCCAAAAGAGTTCCCAAAGAGGGGGTATAGTGCACGTTTGATTTGTGGGGAAAAAAATTTTGGCTGAAAATCAGCCATTTTTGGCTTGGCCGGGTATTAGATTTTTTGACGTTTTCAGGTTTTGCTAAAAATCACTTAATTCTCCTACTTCTACATCTAGAGGGTTAAAACTATGTTGGAAAGCATCCCAAAAGAGTTCCCAAAGAGGGGGTATAGTGCGTGTTTGATTTGTGGAAAAAAAAATTTTGGCTGAAAATCAGCCATTTTTGGCTTGGCCGGGTATTAGATTTTTTGACGTTTTCAAGTTTTGCGAAAAATCACTTAATTCTCCTACTTCTACATCTAGAGGGTTAAAACTATGTTGGAAAGCATCCCAAAAGAGTTCCCAAAGAGGGGGTATAGTGCGTGTTTCATTTGTGTAAAAAAAAAATTTGGCTGAAAATCAGCCATTTTTGGCTTGGCCGGGTATTAGATTTTTTGACGTTTTCAGGTTTTGCAAAAAATTACTTAATTCTCCTACTTCTACATCTAGAGGGTTAAAACTATGTTGGAAAGCATCCCAAGAGAGTTCCCAAAGAGAGGGTTTAGTGCGTGTTTGATTTCTGGAAAAAAAAAATTTGGGCTGAAAATAAGCCATTTTTGGCTTGGCCGGGTATTAGATTTGTTGACGTTTTTAGGTTTTGCGAAAAGTCACTTAATTCTCCTACTTCTACATCTAGAGGGTTAAAACTATGTTGGAAAGCATCCCAAAAGAGTTCCCAAAGAGGGGGTATAGTGCACATTTGATTTGTGGAAAAAAAAATTTTGGCTGAAAATCAGCCATTTTTGGCTTGGCCGGGTATTAGATTTTTTGACGTTTTCAGGTTTTGCAAAAAATCACTTAATTCTCCTACTTCTACATCTAGAGGGTTAAAACTATGTTGGAAAGCATCCCAAAAGAGTTCCCAAAGAGGGGGTATAGTGTACGTTTGATTTGTGGAAAAAAAAATTTTGGCTGAAAATCAGCCATTTTTGGCTTGGCCGGGTATTAGATTTTTTGACGTTTTCAGGTTTTGCAAAAAATCACTTAATTCTCCTACTTCTACATCTAGAGGGTTAAAACTATGTTGGAAAGCATCCCAAAAGAGTTCCCAAAGAGGGGGTATAGTGCGTGTTTCATTTGTGTAAAAAAAAAATTTGGCTGAAAATCAGCCATTTTTGGCTTGGCCGGGTATTAGATTTTTTGACGTTTTTAGGTTTTGTGAAAAATCACTTAATTCTCCTACTTCTACATCTAGAGGGTTAAAACTATGTTGGAAAGCATCCCAAAAGAGTTCCCAAAGAGGGGGTATAGTGCACGTTTGATTTGTGGAAAAAACATTTTTGGCTGAAAATCAGCCATTTTTGGCTTGGCCGGGTATTAGATTTTTTGACGTTTTCAGGTTTTGCGAAAAATCACTTAATTCTCCTACTTCTACATCTAGAGGGTTAAAACTATGTTGGAAAGCATCCCAAAAGAGTTCCCAAAGAGGGGGTATAGTGCGTGTTTGATTTTTGGAAAAAAAAATTTTGGCTGAAAATCAGCCATTTTTGGCTTGGCCGGGTATTAGATTTTTTGACGTTTTCAGGTTTTGCGAAAAATCACTTAATTCTCCTACTTCTACATCTAGAGGGTTAAAACTATGTTGAAAAGCATCCCAAAAGAGTTCCCAAAGAGGGGGTATAGTGCGTGTTTGATTTGTGGAAAAAAAAATTTTGGCTGAAAATCAGCCATTTTTGGCTTGGCCGGGTATTAGATTTTTTGACGTTTTCAAGTTTTGCGAAAAATCACTTAATTCTCCTACTTCTACATCTAGAGGGTTAAAACTATGTTGGAAAGCATCCCAAAAGAGTTCCCAAAGAGGGGGTATAGTGCACGTTTGATTTGTGGAAAAAAAATTTTGGCTGAAAATCAGCCATTTTTGGCTTGGCCGGGTATTAGATTTTGTGACGCTTTCAGGTTTTGCGAAAAATCACTTAATTCTCCTACTTCCACATCTAGAGGGTTAAAACTATGTTGGAAAGCATCCCAAAAGAGTTCCCAAAGAGGGGGTATAGTGCACGTTTGATTTGTGGAAAAAAAAATTTTGGCTGAAAATCAGCCATTTTTGGCTTGGCCGGGTATTAGATTTTTTGACGTTTTCAGGTTTTGCGAAAAATCACTTAATTCTCCTACTTCTACATCTAGAGGGTTAAAACTATGTTGGAAAGCATCCCAAAAGAGTTCCCAAAGAGGGGGTATAGTGCGTGTTTGATTTGTGGAAAAAAAAAATTTGGCTGAAAATCAGCCATTTTTGGCTTGGCCGGGTATTAGATTTTTTGACGTTTTTAGGTTTTGCAAAAAATCACTTAATTCTCCTACTTCTACATCTAGAGGGTTAAAACTATGTTGGAAAGCATCCCAAAAGAGTTCCCAAAGAGGGGGTATAGGGCGTGTTTGATTTGTGTAAAAAAAAAATTTTGGCTGAACATCAGCCATTTTTGGCTTGGCCGGGTATTAGATTTTTTGACGTATTCAGGTTTTGCAAAAAATCACTTAATTCTCCTACTTCTACATCTAGAGGGTTAAAACTATGTTGGAAAGCATCCCAAAAGAGTTCCCAAAGAAGGGGTATAGTGCACGTTTGATTTGTGGGAAAAAAAATTTTGGCTGAAAATCAGCCATTTTTGGCTTGGCCGGGTATTAGATTTTTTGACGTTTTCAGGTTTTGCTAAAAATCACTTAATTCTCCTACTTCTACATCTAGAGGGTTAAAACTATGTTGGAAAGCATCCCAAAAGAGTTCCCAAAGAGGGGGTATAGTGCGTGTTTGATTTGTGGAAAAAAAAATTTTGGCTGAAAATCAGCCATTTTTGGCTTGGCCGGGTATTAGATTTTTTGACGTTTTCAAGTTTTGCGAAAAATCACTTAATTCTCCTACTTCTACATCTAGAGGGTTAAAACTATGTTGGAAAGCATCCCAAAAGAGTTCCCAAAGAGGGGGTATAGTGCACGTTTGATTTGTGGAAAAAAAATTTTGGCTGAAAATCAGCCATTTTTGGCTTGGCCGGGTATTAGATTTTGTGACGCTTTCAGGTTTTGCGAAAAATCACTTAATTCTCCTACTTCCACATCTAGAGGGTTAAAACTATGTTGGAAAGCATCCCAAAAGAGTTCCCAAAGAGGGGGTATAGTGCACGTTTGATTTGTGGAAAAAAAAATTTTGGCTGAAAATCAGCCATTTTTGGCTTGGCCGGGTATTAGATTTTTTGACGTTTTCAGGTTTTGCGAAAAATCACTTAATTCTCCTACTTCTACATCTAGAGGGTTAAAACTATGTTGGAAAGCATCCCAAAAGAGTTCCCAAAGAGGGGGTATAGTGCGTGTTTGATTTGTGGAAAAAAAAATTTTGGCTGAAAATCAGCCATTTTTGGCTTGGCCGGGTATTAGATTTTTTGACGTTTTTAGGTTTTGCAAAAAATCACTTAATTCTCCTACTTCTACATCTAGAGGGTTAAAACTATGTTGGAAAGCATCCCAAAAGAGTTCCCAAAGAGGGGGTATAGGGCATGTTTGATTTGTGTAAAAAAAAAATTTTGGCTGAACATCAGCCTTTTTTGGCTTGGCCGGGTATTAGATTTTTTGACGTATTCAGGTTTTGCAAAAAATCACTTAATTCTCCTACTTCTACATCTAGAGGGTTAAAACTATGTTGGAAAGCATCCCAAAAGAGTTCCCAAAGAGGGGGTATAGTGCACGTTTGATTTGTGGGAAAAAAAATTTTGGCTGAAAATCAGCCATTTTTGGCTTGGCCGGGTATTAGATTTTTTGACGTTTTCAGGTTTTGCTAAAAATCACTTAATTCTCCTACTTCTACATCTAGAGGGTTAAAACTATGTTGGAAAGCATCCCAAAAGAGTTCCCAAAGAGGGGGTATAGTGCGTGTTTGATTTGTGGAAAAAAAAATTTTGGCTGAAAATCAGCCATTTTTGGCTTGGCCGGGTATTAGATTTTTTGACGTTTTCAAGTTTTGCGAAAAATCACTTAATTCTCCTACTTCTACATCTAGAGGGTTAAAACTATGTTGGAAAGCATCCCAAAAGAGTTCCCAAAGAGGGGGTATAGTGCACGTTTGATTTGTGGAAAAAAAAATTTTGGCTGAAAATCAGCCATTTTTGGCTTGGCCGGGTATTAGATTTTTTGACGTTTTCAGGTTTTGCAAAAAATCACTTAATTCTCCTACTTCTACATCTAGAGGGTTAAAACTATGTTGGAAAGCATCCCAAAAGAGTTCCCAAAGAGGGGGTATAGTGCACGTTTGATTTGTGGAAAAAAAATTTTGGCTGAAAATCAGCCATTTTTGGCTTGGCCGGGTATTAGATTTTTTGACGTTTTCAGGTTTTGCAAAAAATCACTTAATTCTCCTACTTCTACATCTAGAGGGTTAAAACTATGTTGGAAAGCATCCCAAAAGAGCTCCCAAAGAGGGGGTATAGGGCGTGTTTGATTTGTGTAAAAAAAAAATTTTGGCTGAACATCAGCCATTTTTGGCTTGGCCGGGTATTAGATTTTTTGACGTATTCAGGTTTTGCAAAAAATCACTTAATTCTCCTACTTCTACATCTAGAGGGTTAAAACTATGTTGGAAAGCATCCCAAAAGAGTTCCCAAAGAGGGGGTATAGTGCACGTTTGATTTGTGGGGAAAAAAATTTTGGCTGAAAATCAGCCATTTTTGGCTTGGCCGGGTATTAGATTTTTTGACGTTTTCAGGTTTTGCTAAAAATCACTTAATTCTCCTACTTCTACATCTAGAGGGTTAAAACTATGTTGGAAAGCATCCCAAAAGAGTTCCCAAAGAGGGGGTATAGTGCGTGTTTGATTTGTGGAAAAAAAAATTTTGGCTGAAAATCAGCCATTTTTGGCTTGGCCGGGTATTAGATTTTTTGACGTTTTCAAGTTTTGCGAAAAATCACTTAATTCTCCTACTTCTACATCTAGAGGGTTAAAACTATGTTGGAAAGCATCCCAAAAGAGTTCCCAAAGAGGGGGTATAGTGCGTGTTTCATTTGTGTAAAAAAAAAATTTGGCTGAAAATCAGCCATTTTTGGCTTGGCCGGGTATTAGATTTTTTGACGTTTTCAGGTTTTGCAAAAAATTACTTAATTCTCCTACTTCTACATCTAGAGGGTTAAAACTATGTTGGAAAGCATCCCAAGAGAGTTCCCAAAGAGAGGGTTTAGTGCGTGTTTGATTTCTGGAAAAAAAAAATTTGGGCTGAAAATAAGCCATTTTTGGCTTGGCCGGGTATTAGATTTGTTGACGTTTTTAGGTTTTGCGAAAAGTCACTTAATTCTCCTACTTCTACATCTAGAGGGTTAAAACTATGTTGGAAAGCATCCCAAAAGAGTTCCCAAAGAGGGGGTATAGTGCACATTTGATTTGTGGAAAAAAAAATTTTGGCTGAAAATCAGCCATTTTTGGCTTGGCCGGGTATTAGATTTTTTGACGTTTTCAGGTTTTGCAAAAAATCACTTAATTCTCCTACTTCTACATCTAGAGGGTTAAAACTATGTTGGAAAGCATCCCAAAAGAGTTCCCAAAGAGGGGGTATAGTGTACGTTTGATTTGTGGAAAAAAAAATTTTGGCTGAAAATCAGCCATTTTTGGCTTGGCCGGGTATTAGATTTTTTGACGTTTTCAGGTTTTGCAAAAAATCACTTAATTCTCCTACTTCTACATCTAGAGGGTTAAAACTATGTTGGAAAGCATCCCAAAAGAGTTCCCAAAGAGGGGGTATAGTGCGTGTTTCATTTGTGTAAAAAAAAAATTTGGCTGAAAATCAGCCATTTTTGGCTTGGCCGGGTATTAGATTTTTTGACGTTTTTAGGTTTTGTGAAAAATCACTTAATTCTCCTACTTCTACATCTAGAGGGTTAAAACTATGTTGGAAAGCATCCCAAAAGAGTTCCCAAAGAGGGGGTATAGTGCACGTTTGATTTGTGGAAAAAACATTTTTGGCTGAAAATCAGCCATTTTTGGCTTGGCCGGGTATTAGATTTTTTGACGTTTTCAGGTTTTGCGAAAAATCACTTAATTCTCCTACTTCTACATCTAGAGGGTTAAAACTATGTTGGAAAGCATCCCAAAAGAGTTCCCAAAGAGGGGGTATAGTGCGTGTTTGATTTTTGGAAAAAAAAATTTTGGCTGAAAATCAGCCATTTTTGGCTTGGCCGGGTATTAGATTTTTTGACGTTTTCAGGTTTTGCGAAAAATCACTTAATTCTCCTACTTCTACATCTAGAGGGTTAAAACTATGTTGAAAAGCATCCCAAAAGAGTTCCCAAAGAGGGGGTATAGTGCGTGTTTGATTTGTGGAAAAAAAAATTTTGGCTGAAAATCAGCCATTTTTGGCTTGGCCGGGTATTAGATTTTTTGACGTTTTCAAGTTTTGCGAAAAATCACTTAATTCTCCTACTTCTACATCTAGAGGGTTAAAACTATGTTGGAAAGCATCCCAAAAGAGTTCCCAAAGAGGGGGTATAGTGCACGTTTGATTTGTGGAAAAAAAATTTTGGCTGAAAATCAGCCATTTTTGGCTTGGCCGGGTATTAGATTTTGTGACGCTTTCAGGTTTTGCGAAAAATCACTTAATTCTCCTACTTCCACATCTAGAGGGTTAAAACTATGTTGGAAAGCATCCCAAAAGAGTTCCCAAAGAGGGGGTATAGTGCACGTTTGATTTGTGGAAAAAAAAATTTTGGCTGAAAATCAGCCATTTTTGGCTTGGCCGGGTATTAGATTTTTTGACGTTTTCAGGTTTTGCGAAAAATCACTTAATTCTCCTACTTCTACATCTAGAGGGTTAAAACTATGTTGGAAAGCATCCCAAAAGAGTTCCCAAAGAGGGGGTATAGTGCGTGTTTGATTTGTGGAAAAAAAAAATTTGGCTGAAAATCAGCCATTTTTGGCTTGGCCGGGTATTAGATTTTTTGACGTTTTTAGGTTTTGCAAAAAATCACTTAATTCTCCTACTTCTACATCTAGAGGGTTAAAACTATGTTGGAAAGCATCCCAAAAGAGTTCCCAAAGAGGGGGTATAGGGCGTGTTTGATTTGTGTAAAAAAAAAATTTTGGCTGAACATCAGCCATTTTTGGCTTGGCCGGGTATTAGATTTTTTGACGTATTCAGGTTTTGCAAAAAATCACTTAATTCTCCTACTTCTACATCTAGAGGGTTAAAACTATGTTGGAAAGCATCCCAAAAGAGGTCCCAAAGAAGGGGTATAGTGCACGTTTGATTTGTGGGAAAAAAAATTTTGGCTGAAAATCAGCCATTTTTGGCTTGGCCGGGTATTAGATTTTTTGACGTTTTCAGGTTTTGCTAAAAATCACTTAATTCTCCTACTTCTACATCTAGAGGGTTAAAACTATGTTGGAAAGCATCCCAAAAGAGTTCCCAAAGAGGGGGTATAGTGCGTGTTTGATTTGTGGAAAAAAAAATTTTGGCTGAAAATCAGCCATTTTTGGCTTGGCCGGGTATTAGATTTTTTGACGTTTTCAAGTTTTGCGAAAAATCACTTAATTCTCCTACTTCTACATCTAGAGGGTTAAAACTATGTTGGAAAGCATCCCAAAAGAGTTCCCAAAGAGGGGGTATAGTGCACGTTTGATTTGTGGAAAAAAAATTTTGGCTGAAAATCAGCCATTTTTGGCTTGGCCGGGTATTAGATTTTGTGACGCTTTCAGGTTTTGCGAAAAATCACTTAATTCTCCTACTTCCACATCTAGAGGGTTAAAACTATGTTGGAAAGCATCCCAAAAGAGTTCCCAAAGAGGGGGTATAGTGCACGTTTGATTTGTGGAAAAAAAAATTTTGGCTGAAAATCAGCCATTTTTGGCTTGGCCGGGTATTAGATTTTTTGACGTTTTCAGGTTTTGCGAAAAATCACTTAATTCTCCTACTTCTACATCTAGAGGGTTAAAACTATGTTGGAAAGCATCCCAAAAGAGTTCCCAAAGAGGGGGTATAGTGCGTGTTTGATTTGTGGAAAAAAAAATTTTGGCTGAAAATCAGCCATTTTTGGCTTGGCCGGGTATTAGATTTTTTGACGTTTTTAGGTTTTGCAAAAAATCACTTAATTCTCCTACTTCTACATCTAGAGGGTTAAAACTATGTTGGAAAGCATCCCAAAAGAGTTCCCAAAGAGGGGGTATAGGGCATGTTTGATTTGTGTAAAAAAAAAATTTTGGCTGAACATCAGCCTTTTTTGGCTTGGCCGGGTATTAGATTTTTTGACGTATTCAGGTTTTGCAAAAAATCACTTAATTCTCCTACTTCTACATCTAGAGGGTTAAAACTATGTTGGAAAGCATCCCAAAAGAGTTCCCAAAGAGGGGGTATAGTGCACGTTTGATTTGTGGGAAAAAAAATTTTGGCTGAAAATCAGCCATTTTTGGCTTGGCCGGGTATTAGATTTTTTGACGTTTTCAGGTTTTGCTAAAAATCACTTAATTCTCCTACTTCTACATCTAGAGGGTTAAAACTATGTTGGAAAGCATCCCAAAAGAGTTCCCAAAGAGGGGGTATAGTGCGTGTTTGATTTGTGGAAAAAAAAATTTTGGCTGAAAATCAGCCATTTTTGGCTTGGCCGGGTATTAGATTTTTTGACGTTTTCAAGTTTTGCGAAAAATCACTTAATTCTCCTACTTCTACATCTAGAGGGTTAAAACTATGTTGGAAAGCATCCCAAAAGAGTTCCCAAAGAGGGGGTATAGTGCACGTTTGATTTGTGGAAAAAAAAATTTTGGCTGAAAATCAGCCATTTTTGGCTTGGCCGGGTATTAGATTTTTTGACGTTTTCAGGTTTTGCAAAAAATCACTTAATTCTCCTACTTCTACATCTAGAGGGTTAAAACTATGTTGGAAAGCATCCCAAAAGAGTTCCCAAAGAGGGGGTATAGTGCACGTTTGATTTGTGGAAAAAAAATTTTGGCTGAAAATCAGCCATTTTTGGCTTGGCCGGGTATTAGATTTTTTGACGTTTTCAGGTTTTGCAAAAAATCACTTAATTCTCCTACTTCTACATCTAGAGGGTTAAAACTATGTTGGAAAGCATCCCAAAAGAGTTCCCAAAGAGGGGGTATAGTGCGTGTTTCATTTGTGTAAAAAAAAAATTTGGCTGAAAATCAGTCATTTTTGGCTTGGCCGGGTATTAGATTTTTTGACGTTTTCAAGTTTTGCGAAAAATCACTTAATTCTCCTACTTCTACATCTAGAGGGTTAAAACTATGTTGGAAAGCATCCCAAAAGAGTTCCCAAAGAGGGGGTATAGTGCACGTTTGATTTGTGGAAAAAAAATTTTGGCTGAAAATCAGCCATTTTTGGCTTGGCCGGGTATTAGATTTTGTGACGCTTTCAGGTTTTGCGAAAAATCACTTAATTCTCCTACTTCCACATCTAGAGGGTTAAAACTATGTTGGAAAGCATCCCAAAAGAGTTCCCAAAGAGGGGGTATAGTGCACGTTTGATTTGTGGAAAAAAAAATTTTGGCTGAAAATCAGCCATTTTTGGCTTGGCCGGGTATTAGATTTTTTGACGTTTTCAGGTTTTGCGAAAAATCACTTAATTCTCCTACTTCTACATCTAGAGGGTTAAAACTATGTTGGAAAGCATCCCAAAAGAGTTCCCAAAGAGGGGGTATAGTGCGTGTTTGATTTGTGGAAAAAAAAATTTTGGCTGAAAATCAGCCATTTTTGGCTTGGCCGGGTATTAGATTTTTTGACGTTTTTAGGTTTTGCGAAAAATCACTTAATTCTCCTACTTCTACATCTAGAGGGTTAAAACTATGTTGGAAAGCATCCCAAAAGAGTTCCCAAAGAGGGGGTATAGTGCGTGTTTGATTTTTGGAAAAAAAAATTTTGGCTGAAAATCAGCCATTTTTGGCTTGGCCGGGTATTAGATTTTTTGATGTTTTCAGGTTTTGCGAAAAATCACTTAATTCTCCTACTTCTACATCTAGAGGGTTAAAACTATGTTGGAAAGCATCCCAAAAGAGTTCCCAAAGAGGGGGTATAGTGCGTGTTTGATTTGTGGAAAAAAAAATTTTGGCTGAAAATCAGCCATTTTTGGCTTGGCCGGGTATTATATTTTGTGACGCTTTCAGGTTTTGCGAAAAATCACTTAATTCTCCTACTTCTACATCTAGAGGGTTAAAACTATGTTGGAAAGCATCCCAAAAGAGTTCCCAAAGAGGGGGTATAGTGCACGTTTGATTTGTGGAAAAAAAAATTTTGGCTGAAAATCAGCCATTTTTGGCTTGGCCGGGTATTATATTTTGTAACGTTTTCAAGTTTTGCGAAAAATCACTTAATTCTCCTACTTCTACATCTAGAGGGTTAAAACTATGTTGGAAAGCATCCCAAAAGAGTTCCCAAAGAGGGGGTATAGTGCACGTTTGATTTGTGGAAAAAAAAATTTTGGCTGAAAATCAGCCATTTTTGGCTTGGCCGGGTATTAGATTTTTTGACGTTTTCAGGTTTTGCAAAAAATCACTTAATTCTCCTACTTCTACATCTAGAGGGTTAAAACTATGTTGGAAAGCATCCCAAAAGAGTTCCCAAAGAGGGGGTATAGTGCACGTTTGATTTGTGGAAAAAAAATTTTGGCTGAAAATCAGCCATTTTTGGCTTGGCCGGGTATTAGATTTTTTGACGTTTTCAGGTTTTGCAAAAAATCACTTAATTCTCCTACTTCTACATCTAGAGGGTTAAAACTATGTTGGAAAGCATCCCAAAAGAGTTCCCAAAGAGGGGGTATAGTGCGTGTTTCATTTGTGTAAAAAAAAAATTTGGCTGAAAATCAGCCATTTTTGGCTTGGCCGGGTATTAGATTTTTTGACGTTTTCAAGTTTTGCGAAAAATCACTTAATTCTCCTACTTCTACATCTAGAGGGTTAAAACTATGTTGGAAAGCATCCCAAAAGAGTTCCCAAAGAGGGGGTATAGTGCACGTTTGATTTGTGGAAAAAAAATTTTGGCTGAAAATCAGCCATTTTTGGCTTGGCCGGGTATTAGATTTTGTGACGCTTTCAGGTTTTGCGAAAAATCACTTAATTCTCCTACTTCCACATCTAGAGGGTTAAAACTATGTTGGAAAGCATCCCAAAAGAGTTCCCAAAGAGGGGGTATAGTGCACGTTTGATTTGTGGAAAAAAAAATTTTGGCTGAAAATCAGCCATTTTTGGCTTGGCCGGGTATTAGATTTTTTGACGTTTTCAGGTTTTGCGAAAAATCACTTAATTCTCCTACTTCTACATCTAGAGGGTTAAAACTATGTTGGAAAGCATCCCAAAAGAGTTCCCAAAGAGGGGGTATAGTGCGTGTTTGATTTGTGGAAAAAAAAATTTTGGCTGAAAATCAGCCATTTTTGGCTTGGCCGGGTATTAGATTTTTTGATGTTTTCAGGTTTTGCGAAAAATCACTTAATTCTCCTACTTCTACATCTAGAGGGTTAAAACTATGTTGGAAAGCATCCCAAAAGAGTTCCCAAAGAGGGGGTATAGTGCGTGTTTGATTTGTGGAAAAAAAAATTTTGGCTGAAAATCAGCCATTTTTGGCTTGGCCGGGTATTATATTTTGTGACGCTTTCAGGTTTTGCGAAAAATCACTTAATTCTCCTACTTCTACATCTAGAGGGTTAAAACTATGTTGGAAAGCATCCCAAAAGAGTTCCCAAAGAGGGGGTATAGGGCGTGTTTGATTTGTGTAAAAAAAAAATTTGGGCTGAAAATAAGCCATTTTTGGCTTGGCCGGGTATTAGATTTGTTGACGTTTTTAGGTTTTGCGAAAAGTCACTTAATTCTCCTACTTCTACATCTAGAGGGTTAAAACTATATTGGAAAGCATCCCAAAAGAGTTCCCAAAGAGGGGGTATAGTGCACGTTTGATTTGTGGAAAAAAAAATTTTGGCTAAAAATCAGCCATTTTTGGCTTGGCCGGCTATTAGATTTTTTGACGTTTTCAGGTTTTGCAAAAAATCACTTAATTCTCCTACTTCTACATCTAGAGGGTTAAAACTATGTTGGAAAGCATCCCAAAAGAGTTCCCAAAGAGGGGGTATAGTGCGTGTTTGATTTGTGGAAAAAAAATTTTTGGCTGAAAATCAGCCATTTTTGGCTTGGCCGGGTATTAAATTTTTTGACGTTTTCAGGTTTTGCGAAAAATCACTTAATTCTCCTACTTCTACATCTAGAGGGTTAAAACTATGTTGGAAAGCATCCCAAAAGAGTTCCCAAAGAGGGGGTATAGGGCGTGTTTGATTTGTGTAAAAAAAAAATTTGGGCTGAAAATAAGCCATTTTTGGCTTGGCCGGGTATTAGATTTGTTGACGTTTTTAGGTTTTGCGAAAAGTCACTTAATTCTCCTACTTCTACATCTAGAGGGTTAAAACTATATTGGAAAGCATCCCAAAAGAGTTCCCAAAGAGGGGGTTTAGTGCACGTTTGATTTGTGGAAAAAAAAATTTTGGCTGAAAATCAGCCATTTTTGGCTTGGCCGGGTATTAGATTTTTTGACGTTTTCAGGTTTTGCAAAAAATCACTTAATTCTCCTACTTCTACATCTAGAGGGTTAAAACTATGTTGGAAAGCATCCCAAAAGAGTTCCCAAAGAGGGGGTATAGTGCGTGTTTGATTTGTGGAAAAAAAAATTTTAGCTGAAAATCAGCCATTTTTGGCTTGGCCGGGTATTAGATTTTTTGACGTTTTCAGGTTTTGCAAAAAATCACTTAATTCTCCTACTTCTACATCTAGAGGGTTAAAACTATGTTGGAAAGCATCCCAAAAGAGTTCCCAAAGAGGGGGTATAGTGCGTGTTTCATTTGTGTAAAAAAAAAATTTGGCTGAAAATCAGCCATTTTTGGCTTGGCCGGGTATTAGATTTTTTGACGTTTTCAGGTTTTGCAAAAAATTACTTAATTCTCCTACTTCTACATCTAGAGGGTTAAAACTATGTTGGAAAGCATCCCAAGAGAGTTCCCAAAGAGAGGGTTTAGTGCGTGTTTGATTTCTGGAAAAAAAAAATTTGGGCTTAAAATAAGCCATTTTTGGCTTGGCCGGGTATTAGATTTGTTGACGTTTTTAGGTTTTGCGAAAAGTCACTTAATTCTCCTACTTCTACATCTAGAGGGTTAAAACTATGTTGGAAAGCATCCCAAAAGAGTTCCCAAAGAGGGGGTATAGTGCGTGTTTGATTTGTGGAAAAAAAATTTTTGTCTGAAAATCAGCCATTTTTGGCTTGGCCGGGTATTAGATTTTTTGACGTTTTTAGGTTTTGTGAAAAATCACTTAATTCTCCTACTTCTACATCTAGAGGGTTAAAACTATGTTGGAAAGCATCCCAAAAGAGTTCCCAAAGAGGGGGTATAGTGCACGTTTGATTTGTGGAAAAAACATTTTTGGCTGAAAATCAGCCATTTTTGGCTTGGCCGGGTATTAGATTTTTTGACGTTTTCAGGTTTTGCGAAAAATCACTTAATTCTCCTACTTCTACATCTAGAGGGTTAAAACTATGTTGGAAAGCATCCCAAAAGAGTTCCCAAAGAGGGGGTATAGTGCGTGTTTGATTTGTGGAAAAAAAAATTTTGGCTGAAAATCAGCCATTTTTGGCTTGGCCGGGTATTAGATTTTGTGACGCTTTCAGGTTTTGCGAAAAATCACTTAATTCTCCTACTTCTACATCTAGAGGGTTAAAACTATGTTGGAAAGCATCCCAAAAGAGTTCCCAAAGAGGGGGTATAGTGCGTGTTTGATT
The DNA here is from genome assembly GCF_051348905.1 of Ranitomeya variabilis. Classification (NCBI taxonomy): domain Eukaryota; kingdom Metazoa; phylum Chordata; class Amphibia; order Anura; family Dendrobatidae; genus Ranitomeya; species Ranitomeya variabilis. Next base: position 708,423,316 of record NC_135233.1, on the reverse strand, counting down.
TTTGGAAAAAAAAATTTTGGCTGAAAATCAGCCATTTTTGGCTTGGCCGGGTATTAGATTTTTTGACGTTTTCAGGTTTTGCAAAAAATCACTTAATTCTCCTACTTCTACATCTAGAGGGTTAAAACTATGTTGGAAAACATCCCAAAAGAGTTCCCAAAGAGGGGGTATAGTGCGTGTTTCATTTGTGTAAAAAAAAAATTTGGCTGAAAATCAGCCATTTTTGGCTTGGCCGGGTATTAGATTTTTTGACGTTTTTAGGTTTTGTGAAAAATCACTTAATTCTCCTACTTCTACATCTAGAGGGTTAAAACTATGTTGGAAAGCATCCCAAAAGAGTTCCCAAAGAGGGGGTATAGTGCACGTTTGATTTGTGGAAAAAACATTTTTGGCTGAAAATCAGCCATTTTTGGCTTGGCCGGGTATTAGATTTTTTGACGTTTTCAGGTTTTGCGAAAAATCACTTAATTCTCCTACTTCTACATCTAGAGGGTTAAAACTATGTTGGAAAGCATCCCAAAAGAGTTCCCAAAGAGGGGGTATAGTGCGTGTTTGATTTTTGGAAAAAAAAATTTTGGCTGAAAATCAGCCATTTTTGGCTTGGCCGGGTATTAGATTTTTTGACGTTTTCAGGTTTTGCGAAAAATCACTTAATTCTCCTACTTCTACATCTAGAGGGTTAAAACTATGTTGGAAAGCATCCCAAAAGAGTTCCCAAAGAGGGGGTATAGTGCGTGTTTGATTTGTGGAAAAAAAAATTTTGGCTGAAAATCAGCCATTTTTGGCTTGGCCGGGTATTAGATTTTGTGACGCTTTCAGGTTTTGCGAAAAATCACTTAATTCTCCTACTTCTACATCTAGAGGGTTAAAACTATGTTGGAAAGCATCCCAAAAGAGTTCCCAAAGAGGGGGTATAGTGCGTGTTTGATTTTTGGAAAAAAAAATTTTGGCTGAAAATCAGCCATTTTTGGCTTGGCCGGGTATTAGATTTTTTGACGTTTTCAGGTTTTGCGAAAAATCACTTAATTCTCCTACTTCTACATCTAGAGGGTTAAAACTATGTTGGAAAGCATCCCAAAAGAGTTCCCAAAGAGGGGGTATAGTGCGTGTTTGATTTGTGGAAAAAAAAATTTTGGTTGAAAATCAGCCATTTTTGGCTTGGCCGGGTATTATATTTTGTGACGCTTTCAGGTTTTGCGAAAAATCACTTAATTCTCCTACTTCTACATCTAGAGGGTTAAAACTATGTTGGAAAGCATCCCAAAAGAGTTCCCAAAGAGGGGGTATAGTGCACGTTTGATTTGTGGAAAAAAAAATTTTGGCTGAAAATCAGCCATTTTTGGCTTGGCCGGGTATTAGATTTTTTGACGTTTTCAGGTTTTGCGAAAAATCACTTAATTCTCCTACTTCTACATCTAGAGGGTTAAAACTATGTTGGAAAGCATCCCAAAAGAGTTCCCAAAGAGGGGGTATAGGGCGTGTTTGATTTGTGTAAAAAAAAAATTTGGGCTGAAAATAAGCCATTTTTGGCTTGGCCGGGTATTAGATTTGTTGACGTTTTTAGGTTTTGCGAAAAGTCACTTAATTCTCCTACTTCTACATCTAGAGGGTTAAAACTATGTTGGAAAGCATCCCAAAAGAGTTCCCAAAGAGGGGGTATAGTGCACGTTTGATTTGTGGAAAAAAATTTTTTGGCTGAAAATCAGCCATTTTTGGCTTGGCCGGGTATTAGATTTTTTGACGTTTTCAGGTTTTGCAAAAAATCACTTAATTCTCCTACTTCTACATCTAGAGGGTTAAAACTATGTTGGAAAGCATCCCAAAAGAGTTCCCAAAGAGGGGGTATAGTGCACGTTTGATTTGTGGAAAAAAAAATTTTGGCTGAAAATCAGCCATTTTTGGCTTGGCCGGGTATTAGATTTTTTGACGTTTTCAGGTTTTGCAAAAAATTACTTAATGCTCCTACTTCTACATCTAGAGGGTTAAAACTATGTTGGAAAGCATCCCAAGAGAGTTCCCAAAGAGAGGGTTTAGTGCGTGTTTGATTTCTGGAAAAAAAAAATTTGGGCTGAAAATAAGCCATTTTTGGCTTGGCCGGGTATTAGATTTTTTGACGTTTTTAGGTTTTGCGAAAAGTCACTTAATTCTCCTACTTCTACATCTAGAGGGTTAAAACTATGTTGGAAAGCATCCCAAAAGAGTTCCCAAAGAGGGGGTATAGTGCGTGTTTCATTTGTGGGAAAAAATTTTTTGGCTGAAAATCAGCCATTTTTGGCTTGGCCGGGTATTAGATTTTTTGACGTTTTTAGGTTTTGTGAAAAATCACTTAATTCTCCTACTTCTACATCTAGAGGGTTAAAACTATGTTGGAAAGCATCCCAAAAGAGTTCCCAAAGAGGGGGTATAGTGCACGTTTGATTTGTGGAAAAAACATTTTTGGCTGAAAATCAGCCATTTTTGGCTTGGCCGGGTATTAGATTTTTTGACGTTTTCAGGTTTTGCGAAAAATCACTTGATTCTCCTACTTCTACATCTAGAGGGTTAAAACTATGTTGGAAAGCATCCCAAAAGAGTTCCCAAAGAGGGGGTATAGTGCGTGTTTGATTTTTGGAAAAAAAAATTTTGGCTGAAAATCAGCCATTTTTGGCTTGGCCGGGTATTAGATTTTTTGACGTTTTCAGGTTTTGCGAAAAATCACTTAATTCTCCTACTTCTACATCTAGAGGGTTAAAACTATGTTGGAAAGCATCCCAAAAGAGTTCCCAAAGAGGGGGTATAGTGCGTGTTTGATTTGTGGAAAAAAAAATTTTGGCTGAAAATCAGCCATTTTTGGCTTGGCCGGGTATTAGATTTTTTGACGTTTTCAGGTTTTGCGAAAAATCACTTAATTCTCCTACTTCTACATCTAGAGGGTTAAAACTATGTTGGAAAGCATCCCAAAAGAGTTCCCAAAGAGGGGGTATAGTGCACGTTTGATTTGTGGGAAAAAAATTTTTGGCTGAAAATCAGGCATTTTTGGCTTGGCCGGGTATTAGATTTTTTGACGTTTTCAGGTTTTGCGAAAAATCACTTAATTCTCCTACTTCTACATCTAGAGGGTTAAAACTATGTTGGAAAGCATCCCAAAAGAGTTCCCAAAGAGGGGGTATAGTGCGTGTTTGATTTGTGGAAAAAAAAATTTTGGCTGAAAATCAGCCATTTTTGGCTTGGCCGGGTATTATATTTTGTGACGCTTTCAGGTTTTGCGAAAAATCACTTAATTCTCCTACTTCTACATCTAGAGGGTTAAAACTATGTTGGAAAGCATCCCAAAAGAGTTCCCAAAGAGGGGGTATAGTGCACGTTTGATTTGTGGAAAAAAAAATTTTGGCTGAAAATCAGCCATTTTTGGCTTGGCCGGGTATTAGATTTTTTGACGTTTTCAGGTTTTGCGAAAAATCACTTAATTCTCCTACTTCTACATCTAGAGGGTTAAAACTATGTTGGAAAGCATCCCAAAAGAGTTCCCAAAGAGGGGGTATAGTGCGTGTTTTATTTGTGTAAAAAAAAAATTTGGCTGAAAATCAGCCATTTTTGGCTTGGCCGGGTATTAGATTTTTTGACGTTTTCAGGTTTTGCAAAAAATTACTTAATTCTCCTACTTCTACATCTAGAGGGTTAAAACTATGTTGGAAAGCATCCCAAGAGAGTTCCCAAAGAGAGGGTTTAGTGCGTGTTTGATTTCTGGAAAAAAAAAATTTGGGCTGAAAATAAGCCATTTTTGGCTTGGCCGGGTATTAGATTTGTTGACGTTTTTAGGTTTTGCGAAAAGTCACTTAATTCTCCTACTTCTACATCTAGAGGGTTAAAACTATGTTGGAAAGCATCCCAAAAGAGTTCCCAAAGAGGGGGTATAGTGCACGTTTGATTTGTGGAAAAAAAAATTTTGGCTGAAAATCAGCCATTTTTGGCTTGGCCGGGTATTAGATTTTTTGACGTTTTCAGGTTTTGCAAAAAATCACTTAATTCTCCTACTTCTACATCTAGAGGGTTAAAACTATGTTGGAAAGCATCCCAAAAGAGTTCCCAAAGAGGGGGTATAGTGCACGTTTGATTTGTGGAAAAAAAAATTTTGGCTGAAAATCAGCCATTTTTGGCTTGGCCGGGTATTAGATTTTTTGACGTTTTCAGGTTTTGCAAAAAATCACTTAATTCTCCTACTTCTACATCTAGAGGGTTAAAACTATGTTGGAAAGCATCCCAAAAGAGTTCCCAAAGAGGGGGTATAGTGCGTGTTTCATTTGTGTAAAAAAAAAATTTGGCTGAAAATCAGCCATTTTTGGCTTGGCCGGGTATTAGATTTTTTGACGTTTTTAGGTTTTGTGAAAAATCACTTAATTCTCCTACTTCTACATCTAGAGGGTTAAAACTATGTTGGAAAGCATCCCAAAAGAGTTCCCAAAGAGGGGGTATAGTGCACGTTTGATTTGTGGAAAAAACATTTTTGGCTGAAAATCAGCCATTTTTGGCTTGGCCGGGTATTAGATTTTTTGACGTTTTCAGGTTTTGCGAAAAATCACTTAATTCTCCTACTTCTACATCTAGAGGGTTAAAACTATGTTGGAAAGCATCCCAAAAGAGTTCCCAAAGAGGGGGTATAGTGCGTGTTTGATTTTTGGAAAAAAAAATTTTGGCTGAAAATCAGCCATTTTTGGCTTGGCCGGGTATTAGATTTTTTGACGTTTTCAGGTTTTGCGAAAAATCACTTAATTCTCCTACTTCTACATCTAGAGGGTTAAAACTATGTTGGAAAGCATCCCAAAAGAGTTCCCAAAGAGGGGGTATAGTGCGTGTTTGATTTGTGGAAAAAAAATTTTTGGCTGAAAATCAGCCATTTTTGGCTTGGCCGGGTATTAGATTTTGTGACGCTTTCAGGTTTTGCGAAAAATCACTTAATTCTCCTACTTCTACATCTAGAGGGTTAAAACTATGTTGGAAAGCATCCCAAAAGAGTTCCCAAAGAGGGGGTATAGTGCGTGTTTGATTTTTGGAAAAAAAAATTTGGGCTGAAAATCAGCCATTTTTGGCTTGGCCGGGTATTAGATTTTTTGACGTTTTCAGGTTTTGCGAAAAATCACTTAATTCTCCTACTTCTACATCTAGAGGGTTAAAACTATGTTGGAAAGCATCCCAAAAGAGTTCCCAAAGAGGGGGTATAGTGCGTGTTTGATTTGTGGAAAAAAAAATTTTGGCTGAAAATCAGCCATTTTTGGCTTGGCCGGGTATTATATTTTGTGACGCTTTCAGGTTTTGCGAAAAATCACTTAATTCTCCTACTTCTACATCTAGAGGGTTAAAACTATGTTGGAAAGCATCCCAAAAGAGTTCCCAAAGAGGGGGTATAGGGCGTGTTTGATTTGTGTAAAAAAAAAATTTGGGCTGAAAATAAGCCATTTTTGGCTTGGCCGGGTATTAGATTTGTTGACGTTTTTAGGTTTTGCGAAAAGTCACTTAATTCTCCTACTTCTACATCTAGAGGGTTAAAACTATATTGGAAAGCATCCCAAAAGAGTTCCCAAAGAGGGGGTATAGTGCACGTTTGATTTGTGGGAAAAAAAATTTTGGCTGAAAATCAGCCATTTTTGGCTTGGCCGGGTATTAGATTTTTTGACGTTTTCAGGTTTTGCAAAAAATCACTTAATTCTCCTACTTCTACATCTAGAGGGTTAAAACTATGTTGGAAAGCATCCCAAAAGAGTTCCCAAAGAGGGGGTATAGTGCGTGTTTGATTTGTGGAAAAAAAAATTTTGGCTGAAAATCAGCCATTTTTGGCTTGGCCGGGTATTAGATTTTTTGACGTTTTCAGGTTTTGCAAAAAATCACTTAATTCTCCTACTTCTACATCTAGAGGGTTAAAACTATGTTGGAAAGCATCCCAAAAGAGTTCCCAAAGAGGGGGTATAGTGCGTGTTTCATTTGTGTAAAAAAAAAATTTGGCTGAAAATCAGCCATTTTTGGCTTGGCCGGGTATTAGATTTTTTGACGTTTTCAGGTTTTGCGAAAAGTCACTTAATTCTCCTACTTCTACATCTAGAGGGTTAAAACTATGTTGGAAAGCATCCCAAAAGAGTTCCCAAAGAGGGGGTATAGTGCGTGTTTGATTTGTGGAAAAAAAAATTTTGTCTGAAAATCAGCCATTTTTGGCTTGGCCGGGTATTAGATTTTTTGACGTTTTTAGGTATTGTGAAAAATCACTTAATTCTCCTACTTCTACATCTAGAGGGTTAAAACTATGTTGGAAAGCATCCCAAAAGAGTTCCCAAAGAGGGGGTATAGTGCGTGTTTGATTTGTGGAAAAAAAAATTTTGGCTGAAAATCAGCCATTTTTGGCTTGGCCGGGTATTATATTTTGTGACGCTTTCAGGTTTTGCGAAAAATCACTTAATTCTCCTACTTCTACATCTATAGGGTTAAAACTATGTTGGAAAGCATCCCAAAAGAGTTCCCAAAGAGGGGGTATAGTGCGTGTTTCATTTGTGTAAAAAAAAAATTTGGCTGAAAATCAGCCATTTTTGGCTTGGCCGGGTATTAGATTTTTTGACGTTTTCAGGTTTTGCAAAAAATTACTTAATTCTCCTACTTCTACATCTAGAGGGTTAAAACTATGTTGGAAAGCATCCCAAGAGAGTTCCCAAAGAGAGGGTTTAGTGCGTGTTTGATTTCTGGAAAAAAAAAATTTGGGCTGAAAATAAGCCATTTTTGGCTTGGCCGGGTACTAGATTTGTTGACGTTTTTAGGTTTTGCGAAAAGTCACTTAATTCTCCTACTTCTACATCTAGAGGGTTAAAACTATGTTGGAAAGCATCCCAAAAGAGTTCCCAAAGAGGGGGTATAGTGCACGTTTGATTTGTGGAAAAAAAAATTTTGGCTGAAAATCAGCCATTTTTGGCTTGGCCGGGTATTAGATTTTTTGACGTTTTCAGGTTTTGCAAAAAATCACTTAATTCTCCTACTTCTACATCTAGAGGGTTAAAACTATGTTGGAAAGCATCCCAAAAGAGTTCCCAAAGAGGGGGTATAGTGCACGTTTGATTTGTGGAAAAAAAAATTTTGGCTGAAAATCAGCCATTTTTGGCTTGGCCGGGTATTAGATTTTTTGACGTTTTCAGGTTTTGCAAAAAATCACTTAATTCTCCTACTTCTACATCTAGAGGGTTAAAACTATGTTGGAAAGCATCCCAAAAGAGTTCCCAAAGAGGGGGTATAGTGCGTATTTCATTTGTGTAAAAAAAAATTTGGCTGAAAATCAGCCATTTTTGGCTTGGCCGGGTATTAGATTTTTTGACGTTTTTAGGTTTTGTGAAAAATCACTTAATTCTCCTACTTCTACATCTAGAGGGTTAAAACTATGTTGGAAAGCATCCCAAAAGAGTTCCCAAAGAGGGGGTATAGTGCACGTTTGATTTGTGGAAAAAACATTTTTGGCTGAAAATCAGCCATTTTTGGCTTGGCCGGGTATTAGATTTTTTGACGTTTTCAGGTTTTGCGAAAAATCACTTAATTCTCCTACTTCTACATCTAGAGGGTTAAAACTATGTTGGAAAGCATCCCAAAAGAGTTCCCAAAGAGGGGGTATAGTGCGTGTTTGATTTGTGGAAAAAAAAATTTTGGCTGAAAATCAGCCATTTTTGGCTTGGCCGGGTATTAGATTTTGTGACGCTTTCAGGTTTTGCGAAAAATCACTTAATTCTCCTACTTCTACATCTAGAGGGTTAAAACTATGTTGGAAAGCATCCCAAAAGAGTTCCCAAAGAGGGGGTATAGTGCGTGTTTGATTTTTGGAAAAAAAAATTTTGGCTGAAAATCAGCCATTTTTGGCTTGGCCGGGTATTAGATTTTTTGACGTTTTCAGGTTTTGCGAAAAATCACTTAATTCTCCTACTTCTACATCTAGAGGGTTAAAACTATGTTGGAAAGCATCCCAAAAGAGTTCCCAAAGAGGGGGTATAGTGCGTGTTTGATTTGTGGAAAAAAAAATTTTGGCTGAAAATCAGCCATTTTTGGCTTGGCCGGGTATTATATTTTGTGACGCTTTCAGGTTTTGCGAAAAATCACTTAATTCTCCTACTTCTACATCTAGAGGGTTAAAACTATGTTGGAAAGCATCCCAAAAGAGTTCCCAAAGAGGGGGTATAGGGCGTGTTTGATTTGTGTAAAAAAAAAATTTGGGCTGAAAATAAGCCATTTTTGGCTTGGCCGGGTATTAGATTTGTTGACGTTTTTAGGTTTTGCGAAAAGTCACTTAATTCTCCTACTTCTACATCTAGAGGGTTAAAACTATATTGGAAAGCATCCCAAAAGAGTTCCCAAAGAGGGGGTATAGTGCACGTTTGATTTGTGGAAAAAAAAATTTTGGCTGAAAATCAGCCATTTTTGGCTTGGCCGGGTATTAGATTTTTTGACGTTTTCAGGTTTTGCAAAAAATCACTTAATTCTCCTACTTCTACATCTAGAGGGTTAAAACTATGTTGGAAAGCATCCCAAAAGAGTTCCCAAAGAGGGGGTATAGTGCGTGTTTGATTTGTGGAAAAAAAAATTTTGGCTGAAAATCAGCCATTTTTGGCTTGGCCGGGTATTAGATTTTTTGACGTTTTCAGGTTTTGCGAAAAATCACTTAATTCTCCTACTTCTACATCTAGAGGGTTAAAACTATGTTGGAAAGCATCCCAAAAGAGTTCCCAAAGAGGGGGTATAGGGCGTGTTTGATTTGTGTAAAAAAAAAATTTGGGCTGAAAATAAGCCATTTTTGGCTTGGCCGGGTATTAGATTTGTTGACGTTTTTAGGTTTTGCGAAAAGTCACTTAATTCTCCTACTTCTACATCTAGAGGGTTAAAACTATGTTGGAAAGCATCCCAAAAGAGTTCCCAAAGAGGGGGTATAGTGCACGTTTGATTTGTGGAAAAAAAAATTTTGGCTGAAAATCAGCCATTTTTGGCTTGGCCGGGTATTAGATTTTTTGACGTTTTCAGGTTTTGCAAAAAATCACTTAATTCTCCTACTTCTACATCTAGAGGGTTAAAACTATGTTGGAAAGCATCCCAAAAGAGTTCCCAAAGAGGGGGTATAGTGCGTGTTTCATTTGTGGAAAAAAAAATTTTGGCTGAAAATCAGCCATTTTTGGCTTGGCCGGGTATTAGATTTTTTGACGTTTTCAGGTTTTGCAAAAAATCACTTAATTCTCCTACTTCTACATCTAGAGGGTTAAAACTATGTTGGAAAGCATCCCAAAAGAGTTCCCAAAGAGGGGGTATAGTGCGTGTTTCATTTGTGTAAAAAAAAAATTTGGCTGAAAATCAGCCATTTTTGGCTTGGCCGGGTATTAGATTTTTTGACGTTTTCAGGTTTTGCAAAAAATTACTTAATTCTCCTACTTCTACATCTAGAGGGTTAAAACTATGTTGGAAAGCATCCCAAGAGAGTTCCCAAAGAGAGGGTTTAGTGCGTGTTTGATTTCTGGAAAAAAAAAATTTGGGCTTAAAATAAGCCATTTTTGGCTTGGCCGGGTATTAGATTTGTTGACGTTTTTAGGTTTTGCGAAAAGTCACTTAATTCTCCTACTTCTACATCTAGAGGGTTAAAACTATGTTGGAAAGCATCCCAAAAGAGTTCCCAAAGAGGGGGTATAGTGCGTGTTTGATTTGTGGAAAAAAAAATTTTGTCTGAAAATCAGCCATTTTTGGCTTGGCCGGGTATTAGATTTTTTGACGTTTTTAGGTTTTGTGAAAAATCACTTAATTCTCCTACTTCTACATCTAGAGGGTTAAAACTATGTTGGAAAGCATCCCAAAAGAGTTCCCAAAGAGGGGGTATAGTGCACGTTTGATTTGTGGAAAAAACATTTTTGGCTGAAAATCAGCCATTTTTGGCTTGGCCGGGTATTAGATTTTTTGACGTTTTCAGGTTTTGCGAAAAATCACTTAATTCTCCTACTTTTACATCTAGAGGGTTAAAACTATGTTGGAAAGCATCCCAAAAGAGTTCCCAAAGAGGGGGTATAGTGCGTGTTTGATTTGTGGAAAAAAAAATTTTGGCTGAAAATCAGCCATTTTTGGCTTGGCCGGGTATTAGATTTTGTGACGCTTTCAGGTTTTGCGAAAAATCACTTAATTCTCCTACTTCTACATCTAGAGGGTTAAAACTATGTTGGAAAGCATCCCAAAAGAGTTCCCAAAGAGGGGGTATAGTGCGTGTTTGATTTTTGGAAAAAAAAATTTTGGCTGAAAATCAGCCATTTTTGGCTTGGCCGGGTATTAGATTTTGTGACGCTTTCAGGTTTTGCGAAAAATCACTTAATTCTCCTACTTCTACATCTAGAGGGTTAAAACTATGTTGGAAAGCATCCCAAAAGAGTTCCCAAAGAGGGGGTATAGTGCGTGTTTGATTTTTGGAAAAAAAAATTTTGGCTGAAAATCAGCCATTTTTGGCTTGGCCGGGTATTAGATTTTTTGACGTTTTCAGGTTTTGCAAAAAATCACTTAATTCTCCTACTTCTACATCTAGAGGGTTAAAACTATGTTGGAAAGCATCCCAAAAGAGTTCCCAAAGAGGGGGTATAGTGCGTGTTTCATTTGTGTAAAAAAAAAATTTGGCTGAAAATCAGCCATTTTTGGCTTGGCCGGGTATTAGATTTTTTGACGTTTTTAGGTTTTGTGAAAAATCACTTAATTCTCCTACTTCTACATCTAGAGGGTTAAAACTATGTTGGAAAGCATCCCAAAAGAGTTCCCAAAGAGGGGGTATATTGCACGTTTGATTTGTGGAAAAAACATTTTTGGCTGAAAATCAGCCATTTTTGGCTTGGCCGGGTATTAGATTTTTTGACGTTTTCAGGTTTTGCGAAAAATCACTTAATTCTCCTACTTCTACATCTAGAGGGTTAAAACTATGTTGGAAAGCATCCCAAAAGAGTTCCCAAAGAGGGGGTATAGTGCGTGTTTGATTTTTGGAAAAAAAATTTTTGGCTGAAAATCAGCCATTTTTGGCTTGGCCGGGTATTAGATTTTTTGACGTTTTCAGGTTTTGCGAAAAATCACTTAATTCTCCTACTTCTACATCTAGAGGGTTAAAACTATGTTGGAAAGCATCCCAAAAGAGTTCCCAAAGAGGGGGTATAGGGCGTGTTTGATTTGTGTAAAAAAAAAATTTGGGCTGAAAATAAGCCATTTTTGGCTTGGCCGGGTATTAGATTTGTTGACGTTTTTAGGTTTTGCGAAAAGTCACTTAATTCTCCTACTTCTACATCTAGAGGGTTAAAACTATGTTGGAAAGCATCCCAAAAGAGTTCCCAAAAAAGGGGTTTAGTGCACGTTTGATTTGTGGAAAAAAAAATTTTGGCTGAAAATCAGCCATTTTTGGCTTGGCCGGGTATTAGATTTTTTGACGTTTTCAGGTTTTGCAAAAAATCACTTAATTCTCCTACTTCTACATCTAGAGGGTTAAAACTATGTTGGAAAGCATCCCAAAAGAGTTCCCAAAGAGGGGGTATAGTGCACGTTTGATTTGTGGAAAAAAAAATTTTGGCTGAAAATCAGCCATTTTTGGCTCGGCCGGGTATTAGATTTTTTGACGTTTTCAGGTTTTGCAAAAAATCACTTAATTCTCCTACTTCTACATCTAGAGGGTTAAAACTATGTTGGAAAGCATCCCAGAAGAGTTCCCAAAGAGGGGGTATAGTGCGTGTTTCATTTGTGTAAAAAAAAAATTTGGCTGAAAATCAGCCATTTTTGGCTTGGCCGGGTATTAGATTTTTTGACGTTTTCAGGTTTTGCAAAAAATTACTTAATTCTCCTACTTCTACATCTAGAGGGTTAAAACTATGTTGGAAAGCATCCCAAGAGAGTTCCCAAAGAGAGGGTTTAGTGCGTGTTTGATTTCTGGAAAAAAAAAAATTTGGGCTGAAAATAAGCCATTTTTGGCTTGGCCGGGTATTAGATTTGTTGACGTTTTTAGGTTTTGCGAAAAGTCACTTAATTCTCCTACTTCTACATCTAGAGGGTTAAAACTATGTTGGAAAGCATCCCAAAAGAGTTCCCAAAGAGGGGGTATAGTGCACGTTTGATTTGTGGAAAAAAAAATTTTGGCTGAAAATCAGCCTTTTTTGGCTTGGCCGGGTATTAGATTTTTTGACGTTTTCAGGTTTTGCAAAAAATCACTTAATTCTCCTACTTCTACATCTAGAGGGTTAAAACTATGTTGGAAAGCATCCCAAAAGAGTTCCCAAAGAGGGGGTATAGTGCACGTTTGATTTGTGGAAAAAAAAATTTTGGCTGAAAATCAGCCATTTTTGGCTTGGCCGGGTATTAGATTTTTTGACGTTTTCAGGTTTTGCAAAAAATCACTTAATTCTCCTACTTCTACATCTAGAGGGTTAAAACTATGTTGGAAAGCATCCCAAAAGAGTTCCCAAAGAGGGGGTATAGTGCGTATTTCATTTGTGTAAAAAAAAAATTTGGCTGAAAATCAGCCATTTTTGGCTTGGCCGGGTATTAGATTTTTTGACGTTTTTAGGTTTTGTGAAAAATCACTTAATTCTCCTACTTCTACATCTAGAGGGTTAAAACTATGTTGGAAAGCATCCCAAAAGAGTTCCCAAAGAGGGGGTATAGTGCACGTTTGATTTGTGGAAAAAACATTTTTGGCTGAAAATCAGCCATTTTTGGCTTGGCCGGGTATTAGATTTTTTGACGTTTTCAGGTTTTGCGAAAAATCACTTAATTCTCCTACTTCTACATCTAGAGGGTTAAAACTATGTTGGAAAGCATCCCAAAAGAGTTCCCAAAGAGGGGGTATAGTGCGTGTTTGATTTGTGGAAAAAAAAATTTTGGCTGAAAATCAGCCATTTTTGGCTTGGCCGGGTATTAGATTTTGTGACGCTTTCAGGTTTTGCGAAAAATCACTTAATTCTCCTACTTCTACATCTAGAGGGTTAAAACTATGTTGGAAAGCATCCCAAAAGAGTTCCCAAAGAGGGGGTATAGGGCGTGTTTGATTTGTGTAAAAAAAAAATTTGGGCTGAAAATAAGCCATTTTTGGCTTGGCCGGGTATTAGATTTGTTGACGTTTTTAGGTTTTGCGAAAAGTCACTTAATTCTCCTACTTCTACATCTAGAGGGTTAAAACTATATTGGAAAGCATCCCAAAAGAGTTCCCAAAGAGGGGGTATAGTGCACGTTTGATTTGTGGAAAAAAAAATTTTGGCTGAAAATCAGCCATTTTTGGCTTGGCCGGGTATTAGATTTTTTGACGTTTTCAGGTTTTGCAAAAAATCACTTAATTCTCCTACTTCTACATCTAGAGGGTTAAAACTATGTTGGAAAGCATCCCAAAAGAGTTCCCAAAGAGGGGGTATAGTGCGTGTTTGATTTGTGGAAAAAAAAATTTTGGCTGAAAATCAGCCATTTTTGGCTTGGCCGGGTATTAGATTTTTTGACGTTTTCAGGTTTTGCGAAAAATCACTTAATTCTCCTACTTCTACATCTAGAGGGTTAAAACTATGTTGGAAAGCATCCCAAAAGAGTTCCCAAAGAGGGGGTATAGGGCGTGTTTGATTTGTGTAAAAAAAAAATTTGGGCTGAAAATAAGCCATTTTTGGCTTGGCCGGGTATTAGATTTTTTGACGTTTTCAGGTTTTGCAAAAAATCACTTAATTCTCCTACTTCTACATATAGAGGGTTAAAACTATGTTGGAAAGCATCCCAAAAGAGTTCCCAAAGAGGGGGTATAGTGCGTGTTTGATTTGTGGAAAAAAAAATTTTGGCTGAAAATCAGCCATTTTTGGCTTGGCCGGGTATTAGATTTTTTGACGTTTTCAGGTTTTGCAAAAAATCACTTAATTCTCCTACTTCTACATCTAGAGGGTTAAAACTATGTTGGAAAGCATCCCAAAAGAGTTCCCAAAGAGGGGTATAGTGCGTGTTTCATTTGTGTAAAAAAAAAATTTGGCTGAAAATCAGCCATTTTTGGCTTGGCCGGGTATTAGATTTTTTGACGTTTTCAGGTTTTGCAAAAAATTACTTAATTCTCCTACTTCTACATCTAGAGGGTTAAAACTATGTTGGAAAGCATCCCAAGAGAGTTCCCAAAGAGAGGGTTTAGTGCGTGTTTGATTTCTGGAAAAAAAAAATTTGGGCTTAAAATAAGCCATTTTTGGCTTGGCCGGGTATTAGATTTGTTGACGTTTTTAGGTTTTGCGAAAAGTCACTTAATTCTCCTACTTCTACATCTAGAGGGTTAAAACTATGTTGGAAAGCATCCCAAAAGAGTTCCCAAAGAGGGGGTATAGTGCGTGTTTGATTTGTGGAAAAAAAAATTTTGTCTGAAAATCAGCCATTTTTGGCTTGGCCGGGTATTAGATTTTTTGACGTTTTTAGGTTTTGTGAAAAATCACTTAATTCTCCTACTTCTACATCTAGAGGGTTAAAACTATGTTGGAAAGCATCCCAAAAGAGTTCCCAAAGAGGGGGTATAGTGCACGTTTGATTTGTGGAAAAAACATTTTTGGCTGAAAATCAGCCATTTTTGGCTTGGCCGGGTATTAGATTTTTTGACGTTTTCAGGTTTTGCGAAAAATCACTTAATTCTCCTACTTCTACATCTAGAGGGTTAAAACTATGTTGGAAAGCATCCCAAAAGAGTTCCCAAAGAGGGGGTATAGTGCGTGTTTGATTTGTGGAAAAAAAAATTTTGGCTGAAAATCAGCCATTTTTGGCTTGGCCGGGTATTAGATTTTGTGACGCTTTCAGGTTTTGCGAAAAATCACTTAATTCTCCTACTTCTACATCTAGAGGGTTAAAACTATGTTGGAAAGCATCCCAAAAGAGTTCCCAAAGAGGGGGTATAGTGCGTGTTTGATTTTTGGAAAAAAAAATTTTGGCTGAAAATCAGCCATTTTTGGCTTGGCCGGGTATTAGATTTTTTGACGTTTTCAGGTTTTGCAAAAAATCACTTAATTCTCCTACTTCTACATCTAGAGGGTTAAAACTATGTTGGAAAGCATCCCAAAAGAGTTCCCAAAGAGGGGGTATAGTGCGTGTTTCATTTGTGTAAAAAAAAAATTTGGCTGAAAATCAGCCATTTTTGGCTTGGCCGGGTATTAGATTTTTTGACGTTTTTAGGTTTTGTGAAAAATCACTTAATTCTCCTACTTCTACATCTAGAGGGTTAAAACTATGTTGGAAAGCATCCCAAAAGAGTTCCCAAAGAGGGGGTATATTGCACGTTTGATTTGTGGAAAAAACATTTTTGGCTGAAAATCAGCCATTTTTGGCTTGGCCGGGTATTAGATTTTTTGACGTTTTCAGGTTTTGCGAAAAATCACTTAATTCTCCTACTTCTACATCTAGAGGGTTAAAACTATGTTGGAAAGCATCCCAAAAGAGTTCCCAAAGAGGGGGTATAGTGCGTGTTTGATTTTTGGAAAAAAAATTTTTGGCTGAAAATCAGCCATTTTTGGCTTGGCCGGGTATTAGATTTTTTGACGTTTTCAGGTTTTGCGAAAAATCACTTAATTCTCCTACTTCTACATCTAGAGGGTTAAAACTATGTTGGAAAGCATCCCAAAAGAGTTCCCAAAGAGGGGGTATAGGGCGTGTTTGATTTGTGTAAAAAAAAAATTTGGGCTGAAAATAAGCCATTTTTGGCTTGGCCGGGTATTAGATTTGTTGACGTTTTTAGGTTTTGCGAAAAGTCACTTAATTCTCCTACTTCTACATCTAGAGGGTTAAAACTATGTTGGAAAGCATCCCAAAAGAGTTCCCAAAAAAGGGGTTTAGTGCACGTTTGATTTGTGGAAAAAAAAATTTTGGCTGAAAATCAGCCATTTTTGGCTTGGCCGGGTATTAGATTTTTTGACGTTTTCAGGTTTTGCAAAAAATCACTTAATTCTCCTACTTCTACATCTAGAGGGTTAAAACTATGTTGGAAAGCATCCCAAAAGAGTTCCCAAAGAGGGGGTATAGTGCACGTTTGATTTGTGGAAAAAAAATTTTGGCTGAAAATCAGCCATTTTTGGCTCGGCCGGGTATTAGATTTTTTGACGTTTTCAGGTTTTGCAAAAAATCACTTAATTCTCCTACTTCTACATCTAGAGGGTTAAAACTATGTTGGAAAGCATCCCAGAAGAGTTCCCAAAGAGGGGGTATAGTGCGTGTTTCATTTGTGTAAAAAAAAAATTTGGCTGAAAATCAGCCATTTTTGGCTTGGCCGGGTATTAGATTTTTTGACGTTTTCAGGTTTTGCAAAAAATTACTTAATGCTCCTACTTCTACATCTAGAGGGTTAAAACTATGTTGGAAAGCATCCCAAGAGAGTTCCCAAAGAGAGGGTTTAGTGCGTGTTTGATTTCTGGAAAAAAAAAATTTGGGCTGAAAATAAGCCATTTTTGGCTTGGCCGGGTATTAGATTTTTTGACGTTTTTAGGTTTTGCGAAAAGTCACTTAATTCTCCTACTTCTACATCTAGAGGGTTAAAACTATGTTGGAAAGCATCCCAAAAGAGTTCCCAAAGAGGGGGTATAGTGCGTGTTTCATTTGTGGGAAAAAAAATTTTGGCTGAAAATCAGCCATTTTTGGCTTGGCCGGGTATTAGATTTTTTGACGTTTTTAG